>NC_088801.1:34652249-35300249 GCF_011386835.1 Chrysemys picta bellii
AGCCTCAAACAAAATCTCTCTCAAGTCAGCAAACTGAGCTGCTTCACTTCTTCGGAAATCACTTCTCTAGGACTACACCGCCATCCAACTGGTCACTCAACAGCCAGGTCATGATTATAAGGAAATTATATTGAAGCAGAAGGACTTATTTACAGCAGGTACCATTCTGAGGAATACACCTACCAGTCAGTTGCATTTTCTTATCCTTTTAAATTACTTAAGAAGTTTTGAGATTTAAAATTAGAACAACAAGGGCTTCAAATGCAAATAATACCCAGGAAGAGATCAAAGAATTGCTTTACACCTACTTGGAAATAAGAGCTTACTTTCATGACAGTATATACCCAGATGCAGACTATTAAAAATATACTGCTTTTTTTGCCATACCCACCTAAGGACTGGACAGATGTCTGAACTGCTAAATGTAGTTCAGACAAGTGTAGTTAGATACTAAGGCCTGGGCACTAGGGGGGCGGGATTCGATCTAAGTTACGCAACTTCAGCTACCTGAATAACGTAGATGAAGTCGACGTACTTAGATCTACTTACCGTGGTGTCTTCACTGCGGTAAGTCGACGGCTGACGCTCTCCCGTCGACTCTGCCTGCGCCTCTCACCCTGGTGGAGAACCGGAGTCGACGGGAGAGCACTCAGTGGTCGATTTATCGTGTCTAGACTAGATGCAATAAATCGACCCCCCACTGGATCAATTGCTGCCTGTCAATCCAGTGGGTTATGTAGACAAGCCCTTAGTGCTATACGGGAGGTTGTAGTTATGCAACTCCTATTAAAGTCAATAGGAGTCATCTATCAAATGCATCAAAGAACTTTTTAGAAAATGTTTGGATGTACTCTCAAATAATTACGTACCCCTAAACAAAAAGGACCTGGTTACCCACAAGAGTTGGATAGATGGCTTACAGCCAGATGTTGCTATGTCCCTTTTGTCTTTCTGAATATTCAACTGAGAAAGCAGTAGAAATAAGACCTTAAATGTACAAAGTATTATCATGGATCACTTCTATACACCAGTGAAATGCAGCAACTG
Source organism: Chrysemys picta bellii (assembly GCF_011386835.1). NCBI lineage: Eukaryota > Metazoa > Chordata > Testudines > Emydidae > Chrysemys > Chrysemys picta. The sequence continues at coordinate 34,653,297 of NC_088801.1, forward strand.
CTTAACAGCACGATAATCCTATCCGAGCAGCACAGGACAGAAACTGAGGAATTCTGTATCCAACAGACATTTCTAAGAATTTTCATTAATAATACTTTTCATCTTAAATCACTTTGTAAACAGGAATTACTTAGGGACAGATTTTTCCACCCTTACTCACCTGGGGTATAACACTGTACTCAGTGAACAAAGAAACTACTCACTGACTAAGGAACTATTCAATATAGTGGTGGCAGAATTGACCCTAACTGATTTCAGGACCCACCCTGCAAGAGCTGATGTGCAGAACTCTTATTCAAGCCTTTGGGAGTCTCAGGTGTAGAGAGCTTGCAGGACTGGATCCTTGCCCATGGCTACAGGCAGAAAATGGAATCCAAAGTGAAGATGTCTGAGGCATATCAGAAATGGAACCTAGTTCTCTTGATTAAACACAGGACCATCTTCCCTCTCCATGTGGAAAGCAATTATTCTGACTTGAATCTGGACATAAAGGGTCACACCTTTGCTTTTGTGAAAAATACTCTAGTAGCTTCATAATGACTATGAATGGTCAAGCTCTCAACTTTATATTTCATTCAAAACCATGCTGGAACATTTCTTTAGTACTGACTCTGAAGGAAGGGTGCCGTTACTAAAAGTGCCACCACACAGCACTTTGTGCAGCACCTGGGTTACTTCTGAAGGTCTGTTACGCAAGTGCTACCCAGATCCAGTCTAGTTTACCTTGTGACAAAATCCTAGCCAGAGATGGAATAGCTTCATCCAGGAATAAGGATTCAGTGCTTTGTAAGCTATTGCAAAATTGTAATTTCCAGAAGTAGCTCTTTTCAGAGCAATTATTTTTCAAATGGCAATTCAGTGCACTGGGCTGCTGGGTAATGTTTAGAAGCCTTGTAAGTTGCATGGTGAAGCTGCAGCTGCTAAATAAGAGCTGTTACTAATTGAGGAGTGGCTTCTAAACGAAGCTATATGGTATTTTAGATCTTTTTTGATCTTTTCTACATTCACACATGTGCCTTTCTGTATCCTGTGGATCTTCTATGTGGCTCGGTGGGTACATGCTCCACATGGTATTCTGCCCTTCTGATGTTGAAAATACAGCACACTGGTGTTGAGCTGTTCCTTGATGGACACATAAGCAAGCAGGAATTTCAAATATGGTCAAGTGACTGGTTTTTATTTTATGGCTACTGGGTATAAGTATGAAGTTTAGCTTGCAGAATTTATTCTGCCTTTTGTTCTACTAGATATAGTAGGAAAAAAAGTGTGGGAAAATTCTTCCACTTAATTGTCTCTCCCCTTTAGTCAGTTCCAGAAAGTGGGGTATAAGCTATTTACCACTTGCCTATTTTAAACATGGGCAGCTGATGTGAAAGCATTGTCAATACAAGACATGATCAGGAAGTAGGACAATATTTTACTTTGTCACTAAAGAGAGAAGTAGTGTCCCTGTCCCCTCTTTCCTAAGGTCCCACCAGGAAGAGTCATGCTGTTCACTGTGTTTTCCCCTTGCAAGATGACACTTTCCTTACCCCCTAGGTTTCAGAGTCCATCTTAAAATTACCCACCTTCTATTCAAATTTCTGCACGACTTTTCTCTATTGAAATAATGTCATCTCTGAGAAGGAGTACTCATTTCTTTCCCAATATGTTCCTATACTGTTCAGTTAAGTTATTGTAGGTAATACATAAGTAGTATGTGTATTTTATTTCTATAAGGAGAGGTTTTATTATTAATATATTTCTGTTTTACACTTCACACAGGTCATCCTCCTCTATATTTAAAGGTTTCTTGAAATCAGTAGTTGGAATGTTCCTGGATGTAAGTTCCAAGAGAAGTAATGTGTTACTGTTTCACTGAGTTCTGCCTGGCTGCCTGTGAAGGTATGTTTGGTAGGAATGAGCTGAAATTGCAGAGCCAGTTGTAACATGATCTAGAATAGGACATACATGCACATGCAGAAAAATTCCACATGTGCAGCATAAATTCCATTATGAATACTTGGAGAACACAATGCCATCACACGTTCAGTATAAATTCCATAATATCCGTGAGTAGAGCTGGATGAGTAGTGAAAAATCACTTTGTTTTTTCAAATTTGAAAACAAATTTTAATTTCACTGCATTTTCAGTTCCCCCAATGTGGGAGAGTGGAGAACCAGCATAGCTTATGTGGTGCTGGGCATGTGGCCAGAGGGCACTGCACTTCAGCTACTTCCCCCCGAGCTGCCAAATGGCCCCCAGCTATTCCAATTAGAGTCGGTCAGAAAATGGAAATTCCATCTCATAGGAAATGTGGACATTTCGAAATCTGCTTTTGTCCCGAAACAGAACAAAAAGTCAAAATTTTGAAATTTTTCACAGAACAGTAACCAAAATTCCTGCTTTGAAAACACTGAAATGATCTCACAGAACACAACATTATCAAATGTAAATGTTTTGATAATATTGAAATGTCTTGTACATTTTTTGATCAGTTCCAATACTAATATTTACCAGGCTGGCATAGAACTGGCCTTAGGGTCAGGTTGCCAAAACTGACCCCCTTTTAAAGTCCTCATACCTGCACCCAAGAGAAACTGGGCACAGTTGAGTATCTGGCCCTAACTATTCAAAGTTAGTGTGGTTCTTTGAAAGGCGAAACCAAGCTGACAACGTATTTTTATGTTATGCTGCCAGTGATCATTGAACCAGCACTATGTTGATACTGCTACCTAAAAAGTCCTATAAAAAAGTCTTTAACAATATCTAAAACAACAAAAAAATCCAGCCTTGAATCATTTGTATAAAATTTCATGGTATCAGCTTTTTGAAAAAGCAGCCTGATTAAATATCAATATATGCTTTGCAAGCATTGTGAATTTTACCCTACTATTGTCTCTGTAATATGATTTTCAAGTAGTGAACAGATATTACAGAAAACAATCCTCATACCCCCAAAATATTAGAGAATCCTGCTATCACATAGAAACTCTGGCACCAGGCTATTTTCCTTTTGTATCCCAAACTGGTATACCTGGTTTTCTACCTGGTTTGGTTTTGATGGCCTCTATCCAACTGTGCATTATAATCTGCATCCCTTGTTTTGTCTCACCTTTCCATACATTATTTAGCTTGCATGCGTGTATGTATATATGGATACTTCAATACTCTTTAAAATATTTTACTCATTTAATGTGTAAGAATTCTGGCCTCATCCCTTTATTTTGTAAACAGGGATTGGTTATTTGATCACTATGACAATGTAGGATTCTTCCTCAAACACAATTCACCAATCAGGGTAGCATTTGTTGTCTGCTTTGCCATGTAAGTCATCATCCTTGAAACTTAGAACAAAACCACTGTCAAGACTTTCAATTTTTAATTCAAGAAGGGATTGAATTAGTTTTTTTCTTTTGATTTCACGAATAAACAAACAGCAAGAGAATCCAACAGTTAGGGTAAACAAAGCTCTATACCTTATTTTCAACATATTTACTTGCTTACCTAGGATCACTGAGGTATGAAAGTTTATAAGTAGCACAGAAAAGGAACATAGCATATCCAATCATACTTTGTCTCCATATAAATAAAGATTACACAAACAAAAGCAAAATAAAAGTGCTGAAGATGAATTTGCTGGTTTGTTGATACAATATTTAAAAATCAATAACTTTTTTTTTTTTGCCAGTGAACGAAATATTTCAGGCCTAATTTATGAGCTAAATGATGGTTTATTCTTGTTTTCTCAAAAGGTGGCATCCAGAGGAAAAACAGAATGCACAAAGGGAGAATAGTGTATAGTTCAACTCTCATTCCCTGCTGAAGTGATTTATTCTTCATCTACTGGTTGTATTAGAAAGAGGATCTGCTGTACAAAAAAGTACAGAAACAGAATAGAAACCATCATTCCTAGCTAGACTGGGTGAGCACTTAAATGTTCAAGATACTCAGGTCCCTTGTCTACCTCTCTATAGAGAAAGCCAGCATGGTTAAGTGCCAAGAAGTGCCCCCTCTAATAAGGTCTTGTGTTTTTTACAATGCACCATTAATAAATCTAGATTGCCCAACTCTATTATATCATCCCTGAAAGAACCCACTTTTAAGGAAAAATATTCTATGAATTCATTTCTCTCCTTCATAGCCCTTCTCAAGACTTACTTCATTCAGGTGACCTTCAACTACTGACCTACATTCTGCCATTTTCCTGCCAGACATTGCTCCATACAATCCTAAATGCAGTATTACAACACCCAAGCACACAGTTTACTATAAACAAAATACCCAGGAGCTAGATAAGATAAGTTTGTAACAAAAGCATTTTCCCAGACTTACACTGGAGCTTTTGCCCTTCCCATATCAACTAGCCTTTTAACAAGCTGTTCCAGGTAACGATGAGGCAGAATGGTGGTACATGAATTGTCTCTTTTTGTTATTTGACTGGAGGTGACATTAAAGGAGTGGGAAAGAGATAGAGGTTTGCCCAACTCTACTGCTGCAATCCACAAACTGGTACACAAGGTGGCACAGGCTACACCCCACACACAGGTTTTTATAAAAGGTGTGCTCCTCATTGTGGGGAAGCTCCACACACAGTCCTTTCTCTTGAGGGCAGGTATTCTATCTGATTTATCTGTTAAGGACTTTGGTTGCTACAGAAATAGCAATGTATAAAAACAACAATCCCACTGGAGATGGCAATGGCTGCTAGTAAATGCTGAGGACAGGAATCAGCAGTAAAATGCAAACATTTGTGCATGGTTCGTCTGAATAACATATAAAAAGAGATATCACTGAGCAGGTCAGACATACTAATCTAACATGCTCTGTAACTGCTACAGAATGGTAGGAAGTGTTTTATGGAGTCTAAAAATCCTTCAAAACTTCACATTACACACACAACACCTTCACTGATTTTTATTTAAAACAGCCATCATTTATTCATGAGCAAATAATACACTTTTTCTTGAGATGCCATACTTAGCAAAGCTAAGAGAACTAAACAAGACAGACACACATGATTTATCTTCCATAAGATACAGAAAGAATAAAAACATCAATATTTACCAAATGCAAAAGGACAAAGAGGGAAATAGATGTTATTTCAAAGTTTCTAAGGGAGACCTTAGAGAAAATGGAAATTAAAAACTATCTGTGCAAAGAAGTAATTGATATTAAATGTTCAAATTGCCAACTAGTTATCTTATAATGATTCCAAAGTCCATCATCATCCTGTGTGTCTACAAAAAGTGAATATTTTATCCAAAATATTTTTAAGTCCACTGAGCAACATGCAAGCGCAAATTTAGGTCTGACTGAAATAAGGAGGGAAAATAACTTCAGGTGTAGTGGGTGTAAAACATTTCTCCAGAGAGGCTGAGCATAGAGGATACCCACTACTATCAGTACAACATATCTCCTCAGTAAGGTCCAGAAACTTTTCTTTTTGTCATGGTGGTGGAGTTGTCCCTTGTTCAGGAAGCTCATACGATGGGTGCTCTGCTTTAATTTGGATGACATTTTGAGGAGCTTGTACTTTACATTCTTATCCATGTTAAAACACAGTTGCATGAGCACTTCACAAGAATTTTCAAAGCAAGCCCTTGTATAATAAATTGCTCTTTCTACTGTGCATTGTAAACTGGCCACACACGATATTGTCACTTATGTGTTATCCCCCAAGATGGGGGAGGGGATGGGGATGCATGTGAACAGGGAGTATATGTCTACAGCCTCTGTCCTACAATAACATTCTCACTTTTAGTATCTACAACATAAGCCACTTTGTGTGTGAGAATAAAGTCCACTACTGAAAACAATCATTTCAGAAGCTTGTTTCCCTCTTACTAGTGGCTAGGGTTACATTGCAGATTGAACAGTAAAATATTCCTTTACTGCTCCTTCATTTCAGGTAGATAGAAAGTTTAATCCATATTGAAGATATTCCACATGAAGAATATCCAGGGACAATTCTAGGTGTAGAAAGAAATATGCAAATATTTTTAGTTTTAAGAGAAAAGCACAATTCATTTCCATATAGTCATCTTTAATATTTTATCAGTCCAACCATCTATTTGAAAAACAATAAATACACAAGGATCAAGAAATAACTGCCAGGCTCTTCATATTTTGAGTTCAGAAAGTGTCTCCATCTGCTTAGATGATTTTTTTTTAAACTACTTCTTTTACACAAGCTAATGGAAACTATCATTTTTATGGTAAAAAAAAAACCTGCTACAGAATCTTTATTAAAAAAACAACAACAGTTTTTATGTTGTGCCCTATCCAGCTGACACTGTCCTTTTGGAAAGCCAATGACTTGTTAGTACCCCTAGCAGCAGTGTGAACAGATGCGTCCCTGACAGGCGATGGATGGTCAGGGTCCATCTGGCCAGTGCAGCCCGGACAGAAATGATGTATACAGCTTCATCAGCGAATGACTGTCATCAATCCTGTGCCATGGATAGCGTAAATGACAGCTACACTGCAGCTGAGGCCCAGGTGGGAGACTGAGGAGGGGACTGATTTAAGAATGCCGGATAATCAGGAATGTATAGTCTCGTGGACTGTAATTTGTATCTTTAACCTCCTATAAATATCTCTGTATATTGTAGCAGGTATGTGTTTTTAAAGAGTCTGATCATGAAATTAGCTTCAGGATGACAGCCATTCTTTGCTCTTCTTTAACTGCTGATTACCCCAGTTCCCAGAATATATTAACAAATGCATGCTGAGCTCTGGCCACTGTACTGTGGGTTCCACAATTTAATTATTACCTCATTGATTTTTCATGTATTTCAATTTTCTGTTCTTCAAGTCACAGTGGCTGTCCTACTGGGGCAATGTTTGTTTTCTCTTTCCAAGATTTCCTTGTGGAATTTATTTTGAATCAAGGAATTTTTTTTAACCCTTCAGGAAAGCATAGTTGTTGTAGCCTGTCTGTTCCTGGGCAGTATATAAAGAAATCCCGAATGATTATACTGAATGTTACAGTTTAACATGGGATACAAACAGAAAACAATAATGCAACGACTACTGATAATCACTAACAAAAGGTACCTGTTTTTTCAAATCGTCCCTTTTCAGTATGCATTAAAGATCATGCATAATTTGCATCTATTAGCATTTTATTATTCCACTGGCACTAGGGAAAGGAAAATGAAAACAATTATTGTATCCTCGAAGGACATTTCTTTACTTGTAACTATTTTACAATAAATCATTTTTCTTTATCAGTGTACTGTACGTGGCTCATCCAGGAAATCATGAGAATGATATATTGTAATGTTTTAAAAGCAAAGGAAGTTAGAACTGTATTTATGCATGTTTTCATAGAAAGCTATAAATACTTTCAATATATGTAAATGAGCCGTGTCAGTTTTCATCAATAGACAAATACTTATATCAGATTTTACCAGAGTAGATAATTGCTAAGACCCACATTTTTACCAGTTAAAGGCTTGTTGCATGCATGCCTGTAAAGGATGTGTGTGTGTAATATAATGTACAGGGTACCCTGGGTATTTTGCAGGCACAACTGGGGTGTGTAGAAAAGAGAAAAAAATCAATACGGGGCCCTGTCTTTTTGCACAATTTCAGGGCCAAATTCTGTCTAAAATAAATATGCATTAAAAAGGGAGCCTCAGTGACATGCAGTGAAGGGGGCAGGCCATAGCCCTAATTTGGGGGGAATTTGGTTAACTTTAATACTACATGATTATAAAGTCTAAATGGCACAATCATAGCATATGGTCAAACACTGCAAGCATCCCTATTATTGCCAATAGATCTCAATTCACATAAGGGAAACCTGTTGTACGAATAGGAAGGATCTCCACAAGAGCCCTAGAGAGGCAGTGGATCAGAGATGGAATCACAAATCTATCTACATAAACTGGTGGCCATGATAACCCATGCAACTTGTATGAAGGGGCTTTGCCTACTCTTCCAGCCCAGAGATGACAATAGGGATGGGGGAGGCTGCCCAGGAATCTTGCACCCTGGTCTTGGGAAGGAGCCTAGAGATTACCTCCCCATTCACTTTGTCCTCCACCCAGGTCAAGTTTGAACATAGGACTATATTGCTACAAGTGAATTTCACCCACAATGATTTAGGATATTACAGTTTAGTGGGAGATTTTCAAAAGTGCCTACAGAATTTAGGAGCACAAGTCAACTAGGAGGCCATTGGGACTTGTGATCTGAAATCACTTAGGAAGACTCAAAAATGTCCCCCTTCAAATAATATTTTAAAGGTTAGTACTTTTACCTTTAACAGTTTAACAGATCCTCCATCTGTATAGGCCTGCATGTTATAACTAGCACTGTCCAATACTGACCTCACAGGAGCAGGAAGTGTGTGGAAGTGGGCCACTGAGCACTTTCCCTAATGAATCACTATTACAAGAACACTTGTGCGAACTAACCTTGTTCTGATCCACTGAGAAAACGTGCAGAGTACTTAGCAGCTCTCAGAATTTTTCAGTGATCTGCGGTAGGTTGGTCTGTGGTTGCATATTGGGTTACAGTGTAAAACACAGAAGGACACAGACTCTGGACCTCTCACACATCTACACTGAAGCTGGGAGCATGACTCTCTCTCTCTCTCTCTTCACTCAAGCTAGCACACTAAAATTAGCAGTGTGGATGTTGTGGCATGCACAGCTGCTCTGGCTAGCCACCCAAGGTCACACCTAAGGTGGTCGGGCAGGCTTAGATTCGGGTGGCTAGCATGAGCTGCTGCCCATGCTGCAATATCCACACTGCTATTTTTAGCACGCTAGCTCCAGAAAAGCTAGCACAAGTCTGTCTACCTGGGTTGGGAAGCACGCTCCCAGTTGCAGTGTACACATACCCTTAGGAAGGTGTTTTTTGTTTTTGTTTTAACTGTACCTTCAGAATACATCTTTGTGTTTTAAATGCATGCATCTCAGTCTCTGTATCTATACTGAGCAGGTTTGAAACAGCAGCACACTAGTTATTCTACATGCTTGAGAAATACAGTACAGTAATTGTATGGACACACAAAAGCCATGCAAATTTTGGGAGAAACATTCATTTGTTAATGAGCACTACTAATAAACTACATCTGTACATCAAAAAGGAGAGAAAATATAATAGAGAAACCAGTGACTACTGCAGTGTTGGAAGGATAAATCAGTGCATAATATTTTAAAACCAAGCTCCATTGCACATCTATCATAACAACACTCGGTATTGTAGATACTCCTCAGCTTCAGTATTCTATTTCACAAAGATAGACATTCAAATCAGACTAGGGTGAAACTATAAATATGAGGCATTTTTACCAGGAGCAAAAGTTTGGGTGATTGTAGGAAATAGAAAATGTGAGTCAGGCACCCACTTTCCATTGATTTATTGGGAGGTCAGGGCATAACTGGTCCCCAACTTGGAAATGGTCCCCAACCCACAAATGAAATAGAATGTCAGTGATCCCCCAAAGTTTCTCCTCTATTCTATTTTTTCTAGGTAAGACAGCAATTAGCAACTAGGTATCTATGCAAATGCACCCTTGTGGAGTTGGAGCATGATTGTTACAGAACCATATAACTCATCTTTCCATATAAAATAAAATGGATACTACTGGCTGAACACTGTCCCATGGTAACTACTATTATATTCCAGAGTGAAAAAGTTTGAGGCTGGAAAGCCCTACTGCTCAGCTCAGATGACTTTTGTGCATTTGGAGCTCCTGCCCAGTGGTGAGTATGGCAAGAAACAGGTATCATGCGATACTCTGACCTGTGGACTTTGACCCCATTTAGTAGCAGGCTGGGCAATGTAGTCCAATGGCTATCTGCAGAAGATTATCTTTGCTAATGAAGTAGCAAACTGCCGTTTCCCAAAGTCTTTGGGAAACAGGATTGGGGGAGCTTCCTCTGTCCTGTCTTTTCAGGTGGGTCACTCCTTTCATTAGGGTTGCCACCCATCTGGGTTTTACTCTGACAGTCCAGTTTTTGGCTTCTGTGTCCAAGTGCCATTTAGAGTTGCCAAGTGCCTGGTTTCTGACTGGAAAGTCTGGTCCAAAAGGGGACCTGGCAACCCCTAAATGGCACCCAAATCAAAAGTCCAGGTACCGTGGAGGGAGGCACAGGGTCATTCACCCGCACCAGCCCCTGTTCCGCCAGGGCTATCTCCTACCTGCAGATAAGCTTCTTGAGATGATCCAGTGAGCGATAGGGGGAGGAGGGGAGAGGAGTGAGTGATCAGAGCAGGGCCCTGGAGGAAGAGACAGAGAAGGGGTAGGGCCTGGGGAAAGAGGCAAAGGCGGTGGGGCCTCAAGGGGAGAGATGGAGCAGGGGCGGGGCCTTGGGGAAATAGGGGACAGGGGCAGGGCCTAACGGGTCCAATTAGAAAGGTGGCAACCTTACCTTTAATCCTACATTTTCTTGGGGGGGGGGGTGGGGAGGGAGGGCAGAAGGGGGAGAGTACTAAACCATTTAATTCAGCATGCAGCAGAACAGGACCAAAATTAACGTCCAGCTCTTTTCAGACACATTAGCACTTCTCTGGGTTAAAATTTGGATTAGTTCACAAATGAAAACAAATTTAACTGTCTCTTGGAAATGTTTTGCTTATCTGAGGAAAACAACAGACATGCGAACACAAAACCCAACCACAATTGGATTCATAAAAATGAATGATTCATTGTTCCAGCTAGAAAGAAGCAAGGGTTGTGAGTTTCCTCATTTCCTGGACCTAAATAAGATCTAGATTTTGGCCCAAAAGTCCCACTTTCTGACCTCTTCTCCAGCACCTTGTTCTTCCAGCTACTGTCTCCAGTTTTTAACCAGTTGCCAGAATGAGCAAGACTAGTTCCTTCATTCCATGGACCTACCAGATACTCAGCATACTCCTTCCTTTCAGATCCTGTCAGCTCCTTCATTAAGAGGCCCAAAGATAGTTTGTCCATGGAGCACAAAGCAGCCAACTGGGAAAGGAGAAAAGGAAAGGGTCTTAAAGATTCACCTGAGCTGCTGTTACTGCTGACAAAAAGAGTCAATGGTGCCTGGCCAAGGTGGGGTACAATAAATGTAGGAAGGGGAAAAGTGATGTACTGTTAGTGAATTTAGGGCCAGAGGGTGAACTGACAGAGTTCAAGGAAGACTTTAGTGGGGTGCCACTTTTAAGTGATCCTGTATAGGCAAATCTGCACATATCCCCAGTGCACCCCAGAACTGACTTCCAACACTCCTGTTACTCTAGTTTTGGGACTTGCTTGGTTGGAGACTACAACACATGCTTAACTATGCCACATATTTTCCCTTGTGATTAAATGAAGGCTGGCACTAACAGGGACTGAGGACATCTGCCCTCATGAGATAGTAAAGGCCAGGATTTCACCCGCATTGTTTCTCACCTCTTCATTGTGATTCTGTATTCAAATAAAGTATTGTAGCACAGAACACAACACACATCCAGTGGTGACAGCTTGATTATCCAGCCATCTGGATGCTTAGGATCCTGGAAATTGTAAAGACAGATTCCAAGAGGGCTATCAATTATTTCAGGTTAAAGATTTGCTCACCATAGTTTTTGTCTCCATTTTATGAAATCTCCCGTAAAGCATCTCAGCTCCAGATGATGAAGACCACTATGGTTGATATACAACATTTTCTAAAACTCACCACACTGTAACATAGAATCATAGAACTGGAAGGGACCTCAAAAGGTCATCTAGTCCAGTCCCCTGCACTCATGGCAGGACTAAGTATTATCTAGACCATTACTGACATACCATAGTTATTTTTCTATTCTAAGTTGAAGGAATAACTACAGGATCTCAGATCCCATGATGTGGTAACTCTTCATAAATTATTACACTTTGCAGTGGTGACCTCTGTATTGAATGTCAATATGTTTATAATTAAAGTTTATATTGAAACCAATATAGTAATGTTAACCACACTAACACATACATAAAGGCCAGACTCAGGAAAGGCACTTACGCATGTGCTTAAGTCTCATTGAAACTGACGGGACATAAGCATGTGCAAAAAGTAGGAATGGTCTGAAATATGTATTTAAGTGCTTTCTTGAAAGTGCCCAATGACCTCCTGAAACCAGATATCCCAATGCAAAACCAACAGAATTCAACTGCCATAATAAAGTGCAGCAAATCAGTATGGTAATAGCTTCTTACAGTGGCTTCTACATAACAAATAGCAGCAGCTACAAAATATGCCAAACAAGTCTTAAGACAAGCCATCAAAAGCAAGGAAATTCTGATGTCTAGTCAAGGCCTGTGACATTTACAGGGCTATCCAAGAATACATGGGATGTTATACAGCATTGTGCATCATTATTGTGGAAGTCATTGTTTCCCTCATTAGTGCTCTAGATCTGTACATTACTTCCATTGCAGGTCTTGACCTTAACGTTGACAGTCCATCCTTATCTCACCCTTTTGTGTCTAGGTATTGCAGCAAATTTGCTACGCTACGTGACATCTCACACTTGAATTTTCTGCAATATTTGAAGGCATGTATCCCATTCAAATGCACTACTTATCAACTCAGTGGTTTCTAAGAAAACATGGGACTCATTTATGAACAAAAATTTGATGTAATTTAATTTGTACATATGTTGTATTTTTCTTGTAGTGTTTATGCTGTAGTTCTTTGTAGGGCTTTTAGTTTCATTTGTTGACTATTGCTTTTATATATAAATCTTATAAAGTATTCTGAATATTTTTCTTAAGACAATAGAAGTATTTTCCAATTAAATAGATCAATAAATAAAAGCATGAGTTCAACGGAGAAGTGAAAAATGGAGTAAAAAGGCTGATGTTTTAGTCTTCGTTAGTTCTAGTCAGAAGCATAATTTTACCCCACTTTGGACACATTAGACATTAATGCCACTGAAGAGGAGCCACGGGGGTAAAACCTAGTGACAATTCTGAAAGCCTGAAAAATTTTGATTGATGAAATACCACTCTGTAATGGAGCAGTTAGAAATGCCACTATGGTAGATCATTACAATTCATAACTTGGTTTCATAAATCTGTGGAATTATTACAATATATTGTAAGGGCTTTTTTATGATGCACAGTGTCATTGTGATGTAGTGACCATTACAATGGTAATATAAATATATTCCTAAAGATTCGGAGCATGGAAAGAAGTTAATTTTCACATTGCAATCACTCACCTTCAGTACCAGAAGGCATGAGTCCAATGTGAGAACTAGAGGTGAAAGTATAGAATCTTCATCAGTCTCTGTGGTATTTAATAAGTTGTATGCTACATTCTTTTTCCCTTTCAACACATTTTAAAGCTATTTCCATAAATTGCTTGTAATTTGAGCAACAGTATGAGAAATATTTATTATAACCAAGAAACAATACAGAATTCAGCTAGTTGTATGGTCAAATGTAGAAACAAAGCCAACCAAACTTATCCACACCTTTTTCGGGTTCTCTGAACTTCTTTAGGAAAACAGAAGAAAAGCCTTTTGACTTCTCTTGGTTGGCACACATTTTTCAAAATTAAGTTTTGTGGTTTTGTTTGGGATGTATAAGGAATGCTTTGTGACAGCTGGCACTGCTGTGACAATAGGTCTTCTTGATACCATGAAACTATACACAATCAGAAAAACAAACATATATAAACAATGCATAAGGGTAAATGGAATTAATCAATTCCATTTTGATTTTCAGCTTTGCCGTATGAGTTCAGATAAAATAGAAACCCGTGTGAACTGAAACTGGTAAGCATCATACAGCTACTCCTCATATATTGATGGTTTGAACAAAACACTGTATCCTAACACCTCTGAAATGTGGGGATGCTTCGTTCCAGATAAAAATCCAATTTTATGCCTCAGATCCAGCTCCAATATTAACTGGCAGTCATATTAAAAAATGTCCATCCATGTTCCTATACAGCACAGTTCTGCCTTAGCTTTAGTTCAAACTCCTGGATCTTCCATTTACCATAATATTGACATCGCAGGGGTAGATCCTTAGTTGGTAAGCATTTGTGTAGCTACATTGATGTCAGTGGAGCTGCCCTGATTTATACCAGCTGAGGATCTGGCCCTAAGTGCCTGCAAATTTACATTTTATTTTTTTGGTTAATATTTTTAAAGTAAAGTGTGACACAGAAACATTTTGTGCAACCTGAAATAGTGCTTTGTGCCCCAAATATCAGGAAAAGAGTGATTAAACTGATATATATTCTATAAAATATATAAAACAAAAAGATGGTCTCTAAGCTGAAAACTTCTATACTCACTTTTGGTGCAAAGAAAATCTTCATGATCAAATTATAAATCCCTCACAAAGTGGGTTTGTAAAGGAAACTCTGATATATCTTTATCTATAATGGCACGGCTGGGAGCTACTATAATAATCCTTTAGCTTTCATGTGGCCATCTGGAGGCCTATTAAAACCAGTATCTACAACAGACTCCCCAAGTGTGTTGAGTTTGCCAGTTTCCACTAAGTCACCAAAATAAGGGAGATTGCCCTGCTAGAGCGTGAAGTGGTGCTCCATAGAGGGAAGAAAACTTAACCTCTAACCTTTTCCACTGTGAGTATGTTGTGTACAGGTTGATTTTGAGACATATAATAGTGCAGAAATCTACAGCTAGGTATGTTCTACACCTTTCGGGTTGTATGAGGAGATGGCAGAAGCTAGAGAATCTGGGAATGAGGAACACTGTGATCTTTAATGAAGAATGTTCCAACAAGATAATATTCCTTTTTGATTTGTGTCTAAAGCAACTATGAAATATTGAACTAATATTGCCAGATTCTATTTTTGTTGCTCAAATACAATTTCAGATTTATACACACACACTTCGTATAGCACATTTTCATCAAAAGTATAATCAGAGAAATCTATTTTGTAATGTAAAAATGAAAAGTTTGGTCTTTGTTTGTTATACCATTAAGATAAGCTTGGTAAGGATTCTACTTATAATAAGTGTTGACTCAATAGGCACTGGATATCATTTGCCCAAAATGGAATCCTTTCAGTAGTCTCATTAACCATCTTGTTCAGTAGTGTGGTTGCATCCTTTTAAACATGATACATCAAAAAAATTTAGTTGTTGTTTCAAACTGCACTAGAACTCAGAACTAGGACCAAATAAGATGCATTAATTGCTTTATTGCTTCACTGCAAAGCCACTCTTAAAACATAATTCCTTAATGAAGTCCGTTAATTTGTTCCTGGCAGTACACAAGCTGTTCAAAATGACACAGAATTGCACTCTGTTTTCTAACCCCTGCAGTTTCTTCTGTTAGTCACTCTGTCTTGTGTTGTTATCCCATGGATAGTAATTATTTTATAGTGGCTGTAATTAGGAGAGAATTAGGCTTGGTAAACAAAACCTGCCTTCTCCTGTTAATAGCTAAGGATAATAAATTTGGCTCTGACGTTCACTATATTTGGACAAGGCTTGGCCTACTTCCAGTTTTCCCAATAAGAACTTTATTATATAATTATGCCTTAGAGGGGCTCATATTACAAGGTAATTTTTTTTGTAAAGACACATATTGCATGGCTTCCAGCCAGTAAATGATATACTGTAATATATGCCTCCAATAAAACTTTTAAACAAAATCTCTCTAAGCAATATCCTGCTGGAGCCACACACTGCTATTCAGCATATATTATTTACAGGAGTTTTTCATAATGCAAATTATTTTCTTTTGGTCATATTGTTCAACATTATAACTAGTGTCTAAAAAGAAGCCTTGGATTATTTTTATCTGCAAATGACATGGTTAGATTCTTAACTTATCATATCTCAGTAGCTTTAGGAGGGTTTTTTTATTTCTTTTTATTCTGTAAGTAAAGTCACAGTTTTGTTGACATGTACTGAAGTGTGGTATTTTATTTTCTATTTTCAGCATGAATTAAAAAGCAGCCTATTGTTGAATCTTTCAGCCCACACACCAATGCATCAGCCCCCACCCTTGCTCTTATTTTATCCCATACCTTTTATGTAAAATACAACTTAAGTGAATACACAATATTATCACAAAATGCTTTTCAAAGGCAGTCAAATCACAAGCAAAATAGAAAAGGAAGGTTTTAAGGAGAGATTTATAGAAAGGAAGTAAGCGAATGGCTCAGGAGGAGGAAATTTCAGTCACGAGGAAGAGACAGAGATAGGACAGAGTGGATAAGGGAAGTAGCAGCTTAATTTTTAAATAATCTAATAAATGTGTACAATAACTTATCTAAGAAAATAAGTACAATAACTTCCACCCTTTTTATGACACTGAACTACCAATGCTACTAATATGTTGTACTTTAATATCACATTACAAGCGTGTGCTAAGTGTCCAGAGCCCCCGGTGAGATAGGTAAGTATTATGGTGTATTGAAAACCATTAAAATTATGAGATAGCACTTTAACAATTCAGGGGGTTTCCTATTCCTGCTTGCAGTCTAGAGGGCTCTGTAGAGAGAGAGCCACGTGATCTGGGTCTTTCAATGGTCACTATGGAAAAAGCCAGCCTAGAGCAAGATGTGGTGAGTTGTAGTGGTCTGCTTGGCACTAATTTTAAAGACCAACCCAAACCCAACTAGATCACAGTCTATCTGAACCCAAACTGAGCCCAGAGGTGTTGGGTTGTTTTCAACCTGACCCGAACCGGATACTTGTAGTCAGATCCGATTGGGTCAGGTTGCAACAGTCTAGCCACCGGCCCAGATGCCATTTACTTTGTTTCTTCTCCGGAGCCACGGAGGCTAATTATCCTCCGGTTCCATTTACCCACTCCAGCCCATCGGCCGCTCCCTGCCCCCGCCAAGCACTGCACACCCCAAGTGCAGCCAGTTCCCCTCTCTTCCTCAGGATGCTCTCTTCACCAGCTCATGCATGGGGATCATCCTAATGGGGGGGGCTTCCTGCTCTCCACACCCTATGTCCACAATCCGTCTCCTGCCTGTAGGGTTAGTTCAGTAGCAGCTGTGTGCCTGGCTTCTGCCAGCTATTGACGCTTTTCTTTGCTGTGTGTGCTGCAGAGCTAGAGGCACAGTGACTCATCACCACATCACTATGCAACAACACAAAGAGTGTAACAAGGTGGCTTAGGCATGCAGGAGCGGGGCATGTAGCTGCCCTGCCAACTCCGTGTGTATCAGAGACTACCTGACCCAACCAAAGTCTGAGAGTGTTGGGTAGTTTTCACCCAATCCCAATCCTTATAGTCAAGTCCTGTTATATTTGGTTAAGGTTGCAAGACTCTGGTGAGTTGTGCCTCTTTGCATTAGGGAGCAGCCTGCTTTTTCTCTCTCTGTTTTTGGTTTCAGTATGTTAAGGTTCTGGATTTTAAGAAATAAAATAGTGTTACATTGCAGCCTTCCAGCAAGGGTATGTTTTTATCTAACGTCTTTTTTTTTTGTATGCCAAAAACAGTAAGTAGCATTAGTTTATACATCTGTAAAGTAGATACAAGTCCCAGAGAAGGTAAATGACTGGCAAGTTATTGGCGAGGCAGGAACAGAACCGTGTAATCCTGATTTCAGGTTGCCTGTTTTGAGCACTGGAAAACACTCAGTTCCCAATAGATTTATAAGTTGTTATACTAAATTTAGGCTACTTAGGAGGATACATTAGTGGTAACAAAGATGGGATTCCTCAACCTTAAAATCGCCAAGTTAAGATTGGATTGACTAGACATTGAATCTGAAATCTTGTATTCCTATTTTTGGTGTAGAAGTAGCATACTTAGTATATTTTTAGTGCACTTTCAGCATAGTTGATATGTCTTGAAGGAGCACATTCTTTCATAAAGACGTTCAGTTCAGTAGTGATACGTATATACTTAATTTCCAGAAAAAGATCAGGAGAGTAGAATAGGGATATGTGCCAGGACTGTCCTACCTACTATAACATGCCAAAGTACTCCTGCATAGTGAGGAAATGACCTGCATATTACTTTAAAAATACATGTGTCAAGCATACTACTATAGTAAATTAGCTTTATTAAGATGCAAAAAAGAAAAATTGTACTACTTAAATGATTGAAATAATGTTGATGTGTCTGTAAATAGATTGTGGGAGAGATGTGCATTAGATTTTCAGACACACTTTGGCACTAAAAATGAAATACCTTGGGCGAAATTCAATCCTGATGTAACTCCTCTGACAATGGATTAATTTGGCCCCATTACCTCCCCATAAAGAGTTTGAAAAATCAAAGGGCTCTGCCTTAGTTCATCAACCGTCATTAGAGATAGAAAAAAGCCTATTAGGTCATCTAATCCATTCTTCTTCCAATCTGTTAATGTAAGATGGGCCCCAACATAATATTCTTTAAAGATTTGACCAGACCAATTTTTATGGCTCTACCAATGGGTGTCTCACCCCTTTCCTTGGCAGATTATTTCACAGTCTATTAGAAAATGTTCTCTGTTATTTTAATTATCCCTTGGAGTATATACTCTTCAAATATTTGTAGAAAGTTGTCACAACCAACCTAAGTCATTATTTTAAACTTATGACTTAGATGAAATGAACTAATGGATAACTGAGCTAATAAATCCTCCTAATCATTTCTGTAGCTCTACTATGAATATCTTCCAACTTCTCAGCATCTCTGTAAGTGAGACCGTAACAACACTCTACAGAGAGGCCTACCAGATCTTTAATTGGCCAGCAAGGGTCAAAAGACAAAGGGCCCCTTCCCATTCCCTTGACTCATTTGGAGGCTGCCAGGGATGGAGAGAAAGGCACTGAAGCAGGTGCTCGGCAAGGGAACACACTGAGTTGGAGGAAAATTTTCAGAAAGAATCTTTGCTTCTAGGGCAGAGGAAGATTGACCACTTGGAGCCTCACTGACTGAGCTCTGAGAACAGGAATGTAGAGGAGGTCTGTTTCCTGGCTAGCTCTAAGAACTAGAGACTTTCTCAGTTGGCGTAGATGCTGGGAGAGAGGGGAAATTTTACTGCTGCCTCTTCTCTCCTTTTACCTATCTTCTTTCCTTACCTGTATTTTTTTCTCTACCTCTGATCTTTTATTCTCTCTCTCAAGAGCGGCACAGGAGTGGGAGATAGAAAAGCTAGGAAAGCATGATACTTGAGGCACGTGCACCCTGCTTTCAAGATCTAGGCATGAATGTGCTGGTGTGTCTTGACTGACAGTTCTTTTGCCTCCTTGTTTCCTAGTAGCGAGGGTCACACAACTGCCAATCTTGTTGGTTAGTAGGAAGTGAGACATACAAGTATATTTTTAAAACATCATTGAATTAAGAGGATTTTAACTATTTTATTTGTATTTACTGTATGTAATATCATGATTTCTTAGGTAATTACCACCAGAGCATCTAGGAGAGTCAGTAATTAAAAAATCTCTTTAGAGAAAAAATAAAACTATAGTTAACGTTTTATGTCCTAAGCTACCCCAACCTGCCAACGATCAAAGCCCAGCTACCTGAAAATCACAATTAAGCCAAAATAAAGAAGGTGTGTGTTGAACTCTGCCTCCAAAAGTGACCAGACACTGGCTTTCATATATCTCCAAGGGGAAGCATATTCGAGCACGGAAGACTCTGCACCTAGAATACACTTCTACTCATCCCCAGGAGATGACTACAGGTATATTCCACTTAATCACAAGTGGTGTAATGGGTTTATGGGGAAAGGAGGTCACTGAGCTAACCAGAGCTTTACAGAGAACAACAATAAATGGCTCTGTTTGCAGCCAGAGCAGATTGGGACCCAACATGCTACACAAATCACAGGTGCTATTGAATCCTCACAGAATTAATTATAGAAGGTAATGATGAAAAAGTCCTGTTCCATTTCCTGGCCAATGCAGGCTAATTCTTTTATAGCTTGATATGCTTTCATTGGCCTGCCAAAATGTTGTAAGTAGACATTGTTATAGTAGTCAAGCCTGGAGACAAAAGTAGCTTTGAGCATCAGAGGTGAAAAGTGCTCAAAGTCAGAGTCATATAAATGCCCACTGGGCCAACTGAAAAAGCATAGAAGGCATTTCAGGCCATTGCTGTTACTGGCAATCTAGGAGCAGTGAAAGAACCAACAACACTCTGAAATATCAAGACAAAAAAAAAATAGGGATTTCCCTGAATGGAATCAGTCACAACTCCCATCAGTTTACCCTCAATACATTTTATTACCTACCCGTATTGTCTATATGAGCCTAAGGCAGCCTGCTGTGACAGAATATACCCCTGTGTTCACACCTTACTGTAATAAATTTTGTACAAGGCATGTCTTGTAAGGTATCATTTGAAAACTCAGTATCGTCCTAATAAAATATGTGTTGCAACATTGTATGTGAAGTTATAAAATTCCACTGTATGGTGTTATTAACACACGTTCCAAACCTCAGAGCTCTGCCCAAACTAACATTGGGAAAAAGGTCTGTCCTAAACAAAGGAATGTGTGCTCTGCTTAATTTTCATTTAAGCAGCAAACAGAGTCATGAAGCAGGAAGGGAAACAAAGAAAGCTCAAACAGGTGAGAAAAAAGCAGCAGGGAACATCCTTCCACATAGACTCTTGGGGTATGTCTACATAGCAAAGAAAAACTTGCAGCTGGCCAAAGCCAGCTGACTTGGGCTCGTGCAGCTCAAGCTGCAGGGCTGTTTCATTGTTATGTAGGTTTCCAGGCTCAGGCTGGAGCCCAAGCTCTGTGACCCTCCCACTCCACAGAGTCATAGCGCCCACCCTCCAGCCCAAGCCCAGACATCTACACAGCGATGAAACAGCCCCACAGCCCAAACCCCATGAGCTTGAGTCAGCTGGCACGGGCTAGATGCAGATGTCTAGTTGCTGTGTAGACATACTGTGTGTCTCCTATTGCCAAACTGGAAATGTTTTTCAAGAGAGGGACTGAATCTATAAAAAGGAGGGACAAACACCCTCCTCTCTCTCCTTGCCCATCATATTCACTGCACCTGAAGCAAGAATGGAAGTATTCATTGGAATCTGGGAGAAGGGGTCCTCATCTATAGGGTTTGGGTAAGTTAGACTGCTGAAAGCAAGCGGTGAGAAACTTTGCTTGAATCTGATATAGTTTGTTGAGTAAGGTAATAGTAAAATTATTATCTTTATTTTTCTTGTAACCAGTTCTGACTTTTATGCCTCATTACTTGTACTCACTTAAAATCACTCCCTTTGTAGTTAATAAACTTGTCTTACTGTTTTATCTAATCCAGTGTGTTTAAATTGAAGTGTCTAGGTAACTCCATTTGAGGGGACAAGTTGTGTACATAGCTCCTAAAGGAAAAATGGACTTAATATAACTTCTATTGAGAGGGCTGGGCAGTGCAGGACATAGATTTCTGGGGGGGAAATCTAAGGCTGGGTGTGCGTTGGGGTTACCCTGCTGTATAACCCAGGAGGGTGAGAGCCAGCGTGTAACCCAAGTGTGGCTGGCAGGCTGCAGTTACACACAGACAGGGTGTGGCTTGCATGCTGAAAGGCTGTTCGTGAGCCGCCCAGGTGGAAGCTACTTCAGCAAGGCATTGTAAGGCAACCAAGGTTGCAGGGCAGGGTTGATACAACTTAAATGTTTGCTGCTTAAATGCAAATTAAGCAGAGCACACATTCCTTTGTTTAGGACAGACCTGTTTCCCAACTTTAGTTTGGGAAGGTTGGTTAGGTTGCAGGGCAGGGGTGATACAGCTGCTAATTAGTCTGGATTTTACCCCTGTATGTCACACCTGTTCTTACCTATGGCAAGGGATTCCCCTCTTCCTCCGCTCCACCCGCCCGATGTCTCTCATTCCCCTCAGTGGTCAACTAGTTATATGCAGTGTTGCAAATTAGTTGTTCTCTAGCGCCTCCCCCCCTTCCCATAAATTCGAACAACCCCCCTAATTTCAGTTCTATGGAAAAACAATGCCCCGGCCCTCTTTTGGTTAAGAATGATCAGGACAAGGCTAACACAGAATCTAAGATTGGTGAAGAAACATGGGCTGGAGTATCATCCGTAAGTGTGTGGTACTGTAGCCCAAAACCGTTTGGTGGACAGTCTCCTTGCTGGTTTGGAAGATAAAATAAAAAAAGAAGAAGTTAAAAATCACTAAGAAAAGTTAGATGCCTGCAAGTCACCAGGGCCTGATGAAATGCATCCTAGAATACTCAAGGAGCTAATAGAGGAGGTATCTGAGCCTCTAGCTATCATCTTTGGAAAATCATGGGAGACAGGAGAGATTCCAGAAGACTGGAAAAGGGCAAATATAGTGCCCATCTATTAAAAAGGAAATAAAAACAACCCAGGAAACTACAGACCAGTTAGTTTAACTTCTGTGGGAAGTTAATGGAAGCAAGTAATTAAGGAAATCATCTGCAAACACTTGGAAGGTAGTAAGGTGATAGGGAATAGCCAGCATGGATTTGTAAAGAACAAATCATGTCAAAACAATCTGATAGCTTTCTTTGATAGGTAACAAGTCTTGTGGATAAGGGAGAAGTGGTGGATGTGGTATATCTAGACTTTAGTAAGGCATTTGATATAGTCTCACATGATATTCTTATCAATAAACTAGGCAAATACAATTTAGATGGTGGCTACTATAAGGTGGGTGCAGAACTGGCTGGATTACTGTACTCAGTGAGTAGTTATTAATGGTTCCCAATCCTGCTGGAAAGGTATAACAAGTGGGGTTCCACAGGGGTCTCTTTTGGGACCGGCTCTGTTCAATATCTTCATCAACGACTTAGATATTGGCATAGAAAGTATGCTTATTAAGTTTGCAGATGATACCAAACTGGGAGGGATTGCAATTGCTTTGGAGGATAGGGTCATAATTCAAAATGATCTGGACAAATTGAAGAAATGGTTTGAGGTAAACAGGATGAAGTTTAATAAAGAGAAATGCAAAGTGCTCCACTTAGGAAAGAACAATCAGTTTCACACATACAGAATGGGAAGAGACTGTCTAGGAAGGAGTATGGCAGAAAGGGATCTAGGGGTTATAGTGGACCACAAGCTAAATATGAGTCAACAGTGTGATGCTGTTGCAAAAAAAGCAAACATGATTCTGGGATGCATTAACAGGTGTGTTGTGAGCAAGACACGAGAAGTCATTCTTCCGCTCTATCTGCACTGGTTAGACCTCAACTGGAGTATTGTGTCCAGTTCTGGGCACCGCATTTCAAGAAAGATACGGAGAAATTGGAGAGGGTCCAGAGAAGAGCAACATAAATGATTAAAGGTCTAGAGAACATGACCTATGAAGGAAGGCTGAAAGAACTGGGTTTGTTCAGTTTGGAAAAAAGAAGACTGAGAGGGGACATGATAGCAGTTTTCAGGTATCTAAAAGGGTGTCATAAGGAGGAGGGAGAAAACTTGTTCATCTTAGCCTCTAAGGATAGAACAAGAAGCAATGGGCTTAAATTGCAACAAGGGAGGTTTAGGTTGGATATTAGCAAAAAGTTCCTAACTGTCAGGGTGGTTAAACACTGGAATAAACTGCCTAGGGAGGTTGTGGAATCTCCATCTCTGGAGATATTTAAGAGTAGGTTAGATAAATGTCTATCAGGATGGCCTAGACAGTATTTGGTCCTGCCATGAGGGCAGGGGACTGGACTCGATGACCTCTCGAGGTCCCTTCCAGCCCTAGAATCTATGAATCTCCTCCAGTGGTCTCACATACATATTGAAAAAAGGGTGACAGGATGGCACGTCATGACTGCCCCCATTCTCCCTGCCTTGCATCACTTCAGCAGGGCAAATGAGGCAGAAAGCAGCTTAATCACCCAGTTGGAGATCCCAGTTTACAGAATCCTCTGGGGGTGCTGAGCTGGCATAGGGGATGTTTTGAGGATGTGGTCAATGAAAGGGAGTCATCCCCAGATGCTGAAAAAGCTCTTGTGGACTTTTGTAGTTGGGCATTACTTAGAAAAGCCCTAGGGACAGGGTGTAAGAGTGGAGCACAGCCACTTTTGTGCGCCTCTCAAGTGCAATGCTGAGCACAGCACAGCCATACCCAAGGATTAGGCCTGCTCCATTTTGAACAGAGCACGTTATTATTTTAGCTAAGGAAAGCAAGCTCAGGGAAGAGCACAGTGAGCTGCAGGGGACCAAAGCTCCTTTTATCATTATTCCAAAATGAGATAAAGTGAAGAGATGGGCATGAAGAATATCAGACACTAAACAGCATCCCTCTGTGAAAATCTAAAGTGTAAACTTTCCATTAGATGAAGACTTAGAGTGAGATGGTTTGCTAGGAGAAAAAATATTCTGAGAAAGTGTGAGAGATCTGAGAGAGTCCTTGTAAAAATATTAGGGAATAAAGCTAGAGGGTTTGTTTGGAAACTATATCTATAAAAAGAGTGTTGGTTCTTTCCAAGTGAGCCATTCTACAGACAGGAGAATAGTAGATGGAATATGTCAGGTCAATGGAGCATCCTCTTTTTCCCCCCTTCAAGTAAGGATATGCCCATCTTCGAGCAGCTGTGAAATCTCCATATAGTGGGGGAAAGGCCTCAATGATATGGACTCTAATTCTTTCATAAGGCAGTTTGCCAGGTAACATATCCCTTGACTGGAACTCTATGGTCATTTATAAAATGTGTAAAATCTTCTCTCCAGCTCCACACTGGTCAGGTCACATTTAAAATAATTGCTTCTAATCCTGGCTCATCTATCTGTAAACACATCTGACAGATGGCTTGCTTTACTCACAATGCCCAGTTGGCCCTTGGACAGCACCAGTCTTTAACAAAGGCCTTACTTACTGGTTGGCTTTTGGCAAGTCTATGTGATGCCAACCAATCATAAAGAGCATTGTTAGTGATGCTGATTGTGCACAGTTTGCAGGTGAAAGAAGTGTGAGAGTTTCTGATTCCTCACACATGTTAAAATCAGTGGACTCAATCTACAGGAGAAGTAAGCAATTTCTGGCTTGTTTAAGGTTGGTCAGTGTCTTTACCAACATCATCAAGATAAATTACTTACTACTACATCCAGTTAATAGAGATTCTCCTTTAGCTGAAGTGATCGATGCCTGTGTTTCTGGAAATAAAGGACCTAGGTGTGGGATTAGCTGGCATATGTGCCTGTAGTCTGCAGCATACATTTTAATGCTCAAACAGCAAGTACAGCCATCTGATAGGAGACTTTTTGGTAAAGTCAGTGCTATCTGATACCACAGCGAAGCATTTGGTTCTTTTGACTTCATAGATGATGAAATATTGTTCCCTTTTCTTTAGAAAATCTTTTCTAGTCATTTCACAGCAGCAATAGTGCAGAATTCTTTAGGAAACCCAGCCATTTGGAGGGGGTTGCCTCAGTGGATTACATTGGAACTCTGAGCAGAAGCGCAAGTAGCATCAGCATATTTTTCAAGCTCCTTAGTGATGGCACTGCATGGTGACTAGTTGATCAGAATGATATGGTATCTGGGAATGTCAGGGCTCAGAGTAACAGTTTTACATTATAATATGTGGTAAGCAGTAATAAGATGCTGTAGAATAGTTTTGGGTACAGATGGGTCTGAACCAAAATTTCAGATTTTGAGTTTGGAGCCAAACTTTGAGGGTGATCCCTAGTCGTGAGAAAGCACAAAAGCTAAAAAGGCAGAAGCAGGGATCCTGCAAATAAAAGTGATGGTCCCTAATGGCAGGAAGGTTAATAAAAGAAAAAAAAATGGCTTGTATGAATGCCAGTTTCTGTCCATGTCTCATATTGGTACTTAGGGGGATGCTTTCACTTAGCCACTTCTGTCCCTTTGCAGAGGTGAGAGAGATGCTGTTAATAACAAAAAGAATGTCCCTGATGATGGCAAGTCTAATTACAGGGGGCAAAAAACCCCACCAAGAAGGTAAAATGAAAGAAAAGATTTGTGTTTTTTTTCCCCTGGACGTCTGTTTATTACCAGCCTGACACTGTAACTTTAAGGGTCATTTCTCTGCAATCACTAAAATACCAGAACAGGAAAAGCAGAACATAAGCAGAAGCAAGAGTAAAAACCCTTGATAGTTCCATTCTGAAAATATTTTTTCCATAATAATTCCTTGTAAAAGTCCCCCCCCCTCACACACTTTTCATTGCATTCCCCTCTTTACAGAAACACTAAATGGAGAAAGGAATGACTGGTTTGAAAGACACTGAAACCAGAGCCTAAATAAAATACTTGATAAAAAATTCACTCTTTGTTCTGAAGAAAATGTTAGGATTTTGCAGACATCTTCCTAAAAAAATTGCACCTCACTGTAATGTGACCTCAGCCTCATCTCTAACTTCACCCCCCTAAAATTGAGCCTATATATTTGTTAAAGTTAAGCTCAAACTACAAAGTCTAGATCTACATTTAAAATACACCCAAAGATCAGATCCAGGATTATGGATAGAAGGGCCATTTGTGAAATATGGATCTGGAACTGAGGCTTGGTCTACATTAGAAACTTAGGTTGGTATAACTATGTCGCTCAAGGGTGTGGAAAATCCACTCCCCTGAGTGACATAGTTATACCAGTCTAATCCCCAGTGTAGACAACACTATGTTGACAGGAGGGCTTCTCCCATCGACGCAGATACCACCTCTTGGGGAGGTAGAGTAACTAGGCTGATGGGAGAAGCTCTCCCATTGGCATAGGTAGCGTCTTCACTAAGTGCTACAGCGGTATAGCTGCATCGGTGCACCAGAGCCCCTGCAGCACTGTCAGTGTACAAGCCCTGATTTTGTATTTCTAACATTCTTAAAGGTCAGCATTGTTCAGATCAGGGGGAGTTGTTCAGGCCCATCCCTAGGAATTTTGTACCTCAACAGTGATCTGCAAATTAAACACCAGCATTAACACATCCATAACAAGAAGTTACATTTTTCTGACTGCCCAGTTTTCATGCAAAATACCATTTACACACACACATATGCAAGATTTTGAGCAAGCAAATCTAGCTGCTAACCTATCTGATTGAAGAACTAAGCCATTATTCTCTCCTATTAAACACCTAACCACTACAAAGAGAATAAAGATACATTTTAGCCCAAAAGATGACTGCTTGGAAAAGTTATGTGTTTGAAAACAGCTACTGTCTGAAAGAAATGAATTTAATGTAATCATAGTCTAATGGGTATGTGCTTCAAGGCCTGCCCATGATGGATCCCACATTTACATAGAGGCATTCAATGGTACAGCAATTTTGCATAGTAACAGCTTCATATCAACTAGAATTCATAAATTGTACAGAGAGATTCCCCAAATAATCACAGAGGTAAAGCCTAATCTTTGGCACATAGGTTATTTACAAAAATACAGATTAAAACCTGACTGCATAACTCTGTAGGGCTTGTTGTTCTGACCCGGATCATTCACAGTTCAGGTCAGGCAATCTTTGATCATTTGCTGTCCAGGTCAATTACCTGCCCTGGATCTTTCCACCCTGACCTTGGGGCAGCATTCTTACATAGAATCAGTTTGCACTAAATTAGATAATCTCATTTCACATTTTGGGAAGCTGTATTGAAGTTCAAGACTTCTTGATTAATTTAATCCTGAGCAGGGAACAGAGAATGACATAACATGGGAGTTTATGGGTTGATCCAAAGCCCTTTGAATCAATTGGAATCTTTTCATTGATTGCAATGGGATTTGGATCAGGGTCTCATTTCTTGAAGGCAGTGACAACATATTTCTTAGATGAAGCAGGGATACTAAGTTTCAACATGTATTCATTTGGATCTTTCACTGTTTAATGAGTCTCTTCATCCTATTCCCCTTCTCAGGTCTTAGCCATGGCAGGCATTAGCACCGCATTAGGCAATGGAAGAAAGACTGGCATCCATCTTTTGAAAGAGAGATACAACTGGGGCCACTCATGGCTATTAAAGATCCCATGACAGTTTTTGCAAGAGCAAAGATATTAATACCAGCATCCTGGCCAAATTCCAATCTCTAATTACACTTTGCCTATCTAAATTCCTCCTTTAGTTGCAGCTGGAAAAGTTATCCACCAATTTCCTCCCTAGTGCTATAATGAATTCTTTAATAAAATATAATAAAGACTAGAAACATAAAACATGTACATCTTATGTCACACACAGGATGTCATTCCATTCCATGACAATGCACAGAACACACCATGCTTCTCACAATGTAATATATATCAAATACAACGTTCAACCAGTGACCTCCATCCTGGAGGACAAAAATGTCACATGTGCAATGCTCCCAGGCCTAGCAAGCCTGTGGTGCAACAGTCTGTAGGTCATTCTTGGAGCTGGATCCACAAGTTCCAATAACTTATGCTATTCACTGAGACAGTAGGAGTCTGAGTTACAAAATGGTTTTTATTCAATATACACCTCTTCCCCCACACACTATTTTGTATTGAGCTAGCTATCCACATATACTCGCGTGTGTGCACATGCGCGCACACACTTCTGTTTTTCTTTAGCTGTGATATGATTGACACTCTCTGAAACCCAAAGTTGGAATGAAGAACATGTACCAATGATGGTTTCCCTAGCAACGGGAACCATGTGAATGCTCTCCTTCCCTCCTTGGTTCTCTCTGTAGTTCATTTAATAATTCCTGCATTGGTTTGCTGGGAAACAGAGCCTAATGCTCAATTCAAAACTTTTTCAATTAACCAAAGTGGAAGTTAAATGTTTTTGTTGTTAGTTAAGGCAGCTCTTGACTCAGGGACATAGATGACAGGAGGGCAAGGGAAACCAGTTCAAGACAGAAAAAAAAAACCAACAAAACTCTACTTCCTGGGTATAGCATGTTTGAAATCTAGTTAGCTTTTTAAAAAGAGTTAAAAGTAGTTTCAGGCAGAACAGCTGCCCTTAAGTTACTAGTTCAACTGTTTCTGTGGCATTTTACGGGCACAGTTAACCATCAGTCAGTTTCCAGTCTAGAAGATTCTTTCAGAGTGTGAGAAAAATGTTTTTCCCACAATACACTCAATCACTTTCACATGTTGTTTGAGAAAGACACAATGGGGGAAGCTGACTGACTGTAGAGAGAGTACAGTGAAACTGATTATACACAAGTCACCGACAAATGCACAAACTAAACAAATTGAAAAATATAGAGGTTTTTCCCCCTCTAATCTCTTTCAGTTATAGCAAGCTTGTAACAAAAAAAGGTATACAATTCTCAGACAGCTATGTGACTAATATGTACTGAAGGTACTACTAAGCATAACAAAATTCCTGTTGCCACCTTGCTCCCTGAGATGTAAATACCACCAACCAATTATCCATTATAATTTGGGTTGGGTCCAGAGAGCTGTTTGGATTCTTAATAGGGTAACATTTAAGAAAGGACTCAAAATTCAGCCTATCCTGTCCTGTAGATTTGAATGTAACAATTTCAAACATTTACCCTTCCCTGGGGTTATTCAGCCAAAAAGAAATCACTACCAAATCAGATAGCTGATCCTGGGGTGGGGCAAGGCATGGAAACATATGGAGAAAAGATATCCAATAGTTTAATTTTGAATACCTGGAAGAAATTAAAAATAGGAAAATTCAGGATGAGTGTGACATTGTGAGTATGATGCTGGCAAGCAGATGCCAGCTGTTGCTCAGGCTGAAGGCATTAGCTAAGAACTAACAAACTCATAGCTGGAGACCAAACCAGTGCACCTCTATGTTTGTTTTGCTCAAAATAGGTATTAGTCTTATAAGACTGTATTTAGTGTTTAGTCTCTACGAAATGCTTGTAAATTGCTGCATGTGTTAATCTCACTTGCAATGTCTGTATTTCATGCTATGAGAAAATATGCTTTATGACTTCGAAAGTGTTTGCTCTGAACTTGTGAGCTCAGGCACAGGAATCACACCCCCTACCCCCATCCAATAGGACTATCAAAATCCGACGGGCCATCAAGAAACATTACAGTACAAAGGATTAGTTAATGGCCGTATCCCACCTTGGAAGTGCTACATGCAAGGAATCTCCTCCTGTGGACTTGGAAGCTGAATGAAGGAAATAAAACAAGGTCACAGGAAAATTTTCCAGCTCTTTGCTGTTTGAACTCTGACAGGGCTAGAGACACCAAACTGAAGCCAGAGATCCCCAGCAGCTGCCTCCTGGGTCCTCCCTGAAAGACACTTTCAATTGACAGATCACCACATCCTGGTCACTCTTAGGATTTAAATAATAATGTTTGAGTGTATATATGTTTGCTTGCTTTAACATGTAAATAACCATCTCATTTATTTTTCCTAGTTAATAAACCTTTAGTTAGTTTATTAAGGGATTGGCTACAGGCGTTGTCTTTGGTGTAAGCTCTAGAGCACCAACTGATCTTGGATAAGAGTCTGGTCTCTTGGGACTGAAAGCAACCTGAATACAGTGTGATTTTTGGTGTAAGTGACCATTTATCACTAAATCCAGTTTGTCTGGGTGGCAAGATAGACTGGAGAGTCCAAGAGGACTGTCTGTGACTCCATGGTAAGACTGGTATTGTGATCCAGGAGTTCACACTTGTTACTGGCTTGGTGAAATCTAATTAGAACACACCACCACTTTAGGCACTCACGGTTGTGAGCCACTCCAGACAGTGTGACAGAGATTGCAGATTGATTCCCAAGTAGAGTGGTGTGCACCCTACTGCTTAGAACAAATTACAACTTCTCTGGACAAAACACTACAAAAATGATTGTCTTGGCAGGAAAAGAGAGCAGGTGATCTCAAATTCCTGTGATTTTGTGATTAATTGCTAAAAAACCTACACATTCAGGTCTCTCTTTCTGATTTTTCTGCAATGTGCTTGGCTGTCATTAAACTGTTTTCAACACCAACATAAAAAAGGAATGGCAGCCACCAATAAAAGTATATTTCATAATTAAAAGCTTGCTTTATCCTCATTGATACGTTAGGGGTCAGGCTGGATGACACAACTGGCCCTTGCTGGCAGGACTGTCTAGGAGTGTAATTGGAGTGTAAATTATTTTTCTTCTATAAGTAATTCCTGATGATATTGCAATTTGTAAACAGTGCAATTTGTTTCCCCCAAAATAGCTTTGTGCTATCTGACAGCACTGGAAAGTCTTTGAGTTTTGGTTATGTTCTATTCCTGTTTATATCTCAGTAGAATATCTCTTTCCATGCCCACAAGGAATTGGGTCTGCTTTTCCAACTGCTCTATTAGAGCCATATCACATAAGTGCCTTTTATTTCCTTAGGTGGGAAAGTGATCTGCCTGCACACACATTTATTATTTTTAAGTCTTTATTTTTATGTGACTGCAGTGGTATATATCACAGGTGGCTGATGGCACTCATTAGAATTATTTGGAACTCTTTGGTGCTCCTTAAAAGGCAATTAAAATGAGAATGGAAATGACTGTACGTGGTCAGGTGCACAGTTGACTCACACGGCTGCTGCCCTAGAATTCACACATTTGCCAACAGAATGTATAAAGGGAACTTGCACCAACACACCATAGTGCAGCTGCACTAATGGCTTTCCAAACTTCGCCACTCAAACTTGCCCAAGAGAATCCTTAAAACTGCACCTGTTATCAAGACTTCTACACTAACCTTTCCAATGCTATGCCAGTTTGAAGACCCTTTTAGCCTATTCAGTGATTATAATAACACGCTACATAGTGCATGTCCGCAGACCTCTGAGGTGGACAGAGTATGCCATCAACCTTTTAGCCTTCCGGCAGAGTGCAATACTATCAAGAGATAGTTTGAAATAAATAAATAAAATAAATAGGGCAATGACTTCCTTTTTCTCAGTAAAAAAGAGAGAGCTTGAACTTGGTTCATCACAGAAAAGACTAAGAATTCTGATGCTAGATTTGACTTGCCACCGAGAAGTCAACCAGTAGCACAACATATTGCCCTGTAAGAACCTACGCCGAGGTTCCAACTTGATTCTTTGTCCCGGGGTGGTAGGGGCAGGAGTGCTGTGGAATGCAGCCCACAGGGAGGAGGAGCACTTCATGTGGCTTTGTAAAAGCTTCTCTGGCCATTTCAAGAAAGACACCGATGCATCAAACTCTCCCCAGCCAAAGAAGGGACAACACAATGTTAGGGTTTTGTAGGTGAGTAAAGGGGCTAGAAGCTAGAGTGAGGAGGAGTCCTGAAAGGATCATGCCTTTTTTATTATTCGTGTATTATGTCTGTGGCTCCTGCAGTGGTTAAAGTTAAGCACCTGCTGAAGTGTTTTGTTGAATCTGGGCAAGAATTCTCAGCCTCTGGCAGGATTAAGCCCTAATTACACAGGGAATTCACGATCTCTTGCCTCCTCTAAGTGTATTTCCTGGCCCCCAAAGCTCCAAAGGCAGTACTTGTCCAGGAGCAAACTGGCAGATAAACAGTCCTACAGAAGAGTAGAACGGCAGACAATGTACAGGAGAGTCTAGCAGTGTATTCAGAATTTAGCCATCCTCATGCACCAGAGAAAGAAAGTTAGAACCTGCATACTAGTATGAACGTATTTTAATGTGTAATTCTCTTATGGAAAAGTATGTATTTTTTAAGAGTAAATTCTATAGAACCCACTGGTTTAATCCCTAGTAACTTCCACAGGACTTTTCATAAGGCAGAGTAAAGGTTTGGTTCAGTGTTTCAATAGCAGCTAATGTGAATAATAATTGCAAAGTTGTTATAATTTTAAATGGTATGATAATAAACTAATAGGTTAAACTTCTAGTAACTCAGGAAATTTCACAAACCTCCTGTCAAGTTCCTTTCTGATTAATATTTGATTTTTATTAAGTAGCACCATATGAGTGCTTAGCACTTTACAGACATATAAGATGACATGATCCTTGCCTCAAGGAATTTATAATCAACACAGTTAACAGATTTTCCCTTAAGAGGAACCTTGCATTTTTTCTTTTTCTTTTTGTATTTATTTTTCAACCATGTACATGATTCCTAGAGTTCTATAGCTTTAGGTGCAATAAGGTTTTTAATCTCTTCTGGCTGATCCCTGAGAGGATGTTAGAGAACTTTCACCTGAGGCACTGCACCGTCTCATAGAATGCTGCTGTGCTGGGCAATTCATGGCCAGTCCTACCAAGACCTTGTGTGACCTGAAAATTTGGAGAGTGGGGTTTGCAGGAAATAAAACCTTGATCAGCACCATCCCTGCACCTAAAGCATCAAATAAAACTTCCCCTATTCTCTAGATTTTACGCTGTTATAATCACACAAAACAACAAAAACAAAAGAGAGGTTCTCTGGAGCAAAGAGAAGGCTGACCATGGATGGAAACATTCTTGCCTCAGGGGAGAGGAGATAAAACACAGGAGGGAAGCAGCAGCAATTTGAAGATTCAAACTCTAATTAAGTAACTCTGCCTACTGTCCAGCACCCCTCAACAAGATTTTAGCTGCTGGGCTGAGTCATAATTCAAGAGAAGGGAGGACAAAGGCAGCAAGTATCAGCTTCAGAAGTGAGAGCCTGGAAATCCTGAGATTTGACAAAGCTGAAACATGGCTAATGCAAAGGGCAAACACTGGAATGAGTTGGTTTGATGTTTTGTTTCTAAACATCAGTTCTGAATTGCTGTTGTAAAAGGCTTCCTGATATTTCTCTGCTCTGTGTACACACATAACTCTTATTAATGTTAATGAGAGTTACCTTTAGATAGTGAGGGGGTAATAGACCTTTTCATTATTAGTATAGAACCAAAACATTTTCCCAATTTGCAGGATTAGGAGGAGGTATGTGTCCTGAATTCCAGTTGATCTAAACCACCCCCTGAGAGCCCCATATATTTAGGAAACAGCCGTTTGGAAGCCTTCAATTAATCAGGTTTTGTCGTAACTGCAACCCATATTAATTGGAAACATAGTAAAAACTGCCTTTACGAGGATGGGTGAGGGGGGGGGGGGAAATTGTCACATGTTTTTCTATTTGCTCATCTCATGGTCATTATTTTCTGAATCTGGTTTATTTCTGAATATTAAAAATTGCATATCAAACAGCATTTATCTAACCATTTAAAAACCATGCCAAGATGTAAACTAATCTTTTTTGTAATCAATATTCAGAGAAGAAGAGAAGCAGCAGCAAAGCAGTTGCTGCATGTTTGCTGACAAAATATTTAAACCAAACATTTAATTTCAATCTGCCACTGTTCTCAGTTGGTATAATTACCTTAAGCAAATACCATGAAGTAAGGAACAGAAAATAGTCTCAGCCACTGAAATGTAAATAATAAAACAATCATATTCACACTTTTAAAGCCAGATAATTCCATCTTAGAATCACTTCTGTGGACTATTTTAAACATGTAAGTGATTTTAAATTATTTTTTAACATAATGAGCTGTGAGTCTGGCTAGATATTGGTGAGTAGTGAAACAGGTTTAATCTTCCTGGCTGCCCTTGCCTACCATGATGCAATACAGCACAGTTAAATTACATTCACAGATTTTGCTGTTCATACGGATAGGAATGTGAAAACAGTGACATGGATATAACAAGGATCAACACAAACATTCACACAAACCTGCGACATTAATCAATCCAAATCATCTTGAGTTTTAAAAAAAGTTCAAATAAAAGTTTCTGTTATTATTTTTCAGCAGACCTTGGAGTTTGTGATTCAAATGTAATGATGCACTGGATTTCTTCAGATTTGTGGAGGAAAATAATCCAGTGACATTTACCAAATAGTCTACAAATTATTCATACTAAAATTATACAGCAAATTTTGAGTTTCACTGAAAAATCAGACATACAACTCTGCTACTGTGTCCCAAAAGCCTGGACAAACTCAATACCATTTTCTCCCAATCAATCAACCTAGCCATCAAGTTATATAAGACTCCAGTAAAGTAATATCTGAGAGCTAGATCCACAAAGGGATTTAGCTGCATAACTGCAACCTCAACCTGTAGTCACCCAAATTCCCAAGGCACCTAAGTTTCTGCTTGGCAGAGTCCCCTAAATTTCTGCTTGGCAGGCATGCACAAGCCACCTAAATCCTGATGCTGCTAAGCTGCTCAGTGCCTAAGTCTTAGGCTAGGTCTACACTAAGGGGGGGGGGGATTTAAGATACACAAATTCAACTACGCGAGTAGCGTAGCTGAATTCGGCTTATGCTATTCGACTTACCCCGCTGTGAGGACGGCGGCAAATTGACCGCTGCGGCTCCCCCGTCGATGGCGCTTACTCCTCCTGACGGGGTGGGAGTAAGCACGTCGATTCGGGGATCAATTTTTCCGTCTAGATGAGACGCGATAAATTGATCCCCGAGAGATCGATTTCTACCCGCCAATCCGGGTGGGTAGTGTAGACTAGCCCTAAGAGGGATCCGCAAACTAGGCCTTCCTTCACCTATCTGGTGGGCATTCTTTACCATATTGGGCTCTGCATAAAACACAGCCCAGGAGATGGTGATGCCCCAAATATACCCAATAACTCAGAGGAATGAGCTCTCAACCAAGGTGTGAGA
Source organism: Chrysemys picta bellii (assembly GCF_011386835.1). Taxonomy (NCBI): domain Eukaryota; kingdom Metazoa; phylum Chordata; order Testudines; family Emydidae; genus Chrysemys; species Chrysemys picta. The sequence continues at coordinate 34,688,611 of NC_088801.1, forward strand.
GTCCCAATGAATAGTTAAATATTTTACACACCCTGGAACAGCTTCAACAAGGGCAATTGAGAGACCCACCCTAGAATATTTCGTAGACCAGGAAGGTCAAGGGCCCTCAGCAGGGAGGTGGGAGACCTGGTTCAAGCTCTTACGCTGAATCAGACTAAGTGAGGGGTAGGAGCCTTTCCCCCCACATCCTGGATGAGTGCTCTAACCACTGAGCAGTTAGGTATGGGGAAGGGGAAGACACCAGCAAGTGCTCCTTGTTTTTTGTTTCACAAAAAAGGGCTGACCTGGCTAAGGTACCTGACTCCAGGAGAGGTTTCACAGCCATGAACTCCAAGTGGAGGGAGGCACCTTCCTCTGGCCATGAGTTAGGCACTTAACTGTCTTTTGTGGGCAGGGCTTGGGCTACACCCCTCCTCTTGATATTTCCTACTGGCTAATTTAGGAAACTCCTCACTCAGCTTGTGGGCTTTTGTGAAGCTCATTCTTAGGCACCTAACCCTGGCACATCTGTTTGACTAAATATTGTTCTTTTTATACATTTCTGTAATTTTATTTTACTTCTATAGGGGGATTCCCCCCAAAGACCTTTATTTCTCCCCTTTGCTTCCCCTCTTCAAAGTAACTGTGTCACAGTAACCTGCCCTCTCCTGGACAGGGTAGATCAGGGATTCTCAAACTGGTGGTTGTGACCCGTCAGGGGGTCGCAAGGTTATTACGTGGGGGGTCACGAGCTGTCAGCCTCCACCCCAAACCCCGCTTTGCCTCCAGCATTTATAATGGTGTTAAATATATAAAAACATGTTTTTAATTTATAAGGGAGTCACAATCAGAGGCTTGCTGTGTCACCAGTACAAAAGTTTGAGAACCACTGAGGTAGATAATACTATTAATCTGGACCACTAGAGGTTGCTGGAAATCAGTCCACTGCCTTCCCTCACCACCTCAGACCAATAGCACGGTTCCCCTAGGGAGCAGGGGACTAAGCTGGGGAACAGGGGACGAATCTTGCTATTTTCTCACCCAGTCCATACTTTGCACTGCCACTAGTTTCTGAATCAGACTATTTATATAATATTGTTCTGACATATCACAGATGAGAGGCAAGCTTGTATAATGTAGGTGTTTTGTGCGTATGTGTTGTTCTTTTTGCTATTAGCACTGGTTCACTTTAAAACAGCATGGAGGATCTTGCTAATTCAATTGGTTTGTACTTGCAAAGAATACAAATTAATTATGTAACCCAACCCACACAGATCATCCAGACTAACTAGCTACAATTAGGAAACTAGCAACCAAAAGAAAACAGGACAAAGTGATCTAGGCAGATTCCAAAGAACCTCATTGGGTACTGTTGCTTCTAGAATAATTACAACAATAATTCTTTGAAGTGAAGGGTGCAATTTTGTTTACTTCTTAACCAGACTTGCTTGTATTACAGGTCAAGCATGCGTGTCAAAAACTGCTGGCTTTTCAGCAGTGATTTCTGTTACTTATCAGATGTGTTTACATGGCTAAACAGTTAGCACTCCTCTCTCCTTTCTAAACCCAGCACAAAATAAAAGAATTCAGCTGCAGCAATAAGCAAGGAAGGCACAAACTGACAATGGCAGGCATAGTTCTTTATTTATTGCTCCCAGCAGGTGTCAGATGCCGCAGTTTCTTTACAACCATCAACACCCTGGGGCTTTTTAGTTCCACATATAAGACAAGGGAAGATGGGGGATGGCAACTAACCTCAAGGGATTAGGTACCTGAATCCTATCCCAACTACTAGCAGACTCCAGCTGTGTTTAAATGTTTTTTGAAGAATTTCTGATGTTCAGTGGCTGCTGATTACTTCCAGATTTTAGTTCTACCCCAATGGAGATCTGCTGCAAAGGGTTTAGCGGTTGTTGTTAAAAATTGCAATTGTACCAATGAAATGTCTTCTTTAAAACTAGTTTGAAAACATGAACTGTTACAGCAGTGTTAAAAGAAAAAAAGAAAAGATAAATCCACTGACTCTTTACAAAGACAGTCAACACAGTGAAAAGAGACTCAAGCAAGGTGTGTGGCAGGGTAAGACTAGACCATATTTATTTTGGGTTCTCTGCAGATTCTTTCAACAGATATTATGGTCACATTGTTACCTTCAGAAGTCTGATCTTAAACACTGACATCAACCCAAGCAAAACTCCTTTGGCACTGAAGTTAATGTAAGTTTTATTTCAATCAGAGCCCAGGCATGGGCTCTAACTCTTTCCCTCCATCAATGTCTGTGTGTGTATATCTGTTTAGATACATCTAAAGTTTTGAAGAAATGATATACAATTTAAGATCAGCATAGTACATAATACAACAGGAGATTTGTTCACCAGAGAAAAGATGAGACCAAATTCTATTCTTGGATACAGGAGTGTAAATCTGAACTCAACTGACTTCAATAGGGCTGCACAATGGGTAAGTCATTGCAAAATTTGGTCTATTAACCCAAGGAGTCAGCTCTTTCTATGCTCACTTGAGCTCCCTTCTGTTTGCATGCTAGTTTTAGGATGAAAAACATGCTCATATCTGGAGAGACTATTGTTTCACCAAAGAATGAGGCTAGTTAAAGAGAGGAAAATCTAAGAAATATTGTAGCACATTTAAGTGCCTATTACAGGTTTCTCTACTGACTTAAATTAAGCTCTTGCTATATAAATGAGTTTGTATAACTTTGTAAAACAGAAGGCAAGACTCAGTTTTATTAAGCACTTAGGACAAAACAAATATTGTTCAAATCTAAAATAATTTAACTCTCTAGGAGGCTCATGAGCTATCTTTTTTCAAGATTGACACTTACTACCCACCTTTCTCTGAGGAATGCTAAATTTTAAATTCAGTACGTAAAACTCTTTCTCAAAACAAGAGGCAGCTAGATATTCAAATACAGTATTATGCAATATCCTCCCACAGTGAGTCATCTGTGAAGCTGTGCAAAATGCTTGCAGCAAGACTAAGAACACATGAAACTCAAACTCATTCCATGTTCACAGGTTTTTGGAACCGTTGAGTAGAGATGGGTCCAAATGATAAAATTCAGCTCTGGAGTCTAACTTCTAAGTTTGCAGGTGTTTAGATCCAAAGTCAGTAATATTAGGGCTTCTGTCTATATAGCAAACTGCAGAATTGGGCAAATAATCACAAATAATCACAGGTTATATTCCAACCAGCAGAAGGCAGACAGCAACGCATTTACTTTACAAACCAGCCAATACATTGTCTTGAGGCCTTGTGTTTTTCCAGCAACATTTGTCCATAGGGAAAAAACAGGGTGTCTATTAGTCAACGGCATAATCCTATAATGGAAGGGATTTCATTTCATTACAGTGCCAAGGTGCAGTGGAATTAAAGTCACAGAATCCTATCACATCAACATTTTTATTAACAATTATTTTATTATTAAATATGCATTTATTAGAGAGGGGTTGTTTGGAGACTTTGTTATGGAAATAAGTGTGATGCCTAGATGCATCTGTGCACTCAACAAGGACTCTCGGCAGCACATGACATACCTCCAGCTGCATTGTCTGAGAAAGGATTATTTCATTTAACTACGTCATACCACAAGCAACTGTATCTATTAGTACAAATGCAACTTTGTCATTGTAATTGGTCTCACTTTTTTGTGTGTATTATAGTGCACTATAGTCTCAACTCCTGTATCAAATAGCTCCCACTCCATAGAATACATGTTACAGTAATAAAAGAGGCAAGATACAAGAAGGGAAATAATGGTCATAGCTTCTGATACAAAGACTATAGACTCTGCAGGTTCTAGAACTGCATCCCCAGCTCAATTAGAGGGGGCATTTTGCTGCAACTGCCACTACTTCTGTTGCACCACTTGCAAATCTGGGTTGTTGCCCAGCTAACCAAAAACTGCACTGGTGTCAATGTTGTGACTTGTGAACCTGAAAAAGTCAGTGATGTAACTAAATACAATCAAAATCTTTCCCCCTCTTTCTTGTCTTCCACCAGAAAACAAACCAGTAAAAGAAGTCACCTCTACACTGTTGAGATCAGAGAATACAGAATAATCAAAAAAGGAAGGCACGAGCGGAGAGAGTGGTTTGGAAGTACAGGTGATTTGGGGACAGCAGTCAATAGTGAGAGCCTGAGATGTCTTCTCCATTTAAGTCTTAGGCTTCAGCTTAATTAAAAAAAACATCTTCACTACAAATTTGAACCATAATGTAACTGTGTTAGGGGACAACTGTGTTAGGGGATAACTGTTTTGTAACCAGGACCACTGACATGGGTTTAACCATCGTGTAGATGGGCACCAAAAGACATAAGAAGACGACAGACAGATAAAGCATGAGAGGTTTGCCCCATAAATTACCACAAAGCTAACTCATTGTCCTCCTCCTGTTCCCTCCTTAAAACTCTAGGTAATATTGTAATACAAATAAAATGATAATAGGATACAGACTACTTTGGTAGAAATGCATTTGGTGGTGCTACCAATGCCAACTAAGGCACATGTGAGGTTAAAAGTGCTACTGAACAGAAAAGGAGAACATTTCAAACAAAAATGTGCAAAACTAATGGAAAACATAGTTCAACAGTGAAACATACTCAGCAGTTAACAAACCACGTTAAGTACCTCAAGTGATCAGTTGCTTATTTTATTATTTTATCATCATTACAAGAAAAGTTTTAACAGGCTTCCCTGCTCAAAAGTAATTTCCATCTCATTAATATGGAAGCTAACTTCAATGTTGCAATTTTATGTAGCATACAAAAAAAAAAAAAAATCCAGCCAGCACAGCAAAATAATGCACAGCAGGGAAACATCTTAGATAAAATTGAAGTGTAATTCCTTCTGTTTCTAACAGAGCTAATGAATGCATTTTAATACAGAAACACAATAGACACTGAGATTGCTAGAGTCATAGGCATGTGGAAAATGTGTGTGTGTAAAAATATTATTCAAAGTATTTTTTGATTCTCTTCAAAAACAGAAATTTTACAATGAGTTTATTTCTATATAGTAACATTACATATGTCTGTTTCTATTACTGTTAACAACCCCCGCCCCCTCAAATCCTATTATTTATTCAACTACAACCTCTACTTACTCTTAAATAAGTCTCTAAATAGGTGCTTTGCTCTTATAGGGACATTAATTCTGATCCTCAGAAATGAACACAATATTTCAGATTCAGATCATACTTCTTGAAACAGTTCAAAACATCCCTTTTTTAAAGAATGCTTTCCAAATGCTGAATTTCAGCTCATTGTCAAAAGGTGGGTTCTGAACACCAATACAATAACTCACATAAGACCTTTATAAATGTTCTATGAATTATATAGTTTGACCCCAGTTGCCAAGTTTTTCAAGACTTTCCCCCTGCCCACATAGTGCACCCCATTCTTTGCCAAAATTCATAGATCCTTGAGCTAATCTCTTTACAGTTGTCTTTGAATCCATCACATGGTCAAACTGCAAAGAACTTGTCAGGACACTGTGTTTTGCTTCTTCATCCCACTTTCTTTTAACTTTCTAGAAGCACTTTATAAGAGTCGACATCAATTAATGCTAAATTACAATGGGATTCTTATGGGATCACATGTTATATCCTCCTGGATGCCAAAACCCTTCACAGTGATGAATGTTGTATGATGAATGACAAACACTTTTATAATGATTATGCCATTTACTGAAAAGTGTTGCCAATCTCCCTTTGATTCTGAAGAAGCTGAACATCTTTATCCATTTGAAAATAAGATCTTGTGCTCATGAGATCTACACAAAGGCCCTTTTATGTGGGCCAAAAGGATGTTTCCCTCATGCCCATTTAATATGTTTTCTGTGAAGTTCTGTGTGCTGCCCTTAGGGCCATCCACATGCTGGTGATATGCATGTAACTTTCACAGCAAGTTTTTTCCCCCCTCTGAATCACAATATCTACAGTTCAATCTTATAATGAAATTGTGTAATTTTTTTTTTTTTTAGGCATGCACCACACATACAGTTAACCATTGCTTTGTGAACAGGGCCCTAAAATAGGGACATAGTTTACTAGGAACTTAGCATTTAAACTACTTTCATCTTGACAATGACTGACATATCTCTTTGAGAATATTATATATTTAGAAGATTTTTTTGACGGCTCTGTACTTAAGAAACATATCTCATCATATTCTGTGAACTTCTGAACTTAGTCTTAAATGTTTAAAGAAGGGTCAAAAAGGCACCCTGCTACAAAAGTGTGCAACCTGCACCCAACTAATATCAGAGAAGAAATTCATGCTTTGAATAATTTTTAGTGAGTTTTCTTTCCATTTTAAAATCTTGTATTTTATCTCTGAATATTTAGCACAGATATTAGACCCGGAACTGAAGTCTAACAAAGCAGAAGGCAAACTCCAAGAAAAAAAAGTAAGTACATAGCATTCTTCATAAACTTTGTGAGAATTTCCTCAACACATGCTTCTCCATTTATACAACAGATCAAGGAAGGCGAGAATCCAATTTCAAATCAAATAACCTCCATATCGATGTGCAGTGCAGTTGACAGTGCACTCTCATCAACTCTGTGCTTTCTGGTGGGTAATGTGCACAATATAACTTAGAGTAGCCATTTGGCAGAAAACTACTGTAGTCAAATTGAAATAGCCTTTAGTGCCTTAGTTAAAATGGAGAGCCATAATGTATGCCTGTCATTTGATGAAAAATAGTACGTTTAAATTAAGAAAAAAATTTGTAGTGCAGATGCAAAGAGCACAATGACATAGATGTCAGGATCTTATTTAAACGTGTTAAGGTATAGTACAGCACACAAGCACAGTTTGTTAGGAAACAAAATCATGTACCGGTGACCAAAAATTTGCTGCCAGATTCTTGTCATAGGTAGCGATAAAATATGGAGTTACCTACAATGAAAGTAGCATCTTTAAACTGGTATCATAGCACAAACATTATATTGCACCAAGAGATGTAAAGGCCACATTTGACCATGTGACATAGCTAGTGTAATATCACCTAATCTTATACAAAGCTGCTTTACAAAAGTATGTCTGTTTCTTAAGGCGTGAAATGTATATGTCTGTGGGCAGGAAAATGTCCGTCCTGTAAAGTGGTCAGTTAGCATTAGTGAGCGGAAAAACACACACAGTTCAGTGATTGAGGACCTGATCCAGAGCCCATTGAAGTCAATGGAAAATTTCCCATTGACTTGAATGGGTTTGGGATCAGGTGATTTATTTGGATCAGATAAACATCCAAAACTTTGGATAACTATTCAAAACTTACCCAGACCTCTGTTGTCTGCAAGTGTCTGAAAATTTTGTAAGACTATACTTTCTGGTGAGTTTTCCAGTTTTTCCTGAATTCAACTAGGCGAAAAATCTTATTAGGAACAATAGTCATTGCAGTATTTTGGTGTTTCTTTTCTAGTTCCACATGAGGCAAGCACTTGCAGAGACAGTTAAAGTTAAAAAACAAAAAAAAAACCCAAAAAACCCCTCAAAATTTCTTATAGCTCAAAACACATTCAGGTTTGTTTCAAATTTTCACCAAAGTCGTGTACCATTTCTAATTCTACTTGAGCCTTTTCATTCATTCTGATTACCTGGAATTCTGGTGTATTCTATCTCTGAAGAAATACAGTAGTATTAACTTAGACAAAAGATACCTTTTCCACGATGCCCCAGTCCTGCAAAGCGCTGAAACAGGTTCTTAACTTGAAGCCTGTGAGAAATCCTATTGAATTCAATGGGATTAGGGACTCAGAGAAGGAACCTCTGTTCATTGAATTTTAACCAGAAAATTCAATGAAACACTCAAGTTCATCTGGCTTTTAGATGTGCTTACCACCTTTACTCTTAAATGTTAAAATAGACTATGCAGCTGTTCGTCGGCTAAAATTCTGATAAAAGCAGCATCTACAAGAAAATTGGTAGGTCTATGTGTAGAGACGTGATAACAGAATACCAACAATTAGGAGTTCTCAATCCAAGGAACATGATTTGTGATGGATTTAAAAGGAGCACAGACAGTAGCATATCGTTATTATTATTATAAGGACATTTGATTGGGAAGTGTGTAGAATCACACAGCTGAAACAAAGGCAGTGAAGTACTGGAAGGGGGCTCCAGGAGGCCCTTCTTAAAAATTCACCACCAAACTGAGCAGGAGGACTAGAGTTATTTTGTTGCTTCTGCTGGAGTTCACCCCTTCCTGGATATTGTTCAACCATCCCTGCGGAAGACAACTTTTATCCCTTGGGTTTATAAAAACACTTGTGAAAAGCAAATTTTTGGCCTTTGAATTGCACTAGATTCCACCAAGTTGCAGACACTGTCAAAAAAGCTTCCCTTGAGATTATAGTAAAGAAGCAATCTTTTTGATTATTGGGGCAAGAAAAAGCAGGTTGTCTTATTTTCACTTTTTGGCATGTCTGTAATACGAACATTTCAATGTCTTTTTGAAAGAATAAAACTTTAACAGCAGTTATTTTGTTTCTCAATATTTATTCAACCAACCTAAAGACATGGACGATGAGCTACTAGAAAAGGAGCTATTTTGAAAAGAAGGATGGTGCAGTGGCCTGAATGCTAGCCTGGGATTTGGAGCACCCTAATTCAAGTTCCTGCTCTGCCACAGACTTCCTATGAGACCTTGGGACTCTGGGCCTCAGTTTCCCATCTGCAAAATAGGGGTACTAGTACTTCTTTATCCTTACAACACCCCTGTGTGGTAGAGTACATTAAAAGTTTGTAAGAAGCTCAGATACTATGTTAATCAAGATCATCTTAGATAGAATAAAATTGCATTGACAACTGTCTTCCATATTACAGCTAATTCTCTGGCAAGACCCTGATGTTTTCAGGAATAAACTGTGCAAAGTGTGAATACCCCCAAAACTTTCTCCTTTCTCATTTTCTACTGGTGTAGGCAACAGGACTACTCACCTGTGTAAGGGTAGCCAGACTGGCTTTACCACAGCAAGTCTCTCATGGTTCAATTACAGCTTTAAAGAGCTTGTATTCCAGATCCCTACATTTCAGTTAAGCACAAGACATGAGCAGCTTTTGAGACGAGAGTCAGTTCTCCTTTATCAGTTTGCTCACCTAATAGAAAACTAGTTGAGAAGTTCATGAGCTTCTGTTTTCAAGTTCAGCTTCTATCCAGTTGTTCTAATTGCTAGGAAATTGCTACTGGCAGGTCTTGGGGCATTATTTTACAGTGGATGCAGAGGCACCTGTTTGACCTTGGCTTCTTTCCTTGAAAATATTTTCTTTAAAAAAAAGTCATTAAGGATGACAACTTGAAAAACATTTTGCAACAAAACAAGGGCCAACTTTAACCCCTACACAAACACTCACAGTTCCCAAAGGAAGTCAATGGGAGCTGCATGTTTACATTTGAAAAGAGAATGTAGGCTTTAGAAGAGGAATCTGAAATTCTTTTTTAGTAAATAAAAGCACTATATTTGGGATCCCTATTAAAGGTTGTGAAGGAGTGCTCATTTGCTCTCTATCTCTCCAAGCCCAGTAACACAACCCTCTGAAATGAAACCCGTGATTCTATCATTTATAGACGTCAGGTACAGAGTTAGGGGGGAAATAATAGGAAGTAAAGGAGCAGCAAAGATGGCTTTCTTCTGTCAATTTAGGGGCCTGTGTTAGGGAAACTGCATTGGAAGCGAATGCTAACTACCTGCTTCTTTTGTTTAAGAATCTGCAGTCAGTGCTGCAATTTAAAAAGGTTTCTATGCTAGACATTTGTGCTTAACACATTGCTAGCAATGCTAATATCAGCCCATATAAAAACAGAAATTTGTGTTAATACATCCATACAACATTAATCCAAGAAAGTGGCATCTCAACAAGGCAAGTGATGAGGAGAGCTCAGTGGGCTTGGAGGTTTGGCTAAGCATCCAGTAGGTTGACAAAATAATACAAACCTCTTCAGCACCCCAGGCCACCCCATCTTTGTTGTGGGAAGGCTTCCCCCTCACCTCTGGTGGCAGCAGGAACATTATTTTGGGGCAGCCCCAGAGTGTTTGTGTCTTCTTCACTACCACAGCAGTCTCTGGGGAGAGGCTCCATGCTTTCTGTATCTCACCCACAATACATTCTAGCAGGAAGAAACACAGCTTCCCCAGTTGTGATCTCCCAGAATGCAAAGTGAGACAAGTTGTACAGTATTTTCGGATTCGCAACAATATTCATCATTACTAGAAAGCCCATGAATGGAGCAATAGCAGCAGAGGACCAGATTGCACAATCAAAAGGTGAAAAATCTGGGGGAGAAGTTAACTGAACATTCCTGAACCTTAAAACAAAAAAACAAAATGAAAACAAAGGATTTGTTTGGGTCCAAGGCAATGGAAAATTTCAGTCAGTTCTTAATTTAACCAAATGAGACTCATAGCCTGTATATTCAGATGGGACCAGCTTAGATTTATGAAAGACAGAGGCATTTTAATCAATTAAAACAGTGTGTGACACATTCTGCTTTCAGTTCCACCTGGGAAAATTCCATTTAAATTAAGAAGTTCCAGAGGAGCAAGTGAGTGAAGAATTTGGCCCAACATTGGTACTACAAGAAGGCTAAAAAGTTGTGGAAAATGAACCAGGCTCCTTTTCTCCTGGAGATTAACTAACATTCCTGTGATTAATGTGATGAAGTAGACTGAAAAATTAAACTAGAAAAAATATGACAAAACCCCCCACACACTGTAAATAAGAAGTTAGAATTCTGTATGTTATGTATGATACTGCATGAATTGTTAATTCTGCTTAATTGTTTCTAGTAATGGATGAATCGTGAAATATTCAGATTGGAAACTGATCAAAAAATTATCTGAACACATTTAGGCCCTGGTTCTGCGAACACCCACTTCTGTTGCATAAGCGTTAGCAGGATTGGAGCTCTTGTTTGGAAAATGTACAAGAATACATGTTACCAACAATGGAACAGTTTGTTAATGGTTTTGGTCAAGATGTGATGTTATGGTGCTTTAATCATTATCTTTGGGAATTCTGACTCCTGCCACATTGCTGGAGCCAGGAAACATATGATTTCTTCCAAGGTTTACCAGACTAATATTTCAGTTTTGAGTGAAGGTTAACAGTGGCACTTTATCGTCATCATTATTTTTTAGCAGATGTCAGAGTATCATTTAAGACTATAGTAACATATAAACTATTTTGTGTTGCATACAGCCATGCCACCTGGGATCCCACAGGCAAAGCTGGGTCACACCTGGGACACCTCCAAAGAAAAACCCTTGTGCTCCAGAAAGTGATGTGAGCGATTCAGTATATGGCACTTTTCCCTCTGAGTCAGTATTGAACCAATACTCTGCTGCTTAGAGGTGTTAACTGTCATAGAATCATAGACGATCAGGGTTGGAAGGGACCTCAGGAGGTCATTTAGTCCAACCCCCTGCTCAAAGTAGGACCAATCCCCAAACAGATTTTAACCCCAGTTCCCTAAGTGGTCCCCTCAAGGATTGAACTCACAACCCTGGGTTTAGCAGGCCAATGCTCAAACCACTGAGCTATCCCTACCCCTATGTCAGATCAGATGTAAACCCAAGGTTCTGACCCCTTGCGGTAATTAAATATCCTGTGGCTCTTTTCCCAAGAATAGGAAGTTAGCCTTGATCAACTGGCTATTCTAGTCCTGTTTTCTTATGTAAATGTGGATGTATTATTGTTTATCCAAAAATATACATGATGTGCATCATGGCCAATGTACTGTTTATAGGCCAAATCCAGCTCCCATTAAAGTCAGTGGGATTTTTTCCATTGACTTAAGTGGGAGTTGGATCAGACCCTATGGGAGCAGTCTTAATTTCTGAGATTTCCATTTTTCAAAGGGCTTGATATTTCTACAGCTGCTAACATAATAGATCTTTGTCCATGACTAGGTCACTTAGGTGCTACAGTATTAAAAATAAATAACAACAGAAGGGGCTTTTTTGCATTAAATCTTCACTGGTTATCTTCACTGATTTTTCTCTTGTTCTCATACTTTGCTTCTCACCCATAAAAATCTTTTAAGAGGAATTCAGTTTTCTTTTTAAAAATTTAAATGGAGCTTTAAAATAATCAAATGTGACTGCACAATCATTAATAAAAGCACACAAATAAACAAATCTGTTACTAAACACTTCTGCAATATGCATGTCAGCAAACCCTCAAAAATGTGCATGTTGCCAAACTGTGTGTTTTATACACTCCATAAAAAATTAGTGGTATCTCCACTTCCAGCAAAAAAAATACCACAAGAAGATGCTACTGTCAAACAATTAAGATTTCATTATTCGTATAAATAAACTACTCATTGGTATATCATGAAGTTTTAGAATAAATAATTAAAAGTAAATAACCACTGAAAATTAAAAACAAAAAAGTATTGCATCATTTGTTTACTTCCTGACTAACTTGTAAATTACTAAATTTTACAAAAGGTTTCCCAGTTGCTAATATGAATAATCCAGGATTTTCCTGTGTGCGTGTCTCTGTGTGCATGTGTGCGAAACAGACAGAGACACACACACACACACACACACACACACACCAGTAGAGCTGGTCAGGAAACAGATTTACATTTTGCAGGAAATTCCAACATTTTGAAATTTCCTTTCATCCCAGATCAGAACAAAAAGTCACATTTTTGAAATTTACCACAAAATGAATATGCTGACATATTTTGTTTTGGAAACATCACAACAACCTTATCACAAGAAGGTTGAAATGTTTCATTTCTATAAATTCAAAACATTTATTTAATTTTGTTTTATTGCTTCAATTTTATGTTATAATTTATGTTTTGACATGTATTATACCATAAATCATCATATAACATAAACCAAAATGAAACATGTTGATAATTTCCCATCTAAATTTTCAAAAACATCAATATGTTCCCATGAAACATTTTGATTTTGTTGAATTAGCATTTTCCAGTGGAAAACTGCTCCGTTGAAATTTTTTTTAACTAGCTTTATAAAACACATTGGTGTCTTCTGGATTACAAGTTGCTATATAAAAGCAAAATCTACACAATAGGAATTCTCCTTAGAGAGACAATTACATACATTGGTAATACTGCATAAAAAAAATCTCTAATACTAAACTGCACAATAAAGTGGAGGATGGAAAGGTTAAGGTTAGACATGGAAAAAAGCATAGATATGCCTGTGCTTAATAGCTCTCTAGCCTGTTAACTAAATACAGGGCTTCTACTGCTCTTTTCACAAGAAAAAAACTCTAGGGCTGAGACTTGCTATTGCTACAGTATAGCCTCAGATTGTCTGAGCATGAATCACAGCTTGGATTCAAAGAGACTGTATGGGCAATTCAGAAAGAAGAATTTCACACTAATGTGGCCATGTACTGTGGGCAAAATTTAGGTGAGCATGCAGCACTGCATGTGAAGCAATCCCATATTACCATGAGCATTCTGGTCTTTCATAGTGTGTGAGGTACATGTGAAATTCCATTATAGAGTTTGCATCTCCATCATTTGTTATCCACAGAGATGGACAGGTATTTCTTGCAATAGTGGAAGGAAAATACAATATGGATAACAATTCAATTATGTTCTAAAATTCAGTCCTAGAGAAAAGTTTGTGAATGGTATAGATCATCCCAATAGGGTGCTTGCTTGGTGCTATAAAAGCAAACAATGACAGGAAATGTTGGAGCCAGAATTTAAATACCTGTAAATCTGAGAGATATTAAATGATTCTGAAGCACACAAGAGATGTTTTGAAGCATATATTATCTTTATATGTCTGGCAAAGAAAATACTGACATCATTCACTCAAGAGACTTGATTCAATTGCACACTGGTTACATAAAAATTTGGTAGAGAGAGATAAAAAGAAAGTTGTCATAGCTGTCTGTGTCACATTCCAATTTCAAGCACCCCCACTCTTTTTTCTCTAATTAGTTTCTTAGAATTTTGATTTACTATATTTTTCTTAATGTTATATAAATGCTTTTCTGAGGGGGATCAATACATTCTCATTTGGGGTGGTATAACACCACCACACTCTCCTCCCCCTCCACCACCACACACACTACTTGTTTTTAAAAGGACATTGTCCAGTAGTTTAAGGTCTTTTTTAAAAATATGATAGCAAATATTTTTCAGATGTTAAAGATCTATTGTAAAAATTATTTGCCGCTTCACCCAACACCACTTGGCATTGTTAGTGCATTGTGAACATGACGAACCAACTGTCATCCATGCCAGTAGAGGGAGCAAAAGTTATTCAGTAATAAAAACCCATATTTAGAACTGTTCTGACAGCTTTGCTACATCATCAGTAGTGCCAACTATCATGGTTTTATCCCGTTTGCTCAGAAGTTTTTTTTTGGGAGGGGGGGGGGGGGTTAAAACCACAGCTGCTGTAATCAAGACCTTGCATACAAATCCAAGCTTTTATCTTTTTTTTTTTTAAGTAAGTTTTGAGTCATCAGGGTTGCAGAGAAAAGCTGGAAAATGTGACTTGAGTGTACCCTAAAGGCTCAGAAACCAGAAATAACCCCAAATTTATTCATTTGAAGCTTTTTGGCTCATGATCCCTAGTGTTCCTTAGCAAGAAGTTATTCAACAAGCAGGCAGAACTGTCAAAAAGAGACTTTTATTAAGCATGCTGAGTGTGGTATTGCAGCCTGGCTCTGCGTTGCATTCCTCAGCCCCTGGTGTTCCACCAAACTGAGTCACTCCTGAAACCTGACCATCTTTATTCAGTTTCACTCATCACCCTGCTCCTCGGACCCAAACAAATGATGGAAAAATACACAGGAACATGGGAATTGGCATATTGGTTCAGACCTAGACCTGTCTCCAGCAGTGGCCAGTACCAGTTGCCTCATAGGAAGATACAAGAAACACTGCTTTAGGCAGATGTGGGACAATCTGTCCCTCAGAGAAATCTCCTCCTAATACCGAGCTATAATACCAGTTATAAATTGGCTTGAGACCTAAAGCATGAAATTTTATATTCCTTCTCAAGCTTTATTTTACTATTGACTATAACAATTCTGGATGTTCTTTTACTAGCTGTTATACAAAACCAAATAACAATCCTCTGAAGCATCTAGAAGCGTATGGCAACATCCAAAACCGGACTTCACATTACCACATTATTGCCACAATAGTAGACATGTAGTAATGATGATCAACATGGATCTATTGCTTTATATTCAGAGCACTTAAAACATTAAATTATTCTCAAAGTACAATAGGTAAGTAAATATTATTTCCCCCATTTTACACAAGGAAATGTAAGCAGAGAAATGTTAAGTGACTTTTCACATGGTGCATCAGTGACATATCTGGATTAAAACTAAGGAGTTTCCTTGCTCATCATCCCATGCTCAACTATGGTGCTTCTCTGTTATCTGTTCAAAAATGATTAATCTGGAAAAGCTCTGGAGATAAATATTTCTTTTAATGTCTTCAGATAACACCATGGACTGTGATTTTGGTCAGATCATGGAAGCTAATCAGAGATAACTTGTGCCAGTACTTTCGTGGAGGCCTTCATTAATTTCCAAGATGCTGCAGGAAACTGCATTGTGGATTCAATGGGAGGTGTTCTACCCTCCGAGTCAGTATTAAACCAATGCCCCAATGCCCCCAGTATGGTGTTAGGTTAGTACTGCCAAAAGTACTATGATTTGATTGAGATCAGGAATCAAAAGGGTGCAGTGCAACTGCTTTGCACTCCATGCCAGTGAAATCGGGCTTAAGAGCCAGTGTGGCCAGTCCTGGAAGAACCAACCCACTGTAGGCATCATTCTGTGGTGCAGATCAACTGTTCTAGCTCTGATGCCACCTCCATTCTTGCAGCCACAAAACAAGGTATGGCTGGAGCATTATGGGTGTAGCTGGGGCTTCCCTGTTCATCCACAGCTGCCATTTTGGTACCTTGGAGCCCTTGGCAGCAGCATAAACTAGAGCAGCCTTCAGGTCCAGGATAAAAAGAGTGCACATACATTTTAGGCAACCTTTGTGCCCCTTCCTAACCTGTGCTGTGTGCGCCTCAAATGTAGCTAGGGATTCTGCACAAAGTTTTAGGATCACAGAAATTAGAGATAGAATACATCTGTTGGGTAGTCTAGTCTGTGAACCCAAGCACTGCACTACCAATTCCCTACCATACATGAATTGATGCACTCTTCAGTCTAGTTAAGCATCTCATTTGATGGATCTTTCATCACTGTCCTCAGGAGATTGTTCCATAGCCTAATAGTTTTCATTGTTGTCGGAAGCTGGTCTTGATCGCCTGTGACAACTAAAGAGCCGTTTGTAGTCTTGACAAGAGCAGGCTTATTAGACCCAGTTAATTTGCCAGATTCCAGTTCGGGACCTAATTTTTCAAACGTGTCCACTGAGTTTGGATGCTCAACTTGAGAAACAGTGATTCTCAGAGGTATTGAGCTTCTACTTCCACATGACTTCAACTAAACAGGCCCTAAGTCTGTCAAATTTGGATCCCCAAAAGTTGGTTTTGAAAATTTAGGCTGGAATGACTACTTTCTGTCTGCCTCAATTCTCTCTCGGTTTTACTTGAGTACTTTAGTCCTCTTCACTATATGATGTCCGCTCTTTGCTAATGGGTGAAGTGATTCCTTCTGATAAAGGAACAAAATTGTGGCTGTAAGTCACTGCCCAGGACTGGAGGGGGGCAAGGGGACTAAGGAGGAGCTGTGGACTGATGGAGGTATTGTGCCTGCCTCCAAAAACCCTGAGAGAGCATGTGCTGCCCCTCTAATACCTATGCTAGTCCAAGTCAGATGGTTGGTGTTAAGAAAGCTGGCCTCTAGACACAGCCCTCCTGGCCCATTTGAAGAGTACAGAAATTGTCTGCACTGAGCCCGGGGGAGAGTAAGGATAGGATTGTGCCTGGTCCCTGCACAGGAAGTGAGAAGCTCCTTGAATCCTTTCCCAACTGAGTACTCACACAGAGATAAGCATAGTCAAGCCCAAAGTACTTTGACAAAGGAAGGCGCTATTCAGTGCGAAATCAGATGCTGTTATTTTAAATGCTGTGCTACACTTTAATTCTTGGCTACTATCTAGTTTATACCACGTTCCCATTTCTTGTCATTAGTGACAACCTAACTAAGATTAAAGACTAGAGAGTTCAGCAACTGTGGTTTGGTGTTTTGTTTTTTCATGGTGGAGAGATTTGAGAAGCTAAATGAATTGAGAAACACATTCTAAAGGAACTTTGATTTAGCCAGCAAGGAAGTGTGCAGCAAACTATATACACTCTCTCATTGTGTGCTCTCTATTTGGCTTTGGCAATAAGCTCGCCAAGGAATAAAATCTATTTACAACAACTGAAGGGAAAAAGTACAAATAGAAAAATTACCATAGCATTGGAAATTGTCTGCTCTTATATTGTGAGACCGGCTGTTCTTGGCTTCATCATTTGTAAGTTTGCTGTACGAAGGGTGAATACACCCCATTATTGGAGCTGTGCACAACCTAGCCAGACCTAAATGCCAAGACATAAGCAAGTGAGAGTGAAGCATCAGTGGCAAATTGGAATCTAAGGCCTTTTGTGCTTGTTAAATGGTGGAATGATTATAATTGGAAAAAGTGATGTGCATTAGTTCTGAGTGAATGTACAAGAAATGACAAGCCTGTAACTTAATGATTACTTCACAACACTCAGGACTGCCTTCTAGTCTTCCACTGAGCAGCTCAGCCCTACAGCAGAGAAAACTGCATGTCTTCTCCAGCTATTCATGGGCATCCTCCACAGGTCACATGGAAATAACCCTGAAGTGATAAGTCTTGGTTTAGGAAGTCTGCTGCTTAAGCTTGTATAAGTCATTGTGACAGAGTTTTTTTCTCTCCCCACAAACCATTGTTTGTTGGCAGCAACTGGTCAGAGTCTTGTTTTAAATGAAGCTAAATACTGTATGTTTAATCTCATGGGAAGCGAGGGATCAGAAATGATGCTGATCATATTTATATGATTTATTGGATGTAACCTTTCTGATGTGTTTTTGTTTCATATTACTATACTGTATCTCATTGCCGTGATATCAAAAATGCAAAAAAAGTTTCTCTAACTTAATAGAATTATTTCAAGTGGATAAGAAAATTAACCCTTGAACATTGTGGATCCATTAGACTTATGTTTCAGTTTTTATAATTGGTAGAAATATTTTTTCCAGAATATGAGAAGCCACAATAAAATTAACTCTCTTCCATTTTTAAATAATCTTTGGTTTAGGAGGAAAGGGATTGCCAAGAATTTTCTAAGTGAAAGGTATATGCTTTGTGCCAGACTCGCATAAAGATTCAGGGTTAAACGTTCCATGAAAATATACCATACATAAATCTACCCACCAAAGTAGCAGGCAAAGTGTCAAGAGGCAATCATCTCCAAAGACAGTTTTCCCTGACAACAGGAACTTTGTCAGGGTCAGAGTTACACAGGTCCTGGATAGAGCTGAACTTGTATGTTGAACAAATAGTTTTCAAGGTATGTTATACTTTGTAATTAAGCAATATGGCCAAACAGTGATCTCAGTCTTTCCGGTTATCCTTTGGAGCAGTGAAGCACCAACGGTAAGATGACATAGATAAAGAATGCCCCGTGGTAATTCTTTTCCTAGGTCTATTTGTAAATTTTAATCTGCATTCTTTCAACTCAGAAAAATTCCATCTTCTCAGGTTCCTGACCTGAATTTTTAATAGATAAATGCAAACTTGCAATTCCTTGCTAGGCCGCTTGGTGGCACATGATGAAGTGCCCTGTACAATTAAACTAGAAAGTTCTGGTTGGAGTGAGTACAATAAAGACCACAGTATTGGATGCACGAGTATAATGGTGGTGTTAAAAAAATAATAGTTTGTACTTGAATAGCTCCATTCATCTGATGATCTTTATAACATTATTTAAAGGCTCATAAGCCTATGAGTAGCTAAATATTATACCAGTTTTACAGATGTGTAAAATGAGGTTAAGGAAGTTGATTAATATGTCCAAGTCCACGCAAAGAGTCAACGACAGAGCCAATAATAGAACTTTAGAGTCCTGGCTTCCAGTCACTTCTTGTAACCAAACACCAGACATTTTTAGCTAACTCACCTGACTGTTCAAAGCAAGATTCCCTCATCAATTTCCACTTCCTTACAACACTTTCTTGCTTTTATAATGAGCGTTACAGTGCAACTAATGACTTTTTGCCTCAATACTATTTATTTCAGTTTTGCTGGAGTCCTTTTTAGGTAGTTCTCCTGAATAGCCATGAGGTTCCATTTGTGCCCATTGTTTCTCAACACCATTTTGTGAAATCTTTGGAAGGAACTGCTCTGTTTAATGGAACCGTGGAGAAAAAACTTTTGTTCTCTTTTTCATTAGTGATGACCATTTGAATATATGATTTACTGTGGAAAGGGACGTTAATAAGAAAAGCTTTTTTTACATTTATTAGTGGAAAGAAGGCCTGACAGTTGGGAAGGAGAATGTATTATAAAGATTATCGTGTAGGTAATATCCTGTATATTGAGTCTAATTACCCATTTAAAGTTAAAACAGGAGTTGTTAAGAATATAGTGAATTACTCTCTAATGATTAGTGATGAGAATCACCTAGATAATGAAATTGGTATTGAGAAACAGATTTTTAGGCAGAATGATTATCCTGTGAGATTGATTAAAAAGATAATTGTAGAACAATGTAACCTTTTCCATAATAATGGAGTTGAACTTGTTTAAGGCCATTTGTCATAATAGTGTGGCTCTGCCATATCATAAAGAGATTTACCACTGATTAACAAGATATTTATTACTTCCAGTAAAGTGAAGTATGGTCACACCTAAGCAATATGACTTCAGTATATCTGCATCAAAAGTTTAGGATATAGTGGAACCATT
This sequence comes from Chrysemys picta bellii, assembly GCF_011386835.1. Taxonomy (NCBI): domain Eukaryota; kingdom Metazoa; phylum Chordata; order Testudines; family Emydidae; genus Chrysemys; species Chrysemys picta. The sequence goes on from NC_088801.1 coordinate 34,708,511, forward strand.
TCAAGTACTTAGATGTATAAAATTCCACACAGTTGCACATTATCTGATGTAGAATAATGTAAATAGAGCATACAGTGTAATGCTGAAAAGTAGTTGAGTCTTGGGGATGAGTTTTCCATTCCCTTTGCTGTGAGGTCCGATGGGACTAACACTATAGCACTCTTTCACTTGTACTGGCATGCTTACAAGACCAGACTGCTTTTCAACAGTTGGCACAGCAAGAGAAAACATCAGACATCTTTAAGGTCTTACCCACAAGAACTTTTGAAGGAAAAAGAACCTACAGTTTGAGATGAGAACAGATTCTAGTCTTTGTGACATTTGTGGAAAAACTGAAAAAAAAATAGAGAGAGGATTTTTTTTATTTCATGTGTTTGTCTCAACGGGAAATTTCCCATAATTGTTACTGAATGTGGGGAATTCTTCAGAACAAGGTGCAATCTCGTGACATTTTATCAGCATGCTCAAGTAGTAAAGCATTGACAGAAAGGAATTTTTTCAGGGCTTTGGAGCGGAGCCCAGAGCTGGAGCGCGGAGCAGCTCCAGAGCAGTGGCGCTGCAGGTTTTTGCCTGGAGCTGGAGCGGATCCGGAGCACAGCTCCAAAGCCCTGAATTTTTTCTTAATTTGTTTTAGAAGGACAGCTGGATTTTCACTTGTGAGTACAGCAGGGATGATGAAAACAGGCAGCAGCCTCCCTCAAGGAAGGAAAATGACCACAGTGATGATGATGAAGATATGAGTCATAGTCTTTGAGGAGATAAAACTAATTGTCCAGGCTCTGTTCTCACACATCCCTTTCACAAAGACGGACCTACTGACTAAATTTTCCCCATAGACTGCACTTATTCAGGTAATCCCATAAGCCTACAGGGAATCCTCTACCTTAGCATTCTTGCTTTTTAAAAAAATATCCCAGCAGATGGTTGATAATGAGCATGTGCACATGCAGGAGTGTGTGTGGATATAACCCACCGAATTATTGGGTGAGAGATTGTGCCACACACTCTCAAAGAAACTGAGGAACCACCTGATCAGCATCCTGTGCAGCAAATAGGAGAAGATCAAGAATGAGCTCTCAAAACTGGAGACTCTCATACAAAACCAACCTTCTACACAAACGTCCATGTGGCTGGACTTTACAAAAATGAGACAAACCATTTACAACGCACAGTAAACGATCTAAACTTCTACATGCCACAGGGGGCTACAACAGTGGTACCCTTAACTCACCCAACAATATTGTTAATCTGTCCAACCATAGCCCAGCAGAAGAGTCTGTCCTATCTCGGGGACTCTCTTTCTGCCCCACCACCCCCACGCACATGATACAGTTCTGTGGTGATCTGGAAGCCTACTTTTGCCATCTCCGACTCAAGGAATATTTTCAACACATCACTGAACAGCACACTGACCCACAGGAACCCTCCTACCAACACTACAAGAAGAAGAATTCTGCGTGGACTCCTCCTGATGGTCGAAATGACAGACTTGACTTCTACATAGAGTGCTTCCACAGACATGCACAGGCTGAAATTGTGAACAAACAGCATCACTTGCCCCATAACCTCAACCATACAGAACACATCATCCACAGCCTCAGAAACAACTCTGCCATTATAATCAAAGGGGCTGACTATGGAGGTGCTGTAGTCATCATGAACATGTCGGATTATGAACAGGAGGCTGCCAGGCAACTCTCCAACACCACATTCTGCAGGCCACTATCCTCCGATCCCACTGAGGAGTACCAAAAGAAACTACACCATCTGCTCAACAAACTCCCTGCTATAGTACAAGAACAAATCTACACAGACACAGCCCTAGAGCGCCGACCAGGGGATGGATCTACTACCCAAGATCCATAAACTGGAAATCCTGGACGCCCCATCATCGTAGGCATTGGCACTCTTACAGCAGGATTATCTGGCTATTTGGACTCTCTCCTCAGACCCTACGCTACCAGCACTCCTACTTATCTTCGAGACACCACCAACTTCCCGAGGAAACTACAATGTATTGGTGATCTTCCTGAAAACTTCATCCTGGTCACCATGGATGTAGAAGCTCTTTTCACCAATATTTCACCTGAGGATGGACTACAAGCTATCAAGAAAATATTCCTGATGAGGCCACAGCACACCTAGTGGCTGAGCTTTGTGACTTTGTCCTCACCCACAACAATTTCAGATTTGGGGACAACTTATACCTTCAAGTCAGCGGCACTGCTATGGGTACCTGAATCCCCTCACAGTATGCCAACATTTTTATGGCTGACTTAGAACAACACTTCCTCATCTCTTGTCCCCTAGTGCCCCTCCTCTACTTGCGCTATATTGATGACATCATCATATGGCTCCACGGGAAGGAGGACCTTGAAGAATTCCACCTGGTTTTCAACAATTTCCACCCCACCATCAACCTCAGCCTGGACCAGTCCACACACGAGATCCACTTCCTGGGCACTACGGTGCAAATAAGTGATGGAAACAAACACCACCCTATACCAGAAACCTAATGACCGCTATTCTTACCTACGTGCCTCCAGCTTCCATCCAGGACACATCACACGATCCACTGTCTACAGCCAAGCCCTAAGATACAACCATATTTACTTCAATCCCTTAGACAGAGACAAACACCTACAAGATCTTTATCAATCATTCTTAAAACTACAATACGCACCTGGAGAAGTGAGGAAACAGATTGACAGAGTGAGATGGGTACCCAGAAGTCACCTACTACAGGACAGGCCCAACAAAGAAAATAACAGAACACCACTGGCCATCACATACAGCCCTAAGCTAAAATCTCTCCAGCACAGCATCAATGATCTACAACCTATCCTAGAAAACTATCCCTCACCCTCACAGACTTTGGGAGGCAGGCCAGTCCTCACTTACAGACAGCTCCCCAACCTGATGCAAATACTCACCAGCAACTACACACCACACCACAGAAACACTAACTCAGGAACCAATCTCTGTAACAAACCCCGTTGCCTACTCTGTCCCCATATCTACTCTAGCAACACCATCATACAACCCAACCACATCAGCCACACCATCAGGGGTCATTCACCTGCACATCTACTAATGTGATATATGCCATCATGTGCTAGCAATGCCCCTCTACCATGTACATTGGCCAAACCAGACAGTCTCTACGTAAAAGAATAAATGGACATAAATCAGACATCAGGAATGGCAACATACAAAAGCCAGTAGGAGAACACTTCAATCTCCCTGGAAATTCAATAACAGATTTAAAAGTAGCATCCTGCAACAAAAAATCTTCAAAAACAGACTTCAAAGAGAAACTGCAGAGCTACAATTCATTTGCAAACTTACCACCATTAATTTGGGCTTGAATAGGGACTGGGAGTGGCTGGCTCACTACAAAAGCAATTTTCCCTCTCTTGGTATTGACATCTCCTCAATTATTGGGAGTGGACCACTTCCACCCTGATTGAATTGGCCTTGTCATCACTGGTTCTCTACTTGTAAGGTAACTCCCTTCTCTTCATGTGCCAGTATATTTATGCTTGTATTTGTAATTTTCACTCCATGCAGCTGAAGAAGTGGCTTTTTTACCCACAAAAGCTTATGCCCAAATAAATCTGTTAGTCTTTAAGGTGCCACCGGACTCCCCGTTGTTTTCACAGAATTATTGAAAACTGCCTATAAAATAGTTCCTCAAATACTTAAAATAGCCTTCCATTAATAACATCACTGTCTAAACAATCACACACATTTTCTGGAGTGGGGGTTTAAACTTAAATTCTAAGAAATTGTTATTGTCAGTTACATTTTAAAATTTAAACAACAAATTTAACAAAACTATGTTATCTTCAGGAGCGGCGCCAGGGTTTTTGCCACCCTAGGCGGGGTCCTTCTGCGCTCCCGTTCTTCGGCGGCAATTCTGCGGCGGGGGGTCCTTCTGCGCTCCCGGTCTTCGGGGCACTTCGGCGGCGGGTCCCGTGGCGCGGAAGGACCCCCCCGCCGCAGTATTGCCGCCGAAGACCCGGAGCATGGAAGGACCCCCCCGCCGCAAAATTGCTGCCCCCCAAATCCTGGTGCTCTAGGCGACCGCCTAGGTCGCCTAAATGGAAGCGCCGGCCCTGGTTATCTTGAATTGTATAGCAATGTTTTAAGCAACTTTGTGCTCAGAGGGGTTGAGGGGAGAGCTGTTGACTAACAAGCAATAATTTGGTATGTGCCCAACCTTAACCTTACTTGGCATCAGAGCTGTAGTCTCAAAATTGGCTTCAATTTGACCATTGCAGCATCAACCATTTGGCTAGAATATATGTTTTCATTGGCAATGTAATTGATAATGCACTGTTATTTGTGGGGCTGATAGCTAAACCAGACTGCTGTATTCCCAAATTATTAGATAAAGTTTATAAAGAATTGTTGGTTTATTTGATATGGTCTAATGAACCTGATAATTTGTTTAATTTGATGATTTTATATTAACCCACTTTCTTTTATTTGATTTGTTTAGTTTATTTTATACATTTTGCTTAGTTATTTAGTTTAGTTAATAAAATATATAAAATTGGAAACCTGTGTGTTCAGACATTTCTTCCCCAGATGTCAAGGTTCAGAACCTCAGAAGTCCCAGAGTGGATTACAGAAATAATTGTGTGACCCATCTAGTGGCTGTCCACAGAACTGCTCCTATAGTCCTCATAACTGGTGTCAGAACAGAACATGATCAACTTTCCTTCAAAAGGTAATAATTTCTTTCAATAAGCAATGTTAGTTCCAGAACATTGTGTGGATACCAGCCAGTCAACCTAAACTCTGACCAATTCACAATAGCACAATAATACACCTCAAATCTTTCTAAACCATAGAACTATGGCCCATGTCCATATGAATAAAGCCCATTAAAGAAACAGTGATTGGTATGACATGGTGCAAGGGCACTACCTAGTCGCCACTATACAAAGGAAAAGGCCATCAGGAGAGACAGAAGTGGGGAGAAAGCAGGACTCTGATCCTAGCTTCCAAAAGCTAGCTTGATGAGTTTTTATTCATAATTTTTTGCTTGTGTTACCTAGCTTGATTTGTATTTATAATGACATGGACTCGCAGCAGCATCGGAGGCTATTGTGCTATTGTAGTGCACATGCCAATGCACTCTGTGCAACAGAGCAGGGAACTCTGTCCCATCAGTCCTGCACAGGCTTCACTACCACTGCATAGGACAGCTGTTCCTTCTGTGAGGTGTGGATTAGTATCCTGTGCAGCACTAAGCATGCTAGCTCTACTTCACCAATCAAATAATGCTAACTAAATAATGTTAACTCAGCAGGCTATTGATGGGGTTCAGGGGAGCTGCAGGGATGATCAGGAGGCCGAAGGACTAAGGAGGGGGAGAAACCCCCATCGCTTGGGACTCATCTAGATTGAACATGTGGAAGGGAGAAACAAAAAGCTTTGTAAAACTGGCATTTCCTTTTTAAAACTTGTGCCTTGGTTCATTTCTCCAGCTGTAGGTGACTGAAAAATGTTGCAGGCCTTTTGCAGGACAAAAGTGAGTATTAATGTTCTGAGACTCTGCCACAGAGCTATAAAACTTAATATTGCAGTTCTTTAAGGAAAATCCAACAATAGCAGGTTCAGACAATGTGCAAAATACCTATCCAAAACATAGCACATATGTGGATCTTAGATCTTATGCTGTTTTTGTAACAATGGTTCCATTGTCACTTATAATAAAATCAGGGGGAAAGACCTTGAGAGATAAACTGCTTTTTATTTGTTCCTGAAGCTTTGATAGCATGTTGGTTGCTGTGTGATGTTTATAAAACTCAAAGGTGCTAAGTGCAGCTTGTTTCTTGAGAGTCAATGCCAGCAGGACAGACACGTTTTTTCTAATAACACCCAGTGAGCTGTGACACTTCTATACTCAAGTGTGTGTCTCCATACAATATTGCACCAGCTCCTCGGCTGAGGATCTGGCTGAGAATCAGTTATGTGACTATCTAAGTACTTGGCGTCCATCATTGTAGCATCTGAATGTCTCCCAAGGACTTTTAGGAACAGAAATAAAAATTATCTTTCTTCCTTCACAGACTGTAGAATATAGGCTTTTTAAATCTGCATAGGGGTGGGTGAGCATAGTGTGGGAAGAAATTACCAAGTAAAAAATTCCAAGGAATGAGTTTTACATTTAATTCTGAAAGTGGTGAGGTCTGTGTGACATCTTTATCTAGTCTGGGTTCAGTGGCTATGAAAGCTCTGTCTCCTGTCCTCATAAGCCTCCTCTTATTAGTTGACAATTTCGTGGTTCCAGAAGAATGTAGCTGTTGTGGAAGGTCACTGTCACACGAGGAAAGACGGTCTCTCAAGTAACTACAGCTAATTCTATGGTGAGTTGTGAAGTTCTTTAACTGACTCCGTTTTCAGTGAGAAAGTGGTGTGGAGACTGTTATGTCCCCCCTCAGCCTTCTCCTCTCTAGACTAAATGCTCAATTCTTTTAACCTCTCCTGAGGTTTTTGTTGCTGTCCTCTGGACTCTCTTCAGGTTTGTCCACATCTTTCTTTAAGTGCAGTGCCCAAAACTGGACACAATACTCCCACTGAGGACTCACCTGTGCTGCGTAAAGCAGAATAATGACCTCTCCTGGTTTATATACAACACTCCTGTTAACACATCCCAGAATGACATTTGCCTTTTTCACAATAGCATTGTCCTCACCCACAATATATATATTGGAAACCACTTCAAGCCAGGGGGTGCGGAAACGCCCCCAGCACTCTTGTTCCAGCACCTATGGGCAGTGGAGGTAGCACAGGGGCTACTGAAGGCAGAGCTTAACCTGCAGAGCCTCTGTTACGGGTGCTGGTGCATGAGAAGAGTTAATGAGAGAACTGATTGAGGGGGATAAGCACTGGGTGTAGGGCTGGAGGCAAAGGGGGAAGGCAAATGCACTTGGGAGAGGCATCTAGCAGGGCCACAGGGATCAGTATAAAGCCTGGATTTAGTTAACACATTCATTAGTGCTTTGGGAGAAGCAGTTAGAGCTTGCTAATGAACCTCATCAACCATCCTGAGCTAGGAGTCACAGCAAATCCAGTGGGATCTGAAAAAAAGAAAACTGGAGGGGGTGTTGAGGGTGGAGAGACCATGGATGTGGGCAGAAAATCCCAACTGAGATCCTGTTTGGGACAATGCAGTTTGGCCATCTGGGGACGGCCACACCTCTGTGGGACGGAGAGAGCAGAGGTTCAGTGATGCAGAGGGAGAGAGGGGGCCAGGAGTCAGACATGGACTTGCAGCATTGGAGGCTAATGTGCTATTGTAGTACATATGCCAATGCACTCTGTGTGACAGAGCAGGCAACTCTGTCCCTTCAGTCCTGCACAGGCTTCACTACCACTGCACAGTACAGCTCTTCCTTCTGTGAGGTCTGGATTCATATCCTGTGCAGCACCAAGCATGCTAGCTGTACTTGACCAATCAAATAATGTGAACTAAATCATGTTAACTCAGCAGGCTATTGATGGGGTTCAGGGGAGCCTCAGGGATGATTAGGAGGCCAAAGGACTAAGGAGGGAGAGGAACCCCCATCGCTTGGAAGTCAACTAGACTAAATACTTGGAAATGTGTCATCAAGAACAATCCTGCCATTGTTCCAGGGAGAGTGCATGGAGGGGCCATGGGTCCAAGGTGTCTGGCGATTGCTGTGCACATTGTCATATATGGGGGAGCGTAGGGATGCGTGTGCTCTGTGTCTAGTATTTGTAGAATGATGTCCTTCACCTCAGGAACTCAATAACTCTGTTAAATCACAGCAGGCCCATGATCTGACTTTCTTCCCTGCTCCCTGGGACAGCTGAAAGAATAGATTTTCTACTTTCCTCTGCCTGTCCATCCACCTCAGACTCCCTTATCTCCCCAGAGCACACCTGAGGACTAGTTCTGGAGCCACAGAACAAGGGTCTGTTTCAGAGTACCAAATCAAACCAGAGAACAGGATGAATTATTCCTTACATATCTATCTGTAATGTGTGGAAAGAAAAATCTGTTATCATGAGGGACTTAAGTCTGGGAGACATCTGCTGGACGTCTCATGCAGACAATAGCAAAACATCACTAGAGTTTCTAAAAATGATAGATGAGTTTCTAAACACAGGAGGTATTTGCACCCAACATGGGGATAATTCTATACTGGACCTCATTATGATAGATAAAGATGAATTAATCACTGGGCTGGAGGTTGGTTGTTGCCATGGGACCAGTGATTGCAACCCGATTATATTCAATTTGGGCAAAGAGAGGACAGTGCCAACCAGCAATTTTACACAAACACAGATACCGACACAGACACACTGCTTCAAAGGGGCTAATTTCCCAAAGCTGAGGAAAAATGAGAGTGAAATTGATTGGGAGGAAAAATTTAGACAGAATCTTAGTAACATCTCTCTTTTATAAAACAAAATCTAACATTTTTCTTCAGCACATAAAATGATCACCAATGATTTTCTCATGAGCAATCTCTCTCTTTCGTCACCTACAAGTATCTAATCACCAAAAATTTAGCAGAACAATATTGGATACTAGATTGGCCAGTCACCAGACAGAACAATGAATATAATCACAAATTAATAATTAGATTTAGATGAGTGTTTTGTTCTTTTAGTTCCCATCTAATCTGTAAAAGTGCCCATTTTAAACTGACTGATTTCAAAACAAAAACACCAAATTACAAGGATCCCTATTTCAATAGGTGTGCAATGAACAATATAGGGGGCATGTGGAAGTGACACATTGAAATACATAGCACATCATTAAAAATTGTTACTAACTTCAGAATAGTTGAAACCTAAAATACCCTTTGAATATAATTTATTTACAATACCCTCTTTGTATTTTAGGACACATAATTAGGAGTCAGGAGATCTGAGTTTTAATCTTCCACCGACTTGCTGGGAGACTTAGGCAAGTCACTTAACTTCTCCATGTCTCCATTACTTACAGTGCTTACTTCACCTGGGTGTTATGAGATTTAGTTACATATTGTCTATAAAGCACCTTATGATCCTGGAATGAAAAGCACTGAATTTGCAAGAAAAGTATTATATACATGCATTATTATTATTTGCTTGCTCTCCTCTAGAGAACATTTTAACTCTGGTATTTACATTTGAACCTTGCATGAATTGTGTTATCTGTCTTTAGAACTGCTCTTAAAGCCATTGTAGAGGAAAACTGAGTACTCACAAACACTCAGACCTTTCCTAGGACCTTCCAATTCTGCAAGGTGCTTAGTATCTCTTGAGCAATGCTGAGCACTCTCAGATCAGACTGAAGCCAAAGTGAACTGAGGGCACTCAGCATTCTGTAGGATTGGGCCTTAGAGCTTAGATACCAATATTGCTGTGAGCAGGAAAAATATACTGGTATTGGCATAGAAATAAGCATAATTCTCAATTCCCATCTTTAGTCACTTGTTAGACTCCTGTAGACCAGATATGCAACCATGGTTACATTTTTTACCCTACAGGCACTCATCAGCCTGGTCCTATGTTCTTTAACACCATCAATTTCCTCAAGCAGCTAAACTTACTGCTGCAAACCAGCAAGAAGGTGGTGCCACGTCATTGAAAGTGTCAAATGAAAATATTTTTGTATTATTGGATATTCTAGACTTACTGAATCCTGAACTCACTCATTATAATATCCTTTCTCCCTCATCTTTTGAAAACATTAAAGGGTTCCAGGATTCATATTTTTCATTTATATAATTTCTAGCCTGGCATTTGAGAGCCTTGTGGAGAGTGGGAGATGAGCAAAGAGAAATCAGAAGGAGCTAGATCCAGCTTACTTGGAAAACTAAGAAACTGGAAAGGTTTATAAAAGGACATGCTGCTGTCTGGGGGACTTAAACTTGCAATGTTTAACCAAGCATCTCCTGATGAAGCAATTTGAGCAAAAGGACTTCTTCCTAGAAACCTGCTAAGGGCACTTATAGAATGCAGCAAGGGTAGGGAGGAGATCATCATTTTTGGTCTTGAGTATAATGTCCAGAGAATCGCCAAATAGTTTGCATGCTGTGAACACATTTGTCCTGAGGTTTATTTGGATAGAAAATTGACTAAACCCTTGGACTGCATGAATAGCCACAAGTGAGGAGCTCAGAACAGACGCAGTTAATTTAATGACATCATGTGAAATGTTATCGCAGGCACTGACATTACTCTCTCCTCTAGCATGGAGGATTAGGCTGTTTTACCAATGCATGAAGCCCCCAAACTGGATACAAGATAGAAATTAAGGAACTACAGAGAGTCTCTTCCATTTTTCCGTCCAAAAAATCTTTTGGGGACACCTTTCATTCCAGGGGAATTGTGGTGCAAGATCAACTGTAGGATCAACTTTGAGAGCAGAAAGCCAGGATCCCTGAATGTCCAATGAGAGACTACAGTGCCTGTCATCCTGTTTGGTCAGAAGCAACAGTCAAGAAATTTCTGTGCATGAATAATATGCTTAATTTTGAATACATTCTCTTCAGAGAGATACTTTTATAGCCTAGACTCAGAGCTACCCAAAAAAACAGGGAGACTTTTTTCTGTGCACATCTGCTGAGCATTGGGATTTGAGGCAATTCCGGTCCGCACTGGCATTTCTTTTAGAGGGCTCTGAACCAACACTCCCTAATCTAATAATCCATCTTCAAAGTCTGGGGGAACAAAGAGTTATGGGGAGGTGGAGCACAAGGCTTGCCCTATCAAGTTGTAGAACAACTAATCATTTGAGATATTACTGTTTTCTTGGTTTTGGAAATAATCAGGAAATATGTCTTTGTTCTGATTTATGTTTGCTCCATCATTTGTTTTTCTTTTCCTAACCTCTACAAAACCTCTCTCTGACTCTCTCTTCCCACCAGCTCAGCTTTTAAGTAATTAGGATCTCATCTTAGAAGATCCCTACTCCTTCTGGCCTCCTCTAAAGTTCTCCATTCTCTTTGCAATTTTCCTTAGCCCTTTCCAAACCTCACTGATCTTCTGTGTTCCTACACCTCCTTCCCAGTATTCCCTACTTTTCTACCATCCTAAGCTTCTCAAAAAATATCCCTCTGACTTCCCCAGACTTTTCCATTATTGAGACAGAATGTTGAAAGTCTGTCATAGTACTGTTTCACTCGAGAACAGGAGGTGTCTGAGGGAAGCCTAAGAAGGCCTGAGGGAGATTTTTAGGGTGGTAGCAAAGTAGAGAAGGCTGTAACAGAAGTGACAGAAAACAGGGAGGGAAAGTCATCCTAGACACTAAAAGAGATATTCCATTCCTTTTCAGAGTTAGATTGTTAGTAGAGATATCTACTTGAGACATGACAAATGACACTCAGAAACCTTTCATTTATCTGAACACATCATAATCATGTTTTTATTATTTGTTTATTTATGTTAGTGCCCACTATGTGCTAGGCAGCTTCCAAACACTCAAGGAGAGAGGCAATTACAAATCAAGAGCAGACCAACAAGTAGAAAAAGATAAAAGGAGGGGGAACAACAATAAGCAATGTATTTCTAAGCCAACTCAAATAACTGTGAGCATCACAACTGAAGTAAGCATTTGAAACTCAAATGTATTGAGGGTAGGAGCCTTTTGGATGAGTACAGGGAGACCGTACCACATACAGGAGGCCAGGCAGAAGGAAGCATGCCGGAGACCATGTAAGAAGCTGACAAATAGGGAGATAACATTGGGGACATTGCTAAAGCAGAGAGGATGGTATGGAGAGGAAACTGGGAGATTGACAAGGGAGGATACATAGGGACCATACCTACTGACACCCCTTCAAGAAGTACTGACCAGTACTAGAACAGTAATCCAAATAACAATATGGCCATATGTGCACTAGCTAAAGTGCATCTACATGAAACTGTTGTAATGAAAATTGACAGTTTTCATTACAGTACTGTTATGCAGGTCTTTTACACTTAGAAGTATTCATCTTTATGAACTTTACATGTGGTTAAAATGTCTTATTTAGGAAAAATATATAGTTGACAATAACAGAGTAATTACATAGTCATTGCTTCAATCTGCCTGTATAAATCATTGTGATTTAACCTACAGTAGTAATAAAAATAAATGATATTGTTTTTGGTTCATTACTGCTGATCTAATAAAATGTAATGAATTAAGAAATTTCCTAAGTGAAATAGTCCCATAAAAATAACAATTTACTAATGGTGTCTTAGCAACCTATGTGAACTCAAGATGAAGAAAATAAGCATTATTAATAAAAATAATTTTTCACTTGGAAAACATTTTCATTTTATTTCAGTCTTCGTTTTAAGGCTGTCTGTCCGATATGTGGTCTCCTTCAGAGAGCCCACCCTCTCCCTAATTCAGACTCACTGATTTAGCATGCCATGCAAGGGCGGGAAATCATATGGTATTAAAAAATACAGTGAAACGGATTTCATACTATGAGTAGAAGCCATGGGATCTCGTATATAGATAGTACAGGGTTTCTTTTAATGGCAAGAAAATTGTCAAACCCTTGCACAAGAAGATCCCAGTGAACAGAAGGTTACTGCCATCATGGATTGGACTAGGTTCCTCCCCAGGTGAAGAGAAGTACAAAATACACCTGCACCAGTGAAAAACAGAGTGCCCCACAGAAGAGTCACTCCTTGGATAAGGCAGTTTGTGTTTCTACTGCTGTCCTCTCTTTTGGGTCTTACCAGGGAGAACAGTTTTAATATTCACCCCATAGGAGCTTCACTGTTTAAAGGCTATGGCAGGGATGCAAGGAATCAATTCATGGCTGTTCTGGACATGCCATCCTCCCTGGCTAGACCTACCCACTTGAGTGGCTCACGGAGGGGAAATTTCAAGCATCTTCACATGCCACAACTGGGCAGGCTTTCTCCACCAGAGGCCAGCTCAAGCTGACACACACACAGGATGAATCTATATGAAGGCCCTGGAAACAAGTGTTTGGCAATATCAACTTGACAGTGACACCAGACCCCCTGAGGTCCACGTGAGTTTTACCATTGATTTCAATGGGGCCAAGTGGGACGCTGTATGGAATATGTGCAACACTTTATGATATTGTGGATACTAATATAATAAAATTGCAAGGAATCTGACCAGATATGCCGTGTGAGGTATCTGCAAAAATGTTATAATTTGTCAAGTATGATTAGGGTTACCATCCGTCCGTATTTCCCCGGACATGTCCGGCTTTTGCGTCTCTAAATAGCCGTCCGGGAGGAATTGGTAACAAGGTTAAAATGTCCGGGGTTTTTTTCTCCCTCGCCTCCCTCCCTCCCTTCCATGCAGAGTGTGGCTGCTGATTGGGCGGCTAGGCCGATTGACCCACTCCCATTGGCCTCCAGCAGCCAGAGCCCTCCCCTGCTCCCCCCTCCCTCTCTCTGTAGTCCTCTGTAACACACAAACCGACCCACGTGGAGCCAGAATGGTAAGGGGAGTGGGGGTGGGCAGTGAGGGAGTGGGGGAGTGTTGGATGGGTCCCCAGCCTCCACCTGCCACCCCCCCTCCGTGCATCCCCCCCTCGGTGGGTCCCCCATTCCTGTCTGCCTGCTGGCTCTGGCAGTACACGCAGACAACTGCTGTCTGCTGCCCCCAGGTCCTAGTGCCCCCATCCACTAATGGGAAGACAGGCTGCCCTTACCCTGCCCTTCCACCCTAGCCCTGAGCCTCTCCAACACCCCAAACCCCCCAGCCTTCATCCCCACACGCCCTAATCCTCTGCTCCATCCCTGAGCCCCCTCCTGCATCACGAACCCCTCATCCCCAGACCCACAGCCCTCACCCCTGCATCCCCTCCTATCCCCAAACTCCCTCCCAATCCCCCTCCCTCTTCCCACACACCCCCTCCTGCCCTCAAACTTCCTCCTAAAGCCTGCACCCCCTCCCTTTGCACCGCCTCTCACCCCCAAACTCCATCCCAGAGCCTGCACCCCTCACCCCCTCCTGCACACCCACCCCCTGCCCCAGCCCGGAGCCTGCACCCAGCACCCAAACTCTATCCCAGAACCTGCACCCCTCCTGCACCCTAATCCCCAGCCGAGGACCTGCACCCCAGACCTCCTCCCAGAGCCTTAGGCAGGTGGGGTGGGGGGTTCTGGGCACCACCAAAATTTCTACAACCCTGCCACCCATGCGAGTGGATAAGGGTCAGGGCAGTCAGGGGACAGGTAGGGTCCTGGGGGGGGCAGTTAGGGTAGGGGGTTCTCAGCAGGGGACAGTCAGGGGACAAGAAGCAGGGGGGGTTGGGGTTCTGAGGGGAGCAGTCAGGGGGTGGGAAGTGGGAGGGAGTGGATGGGGCGGGGCGGGGCTAGGGCGGGGCTTCCCCCCCCCCAGTGTCCTCTTTTTTGTTTGTGGAAATATGGTAACCCTAAGTATGATAATATTTTTTACATGTTTGTATCACCTTTGTATTATGAGTTATAGATCTGTATGTTATAGCTGTATTTCCAAATTTGTGCTGTGTTTCTGGGTGACACCCTCAGACAGATTGGCATTTTCAGTGAGGACTGCCCCAGGATTTTGCCCAAAGAGTCCATCACCACACTTCTTGTACAAACATATATGTACCACATTAGCAGGCCATACCACAATATTAACAAGAAGAAAGAATAGTCCAGAGATTGCTCATAATAATTTTAGGAGCTGGCTATGCAATGCTCTACACCAAACAAGAAAGTAAAGTTATAAGTTTCTCTTTTGGATGCTTCTCTGCAGATCACTGAACTGCCACTTGCAACAAGTTCTTATCCCATCAGCATATTAGGGTCCTATAGTCCTAATGCATGTGACCTCACTTTGCTTGGATGAACTTGAAGTTTATCCAAGTAAACACTGCAGAGTTATTCATTTTTATTCCCTTAAAATGGAAAGGCTAAACTAATTAAAACTAAGCAGTTCACAAACAGTGAAGATGCTTCATCCTAGCCAGGGATTCCAAAATGGAACTCTGTGTTTCATGAACAGAAATCATAAATTATAAACTGAGCCCTAAATATTGGCAACATTCTTATTTACTTAAGAAGACATGAACAAACATTTATTTTAATAACTGAGAAATTCAACTCAATATAAAACCTTTTAGGTAAAAAATAAACAAAGGGTTAGTGTGATAATGTTATTAAAAGCTTCTGAAGTCTTTGTGGGTCTGTAGAAGACAAAACCACTAAAACGCCACACCATTTAAAATGAGTTGGAGACTAAATTTTTTGTAGAGCAAATGGATCAGTTTTCTTAAAAGGCATGATTTAGAGAACCTCTGGATTAAGCTAAAGCAGAGGATCAGCTTGAGTTCTGTAACTATGGATTTCTAAACGTCTGGAACAAGTTATTTCCCAATCCCTCACTGACACCTAGCCAAGGATGAGGGGAAGATCGACAAACAGCAGATGGAGGAATAAAAGCGAGAGTTTAGGAGACTAGAAAAGCATCTAAGTAGCTGGTAACAGGCTAAACGGCATGGAATTCAGTAATACCTATATCTTTGAAAGGGTAGAACGTGTACTGACAATTGCAGTCCTAAACTACAGAAATCTCTCCCCAAACCTGAACAACAGGAAAAGCTTGATTAAGGTAACTGGAGGCAGGCACTAACTACCAAGAGGACTGAATAAATAGCAACATGAGAAAAAAAGGACATTTTTCATATGATAAATATTTATATTAACAAGAATATGCTGTAGGAAATAACCCTGCCATGGCAGTTGAATGAACTAGGGAATACAAGAATTTTTGCCAATTGTTATTTATATAATTTCCAAGAGACATATACTGGAGGCGTGATTTCTGACACCCTCATCTAACTAGCATCAGCTATGAGAGCCCACGTGTGAGGTCAGCAGCACACACTAGCTGGCAGATGCACATACTATTCCTATGTGAACAGCGGAAAGCATCTCAGTGCGCTGCCCAGGCCCTCTCCATGGGATCCCACTCATTCTGCTAGGATCCCTGTGGCCGAAGACATGCCACAAGAAGCCTGTGAGGACGGTTTACTATCGCTGCACTAGCCAGGCTGGGTTTGTAGAAGAGGTCTCCCTACGAGTAGTGGGCTTTTAATACTTGCTACTATCTGGAGCATTAAATTTAATCTTCTCTGGTCAACAATATCATTGCTTTTGTTTCCTGAAAAGGGCAGGATAGGTATAAATATCTGTCAAATTCCATGAATTACAAGAGGATCCAAATTTAAAATGTCAGATACTAATCAAACAGCCACTGCAGCGATTACCGTACATCATAAACACTGTGTAGGAAAAGACAGGGAATTGCAATCATCAAATAGGGAAGCTAAAACTTCAATAGAGAAAGGGAAGAAAATCCCTCGGTTCTGTTTATGTGATGATGGGTGAAGCAATCACTGTATACCCAGTCTGTAAAGTACTTGGGTATCCCCAGAGAATAGAGGGAAAAGAGGAAGGATTTTCAGAGCATGAGGAATCGTGAAGAGAAAATTTACATGAACATTGTTTGGACTAAATTCACCCCAAATTTTCCTATAGTTTTCTTAACATAAGAAAAATAGGATGTCAAAAAATTAATAGACAGAAGGTGGTCATAAAATCATCTAAGTCCATTTCCTCAAACACACAAATATTTAAAGGATGTATGACCCAAGAGTACCTTTTGGCTTAAGAATCTGAATCAGCTCATGGTTAGCTGTTCATGTATCATGTAGATCAGTTCATGTATCTCAGCAATAATCAACAACAAAATTTTTTAAACTGCAGCATATTCTGAACATATGAACATTTGCTCTGCTATTTAATAGAGATAATAGAAGCACTGGAAGCAACAGAATCAAGGGAATTAGAGGAAATGCTCATTAAAACAAATTTAAAAGGTCTAATGATTAAAATATTGATTAATTAGCCAAACATTGATTAACAGTCACACTTTATCAACTACAAAGGTTCTAATTACTGCACCATTATTCCATGGATTGACCTGTTCTCTCTTGTCACTTACGATGAAGAAAAATTTTTATTAAGTGGGTTTTGGATTTTTGACCTGTAAAATTTTAATAGGGAGTGCACAGAGAGTGTCGTGTGTGGTTTGGCATTTTAGTCACTGAGGGACTGATAGTTACTGTCTCTACTTAACCAAAGGCACCGAAGTGCAATAGGGATGTGAATACCTAGGGATTAAAGCCCTAACAACTTCATAATCATGGAAAAGGGAGATTATTTGCAACTGCAAGAAATCCACCTCGGTAAAAGAAGAAACTATATGCCATTACCCTGCTGTTTAATAACAACAGAGTACTTCAATGGAGTATAGGAGACCAAGATTCAGGTTACCCAGACTCCTTTGTGGAATGCCACAGTTTAAAAAAGAACCATAGAATGGGAGTCCAGTTCATACACTGCCCATCCCTTCTTAATCCATTAAGGCATATTCTAGAACACTCCACCTGCCAAAATTTGTCCAAAGGCCAACAATTGGCCACCTCTGCCATAGAAAAATAAAAGAAGCTGAGACCAATATATCAGTTCCTTAGAAAATATTGCCCATAGCAGCAGCCCATACCTAAGAAAATGGTCTCACATTCAAAATATTTTCTGCAGAAAATTTATGGATTTCTCGCTCAAAACTATCTTGCTGATTTCAATAACTGTCTATTTAAATCTGTTGATGTAGCGTTTAAACCTTGCTTCACAAAAGAAAGCGGCTAATACACACCCGGGGTTACACTCTCAATATAACTGTCTAAAGTGATGGTCTGGATTTACTTCTGATGAGATCAGCTCTAAGGCCAGAAAGCAGATTTATAGTGTGAACATAAATGAGCATGGTGGGGGAGGAGGACATTTTGATCATACATATGCTTGTCAGGCAAAATGTGCTCAAGACCTTATTGCCAAATAAGTAACAGTGAATTAGTTCCTCACAGCCAGTGGAAAATGACATCAAGAGGACAATTCTGAACAGAAGCATTAGGCTGACAAGATCAACAGCCAAAGCCTGGGAAAGGGCCAGGATAGAAGGGCTGGCACTCAGATGCCACCACAGGAGAGAATTTCCTTCAGGCTAAGCTTCTGGGTCCTGCGGAGGGGCAACGTTTTAGAACTAGTCAGATTATTCTATAACAGTATAAAGGAAAAAGAAGAGCTGGTGTTGTGCCAAGATCTGAAATACCCTACAGTACCCTGCCGTCTGAAAAATGATGAAATAACTGCTTCGCATGGAAAACTGCACTCAACAGGAACCTATGGAAACTGAAAGAATTACATACTGAACTGTTATATTTCCTTGACCTTTCCACTCCATCGTCTCACTATAGTATCCATTTTAAACAAAACAACACCTTTACCCCCACTCCAGCAAAACAAAAACAATTTTGTTTCCATTATATATTACAGCTTCTTTACTACCTTCTTGATTTTTACACCAGAAAAGCTTTGTTACACTTACATTACAAATATAACTTAAATCCACAAATGCAAAGAAATGTACAGCCTAGCCAGACAAATCTACCTATTTCTTATGTTGGTATGTCAAGATTTGAGTGTTTCTTTAAGTATATTTAATAAGATAGATCCCAGTCTGGAACTTCTGGTGGACTGTGTGGTCCTTTAAGGTGACACCTTTTACACAGGCACATGCTCACAGTGATAACGGTGGGAATTCTATGTGTGCATACTTAAGACAATGATATAAAGTTTTAGGATGAATACAGGACCAGAAGTTCCCCTTTCTACTAGGCTCTGTCTTACACTACTCCCTCATCCCCTCTTAGAACTGAGATTTGAAAACTAAGCTCTCACTATGGTGTTAAGTACTGAATTTCAACTTTGGGGGCAGCTGAGACAGACAGAGGATTCACCCTGGAGGAAGGCATGGGTCAAAGTAGAGCTCGAAAGCTCTGTTTCACCAACAGAACTTGGTCCAATAAAAGATATGTCACCCAGCTTAGACCCTTTTTGGTATGGTCCTGCCCACTTTCAGGCTGCACAGCAGAGTGGGTGGGGAGCAAGTGGCTCACAACATAGTGCCCCCATTCTTGGCTGATTTTCTGCTGCCACAGGCCTGGAGCTTTGATTCTGCTACCCAAAGTCAATGTTACTGTACATGACTTCATAGTGGGTGGTTATTTTCCTTGGGTTCCTATCTCCCTCCCCACCTATTTTTGAAAACTACTATCCTAATTCTGCACTACGTGCATACATCACTCTCATTAAAATCAAAAGAATCCTGTGCAGGCATCAAAGGACAGAATCTGATCCTACAATGAAGAGAAACACAAAACAAGAAGGGATTAACAAAATATCCCTCCAGCAGTGTATCAGGCTCTGTTCTCCATACATTTGTTTCTATTGCAACAATAAAATACAACTGCTGCTTGGTGGCAAATACATGCTGTGATATCAGGGCAAACTTATGGACTCACATATGTGTTACAGACACAGAAGACATAACGCTTAGACTTTATGGATATGTCAAATCCTGTTTAGGGATGGCTTAATCCATGGATTATTGACACTCTTGGCTGTGATACTCCTTCAAAGCCATATTAACACCATTGTGTGAACATCTGTTTGGAGACACTTTGTGCATATAGCACTATACATCAAAAACACCTTGGTCTAACTCGCTTCTGTGAATGTGCGCTAACTGTCTCGCACTGTCCAAAAGCATTTGATTGATCCACATTATGAACTAGTCATCAATATCATTTTAAAAACAAGAGATATTGATTTACAACAGCACCAAAAAGATAAAAGCAGTTAACACCACACAACCCTCATGTTTCTGTATGTCTGTATTACATAACTGACCAATTAGAGAGCTAAGCTGGGTGACATATCTTTTATTGGACCAAGTTCTGTTAGTGAAACAGAGCTTTCGAGCTACACAGAGCTCTTCTTCCGGAGCTCTGTAAAGCTTGAAAGCTTGTCTGTTTCACCAGCAGAAGTTGGTCTAATAAAAGATATTACACCTCATCCACCTTGTTCTCTAATATCCTGGGACCAACATGGCTACAACACCGATCCAAATAACTGACCAACATGAATTCAGCCAGATTTTGTTTATAAATATAACCCAAGATCTTTCTACCCAGTCAGTCCACAGTGACAGTCTTACATGTGAATTATAGAGCAAATGAATTGTTAAGACCAAGTTAACAATTGAACTGCAAACATTAATTTACAGTAGAGGCATTTTTGTCATCTCAAAGAAATGGGCTGGTAGAATGAAGGGTCAAGAGTGGGAACAGGACTTTCCATTCATATGTTGCCCTCATCAACACCCATTCAGATCATCTAGTGCTAGAAGCCAAGGATAGGCATTGTGAGGCACGGCCTATGGATAGGGGACATATATGCATGTATACATCCCCTCCCCAATCCAGAATTTACAGCTACAAACCCCTTCTTTTCCTCTCCTGTTGAGAATTATTTAGGCACTTGGTGGGCACAATATCTGTATGGTCACTAGTGGCTAGAGTACAGGCTAAAAATAGAACGCTTCTCGTTGCCATTTAGTTAGTTCTTCATCTAACTCTATTTTCCGTAGTGGTTCCTATACTAGGTCTGCAAAAAACTTGCCTGCATTGGTTTGATATTGTCTGCATACAAGAAATGGCAATTCCTTTGCCAGTGTGTAGCTTTGCTGATTCAGAATAGATTTTTAATATTAACTTATAACGCAAGTTTCATGTATTTAACTGAAAAGATCCAGTCCTTTTGCTTTAAGATTTTCTTGTTTTGTGTCTGAATTATTTGGTTCACATACACTGCATTCGATTTCCTACTACTAGTTTTATTGCATGTTTCTGGATACATTTTGTCTAGTAGTCAAAGTAAGGGATTTGTATCCTATCCACAAGCCAAATTCTGCCAAGTATGTAAAAAAGTGGTTCATATCTTCTCTTTTAAAAATGGGCACACGTACATGTGGCAAAAGCAGCATTTATATTCATCTGTTCATACAGATCTTTGCAAATCTAATCATTAGGGGTGAAATTTGCCCCTGTGCACAGGAACAGCATAAAGCTTATGTGCCATGGTCAGTGTTCAAAATGGGATTTGTGTGACTCTTACACACTGCATACACTTTGTGCGGGCTCTCTTCACGGGGTGAATTTCACCCATCCAGGGTATGAATAACCTGTGCATATGTGGAGGGGAGACAGGACAGCTGTGGTATCTCTAATACTCTTGTGTGGTAACGGTTGGTAAATCCTGACTTCCGACTGGCAACCATTATAAATTTGAAGTGTTTATACAAAGGCCCTTAAGAACAATGATGTATTTGGGGATAAAAGTCAATGGCTGGATTTTCAGAAGATCCACAGCTCCCACTGACTTTATACAGAGCTGCCACTTATTCATTACAGTTTTCCTGTATTTAATTTTGTTTGTCTAAAATACCAAACTGACTGTAAAGGAATACAAGCCCTTAAAGTAATACACAGAATACCAAAACAATACATACTATGTGCTCAGAAAATATGTTAGTAATGCTACTTTCCAATTTTTAATACAGTGAGCATTCGTTTGAGACAAATATAGATCATCACTTGCAAGACCTGTTGCAATCAGTAGGGTAGCGATCTATCACTCAAACTGACACAAAAACAACAATAGGAGGTTAAAAAACCCCACAAATAACTGATTAAAACATATTCTGGTTTCGTACAAACCCAATGGCATTTAAGGCTATCGTGCCATCCTTTCTCTAACTCCTGTCCAGTGTCTTCCTCCACCGACAATAGGTTGATTTTACTCATCCTTAACTTGCAATCTTTTGGCTTTGATCAGTTTGTCATATAACCTTAGTGTTATTTAAACATTTTTATTGTTGTGTTTTTTTAAAAACACACATACTAAGAAAAATATTTAAGGAAATTTCTCACATTTTAGTATTTTGGCAGCATAATGGGGATAGATAGCAACTACTTTGTGTTACAAATTTGAATATGAAATTTCAGAAAACCTCCTTGCATTAAAAATGAATTAACTGTGTGATTATTAATTGTGCATATTCCAATCCCTTTGTGCTGTACTGCATGTTTCTTGAATCTCATTTGAATCCTTTGGCTAAGTAATGTGTCAAGGGGGGTACTAGCCTGAATGCCTGAGTTATTTAAAAAGCAGGACAGCACTTCCAGATTAGAATACCAATGAGTGGGGTTAAAAAGGCTCTACTGTAGTTGGAGGGCAGCTCTCAGTCTGAGAAGTACCTGAAAAGGACCTCTATGGACTAATTTTCAGAATCACATTGTAATGTGGGCTCATGTCAATCATCAGAACAGACAGCTTCATCCCATGATATAAACTAGTTATACATTCAAGAGCTGCCAGAGGATCTTCATTAAAAAGGGACTTAGCATTAAAAGAAGAAGGTTGTTTTATTATAATACTTCAAACACAGTTTTTTGTTTTATATGTTCTCAGAAATCTTTTTTGTTCTTCTTCACAATATCAAAAAACAGCCACAGAAGAAGAAAAAACATTAAATATTCCAATTTTTAATAGGAATCAAGGTAGCTTTCGGGTTTAAGGCATTAAATATCATATACATTTTTCTAAATATATTCATGCCTTTGAATAACAAAAAGAAATCTCTAGATGTAATAGGAGGATGTTTTTAATCTTTTGTGAGAAGGGATTTGCAAAGCTGACTACTCATGGTACAATAACTACTGGCAAAGTATATCAGTGAGAGCTTTATACATATAAATTTGTATAAAACCTTTGGGCTATCCACAAGCTTCTAGATACCAGTTAGATATTACAATCCATGTCATTAAAATTTAATATGATTGTGTTAAGAAGAAAATATTAACAATATCCTTGTAAGTAAATCATTGACACAGTAATCTAGTATTTCAAGAAACCTTAACAGAGGTTTATTAAAAAATAAATAGATAAATGTATCTATTTACCTATATGTGTGTCATTTCAAAGAACCTGATTTAAATATAATTTCACAAGTCATGCAACTTCTTCAAAGTAGCTTGGGTATTTTGATCTAAAATTGCTGCTCCTTGCCTACTCCATATACCAATATAAATTCTTTGTAAGAATGTAATTGAAATGAATAGATAGGTTTTCATAAAGAGAAAATGTACTATAAGTTCTTATATTGTAGAGTATAATTATTTTGGTTTTTGTCTTTTTAAATTACAGTTGTTATACTGAGCTATTTTCGATACTGAAAGGAGACTCCCATTTCCAGCATAGTTTTTTGTCAATTTGGCTTCATTAAAGATGACACATACATACTTAATAACAATAATACCTAGCACTTATACAATCTAGTGCTTTCAGTCTTCAAGTCTTCTATTTACAATTATCTGATTTAATTAAATAATTAATAGGCTTTTCTATGGCCCTCATTACCGTAAGTAGCTAAACACCTCAACTCTGTGAGGTAAAGTGTTATTATCCCTATTTTACAGATGAGAAACTGAGACACAAAGATCCACACCCTTACTCACATTGAACAGCACTTCACTCCATGTGTAGCCCATTGAAGTTCATGGAATTTACTCCTAGAATAAAGTGAAGATAATCATGGGTCAGCTGAAAAGATATTAAGTAACTTTCTCAAGGTAACAGAGGGAGTCAGTGTCAGAGCTGTAATTAAAATTGAGTTGTTTCTGTCTCTCTTTCCTGCGGACAGACAACTAGACTACATATGTTTACTTTTCATGTAAGTCCATGATCATGCAGTTATAACATCAACATTACATTATATGATAAGATAATGCAATATAGTTCGTTTTCAGTGATTCTCCTCAGACATCTCTCTGGAAGTGGTATCATTAAAAAAGAGTTTCAAGAGCTTAGAAAACCCACCTCGTGGGTAAGCTGTACCAGACTCACATGAACCCAGGAAGAGCTTAATTAAAATCTTTCTGATGCTTAAAGATAAAATAGGCACAACAGTCCTTGCTCTTCTGGGTTCTTAAAAGAGTTCTTTTGAAGCTCCTCTCTCCTCTCTCCCTGTCATGCTGAAGCCTTGGATTACACATAAACACACACTCAATATCCCCACCAAAAAAAACTGTACAGAATAAGAGCCTGGCAATTACTGTGACGCGCTGGCTCCTTTGTTAGCCCCCATCTTTAGAGCAGTTAGCAGCACAATCTTTGATTTGGCCTTTATCACTGCCTAGTGGGTAAAGGACATTAAAATCTCAAATCTAAAGCACACAAGCCTAAAAGGACTTGTTCAGCATAGTGCAAATCTCTAGCACAGAGCTTTTCACAGCATTATCCAAAAAGTAGAAATTAGGAAAAGAATGAAAGCCTGTCTTACTATGAAAAACAACCTACCATGCCAATATGGCTAAATAGAAAATAAAACTTCTTAGGTCAAATCCTGATCTATGTCAAGCAACTGTTGAGCATCCATAGTTGTCACTGTAGTTGTGGGTGCTCAATAGCTGCTAAGCACCACATGCAGATTGGTCCTCTTATTAATAACAATGTATTGACTATAGTTTGGCAGTGCCTCCAGACATTGTATGTTAATTGATAACCTCAACCTTTACGCATTATGTGGGTGTAACAGAGAGTATTGAAATATATATCATACCTCAGAATATGCAGAAGTACAAAGGGGAGCATCCTACAGGGCTAGTCTCAAGACTTTTTTCTTTCTGTCTTAGGGTTTGGGTTTTTGTTTTGTTTTTTTAATGAAGCAGCTATGTATTTTGTATTGTTGGCAAGGATTTCCAGACTTTATTCACATTCTGGGATTTCAATGGAGCATGTTGCCAGTGTACTGTAAATTGCGTTTTTATTTCTGTTAAGCAATCCAGATGTCCATGCAAAAGGCAGCCCATCATCTTATTATCGTTGCTCACCCTTTTTAGTTCAAATACTATATACATATCATTACTAGTGAATACACAGGGTTTACCATAATTCTGCAGGCTACAGTAACTGCTGAAAATACTAGTGAATTCAAAGTCAGACATGCAGTGGATGGTCTTCCCTCAGCACCTTCCTTATCCTCACACCCCTACTTCACCATTCCTTTCTTTTGTTCACACGTTCACTGAAGATTTCAGTGCATTTTTTAAAATGCCTAACTGATTTTTCAAACTGGACCACATATTTTGCACCTTCTAAATGGCAAACACACTTTTAGTTCAAAGATAAACACTATTTTTAAAATGCAACTTCTATTAATGGGTGGACTGTGCACAAAGGAAAAGCCTTAAAGATACAAGGCCTATTCTGCAGTCATTTACAAGGCTACAGCACTTTCAGACTTCAATAAGCAATGCAGTCCTGTGGTGGAGAAGGGAACGGAGTTAAGATTATTCTAGATGAATATTTAGGCCAAAAACTTCAAACTCAGGGGCCTAACAACTTGTCAAACTAAATCTATATTTCAGCATAAGATATTAGCTGCCCAATTTTAGGCATCCAACTATGAAAATTTTGGGATTAGTTTATATATGTGTCCATTGCTAAAAGCACTTGGAAAAATACATAATTAAAAACTACCTTACAGGGTAAAATTCATCCCTGGGCATGACCAACGTCCACTGGTCTTATGTACCACTTAAATTAAGGGCTTAAGTGAGAATTAATTGAAAAATAGGACCTTGTGGGTGTCCTCTGCAGAGGGCCAATTTTCACCCTTTCAGAGTAATGTAATGAGAAAGTTCTAAATGTTAATAGAATAAAACTAAAAATTAACCTAGCTATAAAAAAAACCCCACAAATACCCAACTATTCCTTTCTGTGACATTAATTCATAAATCAACCAAATTTTGACTAAATAAATGGACTTTATACATAGGTTCTCCTGGACACCTGGAGGGAGCAAGTTCTTTCCTGATTCATAGCTCCCCCATGAAAATACTTTGCTATTGGACTTGGAGAGCTTAACTCAGGGACCTGAAGACATGAGTGGTCCAGTAGATCATGACCACCACTGTGGGAATGGTACACAAAGGGAAAGCTGGTCTCTCAGATAGCTGGGTCTCAGTCTGATTAGGGCTTTGAAGATCATAACAGTCACCCCAACCTGAGAGGTAGAAAGTACAGAGCATATACCACTGATGCTATGGTGACATGTGCTAATTTGCCTGCCACAGTACCTGCAGTAGTGTCAATACATCACAGTGGTAAATTCAGTCTCCTTTTCTGTGGCTACTGCAGAAAATGCAAATCTTTTAGGCAACCTTAAAAAGCACAGTATCTTGATCCATTTAATTTGGAGACTACATTCTGGCCTAGCTAAAACACCTGGGTGTTCTGGAATGATAGCCCTAACTAAATTCATAACATTAGAGATTTTCCACAATATTCCCTATACTTTCAATAGACATGTTGTGATGAATATGAAGGATTATAAATCACTGTTAACCACATTAAACATTTATAGAATTAGGCTAGTATAAAATAATCAATATTTTAAAAATAATGATCCTGTTATTCGAAAGTTCCAAAACAGAGGTTGTGTTGTGCTGATGTTTGAGGAGTCTAAACTATTTAGGCCTGGATTAAGTTAAATGCCATATCCTTCAGAATCACGAATCCTTTTGTTTTTATATAAAGGAATGCATTTAGTTTAAAAATGACCTATATGATTTTCGAGAAACATTAGAAAATTAGTTATATTAGTGAAACTAATTAGAAATGGCAGATACAGTATTTGACTTTGGCAGATTTTGTAATCTTGCTCTTTCACTGCATGTTTATGTGGAAGCGATTGGATTCCACACATGATTTCTTTCTCCACTTTGAAAGGTTATAGAGCCTTGGTATAATATTTTACTACTCTAATCTTATTGATACATTTCCTACCAAATCCTGCTCTGTGTCCTCGTTTGGAAATCTTTAGAAAAATTGTGACAGCTCAAAAATATTCAATCTTGCAGATCTTAGAATATATTTTTCAAAGGTCCATAGCCATCTCCACACCACAGAACCTCACATGATTTTTTTTTTCAGAAGATGCTTTAACACCAGCACAAGGATTTGATGTCTAGTTACTTCTTCACAGGCATGTCTCTTTAAAGGAGACTTTCCTCTCTATCATTAATGTGTAAGTCAGTCAGTCAGACCTTTTTAATAAGCAGTTGAAGAGCCACTGTCTTTAGCACATGAAACTAACAAAAGGCTCATTAGTCAAATGAGCAAAGAATAATTTGAATATCAATGTCTTATTTCAGAGGAAAACCTCCTCCAAGAGAATCTCAATGCAGTCATTTTTAGTGGGGTTTCTGTGTTCAAGTTTTAATACTCTAGACCCTATTTATGAAAAAATGATGTAGAAAGAAAGCTGTTAAAAGAAAATATTCACCACAAGTCATCTTTAGTGATAGGCCTTTACTTTCAACAACAATTTAGATTGCAGAGAACCAGCCTTTTTGTTGTTGTTGAAAACTTGTCTAAACAAGTGTGCTGTGTCAATGATCTGTTGTGTTTCTTCAACAAGCAAGGTTAAGTGACCTCTGAGTAGCAAAAAACTGTATTTAACAAAAATAAACAAAGCTTGATGCTATGCATCCCTCGGGTGAAGTCACAAGCATAGTGCAACATCTCTACCAGTGATATCTGTAAGCAATGGGATAGGAGTGGTGGAGGTTTTACACAAAGAACTGAGGGAACTAAAGCTTGTCTCTAAGGTAGACAAGAGCAAGTCTAGTGCCTAGTTCTTCACAAGAAAGAGAGAAAGGAGATCAGCCATGGAGTGAAGAAAAAGATGGTTTAGAATAGATTTTGTTTATATATTGAAAAGTTTCATATATTCATTTTTAAACAGCATACACACACTGGAGTGTCCTGCGAAGACTATAGGAAATGAATATATAGAATGTTAACACACAA
The DNA here is from genome assembly GCF_011386835.1 of Chrysemys picta bellii. Classification (NCBI taxonomy): domain Eukaryota; kingdom Metazoa; phylum Chordata; order Testudines; family Emydidae; genus Chrysemys; species Chrysemys picta. Next base: position 34,736,333 of record NC_088801.1, read on the forward strand.
TCAAATAATCTTGGTACCACACTATATACCACACAGATATACCACAGAAACAGGTGTTGAACTATTATCTATTATTTTAAAATCCGATAATACAGCAATTGTAAAAGTGTAAAGGGGTCACCTATTTCCAGAGAGAAAAGGTCCTACTGGCCTATAGTTAACCTTTCTCAGTCGGCATAACATTCCGTATTGGGGAAAATCAAAGCTTCATGCTTCAGAGGATACCCATATTTAAAAGTCCTATAGAATGTAATCTATAGGGAGTTCTTTAGAAACGTAATAGGGTTTTCTGGAAATTAGTAGATCTCAAACCATAGCACTGCAAGTAGCTTCAGTGAAGTCAAAATGCAATAAATGGGCTTACAATGTTGTAAAGTTGGATGGTAATGATAATTAAAATGTAAGACACTGGGGAATGTAGTAATGTGTAATAAAGACATACCTAGCTGTGGTGTTAGGCACTAGAGCTAAAACAAAGTGCTTTCAACCGCTAATGTGTGCCTTTGAGACATATTAGCATTGGCTATAGAGTATAGAATTGATATTATAACATGGAACAACAAAGATTAGTGGCAACTCTTAAAGAGCTGGGACCAAACTGGCTGATATGGTAAATAATTCTATGATATTTGTTGTCACACCAGACTACCAGGTTAGTACATAACAACCAGATATAAAGAAAAAAGCAAAAGAAAATATATGCATTTCCAAACTGTTTCCAGAATGGAATAACAAGAAGAGGAAATTATAAAAACTCTCTCTTTTGTTAAAGTAACAAAAAGTTTTGATGAGAGAATCCTAGACAAAACTCATCTGGACTTTAGGAATGCTTTTGATACAGTGTTGCAGAAAAGTCTGCCCTATAAAGGTCAGCAAGTACTGCACTAAAAGTGGCTAGAGAACTGGCTTGGATATCTAAGACAAAGGCTACTTGTGGGAGTTGATAAGTGGAATGCTGCCATAAGCATCAGAATTTAGACTGGTTTCCTTCTTTTATATGTCAATGATGGGCAGAAGAAATTGCAGAAAGGTGAGACATTTTCTGCTGATACAAAAATGAGGAGGGGAAAATAGTCAATAAAAAGGTGAAGAGAAATACATAATGGCTTAGGACTGAGTAGGAGTCTGAGAGAATCAAAACAGGCTTATAGACATCACTATAATGTATAATAATTAGGTAAGAGATGACAAAATATCAAATCAAAATAAGTCTGCCTCAATACAGAATGCAGTAGAAAAAGGATCAAGAGGCAGCACTAGGTACTAGATGTGTATACATTACAGTATTTAACATATTCCAGTGCTTCACAACAGTGAAAAAGCAAGTTAAATTCTGAGTCAGATAACCAGCACAAGACCAAGAAAGCCCTCCATAAGGAACAAGCAGTAAGGTCACATGTGGGATGATGTGAGCAACTGTGGTCACCTGATTAGAAAAAGAATAGCTTAAAGTTGCCAAGAGTGGAACAAAAGGGAGCAATTTTCCAGAGTGAGATTGGGGTTTGGAAATCTTAGTTATTTAGAAAGGTAAGGGAAATTCTGTGGCTGATGGAAAGAGAAGGAGTTTAAGAGGGATCTCGATTAAGGTATACGCAATCCTGAAGGGAACAGAGAAGAGAGTTGCTGCAGGCTATCTGAGCTAGTGTTAAATAGAAGAATAAGGGGGCATGAACTTAAACTGAGGGAGAATTGGAGACTAAAAGAATTTAGGTAGAAATTTCTTGCAGTTTCCCTTAGTGAAAAAAACTAGTAAGGGAGACATAGTAATAAGCAGCATTCAAAAAGAAATGTTGAACAAATAGGAAAAAAAAAAAACATTGTGGGGTATAACTGCCCAGTTGGAGAACTGCAGTAGACGGGGCTTTTGGCCTCATTCTGTCCAAAATCTGCTAACTTTCTAAAAGTTAAGAAGAATTTATTTCCTTTCAATAATATGTTTTCAAATCTACCCATCCTCTTGTGTTCCCAGCACACAGCTCATGAGTACAGTACTGCAAAAAAATCATGTTATAGCAAAAATAATGTTCCATGTGAATTCTGATGATGATGAGAGGTGTCAGGTTGACAATCGTGGAGATTGGCGCTCTCTATTTATTGACAGAACATGTACAGCTCAGTGAGTGGCAGTGCTAGCTCCCTTTAGACTCTATTAATATGCCTCCACCTTGGAGGTGGCTCTTTCTAAGGCTGAGAGCATAGTCCAGGCCTCCCAAGGCCTCCTTGCTGAGATTGCCAAGGTAGTGCCACCACAACTCTGTTTCTCATGACACCTGTTTGAGGCTGCAAGCAACACTTGTGATTTCTAGGAATTTATCTATTATAAGAATTTATGCAGTGGCCATATAAGTTCTAGACACACTTTGCATTACAAGCAACTACATTTTGCAAGTATAAGCAGCAAAAATCTCCCATGATGCTATGTAACATCACACCTTTACAGGACATAGACTAGGAAATTTCTTCAATGGTTTGAATGCTTAGTGTAATGGAGCCAGCAATTAGGAAGAGGCATAGCCATAAAAATGTGTCTTAGAGCGTTACCTGAATGCGAGCAGACTGTGTCTTATGTCACTATCCAGAGCAGAGCACAGGGCCCACTATCAAGAAAGCGCCCGCTCTGGCTGCACTTTAATATTGTTCAATTCTCTCCCAGGTAGACCACTGGTTAAGGGACACCTACAAGACATCTACTAAGACATCAGGGGCATGGCCGCCCAGAGGATTCAGGGGGCCTGGGGCAAAGCAATTTCGGAGGCCCCTTCCATAAGAAAAAGTTGCAATACTATAGAATACTATATTCTCGGGGGGGGGGGGGCCCTGCAGAGCCTGGGGCAAATTGCCCCATTTGCCCCCCCTCTGGGCGGCCCTGGTCAGGAGTCTATAAAATAGGCAACATACTGAAGGACTCTGAGGATGTAGGAAGTTTGCTACATTTTGAGAAAATCTGGACTTTAGCCACAAACAAGTTATGAAATGAAAATTCAGAAGATCACACAGGTGGTGTGCTTATTATTCTGAGGGGCTTTTGGAAATTGTACCCAAGTGATTTAGCAGCTTTAGTCCCATTTTCAAAAGTGAAATAGGGAACATGGAGTCCATGATTAAGTTTCAATGAAATCACCACCTAAGCTTCAGAGCCCGAGCTCCAGCCAGAACCACAATGTCTACACAACTATTTTTAGCACGCTAGCACAAGCTCCACTGCCATAAATCTGTGGACGGGGGATGGGAGGCTCATTCCCAGAGGCAGTGTGGACACATACCAAGTGCCTACATCTCTTTTGAATATTGCAAGTGAAGTCAAAATGATACAAATGGGCTTACAATGTTGTAAAAGTTGGGTGGTAATGATAATTAACATGTATTACTTTTTAAAAAAAAATTACCGATTAATATTATTTGACATTTATATAGTGATAGCATCTAGAGGCCTCAACTAGGTTGGGGCCCCACTGTGGTAGGCAGTATACAAACACAGTAAATGATCATCCCTGCCCCAAAGAATTTACAATCTAAGAAATCTTTTTTTTTTTCCAAAAGAAAATCTAAGATTTGGGTAACATTTGCTCAGAATACAAGGAATTTCTTTTATTGCTAAAACATTCGATATATCCAAAGCAATATTTTCTCTCCAATGGCCAAAGTTTAAATTTTGCCTTCTACTCTTTGAAATAGTGACTTTTCTGATCTGATCGGTAATCTTCTTTTCTGTTCAAACTCTGGTATTTCAGATTGCAGAAACATTTCTGAGCTCAGTACTGTTTGCCATTAAGCAAACTCTGCACTAACAGAAAAATCTGCCCCATCTCCCTGAGTTGCAGAGGTCCTCCAGGTAGCGGAACCAGGGTGATTTTATGCACAGAAAGGACAGATCTGAATTCAAGAGGAATGCTCATGTTCTATGCACTGCTGAACCCTTCTTTGTGAAGGTACAACATTGCAGGAAGTAGGAAAGAAGCAGAAGATCTGTTTTACGGAAATCATGCTATCTTCCCTCTCTTGTTGGTAGGCTTGCACATAAAGGCCAGTGTAGACTCCCCCAGTGGGGTAAAGGGAAGATTCCTCCTTCTTAGCATTTGCACAGCATTTGCACAGCATGTGGGCTAGGCAGTGGGCTTTGGGTTTGGCTCTAGTGTCAGCTCTGAGTCAAAAATATATGCAAGTATTTTAACTACACATCAGAGCATTATTCCTAAGTGTATTAAAGAACTTCTTACTAATATAGGGTGAAAATTGCTGTGTGTAGAGGCCCTGCAAAAAGTCCCCTGCCAAACAACAGTCCTTAACATGGAGATTAAATGGGGCTTTTAAGGTGCATAGGGCTTGTTCAAGGTTGAATGAATTTCACTACTATTGCAGAAAGTCATTCAACATTTGCTCAAAGTAAATGATCAGCTTCTAAGTTTAAGACAGACAATATGTTAAAGTACCCACGAAGTGTTAGTATTTCTTTTCCTTGGCTATGAAAACTGTTTTTTCAGTGTAAAGAGGGAAACACACTCTATAAAAATTCCAAATCACAGAAACTTGTCTTTATCTATTATCCCATTGATTTCTTGAGCCAGAAAAGTTGACATAAGGGTACTGAAGGGGGATTTTTCAATCTTCTACCAGTTTGCTTACATGATTACAAAATATTTCCAATTCCTATGTCAATTTGATTAAAAACTTAGTTTGCTGTTCAAGTCATTTTAACAGAAACATCTGTTTTTATTTATTTTTTTAAAAACCTACTATCCAGATGCCATAACAATCTTACTATCAAGACTGCCCCAGAACATTAGAGAAGATGGGTGAGGTAGAAGTTTTCTGAAGAAGAGCTCTGTGTAAGCCCTGAAGCTTGTTTCTCTCACCAACTGAATTTGGTCCAATAAAAGATATTACCTCACCTGCCTTGTATTATTAAGTTGTATATTCATATTGTTGATAATTAATAAATCTATATTCTGGAGAGCCCAACTCCAAAGGACTCTCCACAGTGATGGCCAATTTAAAATGTGATTAGCAAAGAGGATTAGTCCTTCCACTTGGCTAGAGCTCCCATCACCCTACTCCTGAGAAAGCATTTCAGCCATCATACCTACTCAATCCTATTTGATATTGCCAACAAGTTTTCTTCTGACTGGGAAGGTCTCTTTTTAAGTAGACATGTTCACTAGATACTGGACTAAGACCACCAACACATTTTGCATAAACCACTGAATAGCATCACATAAAGTGACTTCAATTCACCATTTACTATCAATGGATTCAAAACCTAATCTAAAGGTTCCATATCTCATTATGATTCTTCTGAGTCATCCATTACACTGAAGTTTACCCTTCACAATACCAAGTAAAACTCTGTAATTAAGAAGGTTTAGCTTCAGTAGCACTAGTGAGTAAGATTGTGATGTGCTTCACACATAATTATGTGATTTTAGTATTTGGAAGCTGAGTAAGCAATGGTCTTTGGGAGTTTGCTGAAAGTAAAAGATTCCATGAAGAAATATGCTGTCTGAAATCACACTTAAAAGGCAGTTTTTATTTGTAATTTAATAAAACTCCGCAGTATTCCCAAAATGTGTGATATAGACAAAAGGCCCAAGCTTTATACAGTAGGCACCATTAAATCAGTATTTAGCAAGTCACCACACAATGTTAACTGAGAGATTACAGTGTTTTCCTGAAATTTTAAATGAAAATAATTGTGGTAACTTTTGACAAATGTTGACTTTTTAATAGTGACTGATGAATGTGTACACTTAAAGAAAAATAATGTTAATTCATAGATGGGATTCATACCCCCTTATCAGGCATTCTACCTTAAAGATATATAGCAGTGGGTGTGGGTTAGGCTGGTCTCTCTTGGACCTACATACACCCACTTGCCAACATGTAAAGTGGCATAAAGGAGTTTAAGTCACTACAACGTATATGATAAGGAGCCAGAAGATAGTGCAAGTTAAAAAAGGAATAACCTACTTTAACTTACATATTTGTACTGTCTCAGCCTGGTTGGTACCCTCCTCTTAATGTTCACTTCAAATTTGAATTATAACATCTTAGACTCTTTAATTCAGGCAGACGCAATGGGCCATGTGCAGAGGCTGTGTAACTTCTCCTCCATACACATTGACAAATGGCTGAGAGTTTTATAAATCTAAGAGAGTCTAAGTTGTGTAATGTACGAATTGTGGGGACTGGAAGAAGCTCATCTTAGGTGTTGTCATGAGTCTACAGACATCTGAATGAGCGGCCACAGTGGTCACCCTTACAAAGTCAATAGTTACCCAGAGTAACCATAAGTGGTGTCTGATATACTGCATTTGTTGACTGGAATGCTGACTAGCTACTGTTTATTTTTTTATTGGCAATCATAGAGATATCTGTTATTACCTAATAATAAACTTGCACTATAATCCCCATAAGTCTATGTGACAGCTACAGTCTATTGATCAGTGAGAGGATTTTTTTGTATTCACTGGTCTAGAGATTACACACAAATTAGATTTCTCAGAAGTTTGTGTGTCTTTTAGAGTTAGGTTTCATTACCCACTCAGGTCCCATTTTATAGCACTACTGGTATCTCTTACCGAGGTGATTTACTGTGGACAGATTTAATGTTAGATTTTAAATAATAAATACCTTCTAATTGTTAAACCCAGAATTAAAGCAGGAAGGAAACTGGTTTGCAGCCTCTTACAATGGGTTTCCATACAGCCAGTGCCACTAATTATGACAATTTACAAACGGTGGCCACTGCTAACAGTAATCTCAGAAGGCAAGACAGTATTTAAAAAACTCTCTTTCCGAATGTATTTCACATTTTGTATTTAGCAAGATGCTCTTCTCACCATGTGAACTTTCCAATGGCTATGCTGAGCAAACTAGGTGCTGCTTTCTTTTAAATTAAATCTTAAGATTACTTTGTGGTTTAATTTATCATATGTTCTGGCACCATTTATCACTAAATACAGAATGATGAAGAAATGGCTCTACTAAAACGAAATAACTACTGAATTAAAAAGCTGTTAAATGAGTTGGAGTGCAGACTACTATTAACAATATGTTGGAAGGGTGTTTGGCTGGAATAAATTACTTTCACAGTAATAATTTGAAGAGTGCACCTTTGGAGAAACATGTTCAAAAATTCACATCTTGATTTTCCGACTAAATTCATATTTGCCACTAATAATATTTTTAAATTAGCTACACAGTGAAGGTGAGAAAATGCTTGGACTCAAATAGTGAGGTTTAAAAACAAAATTTTCTCTATTTAATAACTGAGAAATGGCAGGTTTAAAAATATACATGCAAAGCACAATAACAGATTCCAATTAAGATATATTTTACTTGCTCACCCTTAATCTTTTTGTAAATGCTTCTACAATATTTCAATGTACTCTGCCATACCAACATGTAAATAATAAATAGCTTTCCCTATATTTCATTCTAGTCTGCACATAACCTCCTTGCAAATAACAAATGGCCAGCCATCTAACGAGTTAAGATTCATTTTCATTTTATTGATTGCAATAGGCTATGTAGTTAATAGAAAGGATCTAATATATAGTTGATATGTCTAGATCTACTGACATAGCATAACAATTTCAGACTTGAAAGCACGATTTTTTTTATTTAAAAAATCGTATTGAAATTTGACAACCCACAGGGCATGCACTCACAGCTTATATATTTATAACATTTCCAAAGTAGTATGTAACCTGGTGGTGTTCTGTAAGGCAGTGAGGATGTTTTAACCCTTAAGAACAGGGGGCAAATTCTAATGTTTTTACTTATCTTTTGACAGAGTGGTTAGAAATTAAGACTGTTTAATAACATTCACTTATTGCACATTTGGAAATCATTCAGTTCAATAACAGGAAATATTTATTTACTCAGGGTTCATACATGTTCCCACTGACCTCACTGGAAGCAGGATCAAGCCCTCAGCTTTCATGTACGTCATTGGCCTCCACAGAAATTGCATATTGACAGTATTATGGGCAGATTTTTATGTCTGATATAGTGGAGATGAAAAGGACAAGTCATTGCAGTCTTGGTTTGTTTTCAGAATGCTAAGTGGCACAAAGCACAGAAATAACCAGGTCATATGTATCCCTCTGTCCAAATAATGCATTGTTAGTGGATTGGTGGATACTTCCAGATGGTTAAAAAGGAGTTGACAATTTCTCTACTGCAAATCATCATAGAAGAGATCAGGGAAGGAGATCACCAAATGGTTGTGTTACTTCGTGGCATAATATCTTAAATAAAAATGTCCAATTAGGATATTTAATTAGGCAACAGCTGCCTATGGATTTAATATACTAGTGCTTGTCAGGATTAGCAAAATACTTGTAAACAAAGGTTCTAGTAGAGATCTCTCTCTTTTTTAATGAACAAAGAATGACATAAAAAAGAAAATCATTTTTTTAGTTGTGTACATCACTGCAGCACTTTGGATAAATGTGATTTAAATCAACTATTATGTGCTTCATGTATCACTATAGATATTTAGAAGGGCTGAGTGATAGAAAGGACAAGTGGTGATAAGAAGATCAAAGATTCTTTCTCGTAGGCCCTGATCCAAAGCCCTTTGAAGTCAGTGGAAAATGAGGATTTGCGAGTACCAGGCTTTTAGTGACATTAAGCAGGAGAACCATATACATTAACCAGGAACTTCCCTCTTTCTGGCCTCTAATACTTACCCATTGTCTGCACTGTGATTGTCGGTAGTTACATTTTTATTTATTTTTACAAGTAAAAGAACAGAAATTGCAGGATCAATGGCATGAAGGTCCACTTTCCTCCTCGCTCCATTGGCCTGACAAAACCATGCACTGTGTTATTGGTATTCTTTCTTATTATTTGTGTCACAGTATCAACTAGCGGCCTCATCTTGCTTATATGTAAAAAAATCTCCCTCTTCCTACTGCAGCCTCCGTGCTTCCATGCACTGTGGTCACTTGGTTAAGCACGTGAACAAGGTCTGTCTACAACAATTCTTTTACCCACCAAATTGGTTTCTACATTCAAGGAACTCCAGTTAGGTTGGAATTATGACCTGCCAAAACCGAAATATTAATTACAACAGTTCAGAATGCTTTCAATATTATTTAAAATGAACTATGCAAATTAGCAGTCTTCAGAAAATGTCTGAAATAGTTCGATCTTCACTCAAAATATGCAGTGAAGAAGAGTTTTTTAAACAGTGTTTTGCTTTGCAAATCATTTTTAAGAATGCAAGATACATGCCATTTAGAGATATTTACTTTTAAACATGTTTCTGTAGATGAGCAGGAGGGCTGATTAAACCTTAGGTTGTTTTTTCAGTCAATCCTATATGTTTAAGTAGCTTAATTTGCATTATTTAGCATCTGGTTCATGAGACTTTGAATATTAAAGATATAGTTGTCCAATATTTCAAAGATACTTACAATAAATATTATTTCTGTCTGACTTTCCAAATGTTTTACTATATTTAAATCAGTGAATGAATGTAATTTTGAATTTCCTAGGCTATTGATTATATATGACACATCATCATGAGAATACACATACGCTGTGCTTTTTCTCCTGTACATCTAATATCCATCAGAGACTACACTTGGACCACAGCTCAAAGCACTTTCCAGTCAATCATTTATTCTGCTCAAAACCCCCACCCAAGTACGTCATCTTTGTTGCTAGTCATGGTGCAGTGCATAGAATCTGAAGATACACTAAAAAGACCTTTATTTTTGGAAGTGAAAGTTACTTGTTCACTGCAGAGATTTTAACTGCCCACTTAATCTTGAATGGTCTCTTAAACATGTTAACTCCTTATGCTAAACAATCAGTTCCACCTTGTACTTAGCTCTGACATTCTGAATACTTTCCCCACAGACCTGAAGCAGAGCTCTATGGAGCTTGAAAGCTTGTCTCTTCTACCATCAGAAGTTGGTACAATAAAAAGATATTACCTCACCCACCTGGTCTCTTATTTTTAAATAAACATTTTACAGAGGTGAGCCCCAAACCCAGATTCAAACTTTCCTATATTTGGAATTTGGATTCAGGGTGAAATCCTGGCCCCATTTAAGTCAATGGGAATTCTGTCATTGACACCAAAGTAGTCAGGATTTCACACCCAGGATTTTGGTTTGCCCATTAGAGAGTCAAGTTTCAAACTTTCCCAAAGTTCAATGGTGTTCTGCTGCCTTTTTAAGTTGGCTTGGTGTTGCTTTTTTGGTAGTGGTGAGATTATTTGTTTGTTGTTGGTTTTTGGGGGGAGGGAAGGGGGTTGTTATTTTATTCTGGTCCCTCTCTGTAGTTTAAAATTTGTTTTTTTTTCTAATTCTACAAAGAGCCTACATGGAAAATCTTAACAGAAATACTCTGGATAAATTGCTGAACTATTTTAAAAATGAAGTGGGGAAAAATATCCAGTTTCACAACAGTTTTAAAGAACTGCACCGTATTTTAAGAAATTTATTATTAATTTAAAACAATAACATCAAGGAGATGAAAGACTCAATGAAGGTTTTGGGATTTTTTCCCCTGACTTCCTAAAAGAAATGAACCATTTATCATGAATATTTGTACAATGTGTATTTTGTCTTTTTAAACAGAAGTTGCAGTTTATTCCCTGCACATTTTTCAGTGGGATTTTTTTTATTTTAGAAGACCTAGTGACAACATTTTTAAACATATACAGGAAAAAAATACCTCTGCAAACATATAGGCTGTGTCTACACTATGAGCTGGGGTTGTGATTGTCCTGGCCATGTACACTCACTCTAGCTTTCATTGAATTAGCATGAGTATAAACAGCAGTGTAGCTGCAGCATGGCTTAACTATGCTAAGTATGTACCCACCAGTTTCATGTGGGTTTGTACTCGGTATGGCTAAGCTGTGCCTTTGCTGCCACTACCCATGCTACCATTTATCCTAGCACTAGCTTAATAAGAACTAGTGCAAGTATATGTACATGAACAGAGAAATCACACCCCTAGCTCATAGTGTAGATACAGCCATAGAATATAAAAGATTATAACCATTCTCTGATTAGCTAGTTTCTCTTATTCTAAGTGACCATGGCTTTGTAATGGTTAATATTTCATCCATTTAATATCACTAATTATTTTCCCTCTACAGCTTTGATGGGTTAGTTATAGCCTGATATAAAAAAACACTGTGGTAAGAACAACTGCACAGCAAGGTTAAGTGCCTTCTTGTCTTCAGTACCAATAATTACCTTTAAACAAAAACAAAAACAAAACAAAAAGCTGTTTTCAGATTTGACAGTTAATTTACTAATGACTATGTGGACCCAATTTATAATAAAGTAGTATTGACCAGAAATAATCCTGCATTCATACTCATCTGAATTATTTTATTGTTCAAGTCTTCTATTAAATAAATTGGATAGGATTAATTTTGCAAGATGGGATTGTCAGAGGCTGCTGCATAAACTAGATGCATGTCAGCACTAAATTTAATTATTGATCACAATACAATAGTGCTGAGTGTTCCAATCCCCGAACAGCTTCCAGTAACTATCAGCACATTCCAAATATAGAGACTGAAGGGGAAAAAATTGATTGCAGATGTCTACATTTTTAAATAAATAAATAATTCATCAGCACTAAATAAAAAATTAATTTTAAAGTACAATTCAGATCATTTGTTGGATGATGTACCAAATAATCAGAAGATGAGAGTGACTCCCTTTAAGTAGCAAGTTAAAACAGAGTGGTTGCATGTTCTTGTAGACAGGGGGATTCCTTTGACTCCCTAATTCTTCCACATATTAAATATGGAAATGGGAGGTGGAGCCCAGTGCCTTGGCGGACTTGGTCCCCATTTGTCTACGGCAGCTGTAAAAACTGCGATGCTGTCCAGTGAGGCAGGCCAGCAGCCTTACCACAGCAGCACCAAGGTTGGGTGAACAAAAGGAATACTTTCCCCTGCAATACACTCAGCCAAGAGTGTTGAGCACAAGGTATAAACCCTACCCTTACCATTCTTTTATGCTTTTTTCAGCCACTATCAGAGCTAATTTCAGGGGCAAGTTTGGTAAAAGTCCCCATAGTCACCAGAGTTAAGAGAGGTAAATTTTATGGCCCTTAAAATACCAGTAACCCCACACTAAAACAGCGGAGAGCTGAGGGGGAAAAAAATCTTAGAAAAAAGGGGAAAAAGAAAAAAAAATCAGGTTATGGCCAGTCTACAGAGGACCTGATTCGAGTCTGCTGCCCCTTTGGAGACAGAAAAAAATTCTGTACAGGCTCTGTGCAAGGAGTTATAGGGAGAGTCAGCCCAGCCAATCCAAACATCTTACTCATCCTCCCATAGCATGGAGACTGAAGAACCCCATCATTACTGAATTTTTGTGAGAATGGCAATCTTACAGTGGACGTGCAGCAGAACCCTAGGATACTTACAGTAGCAAAGCAAAGAAGAGGTTGAACACCTTTTCAAACTCAAATCATGTTCTCTAGCTGTTAAAGACAGTTTAACTGAACAGTCAAGATATTTTATTGAAATGGTCAGTATAGATAATTGTTCCTCTTCAGTTTAGAAAATTAAAGAGTGGCAACTGATGACACTAGAACAGCTTTTGCCATTTGAGAATTTGTTTCTAGGTTTCATAGTCATTCAGCATATGAGAAATTTGTATGGGCGGTAATGAAATATGATGTGTTTTTCTTATTTTAATTCTAGAGAAATAAATACAGAATCCAGGACTAGAACAATCCTAGTCATCTGAATAATGAGGTCTAACAATGGGAGAAAAGGATAGATAAGAATGTATACTACTTTTGTTTGTTTGTTTAACACAATGCAGTCTAATTAATGTAATCCACTAAATACAAATTATTTTAAAATAATTTCAACCAGTTTTATTCCATGTAATATCTTTAGAAATTCATGTACTTTATTAATTTTGATATAAACAGTGTTAAGGAAGCCATCATTATGATAATAAATTTTTAACATGCATCCTGACAACATTTCAATTTCCTTTGACCTTTTAAACAACACTTTCCTGTAGAATTATTTTTCTCTCCGTAGTGTACAGTGACATTCACTCTTCCCAGATTTGAATCCCACCCTGTGTAGAATTATTATAAAAGTGCTTCAAAATTACTAACCTACACCTGAGAGAGAACTCCAAGATAAAATTCCAAAGACAAACCAATTCCTCTAAGATTAAAATGTGAGCACTCATTTTAAGATTTAGCAAGTTTAAATTTTACTTACTAAAACACAAATCAATGTTGTACTTATTCGGGCTTCATCCAACACCCACTGAAGTCAAGAGCAGGGTTGCCACTTCAATAGGGGTTGGATCAGGTCTCACCAAATGTTACACTTCTCCCAGACAGGGATGGTTTTAAATTGAAGGATTTTATTAAAACTTTTGCATTATGCAAAACAAAACCAAAAACAAAGCAAACACAGCTTGCCACAAGCCCCGTTGCTGGAGTCTCACCGGAGTACTAAATTCTTCTGATGAGTGTTTGGCACACTCATTGGCTTTAACGAGGTCTGTGACTTCCTTTGAATTAGACTCCCCTGATAGCAGCCATTCAGCATCTTTCAGCAGAACAATGCTTTAATATACATATTCTAATTTATGTGTTCTACACTAGCTCAAGTAATGATTTCCTTCAAAAACTCTAATTATTAAAAACTTCTTTAATGTATAACCTGAAGCCAATTCTGAGCATAAAAGCAACATTGTACAGATAGTTACACAAGAATACATTTTAAGTTGAGGAGAGATTTGGGTTCTCATCCTCTTCTCTATGATAGAGACGCTTGGCTTCAAAGCAGACAACATCTATTCAATTTTGGGGTCCAGTCATGGAAAAGATTCTTCTCTAGCTGCAACAAGTTATGAATATGTTGACATTTAAACAGAAGTCAGCTATCTTTTAAGAAAATGGAAACAGAGCTACTGAGGATGAAAGTTGGAGAGTTAGAGGAATCTGTTATAAAAGTTTACAGGTTAGGGGAAAATATATAATTAAGTTATAAACTAAATGCTTTTAGTTAAGTTAAACAATTATTTATATATTTTAAAATTGCCCCCTCTCAGTTAGTTTCATATTCAGTCAAAGCTAATTAAGCCACACCCCCATTCTTGCAAAAACTTAAACACTTGTTCAGTCCCATGGAACCGCTTGCGTGCTTACAGCTAGATACATGTCTTTGCAGGATAGGGGCCAAAGTCTCTTTAATCGGTAACTCCTGTCCAAGATCAATATTGTTTGGAAGTGACCACTCCTCCAAATGAAATACAACTTTAAAAAGACAGGATTTTCCTGAACGCAGCACAATTAACTCACACAGAAATCGCATCTGTTTAAAAGCCAACAGGGTCCACTACATATGAAATGATAGTTCAATGATAAGGCCCTACTTAACTTGTGATATTGTGGGGTCCTCAGTATTAGGCTTCCATCGCAATGTTGATGGTGGGAGCCCCACTGTGAATGGTTTTGAGTGGGAGGGCACTTCTCTGAGCCACAGGCAACCAACGCTCAACCTATCCAATTTTATCAATCCTGGGCTGAGCCCAGACTGGGAAAATCTCACCTCCATACAGCAAACATTCAGGAACATATAAGCAACTGAAAATTGGGTTTAGAATAAAAATACTAGGCAAATATAACAGCAGTTGTCTCTATCATGCCATTTATAATACGTAATCCTACTCTTTCCATGGAGTTAGGGAAATATTTGAATTCATACTTTTACAAATGTATTTGAATACAATCAGTAATTTCTAAATTTAAAGTAAAAATGGAATTTGGTAATGCATTATTGATTTATTAGGGATTGTGTGATTTATGAAAGAGCAATGTTTGTTTGAGTCAAACAAACAAAAATACACAAAGTCATAGAACCTTGTCAAGACCTTCTCTAAGGGGGAAAGTCTCCTCCATCTGGTAGGGACTGTTCTGCTAGCCCTACCTCTTCCACCAGTCTCCCTGGGGTTGTGTGGAGCCTTGGAATAAAATCGAAATTCTTCCCATTACTGCTGACCTTGAATCCACACACAGTCTAGAAGTTAGGTTGAAAGCCATGTGCTTGGCTCAGGCATTATTCCCAGAAGAACATCCCATTATGCTTGGTGTGCTAGCAGAGCACCTCACCCTCCCTGATTGAACTAACCTCGTTATCTCCATACTGATTTATACCTGCCTCAGGAAATTTCCATTACTTGCATCTGATGAAGTGGGCATTCACCCATGAAAGCTTATGCTCCAATACTTCTGTTAGTCTTAAAGGTGCCACAGGACCCTCTGTTGCTTTTTACAGATTCAGACTAACACGGCTACCCCTCTGATACTTGATCCCATTATATGTAAACCTGGCTGGAGAACTCTTGGTCCTTTTACCTTCCATCAGACGGCTACCATTGCGGTCTTACTTTTGGGCTACTGTGCTGAAGTGGAAAATGGAACTTTCCTCTCTTTGAACAGAATAAGGTATTTTCTGTTGTTGGGAAGTGAAAACTGGGTTTCTCCTGCCATCCACAAACCAGGTGAAGGAAATAGTGGATAATTGGATTCAGGAGTGCTGGGACAATTTGTATAGTGGGAGTGCTGAGAGCGATTGAACCAAACTGTAAATCCTCTATATAATGGAAACCACTTCAAGTCAGGGGGTGCAGCAGCACCCTAAGTTTCAGCACCTATGCTTGGTGTGTTATGGTGAGGACTTTAGCCTTCTATGTTAATGTTGCAGAAGACAAGGTCATAAATTACAATTCAAGCAACAAATGTGCAGCAATTTACACTAATTAAACTAATTAAAAAAATTAGTTTTAACTGGACAACAGTCTGTTGATAAGTATCAGCTACTTCTCAAAGTAGGCCATTTTATTATTCGTGTCAACAATTGCTGAGATTTTGAGTCTAATCACTTAGATACATAATGTAGGGACTGGTCCTGAACTGATATGCATCATAAATCAGGTTGTATAGGCACTTTCGTGGAGCTTATTATGACATTTTGCAAAAGAATATTGGTTCTGACATCCAATTAAGTCCTAAGTTGGAAATTTAAAAAAAAAAACAGCTATGAATATCAGGTTTCTTAGATCAGAGGGGTAGCCGTGTTAGTCTGAATCTGTAAAAAGAAACAGAGGGTCCTGTGGCACCTTTGAGACTAACAGAAGTACTGGGAGCATAAGCTTTCGTGGGTAAGAACCTCACTTCTTCAGATGCAAGATGCAAGTTTCTTAGAGACTCCTTTCCTTACATGGATGTCTGTGATGGTGGTAATTTTGGTAAGAAATGCTGCGTGGCATTGTAGAATGTCAAGTTTGTAAATGCTGCTACATGATAGTGAAGTAGCAGTGTCTGATGTATTTCAGATGAAGATATGTAATTTACTCATAACTAAATGTAAATCTACTCAAGATAATTTGTTAACATTAGAAGAACTTTTTCTTTTTTTTAAATGAGATTCAGATTTGAAAATAGGTGAGTTTGAGAGAAAATACCACTGAAACTCATGCAAAAAATCCTATTTTTAACTTGTTACAAAGTGAAAAACAGCCACTTCCTGGAAATTTCACAGGAAATAAAAAATAGAATCCGTGCAACGATGAAAAATAAAAAGTTCAGATATTTCCACATGAAATTTAATGATGCATACATTTTGTATTCCACACAACTCTAGTTCGAGGCCCCTACTGACTTCTTATTGTTCTAAATAAAGTATCATCAAGCAACAAATAATGTGACCGTGGTAACTGTCACCTTCACTATATAAGGGGCTGCAAATGAATGGCTTTGCAGGGGGCCCCAAGATTGGTCCTGCCAAGTTATTTCATTCTCTCTTCTTCTTATTTTTCTCCTCAGCTATGAACAAACTGAAAACTCCTACACAGAAGAAAAAGATGAAATCTACCCAGAGAGAGTCATGGAGAGCAGCTTAGAGTTAAATAATGGAACAGCTTTGTGGTTACCGTTCAGGCAGCTCTCCAAGTCGGGGCTATCAGGCAATGAGGTAGAATAATGAAGCTACTCCTTCAGATAAGAGATCTGCTTTATAAATATGATCTTTTGTACAGCAGCTGTAGGAGAACTGTACCCTTGAAAATAAGCTTGTCATCTCTCTGAGAGTAGGTGAAGTGGCTCTGGTTTGTGTATGCTTATGAGTTTCTGGTAACACTGGTAATTTTATAGAAATAAAAACAGAAAAGTAAATCTTCAGGAGGAAAAGCTTGTTAATGTGTAACAATCCAGGGATGAACGCCTATATATGTGTGGTGACCAGCTAACCAAATGTGTGTGGCTTGAAGAACAAGACTCAACCTTTGGCTCCAAAAGCACAGGCTTTTTCCACTTGAGCTAAGAGAGACCCTCCCTTCCCTGTCAGTAGTGTGGGGTTACATCCTCTTTTGAAGCCACTAGAGTAGGAGAGCATTACCTAATAAAATACTTGAACAGGTCTGACATTCCATCCAGCAGAAAAACCACTACATTACAAACTCAAAAACACTGGACATGTGCTGTATACAGATGTTTGCTGTATGTCAACATGCCAAACTAACATGAAATTTGCAACCACAATGAGCTTTTATGTCCAATTGCTCTATTTAGGGAAAGTATATTCCCCAGAGAAAGCATAAGTAAGGTCTTTCATCAAAGGTTTTAGGGTAGGGCAATGGTCAATAGAGCATTATTTAAAAGTTTAACAATCAAAACCAAATGTATAGATTTAACTTTTTTGCTGGTTTTACAAAATAGTCCCACATTTCTCCTTTGCCTGGTATATTTTTTGCTTGCTTTTCTTATACAAAAACTGCAGTTTTGTTATTATTAATAATAAATAGTGTGCATTGCATTGATATATGTAGTGCCATTTATCACAAAGGACTGCAAAGCTTATTACAAACTTTATAGCACTAATTTCTCCCATCTCCAAAATGGAGCTGAGAAGACCTATTATATTAAAAGTTGTGAGGAAACATGGTGCCATGGATAGAGCACTGGACTAAGACTCAGAAGACATGGATTTTATTCCTGGTTCTATCACTGACCTGCTGAGTGACATTGGACAAGTCAACTCACATCTCTGTCTACGCTCTGCTTCCATCTTTTGTTTGTCTTGCCTGTTTAGATTGTAAGCTCTTCAAGACAGAGACTGTCCTTTTTTATGTATTTGTACAGATCTAGCACAATGAAACTTCTATCTCAGTTGGGGGACTCTATGTGCTACTGTAATGCAAATAAATAATAAATGTAGGTGAGTAACTGTATTTGAAGGGAAGCTTTTGTTTTCTACAGTAATTTGTTTTCAATTGAGACATTTTGTAATAGGGCACATTTTAGCACTTAATACAATAAATAAAATTTAGTGTATCGTGGGCAATGAAGGATTTCTCCTTACACCTTAGTCTCCATTACATAGTAAATACCATTTGTGTGTACGACATGCCTTTGAAAACATTCCCTTAGACATAAGTGGGAGTGAGGTGCCAACTCCCATTGACTTTCAATGGAAGATGAGCCCCAAACAGCCCTTTGCACCTTTGAGCATCTCATCCACTCATTTTTGAGGCCTCAGAAAGATGTATCCAGAAAAACCCATTCCACCCAAGACAAAAAAATAAGAATCTTATAAAATTGAAATATTTTCTATTATTTCCCCCCATTCCAGCACTCTTTCCAACATTTTTATCATATATTTTATTACTTTTAAATAAATTGATACAAAGGGGCACAACACAGAAAAAATTACGATCACTGTATAACTGTGAGATCAATATGAGATTCAGAAATTCAGAGGAAAGTATTCAAATGACTTTGCAGAATGAATATCCAACTGTGTACAGCAAGTGCTGTCTTTCAGAAAAAAAGCTTAACATGCCTGTGGTGGGGCAGCTGCCCCATTCCTGGAAAACAAGAATTAAAAGCAGCCCTGAAGAGGCTGCATCTGTGAAAGTCTAGGCTGATAGGGGAAGCAGCCACAGCTGTGCCCAGCTCAATCAGGGCCCAGCTGGCCCTTATAAGAGGGATGGGGGCCAGGAGCTGAAGAGAGTCTCTCTCCCCCTTCTTGGGAGAGAAAGACCTGCCTGCCTGGGAGAGAAGGGTACCTGAGGTGGAGCAGTGTGCTAGGGAAGGCCAGAGGAGCTGGGGAGCTCCAGCCTGAAAAACAC
Organism: Chrysemys picta bellii; assembly: GCF_011386835.1. Classification (NCBI taxonomy): domain Eukaryota; kingdom Metazoa; phylum Chordata; order Testudines; family Emydidae; genus Chrysemys; species Chrysemys picta. Next base: position 34,755,484 of record NC_088801.1, read on the forward strand.
CCAGGCGGCAAGCCTTGTTAAAGACAGGAAAGGTACTGGGGCTTCAGAGGGGCAGTCCAGAGATAGGCAGAGGCAGCTGGTCCAACCCCCCTTGCCGATGATGAGAGGTTTATAGACTGCAGTCTGCCCCAGTGAGTGGGGGCTAGATGACGACTGGTAGTAGCCACTAAGGCAAGATGGGGATAGAGGGTTGGGGGTTCCCCTGGGTGGGTTACTGCTGGGAGCAGAACCCTGATGTAAAGGGTACTGGAGTCCGGGAGGGACACGGGGGCCAATGGTAGGCGAGACATCAGCCTGCAGAGGGCGCTCCGGGCTGGAAGAGCTAATTCCCAGGACGACCAGCAGGAGGTGCTGCGCCGGTGAGTCTTCGCCCTGCCACAATGCCAAACAAACCTGAGTAAATTCTACATTTGTGCTGTTATTCTACCTAAGTTGCTAGTAGCTATCCAGAGAAAGCAGCAATAGGAAGAAAGCCCTTAGCTACATCTCTCCCTTCATGCCATTTCTTCTCTCCATCTCTATCCAAGGGTTATTTCTTCCTAGTGGACTCATCCAGGGTGCACTCCTTTGCTCTCACCTTTTCTTCTCTCCTCTTTCTGTACGATCACCCTTGAGTGTCTCCCTTCCTCATCTGCAATATTCATCCCCTCCCTTTGCCCCCCTACCCTGTGAATTATCATCCCTCTTTCTTTAGACCTCTCTGGACACCTCTATTCTCTCATTTCCCCTTCCCCTGAAGAGAGCTGAAGCTGCTTCTACTGCTGAGGGATGGTTGTTTGAGCAGGCTGGATGTGTAACGCTGCCTCCTTTTCTCCCTGTGCAGTGAAGCACTCACAGCAGGCAGAGGATAGAAGACAAGAGGAAAAAGTGCAGACAACAGGAGAGCTGCAAGAAAGGAATGAGTGAAGCTGGTAGGCTGAGGCTGAACAGAACAAAGCAGAGAGGGAGTGCTAGCAGGAAATGGGGTGTAGACTGAAACAGGAGAAGAGAGTGAGAAGGAAAAAGCAAAGGACATCAAAGAAAGACAACCAAGGACACTGAAAGGAATTTTAAAAATAGGAGAAATGAAAGAACAGAAGATGACAGAAAGCCCAGAAAGAGGACAGAGGATAAAACAAAAAGAAGAGTAAGAAATAGAACAGAGGAAGAATATGGGGGAGTAAAATGAAATTAGAAAAGAACTGTGTGCCCAGCAAAAGAGAATAAAGTACAGTGAAAGAACCAGGACTGGGACAAAAACCATAAAGGGGGAGACAGATAGAAATATAATTTTCTCCCACCATGTTCTTTATTTCCAAGGTGGTCATTCTAAATAGGAAAGGTGGTGGTGGTGAAGAAAGAAGGGAGTGTGATAATGCAGTAAGGGGGGGAAGTGGGCATGCTTCCTTCTCATGCCCATGCACAGCTTCCTGACGCCCTACAAAAACTCTTTCCCCCTCCTCACAGGTCTCAGTTTTGAAAATGTGGTGACCATATAGGAAAGAATAGGAGGCAGTGGTTGGATCTCGTATTAATATTGATGCTTTTTAAGAATCAATGGAGAATGCAAACTTGTGCTGCTATTAAACAGGTTTTTCTATGTACACTGAAACTTCCCACATGTATTTGCTTTGAAAAAATAGCCCAGATTTTAACAGACACTTCATGTTAAACTTGCAAGAAAAGGACATGAAATGTTTTGGCTCTCCTGTTAGCTCAAGGAATGGTGACATATAAGAACACATTTCCCTATGCAGCAAACCATCCCAAAAGTGACAAGTGTTAATGTCAAGCATAATGACCAAGGATACTCTTGTTCTTGATCACCATTTAAGTTTGCCTGAGAATAGAAAATGAGAACTGCAAGATCATTTGTTTACTAAGGCCTGTTCCTACCTGCCTCCAAGGTGCAGGACTGGATTCAGCATCAGCAGAGATTATTTGAGGTACAGTTTAGATGTTCTCTCACATATACATAGCTTCAATATTTTTCAATTCTTCCTGACATAGTTTTATAATCCACAATTCATTTTGTGCCAGACACTTTGTATTCTCTAGACTGTTTTTTATATACTGTTCTCCATCCTTAGTGCATTCCATTCTGTCAGTTTTCCTTTTATATTTACTATATGTGGAAAATACTAAAATGAAAATGCACTTTTAAGCAATGGTTTCTATTCTTTACATAATGTTCTGAAAAGGTTCCACATGATGCTGGCAGATATTGATGCACACAACATTTTAGTTAAGCCAGTGATTGACAGGTACACCACTATTTCTACAATCTGGACTGACTGTTACACAGAGTAAATGCTAATCTTTACCCATTCGGTTGTTTCTTCACATTATTCATTTTTCCCTCCTGTGTAGAAATGACCTGTTTGCTGCACTCCTAATTCTATGCCCTTGTGCCGATCGACACCAGATTGAAATGAACACACCTGGACAGCTACTCTCTGATGGGATTAAGGGAATGACAGTCATAGTAGAGAATATCTCCAATAAATAAATGACTCTTTGGGTGCCAAGGAATAAATCTTCTAATCTAGGTTAACTGAGCTATATCTAGAGATTGTGTATGTTTATATGGGTGTCTCATTTTATCAAAACAAATTTGCATGCAAAATAAAAGCCCCACGATATAATCTTACACTCTAGTCTGTTTTAAATGGGACACTATATGTTGTGTGCACTCAGGACATGGAAGATTTCTTTTTCGTTTTATTGGATGTTAGCTCCAAAACATTCCAAGAAGTGAATTGTGGGTGACTGATGTCATAACATACAATGTTGGATCAGTAATAAGAAAAGCGCATATTCTAAGTAAAGTATCAGGGGATAGCCATTTTAGTCTGTATCCACAAAAACATCAAGGAGTCTATAGCTGAGAGACACTTTTCATAGGAGTTCAACAATGACAGCTTGTCCTCTAGCATTTTAACCATTAGGATGAATTCATACAGGGGCAGTCCAGCTATTACAGCCTTAAAGATGGAGTTTCTTTGCCCACTAAACCACAAGAGGAAAAGCAGTAGAGTGTTTCTGAAATATAAAGTGGAGAAAAGTGTTCATAATCACAAACAAGATGGAGCAGAATAAAGAAGAGAATAAAATTCCCTTTCAAGGACTTAAGTTTTTTGTGAATGAGGGCCTAATTATTAAAAGGTATTTAGGTGTCTAAAGATGAAGATAAGGCACCTACAGGGATTTTTCAAAAGCATTTAGGCATTAGAGATGCCCTGCTCTGAACTGAGTAGGGTGGGAGTCCATGCTCAGATACTTGTGGCTCACAATCACAGAACAAGAAAAACTGAATGGTTACTGACACTACAGTAACTGTGACTTTTTCAAAGTGTACTTAGTGTGGATCCCACTGTAGATGTGCACGTGCCTCACAAATGTAAGAGGAGACATTTTTCAGTTGCAGTGTCCATTGAGGTGATGCATGGGAGCATGAGAAGACACTGGGCACATGCAAGGACATAAAGAGTGCAGCAACCACAACTCTCCCTCTGCTCCCTCACAATTCAAAGTCTGTAGTAGCTGGCCCTTGACAGAAGGTGGTATTTACTATCTGCTTTTTGGGAGCTGGGGGCTGCCAAATTACTTTTGCTGGGTCTATAAAGGCTTCATTTACAGGGAGGATAAAGAGAGGGCTGGTAGTGGGTAGCGAATGGAACTGTCTGGCATAGCCTTAGGCAAGAACATCTAATGCCCATTTGGTGACTGTGATAGCTGCCCAGAACCAGTTACCAAAGCTAGGGGTAGGCTCCAGATCACTTCTGGTGTGACTCTTGACATTTCTGTCAAATCTGCTGCCTCAGAGTTCAGGCAGGAGATGGGTGCCTCCTGGTGTTTCTTCCTTTATGGATATTCCAGCCCCAGGAATAAGAAAGAGTCCTTGGTCTTTGTTAGAGTTGATATTTGTAGGGTGGCTTGTTCAAAGGGCAGTTCTTCCTTTGTGGCCTGTACTTCACATGGAACCAAGAGGCTGTGGCTATTGACCTTGTGGCCATGGCTATTGACCTTGTGGCCATATCAGATGTATCTGTGGCCATCTGCAGCAATGTGCTTGCAACCATCTGCCCCTGCTTGATGATTTCTTTTATTTCATCCCTGCAATCCTGCAGAGTTCTTAAAGGAGGGGGTGACTCTCCCTCATGTGAAGCAATTATACTTGGCAAACAATGCCAGGCAGTTCACCACCCACAGCTGTGGTCAGGCTGATGAATATGCCTTTTGGCCAAATAGGTCAAACTTCTTTGTGTCCTTCTTCTTAGGAACAACTTCAAGGGGCTTCAGGGCTTCAATTTCTCTTGCACTGCAAATGTGACCAAGGGCCCTGAATTTAGGTGGGCATAAAAGGGTTCAAAACCTCTGATACCAGGTATTGGTACCTGATACCTTTTCTCCATGTACTTGCAGTGAGAGGAAGAATGCCCAGCATCTGCCAGAGCCCTTTCGCCAGTTTTAGGATCCCTTCATTAATAGGAAGAGCAATACTGTCCGGTGTTGTCTTGCTCAGATTGTCAAAGGGCTTCTGAGACTTTTCTTGTATGAATGGAGTTTCAATGTCCACAGTCTCTGCCATCTGGCACAGGGAAGGTGTTGGTATTTCCACTTCATCCAGTGATAAAGAAAATTCCCTAGGAGGAGACTGAAGTTGCTGTTGTCCCTCTATTATTGCCAGTTCCTATGGGCCCACTTCCAGTTAAAGCATGGGTGGGCTAGCCAGTGAAGCCATAGGGGGTATGATCTCCTCCTTTTTGTAGACTCAGGAGAGAGCAACCTGCTCCTTGACATATGGGAGGACAATCCCCATTAAAGCCAATATGGCCAAGTTGTATGACATATGGCTATTGGCCTGGTTGAGACGGACTGGCTCTGTGCCACTCCATCACCAGTTGGGACGGCACTCTGAACAGGTCTCCCCAATATGCTCCTTAGAGTCCTTCTCCCATAGCAGAAGAGCAGGTTCTCTATTCAATGTTGTCAAGAAGGAATACATTGGTGATGGCAAGGATGAATATATCTCCTCTTTGAAGGATTGCCCTAGGGAATGGTATGGAACCAGTGCCTCTTCAGTATCAAGAACATCTCTAGAAGTGATAAGAATGTTTCTGCAACATATCTGAGGTTCTTGCTGAGCTCCATCATAGGTGTCAGTACCAGAATCGGTGCCAGGTCTCTAAATCTGCCCAGTTGATATGGGGTTGTGTTTTTGAAAAAGCAATGTCTTGTGTTCTCCCACCATGATTTTCCTCAGGACTTTCCTTCAATCTGGGAGCTATGTTGAGTTAAGGCTAGTGTTGAGGTAGCTAGTGCAGAAGCCAGAGTTGTCGGCATTGGGGTTTTCGATGCCAAGGCAATCAGTGTGCTGGGACTATCGATGCAGAGGCAGTCAGCACCAGGACTGTCAGAACTGAACGTCTTGTGCACTAGGACCTGTGCTAATTTTGAGATGGTTGATGCATCCTCTTCAACTTCTTTCCTCTGGCCAGTCCTGGAGTATGATGATTGCTGACCAATACTGATTTATGAGCCTTGCTCTGGTCGTAACTGTCACCTCTGGGTCCAAAGTGACCCACAGGGATAATTCAAATAGACACTACTTGAGCCAAGTGTCATTGGACTTGAAGGTTCTGGCAGGGAAGGAATGATACAAAAACACCTAGCTGGAAGGTGGCTCTTTCCTAAGCAGAAGGGGCATTGGCTGTGCCTATCCTTGATGGACAAGGTTTGAACCTGAGAGTTTGGATTCCCCATAAGCCGTAATGGTTGGCAGGAGAGTCATTGATCCATTTCTTCTTCTTCTTCTCTACTTTTTTTAAAGGGATGTCCTTTTAGATGAAAATGTTAAGATGAGATTTTTTTCACCAAATAGATTGATGAAGAACCAGTTTAAGTTCCCCAAAGAGGATAGTGATCAGACACTTGCTGGGTTCCATCTCACTATCATAGGTGGTAGAAAGTAACTGATGGAGGGATCACGGCTGCCCTACCCCCTTATGCCTGTGTACAAGAGCATGAAGCAGCATAGGGTGTATGCACTACCCTGGACATGGCTAATAAAAATAATCTGATCTTGCACATATTAAAGCACATGCACAGGTATAGTGGGATCCACACTGTCACATACTCGAAGAAGAAATTTATGTTTTGTCTTTCCCAGTTGCCCCAAAATTATCTTGCATTTTGGGTGTTTTGTTTTACCCCCATTTGTTTTGGTTGGTTGGTTGTTTTTCCTGATAAATTTCTAATACTATAAACATCAGTTTTACCATGGCAACAGTAAAAGAGACCAATAGAATTTTAAATGTTTAGATTATAATCAAGTATTCAACCAGATTTTGGAGCTTGGATCTAGATAAGCACAATTAGGGTTCACTGAACACAGGAGGATGGGGAGGGAATTTACACTTTAAAGTCAAAGAATAGTTTTCATGTACCAGTATAATTCTCTTATTAGAAGGGTAGGTGAGTTTTCTATGCTCTTCTGTCTAGGCAGCCAGATATATGACACCATTGAAGGAAAAAATCTTGTATTGCCCACACACACAAATCCCCCTACCAAAAATCTTAAAAAAAGAAATACTTACAACCTTCTCAATTGTATCTAATGAACTCAAACTATTTTTAATATTTTAATTCCATGTGTTTATGGTGCTGTTCTAAGCCACACACCTCGGTATTGCCTAATATAAACATTGCCTGAAAAGGATGGCAAGCATACATAAAGTCAGAAAGGTGGCTTTTATAAGAGGGGAATCTTCTATTTCCTCAATTACAGCAGTTATTCAATGTGAGTTATGTGCCTAAATATCTTTAAAAATAGGTGCCTATTTGCATCTTTAGGTGCCTAAATATCTTTAAAATTTTGACCCTAAGTAACTAAACATCCTCAGTGAAATAGTAGGTTTCCTTATCTAACCAAGTTCTCATCTGTTGAGGTTCAAGAAGACCAATTTACCATGACATCTCCTACCTAGATCAGTAAGAAGGAATGAAATAATATTTCCAGCTCTAAGTTTACCCCAATTACTAAAACACAGAAATACAGTCCTGTGTATTTCAAGCACAAGTGAGTACATCTGGAAAATTATATGGTATATGACTTACCCCTACCTAAAACTGGATTGCAACAATAACTGAGAATGCACCAAACCCACAAAATTTATATCCAGATTCAAATTTCCCCAAAGTTGGGATGTTTGGCTCTAGAGTGGAGGTTTATGTTCATGTCTATTGATAACACGCTGAAAACGTCACACAAAATTTGAGCTGAACCCAGAAACCAAACTTCATTTCCTTCTGTTATTCCCTTTTTTCCAGTGATGAGAAAAGGGGTTCTCAGTGCATTTCCAGTACAGGTAAAACAGGAAGTAGCTATAACTATGACAATATAGCCTGATCTCGCAAGCCAGACTTCCAGGCTAATGGCATTCCACTAACGTAACATTAGCATCTAAATGTTTGGATGGTTACCGGAAAAGTGAGTGTAGGTATAGTCTTCTGATTAAAAGCAAGGACTATGAATCAGATATGCAATCTATTCCCAAACCTGCTACTAACTTGCTGTGTGACTTTGGGAAAGTCTCTAAGGACCCTATCTAATTTCCCTCAAAGTGAATGGAAAGACTATCATTGACTTTGATTGAAGTTAAATTGGCTGCTGCTGTTTTTGGTGCCTTAACTGACTCACCTGCAAAATTACCTGCCTTCTGGGGCTTGGGGTTGTGAAACTGAATTAATGTTTGTCAAGTGCTTGGAGATCCAAGAATGGAAGATGCAAATAAATTGTAAAGTATGATTATTTAAAAATAGAATAAATGGACTGTAAAATCTTATGAATCTGACCCATCTGTCATTAAAATCCAACTTGGGTAGAATACTATTCAAAGAATTTAAAATTTGTTAAATAGTAGTTATCAAGATAGACTTTGCTCATAATGCAGCAAGCAACAAAAAAGGAAAAAAGTTCACACATACTGTACATTTTTCTTTCTATTTATACAGCAGTAAATTGTATGGCTGTACTGTAAAATACCCCTGCATTGTCATATTGAAGAACTTCAGATTTAACCTGACCTACTCAGAATGGATATCTTCACTACAGTATGTTATGAGACCTTTGTGATACTTCTTTGATAATTCTTTGCAAACTTCCATTAGAAACATGGAAAAGCCACTTCAAGAGTGCACACTTACAGCTTACTGTTTACCTATACACTCATAAGATCAAAACCCCTGGTCTTACTGTTTTTGTTAACAAGGAGCACTAAAAGTCTTCCCACATACTGAGTTTTGGTTTCCATTTTACAATCTGAGATGACAGACGGCACAAAAATGATGAGAAAACTGTGGGGAGGCTTCCAGAAGATTGATTCTCTCATCAGCTGATTCTTTTCTAGTTAGTCTTTTATTGACTACAAAGGTATAGCCAATGCAGAAAAGGAAAACCAGACTGCCCTGTTTAATCCTGAGGGCATTGGCAAAAGGTGATCACTTTTTGAGAAAACAGAGGCCTACAAGGAAATCAGCACACTGTATGAGCCGTTAAGCTGATTTAAACACACAAGGGATGCCTGGGGTTGAGCTCAAGATCTCTGAGGTGTGAGATGAGAATGAAACCATTCCACAGACTAATATTACTGAGCTTTAGTAGCAGGTGGTATAGTTGATCAGTCAGGAACCTGTCATTTGGAGAATAGGCCAATATATCTGAGAGACATGAAAAATCCCTCATTTTTTCCCCTTTCCTACCAAGAATAAAAATATTGCAATTGTGAACTTTGACAATTATCAACTACAAGTTTTGCACAAGTTAGACACATAAAAATAAAAGGACACAACCAAAATGTATTTAAAGAACACAAAGTGAAAGACTGTAAAAATAGATGAAAAGTAAAAATCAAGCTGTATTCTATATTAGATACTTTTACAACTATGATTACAATAACTCTATTTGTGATTCTGACTTCTGCTTGCTTTCAGTCAATACAACTCATCAGCCTACTCAAGAAACAAAGGAAATTCACATATGAATAGGTAATGTCCCAGTGCGGAAACAATGAGATTTATTTTATTTTAAATTCTGAACTATATAATCTGAAATTCACACTACAGCACATTAGTGCATGTTGGAGGCTCCTCACTAGCCTCTTCATTGACTGCAGTTAAACTAAAAAATGCTGATACCCAGAAATCACTCCCCCTTTGCAATACCCTTAATTCCATAATTCCCCATGTGCCATTTTCCACTCTATAGCAGAATTGTCACTATTTAAGTGAGGGGAGAGTGACTGCATGATGCTGGCCCAAATGATAGCAGATTTAAGCTGTACCATCAAAAATGCTGTAGTGTTTTCTGCTTATTTTACTTTGTTATACACCCCCAACAATTTTTGAGTTCTCTCTTTTCTCCCCCCCCCACCTTTTTTTTATTTTATTTTTCAGTTTAACTAGACTTCAGTGTAGGCTTCTAGTAAGTTCCACTTTGCATCTGACTGGTAAACAATGCCACAGTACAAAACCCAATGAAGACAGAAAACAGAAGAAATCTCTAATATGCGCTAGTGCCCTCCAGCCAGCTTTAACTTCTCACAGTCAGATACACCCCAATTTTCAGTAAGGCCACAATCTTGTGCATTGTTATTTGCATGTATACTTTTGCTGCGCTAATACAGTGTGCATGCCGTTGTTAGTTTCTAAAACCTGAATGCATAAATGATGAGTTCTGCATGCATGCATTCTAACACCTGGGCATGCTGGCACTGTCAACTGCATGTACAGGTGTTAACAAGCCCACCAAAGTGAAACCCCTTGGAAATAATAGCAACACACAATTCAGTACAGATTGGCTGACACTGTGATGTGATCCCAAAATAAAAGCTTCATGGGACATGAATATAGTATCACTGAAACACATGAACCCCAGAAGGTTCAGACCCACTTCAGAGGACAGGGATTACAACCAAACATAATGGCACCTTTACCATTTTATACCGCAAAATAGTGTCCATGTGAAACACAGAACTTCACAGCACTGTGGGCACAAGTTATCAAAATAACTGCAAACAGTATGTATAGCTCATAAGGAAATTTTGGAAACCAACATGCACAGACCTTTGTTTATTTAATGTTAAGGTTCATAAGCCTAGGGAGAACACAATGGGTAACATCTCATGAAATCCAAAGTTAAATATTTCAAATATGCTATTTTTATTTTGGGAGTACAAAGCCACTTCCTCCGAGTGATCCCACTCTCAAATAGAACAATTCAGGACTTCAGTATACATATACTATTGTATACAAATACAGACTGATTTCAGGCTTGTTTTCAATCCAGTGATTAGGTGCAGCCTGGACTACAACTGTATTCCAGGTAGATCACCGGTTAAAAGGAAGCTGAAGAACTCCAGCTGAATAAGCAACTTGGCTCAGCACCTGATCTGGCTGAACGGTATGTGTGTAGTGGTACACTTCTGGGAAATTTCTCCAATGGAGAATTTCTAATATAGTCAGACTGTTATCACTAGACTTGAATGTCATATAGCATAATTTCACAACGTGATTGGTGACTTATGAGCTCATATATTAAGCTTATTTAGATTGTCCCATGCTCTGTTTTTCAGCTAGAAATACCTGCCCTTTTACACTGTACTGATGGAGTTTTGACTACATCTGTTCGTTAGATTAAAAATTCCCTGGGGCAAAGCTTGTTCATTCCTTCATCCTGTTATGTACAGCGCCAAACACATTGTCTGTGTCTGAAAAATACCCAATTAATTTCAAATAATTATTAGCAATAAACAGGCACCCTAAATACAATCATATGTATCATACAAGTGAACTTTACATATATAAAAACCAAAGTTAAAAAAGCAATCACACTGCAAGGGAGAGTATATCTGTGCTCTTGAGCCTACACAAAATGCTGATGCTGAGCCACAGGCTTTAGTAAAATGTTTTTCAGATGGGAATCTGTAGTGCAACATCTCACTGGGAATGAATATGGAGATCCGAGAAAGCTGGTGAGGTGGAACTCAATGCAGGCACAATGTCATCTAGCTTAAGCTGTGTTTATTGCTGTATTTATCACCTATACAAAAGGTGTTAAGGGAATGGCTCAGTTTTTAAATTTTAGACCATGCTTTTCCATCAGTCACAAAGAAAGGTGTCTGGGGTAGGAAAGGTACATCAGGTCACCTTTGGGTGCTATTTACTCCATGACTGCTTCCTATTAATAGACGCGAACAAGTTATTTGGACTTACAATCTTCTATTCCCAAGTGTTCATTTTTGAGGGATCTCATTGATTTTTGCCACCAACTACCAACCCCCCTGGGAGGCATTACCAACCGTACTCTCCTCTCTAATCCCATAGGTGCTGTTTTCAAAGTTAAGCTGCTGATGTTTGTTTGCGTGCAGAAACAAACAAAAAGAGGCAAATGTAAGCAAGTCAAACAGGATCTTTCAGTTTGCTAGAACTACACTTCAACCCAACATTTAATTGACATCCCCTTTTTCTATAAACATCGCTTGTTAAATTCCTAACATCAGAAGCCTTCTTAAATGAGAATAGAATAATATAAAACTAGTACTTGGCCACTTTTTTTGTTCTCATTTTATAAGCAGTAACACACTTGCTCAAAATTATTTCATTTGTTTTCATGATAAAGTGATGCTCAAATTCCAACACTTCAGGTTGCCACGATTATTACGGAAGGTCATCTGTACTGCATATTTGGCATTTTGCAATGTATTTGTCATATTAGTAACTATGGTATCCAATAAACTCATTGATAGAGAATCTAATTGCATAATGTGCCATTACAACTTGACATTATAGAGCAGCTCAGATGAAAACACCTGGTGCCCACTCACTGGTTTTCACGTGTTGTTTGTAAAACTTCATATTAGCTTGTGAAATATTTTTTCCAGAGAAGGGTAGAAGCCCCATTTAAAACAAGACGAAGCAAACTACTAGAAGTAAGTGGACAACAGGGAACAATTTTGCATTGACTGGGCTAGATGCCCTTTTGCGTCGTCATGTCTTGCTTCCATCTTCCATCCCTTAGCTTCTATGATTTGCTGTAAATACCTGCCAATTTTGGTCCCTGCCCATACTACAGCTGCAATCATAATCATAATCATGCTTGTACTAGTAAAGTTTCTCTGATCAATGTGGATAGGGATTATTTTATGAGACTAGTGTTATAAATCCAGACTGTTCAAAAGTTAGGGTACATAGACATTAGCACATTCTTGCCATCACAGTTCTTGGAAAAGATAGTCCCTGGTCTCTTTGTCCATGGGAAAACATGACTGACCTGTTTAAAAGAGGGCTGTTAGCATGGGTTCAATGATAAAAGATGACTGAGGCACCACAGATATATATAAGACCATAAGATGAATAAACAATCTCTTTATTTACAGGTGTCTTCGCAGTCTCAAACTCCTAGAATATTTTAACATTACCTGAGAAACCTGAGAAATAATGACCATTTGCTTACGACATAATATAAAACTGCAAACATAAGCAGGTAACCAATATGATACACAGTATCCCTTGGGGAGGAATTTCTACCTTCACTTCAGTGGAGTGTTCTCTAATGGAATAAGTGTTTTTCCACAATTGATACTACATTAGATGAAATATGCTTGACAGTGAACTTCTGAACTGAATTCATTGCTCCTAGTAAAAAGACAGATGGCCTGATCCTCCTTTGCCATGCAGTCACCCACAACTATTCAAAATGGGTGTAAAATTCTACTAAGTCAGAAAGGAACATAGCTGGCATGTGTGTGTAATTGTTACTCTACTTAAGGATATGTTAGCGGGCCATTCTGGTGTAACCTACTGGTCAGTGTGTGTTATACATCCCCCTCTGTGCCCAATCCACAGAGGAAAGGAATCTGTTACAGCTCCCAGCTACAGAGCCTGGAGCATTAGCTCTATCTGTAAACAATGATGCTTTTAGCTTTTAAATTCCTCATTCAGTCCCTGGTGTGTTGCCCAAGATGGACACCATCACCCCGGCATCCCTGAAGGAGGTCAGGTTAGCACATATGAAATCCATGCTCCGGAAGGGACAAAGGAGAACTCCAGTATTCTGAAGGAGAACCCCCAAATCATTTACTTTCCAGCAACACTTCTCTTCCTACTCCCTCCCCACAACCTAGCCTTGTGGATTAATTTACAGCAGTACCTTGGTGCCAAATTCCACTGTTAGAGAGACATATACAACTTGTGCATATATTTCTGATGGCAGACTTTGGCTGATAGCGCATAAACCCAGTTTGTTAAAGGAAAAAGTTGTAGGCTTGCCTTCGTTTCTTCTGCTGAGTTGCATGTTGGGCTTCCCACTCTCCTGTCCCCCAAGGCATAATGCCCTTTTTAAAGGATTAAGAAAAAACACTTCCTGTTCATTGCTCAGAACAGAGGTGTCAGAACAAAATTCTCCTCCCCCATCTTGATCTTAGTATACACTTTATCCTACCCCTTCATGACAATGACACTAACATTAAAAGAGAATTTTAAAAAGAGCAATAGCAGCAATCAGGCTGAAGAATTTAATAATGGTATAAAGATTGTTAAAACACACAACATAAAGAGCACTTTTTTTCAGGCAATAGAACAATTATTTCAACAAGCTCCAAATGTTAAACTTCAGATCATAGGATTTTTTAAAAATAGTGGAGTCTAAAAATCTGATGATTTGAAAAGTGCAGACAAAATTTTGTTGCTGCTTCCATCATAATTACTGCCTTGAAAGTAGATTATTGTTTCATCTTTGTTCCTTGACAAAGATTGTAAGGTTGACAGAAAATGTGTCATAATTTCAAGGTCTAGAATAATCTGTAATTTTTTTTCATCCTTTAAAATGATCTACATTTTGATTGGTCACTGATGACACCTCCTTGTCATACTGTAAGTTGCTGAGGCTGTGAAAGAGCACAAGAGTAGCCAGCCAATCAAATTATAGAACGCGAAGGTCAAAGTAACATTGCATATTGCTGTCCTTCCGAAAATACATTGCACAAAGCATTGAAGATGGAAATTTAACCCCTTGCCGGTGTTCTGTAATCCTGATTTTTAGTACCCAAGTAAAATGGAGCAGGCTGTCCTGCTAAGCCAAAGCAAGCAAAGAAGGATAAAACTCTTAGGAAAAGGAGGTTATAATTAAGGGTATCACTTGCCCCCTCATTCTGCCTTTTGTGGCAAAAAAGTTGCTAGTGAGGAGAACATGGAGGTGTCTTTTGTTATCCAAAGAAATGAACTATAGTTTTCATCCCACTAGGGGTTTCCACAGTAAATGGAGCTTTTCTTTCTTTCAGCCCTATTTTAGCAGTTCTCAGACTGGCAAGCTGTTAGAGCATCAAGTTATCTTCTACTGGAGCCACACCAAGGAAAAGAGAGACCCCTTTCTTCTCTTCAGAGAAAAATAAATAATTTTAAAGAAAAGAAGGTGCATAAAAGAAAATACTATTCATTACACACACAGTTTAAATATATAATATACACACACACACACAAACACACGCACATATATCCGATGTATATTTTATGCACATATATTTTACAGGTACAGACCAAAAAAATGCTCTAGTTTTAAACTTAAATACCAAGACATCCAATATTTGTTTTATTTCTGAAGCCTGCACCTTATCTCTCTGTCAATATTGTAAAAATGTTTTGCATGATGCAGGCTGTGCATCACAATTGTATTGTGCTGGGTGTGCTAACACTACGTGGGCTATAATAAGACTGAACAAGCATTTCTTAAGGAGCCTGGGATTTACAAAGAAAGTAACGAAGGAAGAATCCCTTGATTTTCTGGCATCCTATGCCACATAGCTGGACAAGACTGAGCTTTCAATTTGTGAATTTTCACAAGAACAGAGATGCTTAGCACCATTTTAACCCCACCCCCATATTACAAGAAAAGTACTTGAGACTCGAGAATTACAAACCTGCTAGAAATGTTTTAATTTTTTTTTTGAGCTGATAAGAATTATATACCATACTAGATAATTCCATTAGAAGACGCTCACCAGCAGAAAGAACTAGCCTATCAATGAAAGAGACAGTCATAAAATGAGAAAAGAAGGAAATGAGAGATGTGAAATGCCACCCCTGGAGAAATTTCTTTCGTCAGCACTCTCTAAGCTTGGTCCTTTCAGTTTTTCCACTGACAGGATAGGCAGAAAAAATCAGTTTTCAGCCATGATCATATCAGGCAGAGAGCTCAAGAAGAACTGGCCAAAGTGTTTGAACAGCTACAATATGACACCCATCTCATTAATGTTAACAGAACTTATGCACCAAGAGACAATGCATTCTCATATCTCCTCAATCTGGACCAAAATGGGCCTCTCCAAAGGATTTTCAGGTCCTAGATATTTGAATCAACTTATCTCCACTTCCATCATGATTCCAATGTCAACAAAAAGAATTCTAATTACTCCAATTTTCAAAATTCTACTTTTCCTCAGTGAGGTTTGTTTTATTTTTGGATAAGTAAACAAAATATTACTATTGTTGCATTATCATCCATCATGACACAGGGTGAACAAGTCAATTTTATGCATGGCCTGGTTAAAAAAAAATTATGACAAATCGAACATGTACTGGGTTAATCAGTGGCTTTAACTAAAGCACAGAACCATTTGTGGATGGTAATTTTTGGAGTGGTTAACTACTCTAGTGCACACACAATAACAACCTGGGGGGAATTTTTCCACAGATTTAGCTACCTAGCTAGCAAGTACAAAAAATACACTCCAATGTGCCAGATACATAGCTGGATGTGTGCCATCACTGCTCCAACTGCAGAAAGGGCCAGCTGCTAGGTGCTTTGCTAACAAGGTATTGGAAGAGGATTCATTAGAAATAAAGGCAACAGAATAATCACAGAAAGAAAGAAAGAAAGAAAGAAAGAAAGAAAGAAAGAAAGAAAGAAAGAAAGAAAGAAAGAAAGAAAGAAAGAAAGAAAGAAAGAAAGAATATACTTGTTCTTGCTGTCCGAATTTTATTCTTTCTTTATACATTCTCCATTGATTTTATGTAGGCAGAACTTGGAGAACACAAGCTTGTTAAGTTTAGTTGCTGAGAATGTAATTGGGACTGAGTGTATAAACTCTGCACTAGCAAGGAAGGGGTTAAGGAGCTGCTAGTAGCCCCACCACACTAGGGTTGCCAACCCTCCAGGATTGTCGTGGAGTCTCCAGGAATTAAAGATTAATCTTTAATTAAAGATTATGTCATGTGATGAAACCTCCAGGAATACATCCAACCAAAATTGGCAACCCTACACCACACCATACCATGCCAGGAAGAGAGAAGTTTAAAGGGCGGAAGCTCCACTCAGTAGTGGGCAGCCCTGGGAAGGGAGCAAGCCGTTGAGGTTCCCAGCTCCCAGGAAGAGGCCTGGAAACTAGCAGAGCCTCTGCCTGCACAGATCTCCTGTGCTACAAAGAGGGAAGAGACCCAGCGAACTTCAGAATGGACTGTGGCCCACTCAGAACCTCTCTGAAGAAAGAGGCCAAATTTCCTGGCTAGAATTCCCAACAGGATTCTCTCACCACCACAATTACCCCTTTGTTTAATGTCTTTTGCTGACCTGGAATTGTTTGTTTCTTTCACTGAAAAGGGAAGAAAGAGTCAGAAGGTCTCAGCCAGAGGACTGAGAGTCAGTCATTGCTAGACTGACATTGAACACTTCTACAGGAAGGACTAGACTTGTGCTAGTGCACTTTGCACATAGCAGTCAAAAGGAGTTATCTGATGGGGACAGATTCTTGACAGTAATCACCAAGGCCCTGATCCAAAGCCCACTGAAGTCAATGGGAGTCCTTCCACTGACTTCAATGGGCTTTGAATCAGGCACTACAAGTGGTGTTTAGAGATTCTCACAAATGTAGATACTATATGATAAATGAAGGAAAAGTGACAGGAGATGCTTGTTGCATTAAGTACACCTCAGTGCCTGTGATTTCATAAGCAAGCTGACTGTCCCTGATGCACTAGAATTCTTGGACAGATGTGGAAAATACAGGTTGTTCCTTAATTGTTTCTTGGTTTTCTTCTAAACTTTTCAGAACTGGCATCCGCATTCCCTGCTGATAGGTGCAATATAGGTAGATTAGAGATACAGCAATCTACCTGGTCTAGATCAATTCTAGAGCTAAGTGTCATGACAAGAAGACAACAAAACAAATTACCAAGCCAACACAGGGCAATTTTAGCCACTTTGTGGGGTCTTCAAGAGAGGTATACTGACAAATTAAATTGATGTTACTCTATTTTAATTTACTTTTTATCAAATATAGAAGAATTCTTTGTACCATAAAAAGTAGTATACATCAATAGCCAATGAGTTTATCATGCATAAAAGACAACGATCACAATGCCCAAAGCCAGGGAAGCTTTATGCATACTTGTGTCAGACTCTTCAATCTTCAAAGGAGGTCATTCATATAAATTCAGTGAAGACAGCAATGTGTGAATCTGATACTACCTGACCTCACTCCACCTTCAAAAGCAACTCTAAAAGCTTAAACAGTAAAATTCAAACAAAAAGGCACTTCCGCTGCTGCCAAACAGATAGATAGCCTATGCCTGAACTCAATTTACAAAACAGAGACATTGTTGTACATTAGCTGCTTTAATAGATTCAAGTTTATGTTCAGAATATACATGTACCTTCAGCAAACTGCACAATGAGAACCAAAGCAAAAAAAATGCTGACTGAGAAAGTGTCCAATAAGCAGAAGAGACAATATAAAAAGATAATTAACCCATTCCAATAACAATTTTCTTTACCATCTTATTCTTCAAAAATTGCACAATGGGACCAGTTGTAACACTCCTAATTCCACTATTCCAAAAGTTTAAAATTGTTTTGAACCTGTTCATGCACAATATATTGTAGAAACCTGTCAGAAGTTCTGATATAGTCACCCCAAGGTCTAATCCCATTATACTGGATGAAAAACTACAAGCATGAATACAAGACAAGCCCTACCCAAGAAACATAAAAAAAATATATAAAGTACTGTAGGTGTCTGGCCTTAAGTGTTGCTAGAACAGTAACAAGCTGCAAGCAATCTATGAATCTAGAAATGGCAGTAAATAGGATTGCTTTCAGTTTATGAGCTGGTAAGCCTGTTTCATAGAGTAGTTCATGGTGACTGACAGTTAAAACATTGGGTCATCCACGAGTGCTTGTGCTACATGCCAAGTGGCACAACGCCATGAAGACTGATGGCATGAAGAGAAAAATCTCACAACAAATGCTCATCTGACGTAGCCACCTAGAGGGAAGATGAACAAAGGTGGAGAAATAGATCAAAGTTGTAACCATGTCTAGAAAGAAACATCTGAGACTATGAAAACAAAAGTAAACATTGACTTTTTAAAATGTTCCGATGATTGCCTGAACTATTGACACTGTAGCAATAATTGTGTGCTAAAACCAAACCCCTCTCTCCTCAGAAAGATTTAAAAAGCAACCCTCCTTCAAACTCTTTCCTCTTGAATGGATTTTTTAATT
The DNA here is from genome assembly GCF_011386835.1 of Chrysemys picta bellii. Taxonomy (NCBI): domain Eukaryota; kingdom Metazoa; phylum Chordata; order Testudines; family Emydidae; genus Chrysemys; species Chrysemys picta. The sequence continues at coordinate 34,774,019 of NC_088801.1, forward strand.
TCTTTCTCTGATTCTATTCTTCAGAATGGGCAGCAAGTTAATTTTGAGAGAGAGAAGCCTTTTCTTGCAGCCACATTTCTATGGCCCACATCTATTTCAGGCCCACGTAAGAGCATGTTCAACCACTGACAATGCTCTGATGTCCTTCTCTCTAATGCTTCATTTTTTTGAACGTGTAGCCACTCATGCCAAGGAAGTTTCAGTGGATGGAATTACACAACAGCCTCTTTAAGAATGAAAGGAGGAGTCTGGGGACATATAGGAGAATATATTTTTCAATTGGCCATGAGGCGGAATGAAAGAGGTGCAAAATGGTGAAATGACGAGAAAGGCCTCCGTTAAATGAGGAAACGAAAACACGCAAACTAAACTAGTCACCAAAATTCATGATAATGTCTCAGAAAAACAGATAGGAGTAGGTACTCTGACCTGTTATGAATGGGCAAAAGCAGTGGGTTTAAGGATGGGCCAAAGAATTAAGGTATATTACTGTTAAATTCTATCAGGACTGAGCACAGTCTGTAGCAAGTCTGTGGAAGGTTAGCAAAAATAATGAGTGGGATTGTGGAGATAATAGGAAAGGTCAATATAAGAACTAAGCATTACAATTATCATTATAGCCTATTCCCCCAAGCACCTGTGGAATGATGAAGCTGAGTTGAGGTTCTGTCTTTTTCCACTTAGCTCTAGGTAGTGTCTCTGCAATTTGGCAAACTGTTTTTAAGATGACTTAAAGCAAATATTTATGTAAAGGGAGAACATTGTCTGCTTTCATTTTATTCTTTTCCCTAAAGTTTGGGGATTAGAGAAGACACCTAAGTACTGAAATACTGATCTTTTACTCTACCGTGGCCAGCATATTCTTACAGGCTGATATTTAACCCTGGGCAAAGGGCCAATATCAGGCTTATTAAATACTGAAGTCCCACTTCAGTCCTCAAAATGGGGCTTAATGGGGGCATAGGCCTTGTGCTGGTCCTCTGCACAAGAGTGAATTTCGCTGATAGAATCCAAGCATATTTAGCCTTTAATTCAAACTCTCACTGCTTTCATTTTACTAACTGCTACAAAACAGTAAGAAACTGCATCTAGCAAAAAGCAATGGGAGACGTGTGTGTGTGTGTGTGTGTGTGTGTCTCCAGCCTGAAAGCATTGAAATCTTAGAAAACAAGTTCAGCTAAATTATAGAGGGCTCGAAGGGCTGAGAGGTGAAATGGTATAGTCTGCTAAATCCGAGATGACAAGAAAAGAATCATGAGCAGAGATGAGCTGAAAAGAATCATTTTTCTGGCTGAAGTGCAGTGTGCCTTCAATGATTTTTAAGGGACATTTTTGAGCATTGCCTATGTTCAAACATACATTTCCAAACAAAAAGAGCACTTTCAGCATCAAAAGTACAAGTCCTCACCACGCTAAATCTTCTGACTGGTGTCCCAGGCAGAAAAGGGCAGTTGGTGCAGTCTCTCAACACTATCATAAGTCCCAGCTTCTCTCCCTGCCTCCTCTTCCATTCACCCTACCCCTCCCCGGCTCTCTCCTTTCTCTCTCTCTACACACAGACACACAGCTTGACAACCCATCAGGTCTCCTGGCTGTGTCAAGTCCACTTCTGCTAATCCACTTGCACTGTGAAACTGTTCTCTTTACTTGCCAGATCAACAAGTGCTTCAAAAGAGCAACTGGGACAAGTGATTCTGGGGTTTATGAGCCCCAACATCTGCTGCCCATATCAGATTGGAGACATCCAATGGGAGCAAGATGAATAAAAAGGGTGTCTCAACTGTCATGGGGCCCGGAAATGTGAACCCTTTTGAACAGTGTGAACAGGCAGATGAAGACAGGAGAGTGATTTGGAGCAAGTGTTTTGGCTCTGGATCACGTCAACAGCCCAGGTATTATTCTAGCAGTGAGAGAGGAAGAGAGTATTATGTTCTGCTTTTGACAGCTTCCCCTTCAGTATGCCTCTTAGATGTGGTACCCTGGGTAGCTGTCTATTTCTAAGCACCCTCTGTTTCCATCACTGCTTTAAAGGATTGAAAGCTTTCTTTTCACCTGGAAATGTAAATTTGGAGACTGTCAGAGCATTGCCTAATAAATATTTTTAATCAAAAAACCTAAATTGTAGGGGATACGTTTATAGCAAGCTCCCCTTAATGCAACCCAAAATTTGCAAGCACATCAGTTTTTATATAAAACCTGCATTTCTGTACATACAACAGTTAATTATTCAAATGATGGCTTGCCCAGTCAACTGTTGTGTGCGCACAAATGTGCATACTGGTTTAGCTAGCAAATTTTCATCTAAAGGCATGGCTGCACCCTCTTTTATTCATTTAGATTTATACCTAAAAGGTAAAATACACCAGTACTGGGCTCTAGGCACCTTGGACATTAAACAAAATCAGGGGAAAAAAACCCACATATAACTCCTTAGCTTCCTCAAAAGAAGAAAAGAAAAGAACTCAGAGGTAAGAATCAAACCCAAACAGTACCTGAACAATTCCCTGCCATTCTATTCAGCTGTGGATTTTGAGTTGCAAAAATGGGAGCTTAGTATTCACAAGATGGTATTTTGTGACTGGGTTACACAAAATGAATTTCTACCTATTGCTTTTAGATGAAGTTTATAACATTGTTATCACACATGCCAACTCTTGCACATTTATCGTGAGAGATGCGATTTCTACGTAAAATTAAGCCTCACTCATGATCTTGGGATAGAATTCTCAAATGTCAAGATTTTTTTTTTTTAAAGCTGTGGCTAAAAAAACAGATCCTGATATTTGTGAGTTCTATCCCAAGATCATGAATGAGGCTTAATTTTACTTAGAAATCACTGCGAGCACTGGGCAGCCAGACTCCGGCTGCCAGCCTGGGAAGTGGGAGAGGGCACCCCACTGCAGCCCCGCCAGTCTTGGAGAGGGTGAAGAAACCTAAGAGGAACAGAGGTAAGGCTGGGAGGACTGAACTATGGCCAGGGGGCTGACCTGAGAAGGAAGGAGCAGATGGGGCGAGTGCTGGGAGGGTGAACTAACAGTGGTGGGAGTCGATGGGGTAAAGGGACTGATGGGGTGGTAAAGATGGGCGCTGGGGGCTGAAGTGAGTGGGGGCTGAATTGACAGGGTTTGGGTGGGGACAGAACTGGTGGGGGGACTGGAGGACAGGATTAATTGCTGGGCAGGAGATGGGTGGATGTGGGGATGAGAGCTCCTGCAGCAGGGGCCAAAATCATCTTATCCAGTACACATGGGAAAGTGGGCAACACTAACTGTCACATGCACGCACCCTGTTGATGGGCAGGGAGAGTTCAAAAGTCAAGAGGCTGATCTAAAAACACAATATATATTTTTTTTAATCTCATGAGTTTGGGTGGTCCGATTCATGATTTTTGATCTCTTGACGTTGGCAATATTGTGTTATTGACTTCTTCAGGCCTGAATGGTATGTGACCATATTTTATATTATGAGGCTCCAGCTGAAGCACCTGTATTGACAACGGTGGCAGTACGGTATCGGGAGAAAGGCAGTCGTCTAGGTAACCAGGGCCCAAACCATAGGCAGATGACATGTGGCAGGTCCATCGCTGAGACAAGTGGCCCACAAAGGATTGAACTAGCTTCAGCAGTACCATCACACGAGTGGCCCCAAGCCTCTAGACTGCACTTCCTTCAAAAACCAAGGCCACATTTTTGGGATTGTTCACAGACAGACTGACAAACCAAATAATGGGCTGGGGAGAGGGTATCTGTCCCACACACAGCTCCTTATATTTGTACATGCAATGCATACATACAGAGAAAGAGAGAGACAGAATACACACAGAGAGAGTTAAAGATGTGAGATTCCTGTTAGTATACAATCATTCTCTAACACTCTACTCACATTGGGAAATGTCTTCTCATCCTAATTGTCACAATGGCAGTTAGGGATGCTGTCCAGATAGTAAAAGCAGGGATTTCTCCTGGGTCATATGGCATCAGCTGGAGAAACAGGTTCTTCAGGAGAGCCACAGCTTGAAAAGCTGATAGAGCTTTTCATGTACACCCTGAGCATCAACTGTTAAAACTTCAGCGGATCATGTGCTCCTGAGTTTCCTGGCATTTGGCCAAAAGCAGCAGGATTCTAAACCAGCAACAATGAGAGTAAAGTAAACTTTTCTCCAGTTCGGGCACCAATGTCAAAATCTGGGCAGTCCTCTAGGATAAGGCAGCTAATTTCAGTGGCATATGTCTCAGCTAATTCTGATCTCTCAAACACCAGCTACAGTTATGGGGCAATATCTGTAGAAATCTAACCTCTCAAGGACACATGCATAGGGAAACAGATGGCTTGCAACAGACTGTTTAATCCCAAATCAAATAACAGAATCAGCACTTCAGGATGACTGCTTATATAGACACTTTTTGTCAGACAGTGTGGCCTGTAGCTAGGCATTTTATGCTATAGAACCCCCCCCCCCCCCAAAAAAAAGCGTGTGAGGTGTGCTAGTTAACAAAAAGGTAAAAGACTAATATTTTAAAAGGCAATTTACCAAAACATTATATACAAGTCTGCTATACTTAGGAGCAGATTAGGACTTGGCTCAAAAACATTATCTCGTTTGAAATTAAATCTAGTAATGTGTAAAAATGTTGCTTATCCATAGTGATGTATAGTTAAACAGGTATTTCAAGCCTGCAGTTTAGCTCCCATGCGCGCACACACACACACTTTTTTGGTTTGTTTTTTATTTGTGAAACGGGTTATTTTCATAATCTTGTAAAACTGGGAGGAGTTCCTAAGGGTACCAAGCAGCAAAAAATACCATTCTTTAAAAATCTTGTAAAAGCATCTCATGTTTCATTGGTACATGAGGAGGCTGGGAAAAGACATGGCAGACCAGAAAATGGCTAAAAGTCTAAAAGAGTCATACGATCTTGTTCATCATGACAAAAACAGCTTTCATAAATTTTCTGACTACTAAAATTTAAAAGGAGTCAAAAAATTGTGATTCTACCATTACCACGTGCATAGTTAAAAACAACCAAACAGGCAGCTTGGCCATCTAGCTATTGTATGAGCCTGTCCCATTTTTAATATTTTATATTTTAAATATTCATTTTATTTAATAGTTCTTACAAATGAAAGTAACACTGACCTGATTTTGAGGTCCTGAATGGCCACCAAGTAAGCCAATGGGGTCTGTGGGTGCTTAGCATCTCAGAAAATCAGGCCACATGTTTAGGGGTCCAAATATAGATTTACTTCAGGCACCCAAGTTTCTAACTTCTAGCCCTATTTTTGATCATTTTAGCCATTGTCTGCAGCTTCTCTTACTTTTAATGCTATCATTATTAGAATCTGTCATGGTCTTAAATAAAAATCAGTCAGGTACCCATGAGGAAACTTAGGTAACCAGTACAAACCAAAAAATCCACCCTTTAGCCATTTTTCATTAACTAGCAGTTATTATATCATAATGTATTGTTTGTTGGATACCAACACTGTGTTTGGTTGCACGGGGAACAAAGATGGCATGGTCCATGTCCCCCAGGAACTTATAATCAGTCAAACATCCTGAATCTGTTAAAGGCCGGGAGATTACTGGAAAGCACTAAACCCTCTCAATTCTCATTAAACAGGGGCCTGAGGACAATCAGCACCTCTCAGAATCAGGAACTTAGTTCATGTCATGAGAATTCCATGAAGGCAAGTATGGGAGAGCATCAGTAAACATCTTCTTAGACATCCAGAATTTGAAACAAATACCTTAAAAAATATCAAATGTACAAGTAATCCTATCGTTTGTCACAGCTCCTAAGCAAGCTGAATCATTTGTCTCTGGCTAAATCAATACTGAACCAATGCCCAAGTATGGGGCTGGTTGGGGCGGAGATATGAGCTACGGTTGCTTTTAGATGAAATGTAAAAATAAGGTCCTCCTGATCATTTGTGTCATTGTAGATCCCCCAGCAAGAAGAGAAGTGTTAACCTGAGTCCTGGACAAATTCTAGCTTGGGCAATTACATTCTGCATTCTTAAAATTGCTCCTCTATTATTTTCATTTCCATTTTTTTCATTTCCTTCCTAAAAACTGTTGAGTGATGTAACTTCTCTGATTTACTTCAGGTATAGCTGGATTTCAGTGGCGAATGAGCCATACCTAATCACTTTACAGACTGCCTACAGTATTTAGTGTTCCTTGTAGACTACACATGATGTACAAAGTTATTATTTTAACAGACGGGGAGCTGATGCAAAAGCCACTGTACAGTGAAAACTTTTAGGATCTCAGCAGACTTCCTCAAAATTTGCAAAACAGAAAAAATGCCATTAGGTGATTTTGCCAAGATAATTTGAAGTGGAACCTAGCAGTTCTTCACTAGCTCCAGTCAATAGTGCTTTATGGCTTAGCACCCTTGAAATATTTATTGACAAACAGAGACAACAGAGCAGCAAATGGGTTTTAGCATAGCTAAGAAAAGAGAGATAATCTTTGACAGAATCAGTAAAATTAAATCCTGACAGAATTCTGAGTGAATCAGTGTGTCAGTTAAATATAAATGACACTGACAAACAATATATATCTGCTTGAAGAGCCTCTGGTTTGTGCCCCACGTCCCCTTCTGTACTATTGAAATCATGTCCTTATCTCAAGTACTTTTCACATATCAGAGAAGTGGCAAATTTCACAAAGCTTGCACTAATGTTACTCATTTCCATTCCAAGTGAAATGCTCTTCAGTAAGTAAACATGAGTATTCAATAATGCTGTTTCTGGAGACAATGGAAAAGCTCCCTGTTTCAAAATATATTGGTAAATAAATCATTTTAAAAGCATAGGATAATACTGTTGAACACTGAAGGGCTGTATCACTCAAGGCTGAGAATAGTACTGATGTGATTTTAAGTACCATGGTTTTTATTTTTTCATTTGCTCATTGTGTTTGACAATACACAATAAGATGTTTGTATTATTACATTTTATAATTCTGTAGGTACTTGACTATATCATTTGAGAATAATCACATTTTTGTTAAAGCATACTGAACACAGCCAAGTAAGTTGGATTTGGAATGTTTTGCATATTTCTTTTTTCAGAACTGTTTTGCACAGCTTTGCAGGCCCTGAAATTAATATTGGATTGGGTTGGAACAACTGTTTTCTCATGCTTACATTTTATTGCGTGCATAGGTAAAGGAATGATTATTCAGCCATCAGTAGAGCACAAAGGCCGCAGTCAGAATCAAGACCCTATTATCCTAGGTACTGGATTAACATAGGCCATGATCCTGCAAAGGCATATCCACATGCTTAACTTTACGTGCTTTGAATAGAAATGTACAAATAACTGATTTTTCTGTATTTAAAAAAATTGTTGCAGGTTTAACAAATGTTGAAATGAAAAGTGTTTCATTTTTGAGGGCTTTTTTTACCTTTTTAAAAATTAAAATGAAGTAAATTTCAAAATTGAAAGCCATTTTCAATTGAAAAAATGAAACATTTCATTTAAAAAATGCGTAACTCAGTGTTTAGATTCTTTTTCTAATTTTTGTTTTTTTGACCAAAACATTGTGTCAAATTCAACGTAAATTCACAAACTGTTACAGTTGACGAAATCTGCATTTTTCAGTGGAAAAAAAGTTTTGTCTCACCAAGCTCTAGTTGTGAACAGTTTCATTCAAATCAAAAGGCCTGCTCACATTCATAGAAAACTTAAGCACGCGCATAAGCCTTTGAAGGTTTGGGGCCATAAAGGAATACATGGCCCCTGCTTCTAATAGCTTACAAAAGATATAAAAGAGATGAAGGTCAGGGAAGTGTGATAAAACAAAATAGCAAAGTGATCAGGATAATAGGAAGACAGCTGTCCTTTTAACAAAAATGTAACTATTATCCCATACCAAGGTATCTCCCTACCATCCAGGATCTTTTCAGACAGCAACCCCTTGCCTCTCATTATGAGTTCTGCATCAGTAATAATTCCACTCAGTTTATACAAATTAGCAGGTGGCTTGATATCAGAGGAAGAGGCCTCTGATGGCAGAAGACCTTATCAGAGTGGTTGGTCTGAACATGGTTAGACACAATATATATATATGATGTTCTCTGGTAAAGTGTTTCATGATCCCAGATCCCATCTCCAAGAAAGCTTAGACCCCTGTGCCCAAGAGTTTTATCTTTGACCTTTGTAGCTGTAAAATCCCCGTGGAACTATACATCGTGGATAAAGAGGCAGTCTCTGGCAGAGCTTGGTCTTAGTTCATGAAGGGCCTTGTAGATTAAGACTAGGGCTTTAAATTAAATCTAGAAACAAACAGGTAATAACCAGTGAAGTTCACAGAGCACTAGTATGAAGCGTTCTTCCCCAGATCTTTTTGTTCAGCATTCATGCTGCTGCATGCTGCACCAGGCAGAATAAGTTGCAGTGATCTATCCTAAAGCTGACTAAATGCTTATATCTCAGTGGCAATATTCTCAGCTACAGATTCCTGGCTAATCAAAGATGGTAAAACACACAAGATACACCTTGTATCCAGGGGTAGTGAGCAGTCAAGCAGGATCCTAAGGTTTCGTACTACCTTGACAACAGATGGTCAGATGCCCTCAATCAAAAGGGAAAGTTTTTTACCTTTTTTCAGCTCTTCTCAATTTTTCATTTCTTTTTTCTTCTTGAATTAAAGTTGGGGCCAGTTGCTCATCATCTTTTCACTTATATCTTCCAGACAACCTAGGTTTTTGATGTGCTACTTATTGATTATACCTGGTCATATGTTTAACAAACAAATCCTTCTCAATGGGTCACACAGTCCAGCCATTAATCCAGACAATGGCCTTCAAGTCAGACTCAGAGGCAAGAGTAAAAAAAAAATAAAAAAAAATCGGCTTTTTCCATCTCTGTTGAGTGTTCACCACAGATTCAATTTAAACTGATCCTACTAGTCACAAGCAGCAGCCTCAGAAAATCCCCACGTTCAAAGGGGGGCGGAGAGGGGAGAGAAGCTTTGACAAAGTTTTCAGATGAAAAGAATATTTTGTTTTATGAGTACAGAGCAGACTCAAATCAAGGCTGATTTTAAGTAGTGTGTGGTGAATGTCTCCCATACTTCCAAACAGTGAAGCCATAGTTATGTGGAAAATCTTAAAACTTAAACAATCTCAACATAAGAATATATTTGCCAGACTAGCTAAGAGGCATCACAGGACCAGGCAATACCCTGCGTCAGCTGTAGTCACTCCGCATGCCTCATCATATTTCTATCATTTTGCATCCCAACAGTTGCAGGGGTTGGGCATATTAGTTATGTCTCAAAATTTTCAAACCTGGGTGTCTGAAGTTAGGCTTGCTAAATCAGTATTTAGTCTCCTAAATGGCAGTGGTCTGATTTTCAAGGGAGCTAAAGGAAAGCCAATGAAAGCAGCAGGTTCTAAACGTTGCTAGCCTAAAGCTGGTGGACGCAGTTTTGATGCACTGCCTCTTGTGCTGGAAATGCCTTCCTAACACCTGTGTAAGGAGAGGGAGAGGGTGTGTTTGGGGAAGGAATCAAGTGAGACTTTGCTGCACCCAGGTCTTCACTGTAAAAGGTCACTGAAGCACCATACATCAGTAGCATACGTTACAACTGCTCTCTGCAGCATTAACTTGCCCTGGGGATAGTGGCTGAGAATCAGGGAACCACAACCAGTTTCCTAACACTCCAACCCCCCTCCCTCACCACACACACATACACTTCCTTCACTGTGCCCAAGCTCTGAGACTCAAGCTGTATTATAGTAGTGCCCAGAGATCCCAAACAGAATGGGGGTGCAGTTATACAAACATAGCTGTAGACTGGGTCCCTGCACCGAATACTTTAAAGTCTAACAGCTGATTGCCTCGCTGTTTGTCACCCCCGCTCTCACTCTCATGCACTCAAATTGAACTGCCTTGTATAATTCCCAGCTTTAAGAGACTTCTGAAGTGAATGTTGCACTCACACACTCTGGCCCCAGCTCTTGAGCAAACAAATTGACTTTGGCAATGTCCCTTCTTCAGCAACCAAACAACGTCCAGTATATTCAGTCACATTGTATACGTTTTAAATATTAGCATCTGTTCTACAGACATCTGCAAAGACATGGTTTAAAGCCACTGGGCTAGATCCCTAGCTAGTGAAAATCGGCCCAACTCCAGTCCAGCAACTGACAAGCTGTCGCCGCATCACCACCTTTTTTTAAAACACTGTTGTGCAGTCAAATTAACAGAAGCTGGCCATCCACACATTCTGCCCCAGGCCTACGATCATAAACAAAATAACACTTACAAAAAAAAAGACACCTTCCCAAATTTTGAAAAGCTCATTTCTCCATCATGGTGCCTAATATGGGGGCTCCATCACTAAAACAGATATGGAGCCCCCATTTGATCACAGTTATGATGCTTCAGGCACTTTAATAAGAACCTAATGGTGCTGCTGCTGTTTCTTTTTCTATTTTCTTATATATATTCTGAAGTTTGTTGGATAGACGCCGATGCCGCTGTCCCCTATTTAGCTTTATCATCACTCCATATCATTGTCCAATCCCTGCATATTATTTTAAAGATTTCCCTTTCTCCAAAACACACATCACATACACAAAAGCTCTGTCAACCTTGTCCCAGTTTTCCTCACCTACATACCAATCAGTTGCTCCCCTCACTCTGCTCCCGCTCACAACAAGCTGAACAGAAAAAAGACTGCAAATTCAATTTTACAATTTTCACCATTCAATAGCTAGTTTTTTGCCATTTCCCAAGGTCTACACTTCCAAAATTGTCCCGGTATGATGTGTGGACACCACCTACAATATACTAGCGTGCTGAGAGCATGAGCACTGATGCTGAACATGTTTGTAGTGTCATAGCATGCAAAATTTACACTCTAATCCTGCACTTCCCACTGTGGTGACACTTTTTATTTTAAAAACTGGAAACAAGCAAAAGTGATTTTTTTTACCTTTTCACAAAACTAGCAAAAAGCCAAAATTGTGCACATAAATCTGGTTATTAGTATAACCCAAGCCAGAGGAATAAGAAATGTTTTGTAGCTCTCTTCAGCCCTTTAAATAGTGATGTGTTTTGTTGGGCAGGCAAGATAAGAATAATACAGGAATACTTGGCATTCAGGCTACATGCTTTGCTAAAATTGTTTACTTAATGCCTTTCTTCCCCCTTGGGTATAGTTATTGCCAAGGCACATAGATTTATATTCACTTCTTTTTCAAGTACAACTTTTAGAAAGGTACCCTTATACCATATGTCTAAGAGCAACCTCCACGCTTCAGGCAGAATAAAACAAATCCAAAAAGTAAATGTACCTTTTCAGAAAATTGTTGAGTGGATTTAAGTTATAATAATAAACAATAAATAATAAAGTCTCTCTGAAAGCTAGAGGAGCACACGTGTCATCTTCATTGATTTTATCACTTCATCATGCACAACAAATCTGTGTCAACATGAGTGGCAAGTCTCTGAGGTAAAAAATGTACAAGTCAAGGCCAAGAAAGCAGACCGCATGCTTAGGAATTTGTCTATTGTAACCATAATGAGCTGGCTTGTTGTCTCTGAGGAGACAATTCACGATACATAATGTGCTAAGAGAGGAGTTTGATAAAAATACTCTTTCACTATCTTATATACTAATCTGTAAATCAATGAAGATTTAAGTCCTTAAAAGAGATAGAGGAATGAAGAATACCTGTTGATATTACAGTACTAAGGAATATATTTTAAAAACCATGAGCCAGATCCATACTCTAACCAGCAATCCCACTGATATCAATAGAACCATTTCCCTCAAAGACTAATCACATATAGGCTGCAGGATCAGGCCCTAATTATGTATAATGATTCTCTGCATTTACCGTATATAGCATTTTGTGCATTCTACAGACATTTGTTAATTATTCTTTACAGCACTTCAGTGACATTGCCGAGTACTGCAACCCATTTAACTGGGACAAGCTGAGGAACAGAAAGGAAAAGTGTTTTCCACAAATGCTCACAGTGACTCTGTGGCATATGTGGAACAGAACTCAGTCTGTGTCCAGTCCTATGCTTTAACCACTACACAAACTTATTCCATTCGAGTTCAAATGTGTAAGAAAGTACAATTCTCTAAATACTGAAAATTTGGGTCACCATCAGAGCTACTGAAAATATGTGCTAAAGAATTAGAGTTGGAAAGCTGTGAAGTGTCCCCATTCAGCTCAAAGGAGGCTAAACTCTGAAACCTACTATCTCTTGCTTTATACAGTGGGGCTGCATCTACATGAAAGGACACTCCAAGGATACAAGGCTTCAAAAAAAATGAATATAATTTACTCTTTTATCAAATGTTTGATTTTCTTTCATCGTAGGGCACTGGAAGGGAGAGGAGAAGATGGTTTAGTGGACCTAGAGTAAATTTGGGGTCAGGGCATGTGAAGATCTGGAGAAAGTGAATGTTTCTAGAGCTCGAAGGGGAAAAATAATATAGATGAGATGGGTGAAACTAAGTAAAGGTTAGTGAAAAATACATAGTAATGAAACATAGCAGACTGAAATACTTATTGGTCTCTTCATCTATTTGAGTTTTCTTTTACAAGTCTTGCAGACAAAGCTGTGGAGTAGGGATGTATTATACAGACCTCGGTGAAAATTCCCACATATTTCCAGGAGCCTTAGTCACTGCTTATTTCATCTTTTTTCCCCCTTGGTAAAATGTAACATAAAGCACCTGACCAAATTCTTCCCCCAGTTGCACTCACACAAACACATGTTAATAGTCACCGGTTTATTTCCATATACATTCTCTTTTACTGGCATTTGAGCGAAGCAATAGTGACATCAGCTGACTAGTTGATTACAGATTTATATCCCATAAACATGAGGGCATATGGTGTGACTCTGAGATGGCTATCAAATGTTCACACAGTCTAACACAGATCATGAAGTGAAGTGTAAAATAGGACACAAGTGACTTGGATTCAGTCATTTAGCATCTGCTCCAGTTGTGTTAATTCAGGCTGGACATTACGTGATAGCAGGGACATAGCAGAAACAGCAAGAAACCCTAACAAACAAGATAGCTTGATTGTTTATGTAGATGAAAATGTGCTGCCATGCAAGAGATCTGTGTTTGAACAACAGAGAGACAGTCCCATCCCTTAGGCTGGAACTTTGGTAGAATGAAGATGTATCTTTAGGTCTTTGTCAGCAAAGAGGGCCACAGTGCTCCTGCACATACCCATGAGTCTGTATCATTGCAGCCTCACAAGCAGGAGACCAACTATTCTCCCAGGGATAAAATCAGCATAGTATGACTACAACAGTATATATGGAAGATGGAAGGTAAATCGTAGCCAAGAAAGTAGAGGTAGATTAAACCCCTGAAACCTCATTCAGATTATCCGGATGCGCCAAGAGTATCTTTGGGCAGGTGGGAGCCCCTCAGTCATGATCTAATTGGCCAAATGAGCACATGCAAGAGGAGTTATGTTTGAATATCTAGAGCCCTGACCCTGCAAACAGTAATCAATTAATACAAATGAGAAAATGCCATATATTCGATTCACTAGGGCTCACGTCACCCATTTTTAAAAAAGTGAAGACGGTAAGTATCTGTATGGTTCTTGGCAGATACTGGTCAGTAATTATTAATATATGAACTATCAGGGAGTATGTTAGAACTTCTGTAGCTTAAAAAAACTGGATGGCATATAATGTGCTAAACAAAAGCGCTAGTTCTTGTGTCTTAATATGCTGCATGTTTATTCAGATTTGTCTTCGTAGTCTAAGCAGATGGATCTCTCTCGCGCATGCACACACACACCCCTCTCTCTCTCTCTACCAGGAAAAGAGATGGGGACTATTTTGATTTAGTGTTTGTGTAGTTAATTTGCTTTTGCCACCTGCTTTTACCCGTAACACTCAGGAAACAATTTTTTCATATCACAGGTAGCAAGACACTAGGATATTGTCATTGTGAACTACTATTATAACATTGTATACTGAAATGTTGGGGCTGCTGGTGCACTTTTCATGTTATGTTGCACACCAACGTGACAGCTTGATGAGCAGATAGGCCCCTAGGTCAGTACAGCCCCCACTCTCATGAACTGGTAAGGGGTGCCCATCTTTGTCATGCCATGGCATGATTGCTGTCCTCTTTTTTTCTATTTTCTCTCTCCTGTTCTTTTCTGTCTCTGCCCTCCCTGTTCTTTTGCTATTTTAATTTTCCATATTAATTTGTTTTCTAATTTTTGTCCCTTTGCACTCTCATTCTGTGGCACCCCACTGCCTCTTCCTTACCAGCATAAAAAAGGGTAAATGATTTTGTGTTTCAGCATTCATTGGTGCCGACATGAGATATCACAAGAGGCATTTGGTCCTGAAGACTGCTGCATAAGCCTGAGCCCTATGCACGTGTGCTACTCTTGTGGCCGTGGCCATCTCCATCAGGTGTAAAGCAGAGAGGCTGTGGCCTTCAACAAGCTATTATTACTCTCAGCCAGCGAAGGGAAGATCTGGGATCATGTTACTTTCCCCACCGCTACTGTTTCTCTCATCTGCCCAGCCATTTTCTCGGACTAGTGGGGGGGACACAGTAAGTGGTAAAACACACTATAAATAAGACAAATGGACAGAACCATGATTCCTTGGATTCCTCAGACATAGCTCAATTATAATCACCATCTTAGATTCAATCTCCTGTAAACACTGGATTCCTTTATAGGAACAGGAGCCTCCCAACCCTCACCTGTTCTTCAGGTTTCAGAAGAGGCCTTAGGACAATCATGAGAACAGCACATACTGGGGTCTGCCTGAGTGGCAGATCTAAACTGGGGCTGGCGGAATGTTAATAAAAAGTTATTCATGAATATTTTTGGCAAGTAAAAATGGCACGTTTTCTGTTATTTGTCCCATCCTGTTCATTTGTTCTTGAGGATTTGAATGGCTGCTGGATGCTCCTAAAAAGGCTTTTGAATCCCCAAAGTTTCATGAACTTTAGCATGCTTGAAAATCCATGCTGTGAGGGAGTTATTTGTTCTTCACTACTCATCATCCATTATTTGTTATTCCCGTTTAAAAAGTTTCCGTAATCCAGCTAGGAAGCAAACAAAGCATCATATGACTTAAGTGAACAATCACACATCATGAATAATAGCAAATAGGTGAAGTGAACAATTACTCAACAAGCCACAGGTTGAAATTTGTTTGCATATATCATTTCATTTTTCATCTATATCCCATCCACAAACACTCTGTTTTACTACATTTTTATAATGTTTAGAATACTTTTATTGTATTGCTGTCCAGCCTCCAGTCACTTTGGTGCAAGGGTGCTTTATTCTTAAATTTCTTTGAGTGAAGTTATTTTTCCGCACAGACCAACTTCACTATAAGAAGTCCAGTATAACTAGATTTGCACGGAATTTCACACTGAAAAGTGATGGAAATGTAAGGGCTTTCATAGTCTCTATAACTGAAACTTCATTACATCCAAATTCATGATGAGCAAGTTCCACTGTCATGAAACTCCATCCCTTTTGGTTCAGCTGCTTTTTTCTCATTGATATTCATCCATTTGTATATTATAAATAATCTTCTATTGATTTTATAAAACTGATAGTTGGCCTAATGAATTGGAGAAATAATTTGTGGTTCCAGGCCTCCCTTCCCTTCCAAAGTGTGTCTCTAAAGAAAGTGAGCTCTCTTCATACATCATCATCAGTTCAAGGTGGCAATGCTGGTCAGTAAGAAATGTAAAGGCCCATTTGGCACTCATAGATGGATGATGTTCTGCTAATTTCCATAGACCTTTTAACTATAGCCTTGAAAACTGATTTTTATCTACTCACCTTACAAAACCAAATAAAAGCTTTAGTTGGCTATGCTGATGGGGCCCTAGAGTCCCATTAGCAAAGCCTAAACCTCTGAAAACTAATTTGACCTTTCCTCTGAGAAAAATGTGTCCTCATAGAGGGTTCAGAAGTTGGCTGGTGTTAGTGGCTGAGTATTAAAAGATTAAATTATTAATGATGCCAGGTTTCTTTTTTTAAAAAAACAAACACCATTTTCTTCATTTTCAGACAGCTAGCTTCTAAGCATCAGAACCCAAGAAGAATGGGGATCAGAAGAGGTTCCTCTCAGAATTTAGACTAGAAATGAGAATGAGAACATAAGCTCCCTGAAACTCAAATCACTAGAATGAAAGCAAAGGAAAGGAAGTTTAGACTGTATAGGCTTAGGTAACCATCTTCTTTGTCTATGTGTTTGAAATGGCTGCCCCAATCAATGACCCAGATGTGAGCCCTACATAGATTAATTCTTCATCAATATTGGCTATAGTAAAGGATGTCTCTCTCTTCATGGTTTTCCTTTTCTATTCATCATAGGGTGGGAGGAGGAATTTAAAAGTAATTCATTACAACAGAATTTCCTGTATTGGGCTATTATTAATTATTTTATTTGTGAAACATCAACAGCATGCTACAGTAGGTTCTTTGCAGACAGCAAAAAAGGCAATTCAATGCTCTTTTCTCTGACCCTCTTGTCATTTAACTGGGCACAATTAAACTATTAAGGTTTTACGTAAATAAAAATACCAACATTTGTTTAATTTAGCTATCAAATTAATTTTTAGTTTGCCAGAGATTTCAACTTTGGCATTTTTTCTGCCTTATAGAAAATAAAATATTTCAAAAATGGAAACACAATAAGAGATTGCACGTTATGTTAGTTGCTGTCAAAGAGGTCCTTCTCTCTGTTGTTTCCGGCATTCTCCATTCCCTTTTGTTTGCTAAAGTAGCTTACTGATTATAATAAAGGGAGCCCACGTGTCAACTCGAGACCTCATGAAAACTAACATTCGCATAAACCATTTTTTTCCCCACTTTTGTTAAGCTTCTTATCAAAAAGAACTCTCTCTCTCTCTCACACACACACACACACACACACACTCATTCTCTCTCTCTCTCTCTGTTCTTTTTAGGATCTCTTTCTAATTTTGTTGAGACTCCTCTGCTAAGGTACGGCACTATAGTTCCGTAACTATAGGAAAGTGAACCCAAAAGAGCCAGCTTGAGACTACCACAAACCATTTTCACTTCTTATGTTAACATTTCATCTCAAAGGACTCCTTTCTCTGTCAGTTACAAGGCATCTCTTTGTCTCTATTGTGCTTACTGTGCTAAGGTGCCTCATTGACTGTAGTGAAGTGAACTCAAGCATGCCAACTTGAGGCTGGCACACATTTTTTTTAATTTGGTTGAAGTTGACACCCTAAGGGACTCTTACTGTTCTAAGCAGTAACTCTCTTTCTCCCGCCTCCCCCCCCCCCATGCCTTCTCTTCTGAGATAGCTCTGGAGTATATTAGATATACAAACTTTGTATATTCACATTATACATTTAATTTGACAGAATTTAAATTATCATAACCCATGGGTCATTCAAGGGTATTTCTTTACCATCGTCTAGAGTACCATGGATACTGTAGCAAAGTGAATCCCCCTCCCCCCCGAAAAAAAAAAAAACAAGCAGCGAGATCCCCTTCATGCCTGGAAAATTTCTTAGCAAAAGCAAAGCATAAAGATTGCTGTTAAAGATGAACCTCACAAATGTATTTCTGAAAGCAAAAGGGCCAGTCCTTCTTCCTCCTTGAAGTCCAGTTCCTCTATTGCTGAGGGAAAAAAAAGCATATAAGTTGATGACATTTTCTGGTGGTATCAAGAATCTGCCGGTGTTTCTCAGACAGGGGTACTGAACTTTTGAGTCTTGTTTCTCTATAGTAGCCATTCAAAAGGACTCACACTTGGAGATAATTTTAGGATTAAATATGAACTATGCAAAAGCAAGTATCTACTATACTTACCAATCTTTTTCTACTCAGTGGAGAGGTGGCAGGAAGACTACAAGAAACAGGATTCATGGTCATCAGTCTGGCAGTGATATCAAATATCGCTTCAGTATTTGAATAACAACAGTGAGAGCAAGGTATATGCTTGCTCTCTGGTACAAGATTTGTAGAGTAATCATTTTCTTCAAGTGATGCCCTTAAAGTACTGTATCAGTATCACAAAGAATACCATCCCTGGATTAGTCCTATTTGAAATGTTTAGCACTTGCCTCTTCCTGTGTACACCCAAAAATAAGACATGCTTTTTGAATTAGAAAACACAAGTCCAGCACTGTGTGATAGCAATAGGTGAATCCTACAGTTTTACTGCATGAGTCTCACAAGGCAATTACAGTGGAAGAGGGACTAGGCTTTTCACCTGCATAACAAAGGCTCAAAAGCATTTAATTTCATTTCAACAATTTTATAATTTTAGAAAACACTGAGTCATGCCATGTATTATCAGACTCAGTTTATGGATTGTATAGTATTTAAGGATAGGTAAAACGGAGGCATTCAAAAAAATCACTAGTCTCTTTTAAAAATCTTGCCAACCCCAGTCGAAGTCAATAGGAATGTTGCTATTTCACTGGGCGTTAGGATTCCAGCCTTGGTCTTTAGAATAGTGAGCAAGTCCTAGAAGCAGAGTGATGGAGCCTCAGAAGCAGAAAGACAAAGACGGGGTGGGCAGGTCTTTGGAATAAGGAAAAGCCTAAGTCAAAGAGCAACATTATGAAAGCCAACCTTGAGAAATCGGCCCAGCCAGTGGGGCTGTGAATATAAGGTATTTAATTGATCAGCTCATGTATATGATATAAATTAATATATTTAGTGAATGAAAATTTCGTGGTGCATTCTAAGTAGTTTCTCATGTAACAAATGTGTCATTTGGTAACATTCTTGTTCCTAAAACACTACGAGCTTTCTAAAAACTTTTAGCAAGCCTAGAACTTAGAACATGTTAAGGCTTTTCCTTCCCCAGTTAAAAATCATTTATTATTTACCTGCAGGAAATTGAGTAAAGCTCTCAAACCCGTCTTTGGCAAACAGTGAAATGACTACAACTGGCCAATTTCAATCAGATTTCTTTGGCAATGTTTCAGAGAGACAAAGAAGTGGTACATGAGAATGCTGCCAGGCCTCATGAGCCTTTGTGAATATTCTGTAACCAGCAGCACTTCAGAACGTCCCCCGTCAAAATTATACCAGCTGTTTTGCGAGCACATATTCTCTGTAACAAAGTCAAGAAACATGATTTTGTCTTCTATGTAAAACCCTCTCCCCCCCCAAAAAAAACCAGCCTCATACACCAGGAAGCAGGGGTGCTGGAACAATTTTTATAGTGGGGGTGCTGAAGGCAGAAATCATGGGTATTTGGGTTGTTATTGCTACTTCAAGCCAGGGAGTGTGGCAGCACCCCTAGTTCCAACACCTATTCCAGTAAGGAGTGATATTAATGGTTATTTCAAATAAGAGAAATTTGCTCCCTCTTTGTGGGTATTTTGTAACAGTCATAGAGACCAGCCTTGATGATGATGATGCTGTTATGGAAAATAAAGCTGTACAGATGGGACTTTCATTCCCCTCCAATCAGACCATTTTACCAGATTTGTGTAAAGTTCACAATGTTTCAGGGAAGAACAGAAAGACTAACTCTGCTGTAGTTCATGGAAACTTTCTCTGAGATCGGAAATGTATTCATGGTGAAAATATTGAGTCACTAAGCCTTCAGACTGCATTCCAAAAGTCTACCCGAAACATTTCAATCAGGAGTGCGAATATGTGACAGCCAGGCCATTTGGGCTAAAAAGCATTGTGCAGAATTATGCTGGCGAATCTAGTGCCCTCTAAATGACCTCATATTATGGCCATAGTATTAAGTCATGGAGAAACCTGTAAGTAAGATGAATAATTTTTTTCCCTTTTTAAAAAAAAAAAAGAAAAGAAAAGAGAAAGGCAAAACTCTTGAGTTCCTAGTAAGAATGCTAAATTACCCCATCTCCCAATGGAATGGTTCACTTTCATTTCCAAGTAGCAGTAAGCCTATTGACCCCCATGGTGTTATCCTTTTCACTGCTCATGCAGTACTTTCTTTAATCTCTCGGATCAAAGATTGGTCAATAAAAATCATCTCTGCTTTTGTGGGGAGCAAACAAACTGCACTCAGTCCTATGATAATTGTAAATCTTCACTAAAATCCTTGAAAAACAAAACCCCATATGTTAACATTAACTTTGCAACTGGAAATGTTTGTGTTCCCTTTTGCTCTAGACTAAATAGTCAAAATACTCTTGTTCTGAATCATAGCTATTATTGTTTTATGCAGCTTCCTTCTCTTCTCACTTTTAATTTAGTAATTTTAGGCCTTGAAATATTACAGCTAAATTATGTTTACACTCATTTTTGCCAATTGATTAGAATTATAGTATACAAGAAGTCCTAATTATAGAGGCATCCCAGGGCTCATTGCAAAGAATAGAAGACTGGGAAGTATTTTAATAACAGTACCTATACGTGCCAAAAGGGTGCGATTCTGTTTTTGACTACAAGCACTAATGGGGCTTGAGCCAAAGCCCATTGAAGCTAATGGAAGCTGACTTCAACAGGCTTTGGAGCAGGTTTTGATTGCCAATTCTAGAAAATAATCCTACTGGGAAACATTTAACACTGTAGAAAATAGACACAATAGGCTGTGAAGTCTTTCCTGGAAGAAGTCATCCAAAGCTGATATCTTCAGCCCTGCAAATCTGTGGATAACCATTTTATATCCATGGACCATGTTTGCAGATTGCGGATCGGATGCAGATACAAATTTTGTATCCTCGCAAGGCTCTACTGATATCTTCCTGGCAATCAGGCTCATAACCTGGCAGCCATCTTTAATTTCTTTCTTGCCTGTACCCATATATTCAGGCTGTCCCCAAAAAATACCACTTTTGTTCCACAACTTTTCTAACATTCAACAGTTTATTGCTGTCTAGGTGACAAAAACTCCTTGCCAGGCACTATTTCTAATCTTCATTACTCTACCTTCCTTTATGTCTACATCACGCACACCACCCCTAATGTTTGGTTTCTGTATACCAGCTGCATAGCTGGGCTGTGGGCTCTAGAGTAAATCCTGGGACCTTTGATCAGTGCCTTACTATAGGTCTCAAGACTCTAGCCTTTGGAACTTTGATCAGTCCAGCTGTTGGAAATCTATGAATGGTTTCTCTCTCCCTGCTGGTGAGCGGTAGTGCTGAGCTGAGCTAAGCAGGGAAGACGTTATATAAAAAGTGATTTGCTAAACAAACTCCAGAGATATGAACAGAGGCAGCTAACAGGAGATATTTGGAGAGATTGTGAAAGGATTTCATTCCATGTTCAGTACTACATGTGATATCAAGCTGGCCTGTGATGGAACAATGGTAGTGTGACCTGCAATAGATGTGTCATGTTCTTAGGGTTGCTAACTTTCTAATCCCACAAAACCGAACATCCCGCCCCGTCCCGCCCCTTTGCCAAGGCCCCACTCCTGGCCAATGGGAGCTGTGGAGCCGGCGCTCAGGGCAGGGGGCAGCGTGTGGAGCCCCCGGCCATCCCTGTACCTAGGAATTGGACATGCCGACCATTTCTGCGAGCTGCGTGGAGCCTGGAGAGGCAAGGAGTTTGCCTTAGCCCTGCTGTGCTGTCGATCGGATTTTTAGCATCCTAGTCACCTGGCAACCCTACATGTTCTCTTTCTTGTCTGAAGACAGAAGGGATTTCATGTGCATGAAGTGCAAGTTGATGGCTGTGCTGGAGGAAAAGATTCCTGGATTGGAGGGGCAAAGTGAGATACTATTAAGATTCAGAGAAGCTGAGGAGTTCCGAAACAATCAGATTTGGGAAACATCAGTATCCCTGGTTCAAGGAAGAATGGAGCTGGCAACAAAGGAATCGGTGAGAGAGGGAGTCAGAGAAGAGGTCTGGCAGTTTGTAACCACCTGAGACTAGATGTCACAGCAGCATTCTACATGACTGGAGACAAATGAGGATAGGCAGACAGTGGCCAGCAGAGAGAATAGAAAAGAAACAGGAGGAATTCTACACAACTAGAAGTTTCAAATGGATACCAGGCCCTCAATGTGGAAAATATGAAAGATACCGCCCAAGATGGAGCAAGTCCAAGAGAACAGAGATATATGGGACAAGTATGGAGAGCAGCGCAGCCCAACCTATAAGAAAATCAAGCTCACCCTCAAAGAATTCTCCAACCGTCCAAGGAAGACAGAAGATCCTTGTTGGAGATTCGATACGCATAAAAATCAAAAGTATATTCTACAAGGGACAGGAGGACAAAAGGACAGCGTGCAGCCTTCCCGAGCCAAGACAGGAGACATCTCTCTAAGACTGAATACACTTAGGAAGTCGGCGGGCAAGGATCCATTGGTGATGGTTCATATCAGCACTAATGATGCTGCATTGTGGCATATCTCACAGATAGTAGAGGACTTCAGAGAGCTCAGAAGCATGCTGAAGAATGTCCAAGCAATCTTCTCTGAGATCCTTCCTGTCCCATGAGCAAAGGAAGACAGAAGGCAGAAGATTCTGGAATTGAATCACTGACTAGGTAAGTAGTATAGGGCTTTGGTTTTGCAGAACTTTGGTCCACCTTCTATGAGGAGAAGGGGCTGTATAATTGTGGATGGCCTCCATCTCAACAGAACAGGGACCAATCTCCTTGGGGACAGACTGGCTAAAGTAGTTAGGAGGTGGGGGTAAAGTAATAGCAAAGGGGCAGCGGAGTAAAAAGATGGAAGATATGAACACTCAGCACAAAATCGAGATGCTGAGAACAAAATTAATCAAAAAACCAAAAGGCATGAAGAAAAGAATTCTTCAGCTGCCTATATACTAATTCTAAGAGCCTGGGTACAAACAAAAGGAATTAGAATTGTCCATTTCTGAGCATAAATTCAGTCTAATTGGTATTACTGAAACCTTATGGGATGATTTGCATGATTGGAATGTTAACATCAATGGTTATGAGCTATTTAGGAAGGGCTGTGTGGGCAAAAAGGGAGGGAGAGTGGCATTCTAAACAAAAATTGCATTACCTGTTTCTGAGTCACTCATAACCCATAAGCATTCAAGATCATTTTCTTTTGAATCAGTGTCCTAACAGAAAAAGCACAAGATGGGACATAAGTTGGGGTCTCCTACAGACCACCAAAATTGCACTAGGCAACACTAGGATGACCGCCTCCTTTACACACATCTAGAGTATGTGTGCGTGTGCGTGTGGGGGGGGAATGTTGTGATCATGGGGGACTTCAATTTGAGTGACATATGTTGAAAGTCTCATGTTGCGAGTACTAAAAACTTCCTTGGAATTTCTAAACATTATAGCTGACAGTTTTCTAATTCAAAAAGAGTTGCAGCCAACACAGGGGAATCCTTTATTAAACTTTGTCTTAACAGACAGAGAGGAACTGATCACAAAACTAAAAAACTTAATGGCAGCTTAGGTACAAGTGATCATGACTTGATCACATTTATAATGTGCAAGCGGTATAAAGTCCAGATCAGTGCTTTAATGGGACCAATTTCACGAAGCTGAAAACAATAATGAGCCAAATCACCTGGGAGGAAAATTGTGACAGATAGAGAATAATTTAACACCTTACTAGATGCCCCAAAAGCCACAATCCCACAACTGAGGAAGAAGGCTGTGCTGGTTAAAAAACCAACCTAGTTTAGAGGGGAAGTGAAGTAAATAGATTATGTAACAAATGGAATAAAGTGAAAGTTGATAGTAATTAATATAAATCAGAGGTTAGGAATTGTAGAAAATCAATAAGGGAAGCCAAGGCATGCAAGGAGAAGCCTATGACCAACGGAGTTAAGGAAAATAAGGAGTTTTTAAAATACATTAGGAACAAAAAGAATTCTGACAATGATATTGGTTCATTACTAGATGGAAATGGTAGAATTATCAATAATAATGCAGAAAAAGCAAAAGAATTCAATAAATATTTCTGTTCTGTATTTGGGGGAAAACAAATGACAGCCTCATCATATGGTGATAAAACTCTATCCAGTCCACACGTATCTTAGAAGGACGTTAAACAGAAGCTACTAAAGTCAGACATATTTTAAATCAGCAGGCCCAGATAACTTGTATACAAGAGTTTTAAGAGAGCTGACTGTGGAAATTGCTGGACCATTAATGTCGATTTTCAATAAGTACTGGAGCACAGGGGAAGTTCCAGAAAAGTGAAAGAAAGCTAATGTGGCACCAATTTTTAAACAAAAGGGTAAACAGGATGGCCCATAATTATAGGCCTGCTAGCCTGATATCAATTCCAGGCAAGATAATGGAGCAGCTGACATGAGGCTTGATTAATAAAGAACTAAAGGAGGGTAATGTAATTAATGCAAGTCAACATGGGTTTATGGAAGACAGATCCTGTCTAACTTGATATCTTTTCTGATGACATTACAAGTTTGGTTGATAAAGGTAATAGTGTTGACATAATATACGTAGACTTTTGTAACTGTTTGACTTGGTACCACACGATATAAAATTAACATGGCACACAGTAATTGGATTATAAACTTGCTAACTGATAGGTCTCAAAATGTAACTATAAATGGGGAATTCTGATCAAGCAAGTCTGTTTCCAGAGCAGTCCCACAGGGACTTTATTAATGATCTGGAAGAAAACAGTAATCACTTAAAGTTTGCAGATGATCCAAAAATTAGAGGAGTGGTAAATAATGAAGAGGACGGGTCACTGATTCAGAGTGATCTAGATCACTTGGTAAACTGGCTGCCAGCAAACAATGTGTGTTTTAATACAGCTAAATGTAAAGGTATACCTCTACAAAGAAAGACTGTAAAACATATTTACAGAATGGGGGCTTCTATCCTGGAAAGCAGTGACTCTGAAAAAGATTTGGGGGTTGTGGTGGATAATCAACTGAACATGAGCTCTCAGTGTTATGCTGTGGCCAAAATAGCTAATGTGATCCTGAGATACGTAAACAGGAATCCTGAATAAGCGTCGAGGTTACTTTACCTTTGTATTCAGCACTGGTGCGACTGGTCCTGGAATACCAGTTCTGGTGCTCACAATTCAAGAAGATTGTTGATAAATTGGAGAGGGTTCACAGAAGAGCCAGGAGAATGATTAAAGGATTAGAAAGCATGCCTTACAGTGATTGAGCTCCTTGAGTCTATCTATTTAGCTTAACAATGAGAAGGTTAAGGGGTGACTTGATTACAGTCTATAAGTACCTACATGGAGAAAAAATATTTAATAATGGGCTTTCAATCTAGAGAAAGGTATAATGCAATCCAGTGACTGGAAGTTCATGCTAGATAAATTCAGATGGGAAATAAGGCATAAAATGTTAATGACCAGAGTTCTAAACCATTGAAACAATTTACCAAAGGTCATGGTGGATTGTCCATCACTGACAATTTTTAAATCAAGTTTGGACATTTTTCTAAAAGATATATTTTAGGAATTATTTTGGGGAAGTGCTATGGCCTGCGTTATGCAGGAGGTCAGATAAGAGGATCACAATGGTCCCTTCTGGACTCAGAATCAATTAATATTCATATAAAATGAAGTCATTAAGATTATATTCCTGTCCTGCTGATCTGACCATGTCACACATGACCCAGTGAATCCCTTCACTGGCTCCCACTTTTCCATCATATCAGGTTTAAACATCTTGTCCTCAAGAAGTTTTGTCCTTCAAGGCTTTATGTAATTTGGCCCCTACTTATCCAACCTTTTCTCTTATGTCAACCCCAAGCCCACTTTTGCAACCCCTATTCATCCTATGCTTCCACAACCATCTCCACACTTTCTTCCATGCCACCAACAATGCATGTAATGCACTGACAGAGGGCAAAGCCACTACCGTCTTCTCATTCAACCCCCTCCTTAAAAATCTATTGCATCACCTGTAAGAAATTATTAAAAATAAGATTTATATATTTCTGATTAGTAAAAAGAACATTTAGCATGCTGTAAACTAACCTTTACTGAGAAAGGGCCCAGGGCAACTTCTCCTGGCTCCAGTAGGAGTTGGATCAGTCCCTAACTGTGTAATCTTACTGCTTTAACCCCTGTCCTTCCTCACCAGACTCTTTCTACTGTTTTGCTACAGCCCCCTCCTCATCCCATGTGTTGCATCATGTCTGAAATTAGACTGGAAGCTCTTCAGGACATGGTTTCTTATTTGTACTGTAAGACGCCTAGCACACACTTTTGGGTGCTATAAAATAAGAATAAGATATGATGTCCACACACTGCTCATAAATGCTGAAGTATAATTATTTTCTTACACATTTATACTGCAAGGTTAATAGGTATTTTGCTGGTGTACTAATTTTAAAAACAGGTCTTCACTTCCAAAGCCAGGTCACTTGCATCAAGATGCAGAGGTTAAGGGGACCTCTCGTTTCCATGGGTCACACCTCCATATTAAGGATTAGGGCAGAGGCAATCTGCAAATTAGTTTCAGTCCTCAAGTTCCAGGGAAGATGGAAATGTGGTACTCAGCTGAGCAAAGCCTGGGAAGACCTAGCATAGCCACCCTGAAACACAGTTCAAATCTAGGGATCAATTCTTACATTTTCTGCACCAACAGATCTCCTATGAATACTTAAAATTTGAGGTATGCAAGGAAGGTATGATCAAGCCCCTACATTTGAAGCATTAGCTGGATTTTAACCATCTTTTTTCCTGTTAAATATATTACTTTAGCATTGAGAAAATAAATGAAAAAAACCATAGGCCTTTTTGTTCTTATACTCCTAAAAAAAAATACAAGTGTTTTAGCCAAATACTTTGTCTAATCCATACTTTTCCTATAGATGAGTTCATTTCTACTGATAGCATCAGTGATGCTAGTGCACAAACAGAGAAGCTAACAAAAGGCATCCATGCTGTCTACTGCAGCACTAGAAATGGAGAAAAATACAAAAGACAAGAAAATCAGAAGAGGAAAACAAATTAATTGCAAGCATCAACTCCAAACAAAGAAGAGTTAAAGAAATTTAAACCATAGTTGATATTTTTATGAATGGCCATAGAGAAGTTTATTTACAATTTTACAATCATGGTATGATTGGAGCCCAGAAAAATATTTTTGTATGCACAAGGACTTTACTATGACACTACAGTACAGCTATAAAAATTGCCATATGTACTGTGTGTGTATAAATTCATGTTTTTATTAATTCTGAATGTATCAAGTACTCAAGTACATACACTACAGCATATATTAACACTTCTTCCAATATCTTTTTTAAATGTTGCAACATTTAAAATATTTTTTTCGTAAATGATGGCAGCAACTCATTTAAAGTATCATGGTTTATTTTTTTAAATAAAGCACTCAGACAGTAAAAAAAAATGGCATACTTCATATAGAAAATAGGTTGCTATTCCCTAAAATTGCCTCTAATGTTAGCTGAATATTAATAAAATCCATAAACCATTAGTACATTATGGCTGCTTTGTTCTGAATTACATAGACCTTTTATGTTTATTCCTCAGTGAAAATGCATAAAAAAATGAAATCCTCTCTAATTGTGCTCTCTGAAGATAGCTGGTAAAATCATTTCTAGCAGCTATAAATCAATTGTAGTATTAAAATGACCTGCCAGGTGCATCTTCTGGGTATCAGACTAATTAAGGGAATGTATTAATTGCAACTATTCATCAACACCACCAATGTTGTTAGGTAACCCTTACAATGAATCTTTTTACCATATTATCCTGCAATAAAACTGCAGTTTTACCAAATGTAAGGTGGGGGGGACGGCGAGGGAAGGAATTTTCAAAAGAAAAATACGGATTACTTCATTACTTGTAAGACAATTAAACACAAGACCAGATAATTATTTGTGCATATAGATTTAATACACTGCATATACATATATCATCAATCTCTCTCTAGATAGAGAGATGCACAATTTCAACACCAAACTTTAGAGGCTGATACTATCCTTTTATTCCTTTTTATCACTGATCAACTGCTGTAGTAGTTGGTTTTACTTTTGCATTTTTTTTCCAGTTGAGAGTCAATTGTAATAGTAATGTTAATTAGTAAGAGGAAGATTTCTAATAGATTTGAATCCTTACCCATAAAATGAGAGTGCACTGCCATCTGGTCCCTAAAAGTTGCCATTATATCCACAATGCCCCAAAGAAAGAAGCTAAAAAATAAGGATTGCACCACATAGTGTTTTAAGGCTTAGAATTCCATAATACACATGACTATCATAAGCTGTGGGTATCGTAACACATGTCTAATGGATGGTCAGATGAGTGGTACCTTGATCTGAAGACAGCTAATGCAATGGGCATTCTGTTTCTTAGTTGGCTAACCAACCTGTTGACCGATTACAGGTTTATCCAACAGCATTAATTTACCAAAGAGTAAAGAGACCCTACTGACAGCGGAAATTTAATTTTTAAACTATAATTGCCTAGTATCTTCAGAATTTTTTTCCAGGATGTCTGTTTTACTCTATATGTTCTTATAAATAACAGTGATATCATAGTAGTTAAGACTAGGTGCTGGTTTTCTTCATGATGTGATTCTCTGACATAAAAAAATAGTATTTCTTGTATACTCGTTCATAAGCCAAATTTTTTTTAGTAAAAAAGGGAAGCACCAGAGAAGGGGGTCGGCTTATGAACGGGTCTAGAGAGGGAGAGGTGGAACACAGCCCTCCCCCCAACAGAGAGAGCAAGGAGAAGCAGCAAAGCCAGAAGGGAAGAGGTGGGTCCAGAGTCTCTCCACTTCTGGCCACGCTGCTCTCCCGTCAGCCTCCGAAGCAGCTGCAGCTCCGGGGCTGGCAGGTTGCAGCCGTGCCGCTTGGCCCTGCCCCTCAGAGCAGGCTGTGGCCGCACCAACCAGCCTGCCAGAGCATGCTGCAGCCAGGCCAGAGACATCCTCTCCTGGCCCTCCCCAGATAAAGTGGGAAGGGCTGGGATGGAGAGAGTGTGGGGGTCCCGGGTTAGGGGTGGGGTCATGTGGGGGGTGGTCACAGGGGTTACTACCCTGACTCCCAGCTTCTCCCTCCAAAAAAATTTCCCCACCAGTTGCTGTCCCGGCCCATCAGGGTAAGTAGCTGCTGTCCCGGCCCATCAGGGTAAGTAGCTGCTGCACTTTGTTTACCTCCATGCCTGCAGACGCTCGAGGTAAACAAACCATCTCAGCCCACCAGCGGTTATAAAAAATTTCCATTTTTACTTATCCATTTTGGGGGGGGGGTCGCTTACAAACGAACCGGCTTATGATCGAGTATATCCATTTTTGGTCTACTGCACTGCTGCAACTGTAAGCACGCTATACGTTAACAACTTTATACACTGCATGTTTGTAGTTGTAGTAAAATTCCCACCATGCTGGTTTCCTAAGAGTTTGTGTTGATTTAAAAGAAACTCTGAAAAGTGAGATTTAATATGGATATAAGCTGGAGAAGAGGACTTGCTGGTGTGAGTTAAATATAGAAAACGATAAAGAGCACATTAAAAATAAAAAAAAGAGACAGCCACATTCTCCTCTCGCTTTGTCAGTTGCACAGTTGAAACCACACTGACTACAAGAAATATGAGGACACAATTTGGCCCATTACATTCCTCACATTCTTTTCTCTGAATGTGTTTAAAACATTTATACCTAGCGGGCTGGTTTGTGTTGACCCACATCTCTTAGTTATTTCTAAGGCAACTGTCATAGTTAAATTTAACTCTCTCTCATTGCCATCCCCAGAATAATCACCATCATTGTCTCCCAGCTATTCTCCACCCCAACTGAACTTCAAGAAGATTCATACAGCAGATCGTTCCTGTCCCTAGAGCTTAGCAATTTGGATAAAAATCCAAAAGATTCTCACCCTCTTCTTTCACTGGAACCCAAGAACAAGGTAACAGTTAAGGCAGCCTGGCTGAAAGCCTAAAATGTAGAAACAGTGGCCTATGCCTTAAATTAGTTACCATCTATCGCACGCATGTTTTAAGTCACTCAGCATATGTCAGCACTGCAAGTGAAGGTGTGATTGCAGCTTGGGTAGGCATTCCATGCTATCTGTAAGCTAGCCGGCACAAATAACAACGGTAGAGAAGACATGGTGAGTTATGCTTTGTACTCGGACCAACCACCCAAGTACAAGCCTGCCAGGGTCCCTGCATACATATTCAGGTTGCTGGCCTATGCTGAAGCCTGTACCAACATGTCTTCACTGCTATTGTTACCTGTGCTAGCACAGGTATGACTACCCTGTGCTACAATCATACCTTCACTTGCAGCCTGCAAATTCTATTTCCCCCTCTGTGGTTCCATTTTTTTTAGTCTCTGTCTTCATTCTGTTCTTCAATGGATCCTTCACATCATGCTCTAGCCCATCTAATTGACTAGTAAGGCCCTCAGTTTTGTTTTTCAGCCATGAAATGCAGAAGATTCAGGGCAGGAAAGGCTTTATAATTCTCTCCGGAGTAGGGTTCTCATTATAGTTGAGGAGGCATGGCTGAAAGCCTAAGAGGAAGAAACAATGGCTTGACCTTAAATTATTATTTGTATTTCGGCAGTGCCTAGGAGCCTCAGTCGTGTACCAGGGCCCCACGGCACTAGGCACTGTAGAAATATAAAACAAAAAGATGGCCCCCATCCCAAAGACCTTGCAATCAAAGTAAAAATGTTTAAAGAATGAAGCATCATTTTCCAGTTTGTATCAAACAATGGCAGCAAGTGTAAGTGCTACACGCTATGACTTGTCCATACACAGCCTGGCACTGAAATAACTCCATCGGTTGTACTTCACACCTTTGATGCCAGTAACTATGTGAGTACTTACTTTGGAATAAGTGTCTTATTTTGATTTAACTTCAGACAGCTAAAAATTGACCTCACAGCCTCTAATGGCCTCCTACTGCTCCTCTCTCTGTCCCAGAGTGTCCTATTCCCCAGGAAAAGCCGGTGTATTTTGCAGCATGTTATAATCATACCCAGGCTCTGATAAACTATGCCAAGAAGCAAGTTCCAGAAAAATGAACCCTTCACTGAAAATGCCCTGGTACCCTGGAAAGCTTTTAACTTGAGCCCCTGGTATCATAGAGAAAGAGAGAGCTAGTTACTTAAGCAGACAGTACCCGAGCCATTCGGTGTCCAGAGTCACGTATAGTACAGGCAGTTTTTCAAGTTCCCCTCACACAG
The DNA here is from genome assembly GCF_011386835.1 of Chrysemys picta bellii. NCBI lineage: Eukaryota > Metazoa > Chordata > Testudines > Emydidae > Chrysemys > Chrysemys picta. The sequence continues at coordinate 34,805,104 of NC_088801.1, forward strand.
AGTTCCACAAATGCCTCCATTCTGAATTGCTGCTCAAGTTGTGAACAGATACCTCAGAATTGTCTAAATGTGTAGGTTTAGATAAAGAAATGGGTATGCAGTGAGACTACCTAATACATTTTCATTTATGACTTAAAATAAGAATAAACCTGCAGAGTTTCCAGTCTTTCAGATGATGTCTTCTTTAATATGATGTAGATTTGTTAAGTTCAGCCACAGCAATTTAAAGCCAACTACTTGTCTTGAGTTTGCATTAATATATTTGAAGGGATATTCAATTATTTGTGGTATTCAAGCAGTTAGAAAAAAAAGTTCAAGTAAAATACTGTTCCTCTCTTTCCCCCCTCTACCCATACTGCTTTATGTTCTTACCTTTGTCCTCAATCCTTCCCTTATCCTTTTCACCTTCTCTTTTTCACTCTCACTCCATCCCCTTGATCCATCAGACACAGCCAAGCCATCTGATACTCTGCCTTAAAGTGATTTTGGACAGAAGCAAAATGCCCTAGAATCCTTAGTAATCCTTCTAGATCCATGTACTGAGCTCTGGTTAGGCTCTTATACAGCCAATAAACAGTCTTTCGACCAACAAGCCTGGAAATTGAAAACCTGTTTCCTTAACGTTGGAAGGACGCCAAGTCCTGAAACAAAATTGCATGCAAGAAAGAGTAAAACAAAAGGATAAATTAATGAAGACTGCACCCCATAACCCATCAGATAATTCTATAGCCAAGGAGCTCAATACTTAAGCAACGACTATAACAGCAACTAAAAAGGCTACTTGTACAGTCAGCAGCTGCAGGAGTATTCTCCTGTGGGCTCAGTAGGTGTCCATAGATACTCTGCAGAATGGAGGTAGGTTCCATTAAGGGGCAGTGGCTCTGATTGGGAGGGACTTGGAAATGTAAGAATGGGAACCCAAAGGATCCTCCATGCCATTTTTACCCTACAAGGGCAAGGTATCTAAAACCTGTTCTCTGAGAAAAGGGAATGGTGTACAGTACTGAGGTGAGCACTAATGATACCCAGTGCTTAAGTGGAGAGATGCATAAATGAAAGAAAGTCAGGATGAGGGAGATAAAGGAAAGGACAGGTATGCCACAGAGCTCAGTGTGAGAGCTGGAAAATGAAGGTGGGAATCCAAAGACATTAAATTGTTAAGAATTGGAATAAACTATTTTAACTGGGTGTGGCTCAAATTATTATCCTTTGGACAGATTCAGCAGAACCAGATTTGACAGATATTCAAATAAATACATGCAAACCAACAGGATAAATCATCCAAACCAACAAGTAGTCTTCTTTAGTTGAGAGTGTCTAGCTACTTAGCTAAAATGTTTACAAAGGGACAAGGCTTTTCTCCTCTAAGTCTCCTTTATTCACTTTCCAGGCTGAAGCTCAATTAGATAGGGCTGTGGAAGATGATCAGGCCTTTGAAGAAAATCTCATCCTACTGCACCTATACACACAGCATTTTCAGCTGCCTCTCTAACTCCATACCCTCTTGAGGCCCAATCATGCATTCCTTGTGCTGGAATTCTAGATGTGCTAAGAGCACATCATCAGGTCCCTAGGTGTTGCAATGGCCTTTTCTGTGTTGACGCTTTTTTTCCATAAACACTTTCAGAAATTATATGCCAGAAATGCTGGCAGCCTATGTTTTTTGTTGTTGTTGTTTTTTGTAACATCATTGCCATTCAGTACTCATTAAATACAACAGAAGTGTGGTGCAGGGTAGTCTTACACTGGTAGGCAGTACAGCTAGGCGTCAGATATTTCTTTACCTGTACATATCCTGTCATTTGATTTTGCTGGTCGGGGTTTGTTCACAGATAGATTAGTCAATGAACTGTAATAATTTATAATACAGAAATTTCCTTTGAAATCTCTTGTATGCTTCCTTCACAACTGAAACAATGCACCAGACTTAGAAGAGACAGCAGAGCAACCAGAAGCAGTTTCTTTCTATCAAGGCTTTTGTCTCCAAAAATACGCACACTGGATTTTCTTGCAATTGATAAGGGACTCTTATTATATAGATTTCATATTACAAAGTTTACCGTACTTTGAACAGACTTTTGGCCCTGGTAGAAGTGTAACAAATGTATTCACTGAGGGAAAAGACAGTCCCTCTGATACTACCAGTTTCACCAGTATATTTAAGAAAAAAAAAACAGTTTTCCTATTGATGAAGATAAAGCATGCAAACTGGCACATAAACGGTGTTGAGCTACTGTCTGGATTTACAAACTTCTCTTATGGGCCTGAGAGTATCAATGGAATACTGCAGACCCTTAGAACGAAATTCTACCACTGTAAACCTAGAACACATCTCAGGAGTCAACAAAAACTCCAGACGCAGCAGAATCTGGTCCTCAGTCATTACAACTAAAGTTTGCTTCATTGGACCCAGCCAGGTCTATTGCTTTGCTGTTGGTGGGTCACAAATGTAGCCAGAAGAAGCCCATTCCCTTGTCTACCATTGGCTGCATCAGCCTGATCTAGACCTTCTAAACTGGACATCTGCACAGCATATTTTAAAAAAGTTTACAATATGAGACAAATATATTTTAAACCAGTGCAGGAAAACAGAATCTATTTATTTCTGAATAATGAGTACTACCTCAGGTGCCAATGACCCAGGATGCACAGTGCTCCTGAAAGGGACCAGCCAGTTGCCATGGCAACCAGGGCAGGGGATCAAGCCCATTGAAAGCTGATCTTAGCTGCAACCATGATGCAAGATGGGGTAAGAACTACATGCTTCACAAATCCACTTCTCTGCCTTGGCGATGAGGCCCTGAGACTGCCCAATTGCTGATGTTGCCTCTCCGCAAGTCCAGGATGTCAACTGGCAACACTCTCTTGAAAAGTCCAGTCCAACTTTCTGTAGCCTTCCCCCTTCCCACCACCTCCATGACATATTGTAGAGCAGTATGCATGCAGAAACTGGAATATTCAGTACTGTGATTTCCAGTGCTGCCAACCTCAATCTCATGGCATTTACTGCTTTTCTTAAAGCCCAGCTCCTGGAGCTGAGAATCTCAGATTTCATTTTTAAAAACAGAATGGAAACTTGCTGAAAAGAGGAAAACAAAGGAAAAGCCTGAAAAGATAAACTGAGTGAACCCCAAGGGCTCAGAAACTAAGAATTCAAATAAGAAAAACCCAACATTCATTCTTCAAACAAACAAACAAACAAACAAACACCTCATGATTTTGGGGGCCTGGCTCAATATTTCTCACTGCTTGGGTTGGCAATACTGTGTTTGGCAGCATGTACCCATTTAGGGCCTAATTCCTGAGACTGCCTGGAAATAAGAAGCAATCTGTTTTAGGCCTTTCCACATCCACACCTCCCCAGAAAAATCACTAGAAAATGACTTTTTGTTAAAGAATGTGTACCCTACCTTGCTAAACAGAGGTACTGTAGGTCACTCTTGCCTGCATACTCCACAGCTTGCTGGATTCAACATACATTTGATCAACCTTGTCTATAGTTTCCCTTGGTTTCCTTCTCAGGTGTCACTACGGTGAGATGATGCTCTCCACTGCAGTTGCCTCTGGGAGCAGGAGGAGTTGACCACATTTCCAAAATACCAGTGCTGCACATGAAGTAAAAATCTATAGACACCCAGACCTCACCAGCATAGTTCTAGCTAGAGCCGTGTAGGAAATGGTTATCCCATCCTTCAAGAATTTAAGAAATTTAAAAAAAAATCCTATCCTGGATTTGGGATGAAAATTCAAATTCAAATTTTTGTGAACCAACAATCAAAAAAAATGTTTGATTGACCCAATCTAAACATTTTGTCTGGATAATTTTGAAACATTTCATTTTGATTACAGCCTTTATTTTTTTTAAATACAAGGTAACTAAACGTGAACTGAAAACCAAAACTTTTCATTTGAAAAATGTTGAAAGGTATGTTTTGACAATATCTAGACTTGAACTCAACATTGTTTCAGATCAGGAGATTAATCAAAACCAACTCCTTCTAATGAACACTTTCAGTTTCAACAAATCAGCCTTTTCCTATGAAAAAAAAAGTCAGAAAATTCCCAAACAGCTTTAGTTCTAGCCTAATTTTCAGCCTGTCAAGGCACACACAAATTTAAAAATACTTTTCTATGCTCCCCTCTACATATTCCCCTACATGCACACACTGATGAATATTTTGATTATATGTAGTTTGCCAATGTCATGCAGCAAGTCTATGGTAGAGTCAGGAATAAAACCCAGATCTCCTAACTCCCACTTCTGTGTTTTAGTCACCAGATCATCTTCCTTCCTCATCTCTTATCCTATTTTCTTACATTGATTCACCCCTTTCTAATGTTAGCTGTAACCTTAGGTGTAAGATCCTCCCCAGCCCCCCCTCCTTTTTTTTTCATTTCAGTGGGTTTTTCTGTCAAACCTATTTATGGATTCTAAAATAAGCCCTTTATTCCTTATTACAATTGTTCCAACACACACCTCTCCCTTTTATTTTATCATCATCCTCCTAGCAACTGTTTTAATCTTAATGTATATGGATTTGGGCTATTAGTTATTTTTGTTGATTAATTTTCTATTTATCTGCAGAGTCTAACTGCATTTTCCCTTATTTTCACACTTTCATTTCTGGCTGTCCTATAATATTTTTTTCCAGATATCTTTTATAGGAATTGTTTCAAATACACACTGCACTGCGATTTAATAAAACAGTTCTAACATATTAACTAATGTCAATTGACAAAACAGAATATATATCGTATATGAAATGCTGGACGTTTGTTAATCTTCAAAAATATGTTGCTAATAATGAACTGCTATTTAATATTCAGTTCCTATTTCAAGAAACCTAAATAAAATCTTTAGTTAAGGTTAGGACCTTATTTAGCAAAACAGCTACCAGTCTTCCATGGCACACACAGCTATGGCAAACGAGTGTTCAGGATTTCTGTGACCTTGCCCAGCTCAAAAGCCAGAGTCTTAGTTTAAAATGATACCAATTTTTCTTTTCACACCTTTGATTTTTTTTCTTTTCTAAATACAAACAAAAAGAAGAAATATACTTTGTTTATTGATGCAGAAACCAATGAAATAGTGGAATCATTGTCAATACATAAAATAGGGTGGACATCAACTTTTTTTCAGAAATCTCCAGTGGAATTACTTTGGGCAAGGTCTTTTGTCTCTGTCTGAACTGCGATTGGTAAGCTGGCTTCAAACAAAATTGAAAATATAAATGCATGATTTCTATACATATAATGGAGAATGATATGCTAAATATTCATCAGATTAGTGGTGGTGCTTCACTATTATGCTAGAAAATATTTACTGCATTGCACTGTGCTATTCAGTTCTTGCTGATATGAAACAGAAAACCATTTGCAAAAGGCATAGTACAAATCCATTCATGTATTTTTAAAGAAAAATGATATCATAATAATCATGTCAGACAACTAAAACTTTCTATGTTAATAAAACAAATGTAGGAGATCATTTTCAAGACTTCCAACTGTGGAAGCTGAGAAAATGTGGTTATAAATGGCCTTTATCCTCTTATGAAGTTCTATTCCACTACTTGTGTTTGTACTTCTAAATTCTTACAATAAAATACATTTGTACCATAAACTACATAATTAATATTTTGCTAAAGGAAGTGTTAATAAAGAATAATATTGATTGAAACTGTTCATACATTCTCATTTTTACCAAGTATTTTTATTACTAAAATGAGATATCACATATTATAAGCTGATTTAAATTAATATTACTGAAACCATGATTTGAAGCTCCACTAATATTAGAAACCTGCCAGTCTATTTCCTGTAACTATATCAATAAAGATAGAGCTGTATCTTTATGTAAATCTTATATAGATACACATATCCATATAGTTCTAAACAGATATTAATATTTCATCCTTATGCCCTTTTCACCTTATATATCTGAATAGACCTAATGCTCAAGAACCTCACATTTTATGTGTTACTGGTGTCTCAATAATTATGATGGAACTAGGAAGGAAATGATACATTCCTTGGATGATTAAATCAGCCTAAACATTTACTCTCATGATTCACAGTGGCATGAATGAAGGCACCATATTCTTAGCCTTATATCTGTCCCGCTAATTTTCCTTAGCTTCATTATTATTATTTTTTTGCCTAGTATCTTTGACCCCTCTTTTTCTTCCCCTCATCATCTGTCTCTCTCTCTTTTTTCTTCTAATTAGGCCACTTCTTTTTTTCTGTCCTCCTTGCTGCAGGTATACTTGCTACTTTCTGTCCCTGCTCTCACCTCTTTTCCACATTATCTCATTCTAAGCACAAAAACAATGCCTTTTTTTTTTTAAACTTCTGATTTGTGATAGTCTTTCTTTCCTGTGTCCCAGCCCAGGCTTCCTACCTCATGCCTAAGCTTTTCCTTTCTCCTGGTATCGGGTATGGTCTCTCTTCTATTTCTAGCCCTTAAAGTTCACAGCGCTTGTGGGAAATTAAAACTACAGCTATGGCAAAACAACATAGGTTTGGCCAAAATTATTACTGGTAATTCTGATAGAGTTTACCACTTTGTTCTCAAATAATAGCAAAAATTGCCTTAATTACATTAAATGCAAAAAAATCGAGAAAAATTCCTTGGGGAAACAGACTTGTAGAAACCTTTTTGCCAGCAGTTTTGGAAACCAAACATAAAAACGAACAGCACATATTATGGTTGCTTCTTATATGATAATAGTATTAATAAAGCTAAATAGAAAGGGCCAGGTTCTCCTAGTGCAAATCACTGTAAGTTCATTGATGTAAATGGAGCTACACTGATTTAAACAGGCTGAGGATCTGCTGTTCTTTCATACATTTGTAATGAACCCTCTACGTCAATATAACTTGACACATGCCACCTTAATTTGCAAATCTTTCAATACAAAGAAACATTTCATTTTACTCTGTGGCTTGCAGTGCTATAGGGAGGGAGAGAGGTGGGGAGAGTTCTGGGACGCTGACCAACACATGCAGAGAAACCATTGGATTTAGAAGTTTCCTACAAGAAAAAACAAATATTATATCTAGTTTGCTGCTTCCCCTCTCTGTCTCTATTACAAAGTTAAACAACTTTAAGGCTATTAACATGACCAACATTTATTGTTATCGCCCTGATCTTTCATAAGCAAAGACTTGTGCACAACTTTCCTTGCACAAATAGTCCCAGTTTTTCAATAGGGCCACTCACATAAGTAAAATTGTGCACTTGCATAAGTCTTTGCAGGATTGAAGCCTATTGTCTTTTTGGGGTGGGGGGATAGCATCCTTCTTAATGATGAAGACCTTCCTACTTCTTCTGCTGTATTCTTTCTATCCATCTATCCACCCAGGCTCTTATGACAGCACCCATTGTCATAATACCCAAGTGCCATCTGCATCATCTTTGGTCCCTATTGTCTTGATTTCACTAAAATTTTCTTTAAAGATTTTTAGGAAACACTAAATATGTGAGTATTATTGAATCCACTGATCATTATAAATGTAACCTTTAGTTATCCTATCTGTTTTGCACTGGGCTAAATCCTGCCTTTTGTCCCCAGGCAAAACGCTCACTGAAGTCAAAAGGAGTTTTGTTAGAGTAGCAGTTGCAAGGTTTGGCTTCTCTCTTTAAAGCCACAGCACAGACATCTAGGGACAGAATTTGCAAATCTGGATTCTGATGCCCAGATTAGGTTCCTGAATCCATAGTTGTGCATTTAAATACAAGTGTCCTGATTTTCAGAAATACTAAGCACCCACAAATCCTACTGCCCTCACTGGGAGCTCCAAGTCCTTAGTGATCAGGCAACTTTTATTGAGGTGCCTATATAAGTGCTTGAAAGCCTATGTTTAGGCACCCAGGTTTGGAGATTTTGCCCTGATTCAATATATTTCAACTATCTACAGAAATGGGAAATACCCATCCACATTCAGAATATCTTAACCACGGCCAACTTGATTTCAACACAAAGAAAAATTAACTTTGCTTAAGTTATAGTGAGTTTAGGACCAAACTCTGCCACTCTTCATCACATTCGGCACCATCTTATTTGACATGCAGTTCCATTGACTTCAAAGGAACTAATCATGGAATAAGATACTGCTCAAGGTGAGGCAGTATGACAGAATCCAGCCCTTATTAAATAGGAAGCATGTGTCATTATTACAGGGCTAAAGCAAAAAAACAATATCTTCCTAGCACATGAGACATTGGAAACTCTGTATCAAGGACAAAGAGACAGACAAAGGCTGACACTACTATTGAAATAAATTACACCGGACCAAATTCTGCATTGACATATTCCATGCAACTCTGTGAATTAGGGCAGAATTTGAACAATTATATATTCATAGTATATTTAATAGACTACTGGCCCCAACTTTGTAGGAACTATGAGCATAAGCTGTGAATAAAAAATTGTATTCCATTCTCTCTATATATATTTTATAGAATCACTTTAAGATAAATATTGCTGTGATAAGAGGGGAAAAAAGCATTAGCACTAGCATTTTAATAAAAGTATTTTGTCCTACAAAGTACTGTAGGAATTACACTGTGCCAGTGATATTTAATTGTAACATAAAAATTAAACACCATTTACTTGATATAAAATTGGGATAGTATGTAAATTAAGTAAGTTTCAATTCATGTCTTCTTACTCACATCTGTTGGCAGTTTAAATAGTTTTAGTGTCATTAATTGTTATAAAAGTGCAAGATTTGCTGTATGCTTGCCACTAAGGACCAAAGGCACAAAAGTCTAATTGAACTAAGTAATTAGTAATTTGTCATTTCCTATTGTCAGCAATTACTTTCCATTAGAAATCCTCACTGAAAATTCTAATTTGAAGTGAGGTTTGCATTTTATTGCTGTCCATCCAAATTAGTTTAAAATTGACAGCTACATTTTCATTTAAAATTTTAAGATATTAAATATGCTTGAAGAGGCTGAAGCATATTCTGCCTCACGTGTGCCTGTGATTATGCATCCACACTCAAAAGAGTGAAAAATGAAATCCAAAACACTTTTCTTCTTTATTCCATTTACAAGGTAGCTACAAGAATCACATGGTGGATCAAATCCTACTCATCTTGCTCTTGTGCACAATTTCACTAAATGGGACTACTCAAATGAGTGAGGTGAGCAGGTTTTTTACCCACCAAATTACATTATGAATCAGTGGTTTTCTTATTTTGCATTTTATCCGGAAAAATGGCAGTAGAGATTGCCAGTACAGAATGAGAAGGGAACCTTGCATTTTCATACTTTCATACTTTGTCCTATAGGTTTTCCCATGTGGCTTTGTTGCAAGAGTGATTTTTCATTTGTTATTTTTCAGACTCCATTAAGGCAATCAGTACTGCCCATTTCCAAATGTTCTGAGTGTAGCATGAGACAACACTTATGACAGGGTAAGAGTGCTTCAGAATGCTTGAAATGCACAGGGCTGATTAGCTGGTGAGGAGATAATGATTTACAATTAAGATGTGCCAAATGGATATGCATCATCCTTTAAGAGCTCACAACATGGAACAACTATCCAAGTGCCCCCTTGCTATTTGGCCAGATGATTCTCTTGCCCAGCCTGGTGCCATACTGAAATTGGGAGACAATGCCCAAAATTATACATTCCAACTTTTCTCAGCTTTAACTTATCTCAACTTTTGTTTCACAGAAAACAACTGGAAGCACTTTTAAAGTATGACTGCTATGTATGCTACCTAAAAAAGAGCTTCTAACAAAATGCATATTTGTTTGCTTTTTTAAAATCAAAGACTAGCAGCAACAAATACTACCAGGCTGGAAGTTTGTTGTCTAACTTTTCAAAACACCAGTATTTAATGGTAAAGCGGACATTGTGACCAGAATGTTCATGCTAAATTCAAATAGAAGATACCAGTTACCAGAAGATTTATAATACAAATGCTTTCATTAACAAAAGACAGCTATCAAAGGTACAAGATCTGTGATGATCCTTTACTGTCACAAAATGCTGTGGGGAAACAACTCTGACATCAGAAGAGTTGGCCAAGTATATGTTGAGAGATTTATTAACCCACAGAATTAGTAATGTATTAGGGATAGAAGAAAATGGAATTGCACAGTTATGTGTCTAATAATTCAATAATGATTAAGGTAGCGATGATCACATCTATACATTAATTACAGTAATATTGTATACTAACATTTTTCTTGTTCCTAATTTACACAAAACCATAATTAACTTTTAAAACTAGGAATGGTGATAAATGTCTCTTGATTTTAAATATTTTACATTCATATACATTGAAAGCACACATTTTCCACTGAAAGTCTCTCTAAAAAAAAAAAAAAAAAAGGCTAACATCACAGATCACTAACACTTAATATTAAGTGGACATTAATGCTAATTTACAATGAATTCCTATGAAGTAACATATTATATCCATACCAAAACAGATCATCATGATTCTTTGACAAAGAAAAGTGAAGAATTTTATTGACTTATCACTAATTAACAACAGATGTCTACAATTCTTTCTTAGAGACTAAGGTGCCACAAGTACCACAAGTACTCCTGTTCTTCTTTTTGCGGATACAGACTAACACGGCTGCTACTCTGAAACAATTCTTTCTAAAATTCACCATACCAGGGATCGTTCAAAAAGGCAATATCATATGCAACAGTTTTTTATCCTGAATTTTGTTTAATTATAATATTTAGTCAGAGCAAGAAATTACTTGTTTCACTTTTCAGTCTCAAAAAAGAAGAGGGAAACTGAAAACATAAGGGGGAAAGGGTCAACTGGACTTATACTGCAAGTCAACTGGACTAGAGGCAATTTTTCCACGGTGCAATCAGTTTTACTTCTTACTATATTAATAGGAGACTGATTATAATTAGATGCTTGATATGTATTAAAAAATCTGAACTTCAAATGTGTAGATTGCTTCTGCACTTTGTGTGTCCTAATTCTATGGGGTTTTCATAGCGAGGTCTGGAGATATCTCTCAGAATAATAAATATGCAAAATATATTTGAAAGCCCTTATTCTGCCATTTCTGCAATTGTGTTTAACTGCCAAATGAACAGAATTAAATTAAAAGTTCAATAAATACTGATCAATAGTCTTGTAAATACCAAGTCTATAAAATGATCTTCTCTTTAAACATAGTTATAGTACAGGAACTGTGCAGAGTATCTGCATTTGAATTTAATGAATTGTTTTAAAATCCAGTTAGATTTCTTTGTAATAAAAACCATGTTAGAAATCCAGGAACACAGACAGAAAAGATTATAAACTAGTCTTTATTCCTACACTGTTGCTGTCCTCTGGTTTAGCATTAGCTCACAATCAGCTGAATAAAGAAGTCATCTTCTGTCTAACATGTAAATAAATTATCAGGCTTCAGTTACTTTACCACTAGCTGTTTGTCATTCAGGAAAATAATGGTTAATCGATGACTAATCAATGAAGATGTGTAACGTATTAGTTTGCAGTCCTTCATCATCCTATTTTCTTCAATTGCCTGCGGGTTTGTGTTCAGTACTTACAGAATCGATTACAATTGAGAGTGATCATTCAGCTCATGTTGAGAGCTGTCAGCTGTGCTTTCTGCTATGAGTTTTACCCTCCTGTTTAATATGAGATGCTAATATTTAGCTGCATCTGGTAAGCAAGCTACCACAGTGGACATTTTTATGAGAAGTGCTTAAGTGACTAATTGTAACACTACATGTTACTTGATGAAACTAAACTTTTCCTGACTTCACAATAATCATAACCATTACTGGCTTGCTGTGGAAAATTAAAGGAAAATAGCTGTCTGCTTGAGTCTGATCATGCCTGCAGGGAAGGTCTAAGAAAGGCAACTGACAATGATGCCTTTGTGCAAAACTGCAGGGGAAAAACAGATAATTCTTCAATTTTCATATAAACTGACATTCTTTACCATATGTGACATTCATGTGTGTGTTCAATTTCCTACCAGAGCCACTAGAAAACTTAGACCTGAAGACTTTTGACACAAGGCCGCATTTATGAGTAACAAAGGGGTTTTTTTTATAACAAAAGTAATGTTTCACTGCTTGACATGTCTGTTTGCTTTGAAGCAGATATAAGCTTGTCACCAACATAAAGCTAAGAGAAGATTGGCTGTTATCCCTCCTGCACGGACTCCCTCCCTCTACCCCCACACATTGCTATCAGTGTCTAGGGTTATTCACTTTAATTATTGTTTTTATAGTTCTCTTACCAAATCCTTGTTACAGATAGTCATAGTGTGTGACTGTGGAAACTAATAATCATTAATATATTTCATTAAATATTTAGAGCTCAGCAGTATTGATGAAAAGGTGTGTGTAGGTTCTCATTTTAATGGTTTTAGTTCCAACAGCACCCTCTTGTGGCTAAAATGTTGCAGGTAGTCTTGTCTGAACTGAACTACATTTGTATGCAGTACTAAGCATACTGCCACTGTCTTTATGGCCAATATAAAGAAACCCCCCCAAAAGGGGGGAGGGAGTATCTATCATCAAAAAGTGACCTTAATGTCCTTTGTTAGCTTAAAGTGTTTTAATATCATTCCATGATCAAGTGTAATGTGGAAATTTAAAAATGATCTAAGAAGTAGTTTTAAATAGGCCCAATGGGGCATTCACTCTGCAAAAGTCTCATTTCTCAACTGCTTTGTGAAATTTATTGATTCATCTTAGAATTTTATGGATATTTTAGGATATAGCTCAATTGTTTTAAATTGCTGCTGTAGTGAGGGGGAAATACTGTACTAACTGTGAGAGCTTCCAGAAAACAGACAGACGTTCTGGTACCAGGGAGTACAAGGCAAAGACTAAAAGATACACTATTATATGTGTTATTGAAAATGATCATATGCCTCTATTCTTACATTGTGCATTTGATCTGAAATAAAAATGAACAGCACAATACCTGCTATAATTTAAAGCACCGGATAAGCTATTTTAAATATCAATAACATTATCATCTTGTTCGTATGAAGAGTTTTATTTCCAGTAGCATGTCATATTTTTGTACCTTCTTTATTAGAAATAAAATTGATCTTTTGAAAAGGACCAGATGCTCAAAACTTTTTCTTTTTAACAGAGAGAGAAAGAGATAGAGAGAGATGAGCCACCAGGTATTTAAGTTCTATTTTACAATGAGAATATAGAATACCTTTGGACCATATATACTAGAAGAAATTACACAGCAACTTTAGGACTAGCATATACAGAATTACTGCACACAGAAAACATAAGGATGAACATCAATTAGTTACAGGACTAAAAACAGATTAATAAAAAAATTAAGTCAACAGATTTATGAGCTGGAGTAGACTCTTCACATTCAGATATGAGAAATTGGAACACAGAAACCCATCAAAACAGTTACCAATATAGTTAAACTGTGTTTCAGCTAAGTCCATGATTATAATAGCTTTAGAACTTTTCCAGTGTGTACCCTGAGTCCTGTTCAAATTTCTTCCCACCGGTTTTGGAGCAAACCTTTTTTTTCTTAAATTCTCATAATAAGGGGAAATCTTTAGAAAAATGGCCCAATCCACCTCCACAAAAGTTATGCAAGGGGGATAATTGTCCAACAGAAAGATAAAGCAAATTACTGCTCTGAAAGGACGAAATAATGACAACCGGATGCTTACTTTTTAATGCAAACTTCCATTGTTCTTTGCTTACGCTGTTCAACCCAAATATACCTAGAACAAGAAATATGTAAAATGCCTCCATCCATTCCTAGCTATCATGGGAAGTTTGCTTTACTAAAGGGTATCTGCACTTCATGATGCTAGCCAAGTTGAAGATGAAAATAGTTGCTCATCTAGATCAAGCTGATGATCACAGTTCCTACATCTTGTCTTTACAGTTTCTATTTTTTGCACTGGTGATGCTATACAAATAAAAAAATAAAAACTATTAATATGCGGTTGGTGGTTAAGGTTAGGGTTATTTCTATTTCATATTTTACAAGTCAAAGTATATTCTTGAAATATCCATTTGAGTGAAGTTACTAACTCCCAATACTTTAAAATAACTTTTATTGCAAGATGTCTGACCAATCCTATATGAACATAAAAATGACTTAACTAATATTACCAAGATAATTGAGAAAAGAAAAGAAAAGTCTTGTGAACTATGATTAATGTTTTCTGATACAGGTAATGTTTTTTTAAAAAGCTATAATCATCAAAACAATGACAAATGAAAGACTCAGAAAAGGTTACATCTTCACAAAGTAACATTTTTAAAATCTGGACACCAATCAAATTGATGCAAGTATCAGTGATGCAACACTTTCTGACACTAAAGTCTTTACCACTGTCTAAAATATATAGAATAGCCTATTGTGATTGCTTAATGTCAGCTTTTGTTCATAAGCTCTTTCATAAAACAGAATTGGGGGAAATGATTTAAAGCAGTTCAATTTGTCTATTTACCTTAATCTTTAACTATTCCCATATGTCTTAGCTACATGATGTATGACTCTTCATAAACCAATTTTTCAAAGATATACAAGACAGAAAAAAAAAGTCAGACTCCTAACCTTTTATGCACTGAACTTTCATAGACAGCTGGCAAAAACAAAACTCTTTTAGGTTTCAGGAAAAACTGAAAAGGTTATTTTGCTCTCCCTTGCTTTTAGCAAATATTTGAATCTATAAAACAGTAGATGTCTGAAATATTTCCCTATGTCAAACAATCTCAAAGGAAAAAGGCATTTGTTTAAAATTGGAATGTAACTGAAAAATTAATAATCACCATTGTAAAAAAGACAATTAGACCCCTATCTAGAAAGTGGATTGTACAGTTGTGAAGTCTTGTTTGGAAAGTGGATTATAACGCAGTACAGCTGCTGCTGTGAAAGTTGCACTAGGTGCAATCTCACTTTATAATGGTATGTAGAACATAGAATGCATGGTCCTAACTATGGTGATTGTTTTTCTAACTATTTAATAGTGGGACTTGCTTTAATATATAGGCAGCCACCTTAAGATGCAATACAGCCTGTTTTGCCATTTTAAAAAAATTTATTGTACTGAGACCTTTACTGAGTATTCAAAAATGAAGCAAATACTGTGTTGCACAATGAAAAAATGACTCACTCATCACATTGGAACTCTTTGTAATCTATAAAAAGATGAGTGTCTACAGTCAATGGAAAGCTTCCATTATGTTCAAGTGTAAATTGTGGTGCAGGGTTCCATTTGTGCTTCTGTTTGCACTGCAGTTTGCAGAGCGGGATAACTCAGAACTATATTCCCCTCCCCAGAAACAAAAAAAATTCTAAATTTAAAAGAAATGTTATATGTATATTATATAGCTATAGATAGATATAGATATATACCCAGAGAGAGAGAGAGAATATAATTTTGTAGTTGTGTTTCCTAGTTCAGGAAATATATGGCAATAATAGCTAGGTAAGTCAGTGGAAAAGTAGTAAATACAATGTAATTTATACTTTTCAATTGATTTCAAAGGGTGTATGTATATATATAATTTAGAATATGAAAACCAAATCTTGATGTCAAAAGAGTGAACCAAATCCTGAACTTGCCATCAACAGAGTTTTACCTGAGCAGTGAGGGACATAAGAACGTGCACTTTTTTTTTTTTAAACACATCGTATTTTATGATAGCCTCACTTCCATAAAGCCTGTTTATAGTCCTAGACACAATTATTGCATAACTTTGTTACATAATTATTAAACATCCCATTTGACAGGATGACCAACACATTTTAAAAGGACTAGAACTTTCAGAAAGAGAAACAATTTAGTATGGAATATATTAAGTTGTGATTCCTAGAATTAAAATGTCTGTTTTTAAAACTTCAAGTAAGCTTGAGAAACTGACGGTGAATCATGCATACAATGTAGGGTCAATGCCGTATTGAATTTCTAGACCATTTTCAGACTACCTTCTGGCAATGGAAGCATTTTGACCACTGACACTCCCTATGGGTATTTCTGACTATCCTGGTACAATGCACCATTCCCCATTATTGAATCTACAACAAACTGCTCTAGGTTATTCATTGATTGAGTGTTTAAGTGTATTCTTTGGGAGCAAATGGAGAATGAATTCTGTAAACAATCACATAAAAAAATCAGCAGAATTCCTTGCTCAGAGATGTATTTCAGCTGCAGCACTTAATTATTTGTATTCTTTGATTATGCTGTGTCACTTTAAATAAAGATGCACTAGAATTTTGCTCTTCCTTTCACAACCAATACAAAGATAAAATGTGCAGCTCAACATTTTATTTCAAGGAAAAATTAAGCCATCACTAGCCACTATGACTGCATAGGCACATAAGGTTTAAGCACATGTGCCATCTTTTATGCTAACATCTTTATCGAGATCAATTACAGTATGCACTATCACTGTTAAATAACCAATATAGATGCAGACTGCAGCTCTATAACATTCCTAATGGAGGTTAGACCAGACATTAAGGGCTACGTTTTCATAAGCTCAAGCAATAATTGTATATATGTGTTTGTGTGTCTGTCGACATCTTCAATCATACAGAATTTTGATTCTATATTCAAATGTTCCTTTTTCCATTGTAACCAATGAAAAACCACAAACACTTCAATGTTTGTGTGTGTCTGTCTGTCTGTGAGGGGCAGCGCTGACTGCATTCATACGGTTCATCTGCCAGTATGTATTTACAGCTACTCCCTTGCTCACAGCACTTTGTACGCTAGCAGGAGCAAGGTATAAACCAAACACAACATTAAAACATTTCAGACTTCTTTTGCCATTTCCATCTCTCATTTATAAAAAAGGTTTTATTTTTGTACGTCTTGAAAATAAAATTTGTAAGCAATATGTTACCAGCATGTGAAAAAATGTATTGACATATACTTCAATGTATTGCTGTTTTGTCATTTAAGTTTGTTTCATTTAGAGAGGATTAAATCATTCTAATGAACTTTACAATACATCTAGAAAATATATTAATTACTAACTTTATTATTTCTTATAGCACCCACTGAAAAGTAAACCATGGAAGAATTATTATTCAAAATTTATATTGAAGTAGCACGTAGGACCATCCAGGTTGGGCCCCATTATGCTAAGCATCCCTGTCCCAGAGAGCTTACAGTCTAAAAAGGCTGAGCAGTGCAGAAAAATATGCTGCAAATATATTCTGAACCTAATCCAGGGTTGTTCAGGAGATCAAGCCTTGTGGTTCTGTTATCAAAAGAGACAGCACCATAGAGCTACACAAGGAGAATCCACACACACCCTTCCCCAAGTGCCTAAATGGGGTCTATGGGAGAGAGAGTAGCTGGCGAGTCTATGAATTACATAGTGATATGTATCTATCAAAACCCAGTGATATCACAGTGGAGCAGGACACAGCTGATACTGGAATTCAGGGATGGTAGTAGGAACTGCAGTGTGGATGCAGAGTCTCTGCTGATTGGGAGAGGGGGTTTCCACCACGTTTAGCTTTGTGAAGGTAATAATTAAATACAAATTACTGTTCCCAATTCTGCAATTAAGAGCTTAACCATACATTTACTACGGGTGCCCAAATACATATTTTAAGGGTTTACATACTTCTCACTGTCTCCAGGTACAGAACTGGCTGCCTAGGGTGCACAGAGCACTTAGAATGCACATATAACCCTGCCACATATAATCCCATAGGTGCCTAACTTCAGCCCAGTTCTATGTGCCTTTGGAAATTGGAGTCTAAAATATCATTTGTTTTGCAGGAGAGCCTAACGGGCCAATAGAGATCAAGGCTTTATTGGTGTGCTTTACTGCTTATTATGAAAATAAACAATGCTAAGTGCAAAATACTTCACATAGGAAAGAAAAAAAAATCAAATGCACAACTATAAAATGGGAAATTAACTGGCTAAGTAGCAGAATTGCTGAAAAAGATCTGGGGTTTATAGCTGATCACAAATGGAGTACAAGTCAACAATGTGATAAAGTTGTGAAAAAGGCTAACATCATTCTGGGAGGTATTAACAGGAGGTAATTGCCCCACTCTACTCAACACTGATGAGGTCTCAGCTGGAGTACCAGTCCAGTACTGGACACAACACTTTAGGAAAGATGTGGACAAACTGGAGAATCCAGAGGAGAGCAACATTAATGATAAAAGGTTGAGGAGAGACCTGATAGTCTTCAAATATGTTAAGGGCTGTTACAAAATGGATGAGATCAATTGTTCTCCATGTCCATTGAAGGTAGGACAAGAAGTCCCTACAGCAAGGGAGATTTAGGACAGGTATTAGGAAAAACTTAGTAACAATAAAGGGAATTTAAGCTCTGGAATAGGCTTCTAAAGGAGGTTGTGGAAACCACATTTTAAGAATAGGTTGGATAGCTAGCATCCTGTCATGGATGGTCTACTTTGTCCTCAAGAAGCACAGAGGGCTGGACTGGATCACTTCAAGCTTCCTTCCAGACATATATTTCTATGATTCTGTGAAACTTAATGGCAAAGTACAAAAACATTTTCACGTGTTACTATATCTTAGTACTGAGTTAATTATAAAGTTACTGTAAAATTGACAAAGGCAGTCTTAAAAAAAAAAATTCAGGCAGGAATGTTCTATGGTAAGTTTCAGCCAGGAATATATTTGACTCTCACACTATTTTCTTTTCAGATTGTCCATTCTCCTTTCCTTTGTCTACAAAACTTCATTAGTCTTGGATTTTCCCCCTTAAAGCACTATAGAAACATGAAAAACAGATTCAAAACTAAACTTTCCTCTGGGGTGATTGCTTTTTAAGTGCCATATAATTGTCCTTTATATTGTATTAATGTGGGGAAACTGTGACATTCAAATGACTAACTAGGTAAAACTCCACCGTAAGAAATTTCCATTCCTGAGGGAGATTTTGAGACTCCATTATATCACAGTCACACTGTTCCACCTTACGTTTTTTCAGTACTGCTAATATAAACCCCTAGTTTTAGAAGTTTACAACCTGGCCATGAGAGTCTTTACTCCCAGATTAAATGTGCTGGGGAAAAAATCAGCTCTGCAGCAATAATCATTTTATATCATTTAATTTTTTTTAAGTGTTTGGATAATTTTAAGTGCCATTACATCAAGGACTATATTAAAAGAAGGCTGAACCTGCCAAGGAGAGAAAGTTGAAATCTGGATGACAAAGAGTCCTAATCATTAAAGCTGCTGCACTGGTAAGCATTTACAAGTTAGGAAATGACAAAGCTAATTTTGTTTGTGCAACCTTAACCATCCCCTGACGTGTATGCATTGCAATACACTTTAAATATATGACCGCGTTCTATTTCTCAAAGAACACAATATGATTAGGGCCCTACCAAATTCATGGTCCATTTTCATCAATTTCATAGTCATAGGATTTTAAAAATCATAAATTTCATGATCTCAGCTATTTAAATCTGAAATTTCATGGTGTTGTAATTGTAGGGGTCCTGACCCAAAAAGGAGTTGGGGGGTTGCAAGACTAATGTAGAGGGGGTTGCAGTACTGCTACCCTTACTTCTGCGCTGCTGCTGGCAGCTGCGTTGCCTTTAGAGCTGGGCACCCGGCCAACAGCTGCTGCTCTCCGGCCACCCAGTTTTGAAGGCAGTGTAGAAGTAAGGGTAGCAATACCGTGACCCCCACTAAAATAAGCTTGCAACCCCCCTGCAACTCCCCCTTGGGTCAGAACCCCCAATTTGAGAAATGCTAGTCTCCCTGTGAAATCTGTATAGTATAGGCAGGGCCGGCTCCAGGGTTTTTGCCGCCCCAAGCAGCAAAAAGAAAAAAGCCGCGATCGCGATCTGCAGCACTTCGGCGGCAGCTCTACCGCCGCCGCTTCAGTCTTCGGCGGCAATTCGGCAGCTGATCCTTCACTCCGAGAGGGACTGAGGGACCCGCTGCCGAAGAACCGGACGTACCGCCCCTCTCCATTGGGCGCCCCAAGCACCTGCTTGCTGGGCTGGTGCCTGGAGCCGGCCCTGAGTATTGGGTAAAGCACACAAAAGACCAGATTTCACAGTCCGTGAATTTGGTAGGGCCCTAAATATAATAAACATTTTTTCCTGCAACTTTAGATAGATACAAATGTAATATCATGTACTGTCATGCCAGACAAAAAAAGTCCATTAAAGCTATTATTTACATATAATACAGAGGATTAAGTATAAGAAAACCGAATATGCAGTATCTAAATTTGCAACTAATTTAGTTTCGCTGTTAGCTGCCTCAGTCACTTTGTTGCACCTAGGGAAAGCTGCACCGCTGGTTGAAAAGAATTGTGACATGGCTGTTCACTAAGGCCACAATCTGCTCCACACAGGCAGACATACCTGCATAGAGCATCACTGCTTCTATTAGAGCCAAGCAACCAATTCCTCTGTCTGCAGCAACCTCCAGAACACCCTGGGGACGGGCTATATGGAAAAGGAATACAGCCTGCAAATTTATGACCTTTTCCAAGTAAGGTCATCAGGGCTCTAGGGGATGATTTTTGTTTCACCCACCATGGCTTATTCAATCTCCATCCTCTCCCTCCTCCCTGTGCAACCTGTGGGTTACACAGCCATGCTTCTGGAGATCTGTGTATGGAGATCTAGCCAGGGACACAATTTGTCAAAAAAATCTAAAGACTTCATGAATACATATTTGCAAATAATCTGGCAAACCTCCAAAGGGGGGGAGGGAGTATTATGGTCTGTTGAGAAAATAATGCGTTAGAAACAATTACAAATTTGTACACACCTACTAGACTTCACATACACGCCAGCCAAGTGGGAGAATAATACTTTTTTTTTAAAGACATAGGACCGTACACTGCATCAAAAACAGCTTTAAAACTCTTTAAGCCAAGAGAGTGGAGCGGCTCCAAAACAGATCCCATGATTAATGCGAATAGGAGTTGAGAGAAGAGAATGTCAAAAATGTTGCTAAATCATTTTAAGGTTAGCATAGAATCAACCTCAGCTAGAAAATGGAGAGCATAAAGCAGGTACTCTAAGCCACAGAATATCTTTGCTCTTCACACTAAGAGGCAAATGTCATCCTCTCTAAAATAAATGGGAGTTTGGTGCCTCTGACTTCGACGAGAGCAGGATTTGGCCATAGGCAATAGGAATTGTATGTGTGGACTGAAGACAGGCAGTGTAACTGACGAAGTACTTTCAGCGCAGAGATAAGGAGAATAGCAATAATGACCTCTTGTAGAGATGGAGCCAATGATTATTTCTCATATTTAAAGGGCAATGATTATGGAGTTTAGGGTCTCTGAGAGGGGCAGTATTTTTAAGAAGGATGGTGGGAGTTTACTCCTTTTCCTTTTCTCATCAAGAAAAGGCCCTATGGTCTGAGAATCCTGGTTCCTAATTACATCCCTAGCTCCTAATTATATCAGTTCATTAAACCTTACATTGACTCTTGTAGTCAGCAAGACTCTGCTCCTTACCTAGAAAGGGAACCATTTAAATAAAACTGTATTATTGCTCTTACTAATACAGTTTAGATAATTTTTTTGGTACTGGATATGAAGACTGCTGAAACCTACCCTGAAGGGAATGTAGGAATAGACTGATTCTCTGACTGGCCAACTTCTCTCTTTTGTTTCTAGGGTATTTTCTCCCAACTACTATGGGGGGAAAGAATAAAAAAAAACCCCAACATACTCTTTTATGCTATAACTGAAGGACCAAAATAAATATTATGTTAGGTGAGGTGAGGAATATTTTCCCACTGAGAGAATTATTTCTTACTTAGTAGGTGACTATTTAAAGAGGAAGAAATTAAATATGTTGTCATGAGGGGAGTTAACTGTAATTTTGAAATAAAAATTCAGTGTTTCACCTAAGATTGCTCTGTTCTGACAGAACCCTAGAAAGCACTTAGGAAAGAAAATAACCTAGAGAACCAAAAGAATAAAATTAAGGAAAACATTTAGGTTAAGATTAAACCTGAAAGGTGCAATGGAAATATCAAGCACACCATTTGTTGACTACAGCAACTAACATCCTAAAACCTTTTGCTTTTAAACTTTACAGACTGCAAGCAGCTTGAAATGCTCTGCTAAAATAGAGGCAATATGTGCATATGCCTAATGGGTGCAATTGCTATATTGTGTAAGAGACAACAATTTTAAAGGTGTACTGTAGCACCTAAAGGTCATAAGGTGGCGCCTAAGGAGGCTATTTCCACAGAGCATAAATGATGGGACTGTGAATTTTTTTATGCTCCATCTTAGAAATTAACTGTTTATTTAGAACCTTTGGTATTTGGGGGAAATTAATTATTGCTCCACCAAGTTAAGGAAGAATGGGGCAAGAAAGGGGAGCTGTAGTTGTGTGTTGCACAGCTGCAAAGAGGGACAAAGCAAATTTAATTATCTGATTTGCATGTTCAAAAATGATCTGCATAGAATTATACACTTCTACTTATGGTCAATGCATACTACCCCAAGACCAGGCAAAGGGCATGGAGCAAAACTTAGCATGTATGGCTAGGGTATTCAGGGTGGAGGGAGGGCAAGGATTCTATTGGTGTTCAGTTATGTGGACGAGTGTTGGGGTGAGTGATTGCTAGGATTTCTGGAGCACTAGGAAGGGAGGGATTGGGGCTGTCTGCCAGGATTACTGAGGACGGCTAGGGCTAGTATGGAACCTCCCACCTTCTGTCCCTGTTGCTGCTGTCTCCACCCAGCTGCTCCTTCCCTACAGAAAAGAGGAGAAGAAAGAGTGTGAGAGAGAGAGAGAGAGAGAGAGAGAGATCAACCACCTGGCTGCCATCTGCAAAAGAGACACCACAACCAGGGCTGGCTCCAGGCACCAGCTTAACAAGCAGGTGCTTGGGGCGGCCAAGGGAGAGGGGCGGCATGTGCGGCAATTCGGGGGCGGTAGGTCCCTCACTCCCTCTAGGAATGAAGGACCTGCCCCCGAACTGCCACCACCAATCGCGGCTTCCCCTCCGCCCCCCAATTGCCGCCGCTGGTCGTGATTGCGATCGCTGCTTTATTTATTTATTTTTTGCTTGGGGCGGCAGAAATGCTGGAGCCGGCCCTGACCACAGCATCCCCTGGGTACCCAGAGAGAGCAACTATGGCCCTTGCCCATAGTCTGGCTGGATGCATGAAGATTCAGTAGAGGTACAGGAATGAGTAACATAGCTGCCTGATGTGTAGGGATGTATGACTCTTGGTAGCCTTGTTTGCAGTGAATTATGTAAGCAGCAGGAAACTTGAGGCCACATTGACGATTGCCTCTGCAGGGAAGACAAATACAGTGGGTCCTGGCCAGCGAACCAGGAGCTTTCTCATCCCCTTCTCCTAACTTTGTAGCAACTCTTCCCTGGTAGCTCTTTGGCATGTGAGATTCAAAGAGGGTTGGGGGTGAAGGGGGGAACATTCTTGGAAATGGCATTGTATTTTAGAAATGCATGGGACTTTTGGAGGTGATTTAGTGCTCATCCTTCAATATTAGCTCACTCCTTTCTCTCCAAAGCTTGGATTCTTCCCTTGTCCCCAGTCACCCCACCCCACCACCACCGGTATTCTGAGGTCCCTTCATTCAGGAAGCTCTGTAAGCATGGCCAAGTCAGAGTAGAAAGGCATGGAGCCTTTCTGTGTGAAAGTAGACTGTGCCTCTATGATCCCAGGGGAGATCTGCAAGTCTTCAGGCTTGAACCTCCAGCTAATTATTAATGCCATGGAGATGAAGGGGGGAAATTACCATGCAAGGAGAATTTTGGGGAAATAGTGGAAGTCCAAACTCCTGGAATTCTCTGCTGACACCTGGCCCTTGGTCTTGAGGAACTGTACGTTCTAAAGCAAAATAATTGAGCTGAAAATAGCCCCATGATTTGTATGGTGCGTATAGTGGCACAAGAGTGATAGCAAGGGGTTAGAGCGGGGGCTAAGAATCACCCACATGAGGTTTTTTCCTCCACGTGCAGGGTCTCTCTAACTTTGCAGTTTCTGCTTTCTGTCACAACCTTACCTTTACTTAAGCACAGAGCACTTTCCATTTCATTTATTAAAGCAGTGCTGATTAGACATTAGCTATCCATGGATTTTTCAGCATACATCTGATTATTGCATCTATATATACACATATATCTATCTCACAAAAGATGAGTAGCAGAAATTAAATTCATTGAAAGGCTGCTGTTTGGTGCAAATGGTGGCTCCAGTGTAAGTCCAGGCTGTCTTTTCATCAAGCAATAGAGAAATACACAAATTAGAGTCCAGATGCTAAAGCCACTACCCACATGAGGAGTCTTGTTAGAATGAACAGAATGGAATCTTGTAAGGATCGCATGAGATTGCAAGCTAAGGACTATCTCCAATACCTTTTTCTAAGCACGCTGCATTTAATGTAACTAGGATCCGATTCTTTGCCCTCGTTTTAGCCCCTCTGGATCAGCTTAGTGCAATAAGAGACAAGAAACTTATTATTGCTGCCTGCTTAAAAGTTTCCCTTAATTCCCTAGGGAGGGTAATTTCTCCAATGGCATAAACCTACAGGAGTGAGTTCCTATCCCAACTCTCTCCCCACCACGAGGGATGTATCGGAGGGATGCAGAATATGCTCTACTCTGAATTCACAGATGGTGCATGGTTCTTTAAGGGCCCCAAGCCCAACGTAACTTCTTAGAGGAAACCCTAGCTACTTTACCTCACATCAGGGCTGCGGTCAGAGCAGTTTGATAATCAAGGTGCTGTACCCCGCTCCCTTACCAGTCCTGACCTACCCCATGCAAAGTGGATCTCAGTGCAGAAGAGAAGCTGCCCCTTCGTATTTCCTTCTTACCAAAATTGAACTACTTTTCTTCACACAAAAAATGGGGGGGTGGGGGGAGATCAGGCAAAGCCTCCAAAATTTCCACACAGCCTTGCTGCCTCCTCTAAACAGATTAGTCCTATACCCGTTTCTAATCAAGAGATAGGATCTTTTCCCCTAAATACTGGCAGAACGCAATGAGGGGGTTTGTTTGAATTGCATCTCCCCAGTGTAGGTTTTAATGTGTTTGTTACATTCACTGTTCAGTCTGCAGCCAGTGAAATAAAGCTCTGAGAATTTAAGATTAATACAGGTGGAAATTACCTTGCATAGTTGTGCCTCATTTTATTAGTAGCCTGCAGTTGTGTTTCATTTAGGAAGTGGTGAAAGTATGAGTTGAAAACCAAGAAGGCAACTGCTAGCACTGGTCTTTATTCAATAATTAAAGCTGCATTTCCAAAGATTATGTTACTGTGTAGTGCAGCAAGTAGTTTTTTGTCATGTTGTCTTGATGTGTGTGAGAAACTGATATCACTATATTTCTCTTCCATTATTGTATTTGTACAGCATGTTAGCTCAGAAGTTATATTTGTGAGAGTTTTTAAAACTGAAACATTCGATAATTGCTAGATCTGGATTTGTGTCTCGGTACAAACAGTTGGGTTCCATATTGTGTATCTTTTGATCTTCAAAGATTTCAATGGCTTTATTGATTAAACCATACAGTACAAACTTTCAGAGTACAGTTTTCTGTTGTGTAGCTTATTTTT
Source organism: Chrysemys picta bellii (assembly GCF_011386835.1). Taxonomy (NCBI): domain Eukaryota; kingdom Metazoa; phylum Chordata; order Testudines; family Emydidae; genus Chrysemys; species Chrysemys picta. The sequence goes on from NC_088801.1 coordinate 34,830,645, forward strand.
ATTTATTGTAATAAGATATGGGTTTAAACAGAAAGCATGATACAAGTTTCAGCTTAAGGTGAAGTTAGTTTTATTTATAAGGCTATGGTGTACATGAATTCATTAGCAAAAAGGCAAAACAAGCTAGACCAACCAGGTTAGAAAAGTCCTAAAACATTTATTGAAGTTCTTTATATGAACCCTGCTCCCAGTGGAATTGGCTAATGTACAGCATTGACTGTCTCAGCATTCTGCTCATGGCAACAATATAGTTACACTCCCATGCAGCTGTTACAACACCTTCCCATTAGTTCTACAGGTGGTTTCATTTTCTTTAGCTGAAAATTAAACTGACTGATCTCCTTTTCAGCTTCCTGGCTAATCTATAAATGCAAAGCTGAATTGGGTGAAGCAAAACTATCTCCACCCCACAGATATTATATATTCATACCCCTGAAAAAGGCCCTTTCAAAATGTGGGCACACCAGACAGTGATTACTGGTGAACAGGAAAATGTTGCTGCTGAGTAAAAAAAAATAAACTAAATAAATATCAGACAAAGGCCAAATGAGAGTCCTTTGTGATTGTTGGCCAACATTCATGCAACCTAGAAGACGGAGTAGGATTTGACTGAGTAGCAGCAGTTTCTAGAAAACCAGGAACAAAGCTATGAGGATATTAAACTTGCCCCCCTTTCATATAGCTGTGGCCTCTTGATACTCATGCCTGTTAAAACCAATGGCAACACAATAATCTGGTGTCAGATCAAAGTTAGAGAGCAGTTATGGTAGAATGACAGCAACAGTGTTCTTCGTAAATGTGATAAAAATAAAAGCATGCAGCAAATAAGTGTCAAAGAAGAAATTGCAGAGTTAGTTATCAAATGGGGATCAACTGGGCAAAAGGAAAAAAACCTGTTTATTTCCCCAGCCCTCAGGAGGAATTGAAGGCGGCAGAAGGCCTACATTAAAATGTTTAGTGGTGAAGCCTGACATAATGGCCCAGCCAAAACAGAAAGGAATCAAAATTGGTGGATAACTATGTATCTCAGATGAGAGCATCTGGGACATGCATGTGTGGCAGTAAACTTTGCAAATGGTTTAAAAAAAAAAAAAATCAGGACAGATTGAAAGGTTTCCAATCAGGACTGTTTTACATTTGAAAATTGGATTTTTGAATGCATGAAAGGTTTTATGAAAAGTGTCCGTTTTCTGTGGAAAATGTCAATTTTGTTGAAAGACCAAACATCTGAAAACCAAATTTTTCAGTTCAGAAATGCTTGCACAGTGCCACATGTGAGTTGAAGTTTGGCTGCCTTGTGCCCCCTTTCTTCTCTAAGGGCAGGATTCCCAGGGGACTACATTTCCCATGTCTCAGCAAGAGGGAAGACAGTGGTGCATCATCAGAAATGTAGTCTGACCAGAAAGCCCAGCTGACAGAGGAGAAAGGGACCAGGAGGCACCTGAACAACTCCTCCCTCCTGGCACTTTCAAATCAAAGTTCCCCAGGTTTTGGGCCAAAAGCTTCTAGTTTTCAACCAAAAATGTTGATTTTCAATTTTCACCAAAGAGTTGAAATTTTCCCCACACGCACCACAAAAAACCCAAATCACCTGAAATTAAAAATGAAAATTAATAGTAGACATAGTGGCCAAAACATAATACTGTGAGTAATGCCTCACATACCAGTGGCTAAGGCAAGACGCCTGTAACAGTAGTCCCGAAAGGATAGTATAAATTCACATACAACACTATGTACGTATAATGTAAAAAGTAGTTATACAAGTGATTAATCAGAATCCACCTCTGTTTTGACTGTAAGATACAAACTGTTTCTCATTCTCTATAGTCATTTCCTGAATGAATCACCTTCAGAATGCTGACCCAGAATGCTAACTGTCATGATTGCATGAAATGCTCAAAGTACAAGAACCAAAATAACACGTGTCTGAGCTCAATCCAGTATGACATGAAAAATTGAGAGATTCATTTTCCACATTTTGCAGTCATCCTCATAGCAAAAGGGGGAGGGGGGGAGAAAGCTGTGTGAAACTTTCACATTTCCTCTCTCCCCCCCCCATAAAATTTTTGCAATAAAGCCTAAATTTTTTGAATTTTGAGAAACTAGAGATCAGAAACATGGTAGCAAAAAAAAAAAAAAAAAAAAAAAAAAAATCCCCCAAAACAAAACACCTAACACCAAATTATGTATGTTAAATACTTTCCTCACCTTAAGTCATAAACACATGGTGATAGGTTCTCAGCTAAATTGAAGGATTTATCTTCCTTGAAAAGCAGAAAGACTGAACAACTTAGTAATTCACTGTGAAGCATTAAGTCTTGGTCATTCTCTGCATGGGTGTGCTTTTTAATTACTATATTTATTTGGCCACAATTTTAAGCTTAGTTGTATACCAAGATTTGAAACCTCTCTTTTTTTAAACCTTTCCAAGGCAAGTAAAAGCCCAAGGCAGGGAAAAGGAGAAACAATTGTACCAAAAATCTAGCCGGGCTAATGCAGAATCCTCCTTAAAGTCTGTTTCTGATAAATTGTTACTTATTCTTCAGGTCAAGCTACTGCAAAATAATGTGTAAGAAGGTAACCATGACATGTAAAGATGGCTTGCTGGCCTAGTAAAGGACCTAGCAGACACTGAAATAGATGCCAAGAAGAATTTGCCTTTAAAATTACCTGTTGGATTGACTAGAAGCAGAGAGTCTCTTGTTCAAAGGATGAGGGGAACTCTCAGGAATATGTAGGTATGGAAGCTGGAACTTCTCTTGTCTAATTTGGAGAAACAAAGGACATCAATTTCTAGAAATCTTTAGTGACGTGCAAATTAAATTTAAAAGAATGTTTGTAGGAGGGACAGAGTCCTAGAATGGGAGAGAAGAAATGTAGGGGGTGCGGAAAAACAGGGCAAAAAGGGAGGGTGGGGAGGCAATACTATAAAAATCTCCTTAGAGTTACAGAGTCCCTTTCATCGTGAAAGATCAGAGAATCAAACTGAAGTTCACACTCTAGATTGTAAGCTATTTGGGGCAGGGTCCATCCATCTTTTTGTTGTGTTTGTATATTACCTAGCAGAATGGGGTATTGGTCCCTAACTGGGACTTCTAGGCACTACCATGATACAAACAACAATGATATAGGGATATTGAAATGCAGCATCTTCCAGGGCAGAACACAAAAGTAGTATCTTAGTAGTGAACAGCTACATCACATATAGTGTTTTAATATAGGGAGTGAAGAATGTCTTTTCCAACTGAAACTGCAGAAGTTATTTTGCTAAAAGAACGTAATTGCTAGAGTTGGAATTTGGCCAGGTCATTGATGTTAACATTCCCACTCTTGCAAAAAGTGCCACGAAGTCTTTAATGACCACAAGTGGTCAGGACCTTGAATTTACATCTCATCTAAAAGACCTCAAGAGTGTTGCACTATTATGCACAGAATAAGAAAGACTTGAGGTGTCAAAGGGGTAATTCTTCTAGTTAATTTAATGTCAAGAAGCTAACACGAGATGATCTATGAACAAGCCAGGGATACAAAAAGTAGCCCTCAAATTGAATTTACAAGCCCCAGGCAGTGGTCATTCTGGCTTTGGGACACCCAAAAATTAGTAAATAAAACCAAATTAAAATAATTTTACCTCAGGGCTACAGTAGTTTTACATGTCATTCTAGGACGATCACTTCCTTCATTCAAATTAAGAAATACCAGTTCCAGGAACCCAAGTAATTTTTCAATCCCAGATTTCTGGGGTTGGGGGGGGGGGGGGTGGCGCGCGCAGAGAGAAAAGAGGAACTGTGTAGAACACATGAGTGGTGCATGCATTATGTGAAGGGAAGAGGAAATCATATTGATGGTGATTTATTTTCATATATTCAGAGACACTCTGGGGAGGGGGGGAGGGCGCCGCATATGAGGAGGAGGAGGAGGAGGAGGAGGAGTGGAGCTTTTCAGTTGCTTTGCTCAATCACAAGAATGTTTAACTGAGCATGACACATCATTGCAGTGCCCAGTCACCCTACAAACAAACTATAAAAAGATCCCAGCCTGCTAGCCAAGGTGCACCGAACTCAGAAGAAAAACCACCTAAAAAAGAAGACTAAAAATCAGATTTCAGCAGTGAAACCAAGATTGATCCCAGGACTGTATTTTGCAATTGTATTGCATTTCCTGTTCTAGGAGGAATTTATTTAATGGTAGGCGTTCTAGTACACCAGATCATGCATCACTCATTCCATAAGGACCTTCCCCAGCAGCAAGTAGCTTCCATTTCCATAGAGTATAGAGCCCTCAGTGAGCTGCCTAACAAACATAGTCAGGTGTTCAGAAGCACTTAAGAACACTTGTAACGAGGGTACACATGCAGCTTTGTAGTACGATTAGGTTGTAATGTGATCCACTTTATACCCCATGGTGGAAGAGTAAAGAATCTTTGGGCCCATTACCCACTACTCATGCAAAAGAAGTTGCAATGTCTTCTGCTGCCCCATTAGAGTTTTCCTTAGAGCACTGCAAATAGTAGCACTACATCCAAAACTTTCTGCTTCTTGCACAATGTTACAGCAGGTACCTGAATGGCTTGAAGGATAAACTGGAAGACTGGGGAAGAGACTGATCATATAGATACTGACAATCAGAATCCCAGGTAGGGGAAAATCCAACAGCAAGGAAACAGCAGCAGCAAGAAGAGTGATTGGTTTGAGAGAACACCTCATAGGGCAGAGAAGGATGAGTGGGTTGCAGCCTGGTGGGACCTCTGTTGAAGTGCAGCATCTCTGGAGAGAAAGAGAGAGTGAGTGTGCGCGCTGCATCAGGAGAAGCAGTTCAATTTCCACACATTCTGCCTGTGATCTATACGCTTTTGGTTATCATAGCTAAAATCTAGACTTGAAGCCATTTTAAAGTCAGGAAAGATGCTCCTTTACAATTGCCATCTCCCTCTTCCCCTTGAGATTCTAGCCAGGGTATAAAGTCATAAATGTTAGTGATGGAATAGATGTATTAGGTAGGTCACCCAGTCCAGCTTCCTGCTGACTCAGGACTGTTCCCTCTAGTGTTTACTAGTTTGGTTTTAAATGCTCCAAATAGAGCTTTCACCATTTCTCTTGGCACAACTAATCCACAGCAGAATAGTTGTCACTGCCAGCAAGTGTTTCTGACAGTCAACCTAAATTTCCCATTTCTTAATTTCAATTGTTCGTACTATAGAGAGACTTCTTTCCTGGGTGTCTGGCTGGTGGATCTTGCCCACATGCTAAGTGAACACCATATTTGAGATCGGGAGGGAATTTCTCCCCCCCCCCCCCACTCAGATTGGCAGAGACCCTGGGAAAGTTTCATCTTCCTCTGGTGCATGGGTCACTTGCAGGTTTAAACTAGTGTAAATGGTGGATTCTCTGTAACTTGAAGTCTTTCATTCATCATTTGAAGACTTCAGTAACTCAGCAAGAGGTTAAAGGTCTATTACAGGCCTTAAAGCCTGAGTCCCACCCTAAAGAATTCCTCTTACTCATTGGTGTTCAATCTCTTCCACTATTTGTAGACTCTTGCTATATATGTTATCTTAGTTGACACATAGTCAAGCTCTACATGTTTACAATAGATCTTTAAATTTGTCATTAAAAGTCTGTTCCTTCAGCCTTCCATATGACAGTTGTTGCTTCCCCCCCCTCCCCCCGAGTTCCTTCTAGAATGTATCTGGACTGGATAGCAGGAAATGCAAATATAGTGTTTATCCCTTTGGCCAGAGCAGTTAAACCCTAAGCGCCTTAAAATCTTTTTCTACTAGGGAGAGAAATTGAGGATGGAGTTAAATATTTGTGTGCAATTCTGTTTATTTACAAAGAATGCGGATAAAGTCCCGTTTCACCAAAACACAGTAGGAAGCAAACATTGACAGTTTTTTTGCTCACAACTCTAAGCCTCTTTCCAGGCAGCACTCTGCTTCACAGCTCTCTCTTCAGATCACAGTACAAGTGCTTCTCAGGATTCCTTTATGCCTTTTCTGTGTACTGCTTTGTTGTTTCTCCTGCTTCCCTCTCACACAGTTGCAACCAGGTCAGTCCCCCCTGCCCCATCTGTCATCCAATCCCTCAGAAACCTGTAAGGTCCATACACTATTTTGGCATGCAGTTTAGTCAGTGGGTGGTGATTTCTTATTGTTTTAGTGATACCTAAAACAAAGGGCCAATTGTTTCCTCATTTAGCCTGACTGGAAGATGGCAATCACCCAACAAGGTGGTGTCATTGATCAATCCTATTATGCTGGGAAATGGACAATGCCCAAATGGACAACACTCACTGTGCTGCTTTTCTATTACAATATGGCTGTCTGTCATACCAAACATCATGGCAGCTCAGATGTTCCCTTGGAACTGTATAGTCCAATCTGGGCGGTGCAAGATCACCAACAGATGTCACAAAGGATATGCAGGCTCCCACTGAATCCTTGGCATGATGCCTGGCCCTTTTATAATCAGTTGTTCATGTCTCTCAAAGTGTTTACAACCTTCATTAAATAGTTGCTCTCCATTCAGGTCTGTTCTTAACGGTGTCTTCGAAGTTAATATTCATACAGCAGGAGTTGAGATTCTGCATCAGGGTTTCTGAAGCTATTTACATTTACCATCTTTCCTGTGCTTTGAGTTTCAGCTCACCATAGAGAACTTTTTTCAGGAGTCTGTCATCGCCCATTCTGATAACATGACCTGTCCATCTAAGCTGAGTTTTGATAATCATTACCTCACTGCTGGTGTTTTTTTGCTCAAGGACCCAATGGAGAAAGTGTGAAACATTAAGACCTACAGAATAAAGCAAAACAGCATGTGTAACGTATTAAGTTGCTTCATACATCTGTGATAAACAATCCATGTTTCACACCCATAAAAATGGACGCTCACTGCTGCGTTGTAGATCAGCAGTTTTGTTGACAGTTGGATGGTATGCTGTTGAGAAGCATATGGCACAGTATTCTGAAGATCTGGCTTTCCTTTCATATTCTATTTGATATTTCTTGATCCAGGGAACCATCACTTGGAGGTGGTACCGCCATGGTATGTAAAATGATTGATGTTCAGGTTTGTACTACCAATGGTCATGTTTGACTCAGTGATGCTGGTTAATGGGGGAAGTGGTTGAAAGGAGAATTCATTTCTCCCACCCCACCCTGCATCAGGCCAATGGTGAACCCAAACTCTTCAGTTTCCTCTGACAAGGAGAAGCTGTAAGTCACTTTCCACTATGATTAAGTAGAAGACAATCGTCCGCAAAAAGCTTCACATAGGAGATCCACAATGTCGGTCTTTGCAGTAAGCCTTCAGAGACTGAAGAGGAGTTTTCCACCAGTTCTGTACCTTTTGTAGATGCCCTACTGAAGGTTGTCAGTTGCATAATTCAGAATGGCTGCAAAGAGACTAAAGAGGACCAGCACACAGCCTTGTTTCACCCCATTAGACCTGGGGAACTCTTTAGAGAGGCCACCATCTGAGGTTACTTGGTCAGGTCTTCATGGAATTGACAGATGTTAAAATGTTGGTGGGACAGCCAAACTTCTCTAGAATTTTCCAGGAGACCATTTATGCTCAGTGTCAAACAGTCCTCCCTCTGATTCTCTACAGTCACATGGGAAAGACTGATTTCTTTCCCCCACCCCCAAAATTGAAGGCATTATTTTAAGTGTTTTTCCCCTGCAGGAATCTTTAAAGACAGAACAGCAGCTATGCATGGTGCAATAGATCCCTCTCCGCCCTCCCCCTCCCCCCCCCCCCCCCGCCCCAACGTGGAGGTGGAATGAGAATTTGCATGATAAGGATGGCTATAATTTCAGAGCTGTAAAGCACGGCTAGCAGTCAATCTCTGATTAAAGAATACGAACATGGGACATGTGCCACCAGGAAATGCTGCAGCTGGTTTGCTTGGGGATGGCATCTCATCATAGCTGGACATCCTGCTCCTGCCTGGAACAGCAGCAGTCTTTCAGAAGATGGTTTGATGGGCTAACAGCCACCACACTCTGGATCATCTACCAGAGCAGCAACGACTCTGGAGAGAGTCTTTTCCTACCCATCTAAGCTGGGATCCACCAGAGCATTAATATTTTCCAACTCTGCTTATCTCAGATCACTAGGCACTTCCAGAGAGATCACTGCCATCAAGGGCAATTCTGGTCTTGGGTGCTGTATTGATGCAGTGAAACCACAAGGGTTGCAGAACTGAATTCACCCATGCACTTTTCAGGAGTGTGCCACTTCAATTTCAGTTCAGTAAAAACTAAAAGCAATTCAGTTGACTAGTTACATTGTGTACTTTTATTCTGGGGTATGCTCATTTATGCTCTTCCAGGATATTCTGGGGTGTTTTTAATGGATTAATTTGGAGAAGAAAAAAACCACGCCCACACCGAAAAGGCTTATTGCACTACAGACAGGATAACAAGGGCAATATACTGTTTGCTCTGTCCTCATATCCCACCTGTTATGTGGGAAGCTTTACTTTCATTAAAAAAGAAGTTGCCCTCAATTAATAACAGCCCTTATTTAGCAGCTGTTCTTTATCAAAGTCTTGTCAGAGAAGCTGAAATAGAGTAATTAAGAGAAGTAGTGGCTTCTAATCAAAGCTAGGTAGTATTCCTGTGCCACTGTATAATTTTTCAAAGAATTGTAGGGTCAAATACATGGAAGCTCTATTCAACCCATACCCAGATTTCAAAGTGCAGTCTCATCTCCCCTTCCATAGTTTATAGCTCACTACTGTCATGTTTTTGCATTCTCTCTTTCAGAGCAATGCAAGGTGGGGGAGGGGGAAGAGAAAAGACTGGCCACAGAAGCAGTCTAGTCTTGCTGGGATTGGTAGTCCCTTGGCATCAGCTACATAGCTGTAAGTCCCTTCCTCATAACTCTGCCCTACTTCTGGAAGCAGCCTGAGTATATTGGGCTTCTTCAGGAGCTGCCAGCTCAGAATGCATGTCATGGGTAGATGACGGAAAGTACAGGCTAGGGAATGGAAAAATACATGGCCAGGGTGTTTCTATACCATGTTGCAACACACACTAGCCCACAGGAGCGGTTACAGCAGTGATGGAATTTAGAGGAGTCTTCAGGCATATTCACTGTGATGGCAATACAATGCTTCCATTCTCAGGCTAACTCCCTCAATCCCTATGCCAAGCTCAGCATAGCTGAGGGGAAGAAATTGGACCAGAGAATCTAGCCCAGGTTTTACACTGTGCTCAGAGCATGCTAGCCCAGAACGTTGTTAATTTAGTCACTGCTGTGTGAATGCCCATACAGCATAAACAGGAGGTGGGGGAAATTTTCAAACATACCTGTCTTTCAATAAGATTTAAGCACCTAGGTAGCTATGTCTTTTGAAAATGGGATTTCAGCTCCTGTGTCACTTTAGCACTTTTCAAAAGGTATATAAAGTTTAGGTCACTGCTAGGTCTCCTTAATTAAAGGAGTGCCAAGTAAACAGCAATATAGCATCCCTGCTGGAAACAGATGAAAATAAATGAATCTGAAATTGCGTTGAGTTTCATTAGATATTGAAACCTGCATGTTAAGACAATGAATTATGAACCCTTGAACTCTAGCTCCAGCTTTTCTACTAATAGATTCCAGTAAGTTACATTTACATTACATGGTCTTCTGTAATTTGCTGACTCAAATCAAGTCCAATAGCACCGGCATAATCTAGCCTGACCTAATGTTACCTGGAAATGGGAAACCTGACCTAATCTAGCCTGACTTGGAAATGTGAAGGGGACTCAAACACCAGTGATTTCTCTACCATGAAAACAACAAGGAGCTTCATTTGAGAACAATCACTGCGTTAGTTTTAGAAAAAAAATCCCAGCTAAGATTAATGCTTGTGCTGGGAGTCCCTTCCACTTATACATTGGCTGAGATTATACATTTACCATGGCTTGATGTTGCATTTCTATTTTTAGAACAGTAAAACTTTTACAGAGTACTACAGCTCTTTAAGAGTTAAATGCTGTGTAAAATTACTGTGAAATGGAATGTTTGGATTCAAAATGATAAATGTAACTAATTTAGTACTGTGTTATAGTTGTGTTCTCTTCTGGGTTAATATCCCCCTCTCCCCCCCTCCCCCCCCCCCCACACACACACCCCTCCCTACCTGATGGCACTAGCTAGAGCCAGATGTAATGAGGCTACACATGTGCCAGCATCCTGACAGCTATGCCACTATCAATCCACCTCAATCCCAGCCTATGGTATCCTTGCTACCTAGCACTACCCTGCTCATAAGAGAAGCTACCAAGATCTCAAGAAGGGAGAGAGATATTTACAATACAACAGACAAGACAGGCCACCAGATTCAGTTCACTGCCTTGATATCAAATTTGAAAAAGTCCTCCTGAAGTGAAAGTGGAGCATATCAAATCCACCATACCACCTAGCTCTCCTCATATTACAACAACATTAGTCACTTTCCTTATTATCCAGTCAAAATATGCTATATTGAAACAAATTAGATTCTAAGCACATATTTCATACACTGGATCAAGTCTTGCAAGGGTTTTCTTTTATTATTTATAAGATCATGTACTGTCTTCCTGCTGAAAATGAGATGGTCTGCATGAGGAAAAGCTGTACAAGAAATGCAGAGAAATGAAAATCAGATATTCCCTAATGATATTTAAAAATAGAAATTTTGCTGCTGTTACATACAGCATGTTCCATCTTTTGAGATTTAATGGCTCTCTTGTGGTTTAATGGAGAATTACTTTCAGTAATTGATTATTAAAATTTAAAATTGCTAACCATCTTCATTATTAGATGAGTGAACATGTTATCCTTGTAATTAAAAAAAGCTTGAGATTTGCTTTCATCCTGTTGACAGAACGGGTAGATAAGCTGGAGTGCTGAGCCTGATAGTTTCAGGCTTCATTTTTGACCAAAAAAAGCCAGCAAGTTATTTGATGATGAAAATACAGAACATCCACAGAGTGCAGAAAAAAAAAATGGATAAACTAAAAACCCCTACAAGCTAATTAAAGTTTTCAGGCCCAACTGCTGTATGCAGCATTTATTGGCTATTTCAATGTACTTCACACATGCTGAAACCCACACACATTATTCTTGTTCCAAAATATACCCTGAATTGCATCAAAAAACTGGTTCCACTGAATGTGAAAATTTGCCCTTTGGAACTCAAAAAGTTAGGATTTGCCAAATGCTGCAGCAGTAGTTTGGGAGGTCCGAGAAGGATCAGATGACTACATTTGCTTAAAAGGGAGAAAAACGTGTTGTTGGTGTAACGGGAGCAGATTGACAGACACTGTTCCCTTTAGTCATCCCTCCTATGGTACAAAAGTGAGGAAAGGCCTTTGAAGATTCCCTGCCAATAGAATTCTCAGCTGTGATCTGAACCACCAAGTAGTGGAGAAATTTATGATGTAAACTCTATATTCCCCAAAATGATGAGTGGTAAATTCAGTTAATCTTCAACATTACTGCAACTGAGATATTTGTAGAGGTGAAAGAATAGTTTACTCTGTATTCCCATTCATTGGGCTTGTTGCTGAGACTACCTACAAGATTTGAAATTGCTGGGACAGCCAAATGGCCCACTAATTAAAACCATGGGTTAGACTACAAAAATAGTTAACTAAGATGGTGAGCAGGCTAAATTCTTCTAAGCTTGATTCTAAAATGTTGTGCAAGTCTGAAAGGCACAATACGACCCTAAAACAGAACATTGTACATGGAGCCAATATCACCACTTTCCATGAATAGTTATTCAAAATGCTATTGAAAAATGTGAGCAATTTTATAAAATGTTTTACACACCCACAACTGCTCAGCTTATTAGTATGTCCATAAAGAAATCAGAATAGAGTGTGAGGGAAAGTCAACCAGGAAGCTTCCCACTTATGGGAGACAAACTTTATTTCAGACTCAGGTCTTGACAGATAAGTAGTGTTCCTTCTGCTACAATTGATAATATGAAGTCAAAGTCTGCTTTAGTCAACATGGGCCAAAGTCTATTGATTTCAACATGAACAGACTCTAAAAGTGGTCACATTTTGGTGTCATGTACAGAACTGCAGGCTTGCAGGATCTGCCAGTTCTTGTTAGTACTTTTTCTCCTCAATATAGGAAACCATATCCTTTTGTGGCTGGAAGATAGTATCACAGGTGTCATTCAGGAGAATCAGGAATGAAGTTACCTGAGCTTTAGATGTTTGTGAAGTTATCAACTCTACCAAGAGGAACACATACTGAATGAAAGCTGCAGTGAGGTGGCTGATCGCCTATTATATGGCCAACTGTGCTGGTACCACATCAGTTTCCAAAATAGCTGGCCATGTGACTAATGGCTCAAAAGAGCACAGCAATTGTTAATGTCAGGTTAAAAACATATATACACTATATTTGAAACAAAATATCCCTCATGTTACTACACTTGTTCATTAAATTCAGAAAAGGTTGTGTTTAAATTAAAGTTTTATTTTCCCCACTTTGTTTCCTTTGACTTTCTGCATTTCCCCCTCCCCACCCCCCAGCTTGAAGGACTAAAAAAGGTTCTAGTCAGTGTCATTTTTTGCTCAGTTTCACTTTGATCTCAAACACTACCTTAATGCTGCAAAAGTATGGTTGCAAATACTGCAAAAGAATGTAATCTCTTGTAGAAAAAAAACCTATGCCCCCTGTATTATTTTAAAAAACATCTATTGGGATTTAGGCTTCCAGGAAGTTAATGTATGTTACCATTTGACCCAAGAGTGCCCATTTAAGACTTAACACAAGGACATTGATTAGAAAGGACAACTGAAAAATCATAAGATATTACTTGTTTCAAGATATCATCTTGTCCTTTTCAAGATTTAGCAGATTAATATTTAAACCACGGGCCCTATACCCATATTATCTGGGCTTATATTTCACTTTATAAGCAGGTAAATACAACATGCTTTAATATTTGTAAAAATAAAAAGTTTTAGATCTAATACAGTAGTACACAGCAATTAAGCACATTTTATTGCTTGTGGTAAGAGAAAGGATGCAGAAAAAGTGTAAAATAGTTGACAAATTTTGACTAATTTAAGCCATTACCATTGTATCTAACATTTCAAAATTATTCTTAAATATAATCAGACTACTCCCTACTTTTTTTTTTTTTAAGTATCTATTCCATTGAAGTTTTGTCATTCAATTTTAAGCAGACCAAAATGTGAAATCTTATTGACTGGTTATTTTTAACTAGAACTCTTCTCACTAAAATACAAGTCACTTTTAAAGACTAGACTGTTAAGGATTAAGTAGTATGATTAGTATGGGATTTTGCTAGAATAAGTGTTCTGTCATTCAGGAATAGTGATGAGTTGCCATCAGCACACTAAACAGTTTCAGCTAGAAAATGCTTGTCCTTCCATCAATGCACATGCCATCTGCAAAATGAGACAAAGCAATCACTGAAAATTCACAGAACAGTTATCTGCCAATCAAGACAATGGTCTCAACCAACTCTCCAATGTTCTTTGATCACAGCCCTAACATTAACATTGGTGAACCATTTTGTCTTCAGTACAGGAACTTCAGTTCAGACACCATTATTTCAAATTCTTCTGGAGGCACATGTTCTCCAGGTTCTTAATTATAACCTGGAAGAGCCCAACTTACAGTACTCACCATTAAAAACCCAGAATTTGTCAACCGTTACCTCATACATACATCTGAAACACCATGTAGGTAGAATAGGAAGTGATTGTGCAGTATCTTTAAGTGTTGACATTTTAATGTCAACCACTGTTCTTTATGTGGCTATGAACCCTCCAAGAATAAAGCATACATTTCCCAACACTTAGCAAAGCGTATTTGTAACCATTCTTGCCCATATGTATTCTCCGTTTGTCCCTCTAGCACAAGCCGATTCTTTTCACCTTCCTCTAGAGTCTGGTAATGCTGTTCACTGTATTTTATGTGTCAGCATGGATAGAAGCCATCTCAGTGCAGTGGAAATGGCAGATTGTGAATAATCAACAGCAGGCATCAAGGCACTGACATGTCATTCACTGGTAACACCATGGGATGGAATGCCAATACTACTTTTTAAATATTCTATTGAGGGAATTCCCAGATCCTAACAGAGAGTGTGCTTTAATACATTATGTATGAGGTAGCATCCAGTTTCTCCATATAACTAGTGCTAAAAAGCAAAGGTGCTGGTGGAAGAGGTGGGGGGGGGGAGGGAGCGGGAAACAGCATGTGCATTAACCTTAAAATACATAGGACATTGGTTTCCAGTCCCCACTATTAAAAACGTTTTTATTACTGTAAAGGATCTATATAGATGAGCTACATAGGGAAAAAAAGAAATCCTACTGCTGAGTTTACTAGTTTTATAAAAACTGACTATCTTAACATTAGCAGGATATTGCAGAATTGTGGCCTTGCTTTGTAATGTGAGCCACATGTGGCTCCATGCATGTGTGGAGCCACATTAACTTCAGCGGTTGCCTTCTTATGCGTTGCAAGCCATGCATAGTGCATCACATTCTGTACTATCTAATGTGCCTTGGTGCAGTCAAAAATTGCCAGGAACTGGAGACAAATAGCAGTACAAAGTCAGTCAAGTACAATGAGGGTTTGTGGGGTTTCTTTTATTTCATTTTAGAACCCCAGGTACAGTGAGTCTTCCCCCTCTCCCCCCTTCATAACAAAGCTGCTGGGGATGAGACAAGTGCAAAGGTGGCCCAGCCATGCCACCTATACTGAAACTGGCAGATTCATAATTTAAGGCCAGAAGGGACCATTGGGATCAGCTTGACTGGTCTTCTGTATGATATATGCCTTACAATAATTCCTAGAGCACATCTTTTAAGGTTAAAATCAAGACTGGATGTTATCAGTGATGGAGACTCTCCCACAACTCTTGACAAATTGTTCCAGCAGTTAATTACTCACTGCTAAAAAAGTGCACCTTATTTCCAGTCTGAATTTGTCTAGCTTCATCTTCCAGCCATTGGATCATGTTATACCTTTCTCTGCTAGAAAGAAGATCCCCATTATTAAATATCTGTTCCCCATGTAGATACTTACAGACTAAGTCAGCCCTGAACCATTATTTGTTGATCTAAATAGACCGATAGACAAGGAGCTGAATGCTATCAATCTAGCAGTCATGTACAGGATGAGGGGATAGAAGCCCTGAACTACTAGAGAATTCTCCTAACACAAGGGGAATTCTCCAGGGGCAATTGAGTTTGTTTTCAGTCTGTTGTGTCAGCACAACGCACATTTTTTAGCTGTCCACCTCTGTAACTAGGAAGTTCCTGCTCCTATTTAAATCAATTCAGTAACTCCCACTAACTTCAATATGAAACCCCAAATGTTTAACCAATATGCTGTTCCACTGGGACAGATGTTTAAAGCCAGTTCCCTCTCCCCTCCCCAACAGGGACTTCTGCTTGGCTTCTGACTTAACATCTGCATGTTCTCTCTACCCAACTGGCAGGTGAAAATACCATTGGTGCCCACAGATGAGGTAGACAGACCTAAAATGTCTGTCATTTGCACCCATGATTGGTTACAAATGCTTGCACCTGTAGTCGATTGCAGGGGCAAAATTAGAGGCTATTTTTGGAAGTCTGGCCATCAGAATCCTAATGTATTAGCACCACAAAGAGCCCAATTCTCCACTATCTTGCCCATTGTGTAGTTATTTTTATCCATGAAAAGTGAATGTAAAAATCTGTATAAAATTCTACTATTCCAATTTGGGGGACATTTTACAATGTAGAAGTCTACATATGGTGCAAGGTAGAGAAGAATCAGACCCACAATTTCCAATTGATCATTAGAAAAAAAAGTGTGCTGAGTTTAGCTCACATGTTTCTGTAACAAGTGCATAGGGGGAAAAAAAACCTGTACAGGTCCTATGTAGTATGAAGGATCTAGTATTCTGTAGATATATGTATCACCAGGAAAGCATTTGATCATTTACAATGGAAGAATGGCTACATTTAAAGTTTAATACATGAAAAGCAACATCCCAAAACAAGGATTGCTTTTTACTATGCAGGAGCGCCATAGTTGTTCCCAGAAATCTAAGGGTATCCCAGTTCCCACCCCTTACAGTCTTCTTACAAAAGACCCTCAACCAACAATCGCCCTTTTCATAGATATTGTTTTCTGTGGTGCTAGTATGAGACTAGTAATATGGACAACTATTAAACATTACCATGCTGATTTGGTCTCACACACAATGGGAGTTTTCCCCACATTTACCTGAATTAGTTTCAGGAATCACAAACCCAATGTATGATTTTCCAAGCATTACCACCCATTCATGTCTGGGTGGTTTAGAATGGCTGAAATAATGAAGAGAGATTATGTCAAGCTATTAATGGTTTTTAAGATTCCATACCAACACAGGGGAAAGTGATAGTTTAAACTCCCCCCAAAAAGTAAAATGTTTCACTTTCTTCCAAATACTTTTCTTCTTTTTCTGATGGTAGTAGGGGCATCTGTGGGCAGAACACAGCTTCCGGTAATCCTCCCTTGAAGTTTTGTTCTAAAGTGGCCTGAGCTATTCCTCTTCCAAAACATAGTCTCTTATTTTGACAACACATTGCAACTGGCCAATAGATAAAGTGTCAAAAATCAACTAGAGAGTGAATGTTTTACAAGCTAGAACCTATATTTATTATATAGATTTAGATGCATTTATGGACTATGAAGTGTCCTGAGCAAGTAAAATTCTGTGTTGCTGCCTACAAGTACAAAGACTTCATTAAAATGCTTTTCCAAAAAAAAAAAAGTCTGTTTTGTTAGAATAGAATATTAAGTGATTTGAATTGTGTAATTATCTTTACCTAGAAAATTTACTATTAGGCTTTTCCTTCTGTTGTAACCATGACAATTGTGGTCTTTTAATATAGTTATCAGTTTAAAAGATATCTTCATTAGCATAAAATCATCAGTTTTGATGTTGTTAAAAGGACTGAGACACATTGACTGATAACTATCTCGGCTAGTCCATTTCCATGCTATGGTAAACTGAATGATTAGCAGCTAATGTGTTTAAGAGAGAGGATTTGCTCAATTCCTCTAAGTTTCCCCCTGGTTTTAAATCCATACCCAAATGGCTTACCTGATGAAATTGATCACACAGCGCCATGTGAGAGAGTCTTACACATTCCAGATCCATTGCAGTGGATAGGGATTTATATGGTGGTTTTGCTTTTCTGAAGCATGACTCAAGTACAGATGCTAGATAGGTCATTTCCTCATTAGCATCAAATGCTAATACAGCCTACAGACTGCTGTGAATCAGATGTGGGCAGATTTACTGGCAGACATCCAATATAGACATGGGAAATCCCCTGGTATTTGCTCAATGAGGTCCAAATCCTCCTGAAGAAAAACCTGGAGAAAACTCCACCACATTAGATGCTCACCATTTTGGCTGCATGCTCCTTTTGCAAGGAGGAGGGGGTGGGATTTGAAGCAGGCCCCACAGAGCAGGGTAGGGCTTCTCCACAAATTGCTAGGCCAGCCTCTCTGCAGTATTCCCCTCCCTACCGCCAGCAAGACTATGCTCTGCTCCCTCAAGCTCTTTTCCACCCCCACATCTGTACAAAATCCTCTGCTCTGATAGGAGAAGGCAGATTCAGCATCATTTACCCCACACAGAGATCTCCCAAGTCTTCATGAGTACTGCAGCCCTTTGTTCCCCTATGTTCTGTCTTCCAATCCACAGGCTTCCAGCTGTGCAGAGTAGCCATGCAAAGACAGGTTTAAACTTTGGATAAGGACAGCATACCACAAAGCCATGGATGCCTCTCCCTTAGTAATCTATCACAAATCAACTGATGTTTATCCATGTTTAGGAGTGTGAAACAGCAGCTGTTTGTGCCATTGAGTTTTGTAAAGGCACCAAAAAACAGCACTGATGCAAAGTCTATTTTAAATCTTTTTTTTTTTTTTAAAAGGCTTTACAAGACATTAAGAACATTAGATTAGCAAAAGGAATTATATTGTAACTGATTCATCACCCTTAAAACTCTGTACACCTCAGTACATCCACCTCCACCCTAGCAGAGAAACAGGTGGTCACATGGCAACCTCAGCCTGGAACCAGAGAGAAAACTTCATTCAGAAATCCATGTCCACTGAAATAAAAAAACGTATACTGAAAATAATCCATTTTCTAGTCCTTGAATAATTCACATTTTTCCTGCCTAATATGATCATTCACATATATTATGGCAGTGCCCAAAATATGCAAGGTTCTGTACAACTAGAGCCAGACCCTCTCTGACCCAAGAAGCTTATGATTTAGAGATGAAAGACAAACCACACCAAAACAACCTATGTAATATTCGGGGTGGAGTTAGTCAATGTAGATCAGTCAAATTATAAAGAAGCATTCTGAACTCTGAACAGATGGGTATAGTACTGGTCATAAAGAGACCCTTGCTGAACCAATGTCTAGACAAGTCAAATAGTTTAGGTCCATTCCTTTAGGCTCCTTTAAAAATCCAGTTATAAGCTATTAGACACATGCCTTTGTACAAGGAACTAAAGAGTAATTATCTCCTAGTACACCTCTACCCTGATATAACGCTGTCCTTGGGAGCCAAAAAACAAACAAAAAAATCTTACTGCATTATATTGAACTTGCTTTGATCTGCCGGAGCGCGCAGCCCCATCCCCCCGGAGCACTGCTTTACCACGTGATCTCCTAATTTGTGTTATATCGGGTTGCGTTACATCAGTGTAGAGGTGTATATGCAAATAGGCAAACCTGTAACCAATACGAGCTCTTAATTCCTAGTGGCTTAAAGTGACAAAGACAAAACAATGCATTGAGCTATAATACATTAACCTTTTTAACTTGGGCATGTATCTAGAGAGAGTTGATCAGAAGTGATGGTTGCTTGTTAGACTGTTGTGCTTCTTGGAGGATTTAAAAGCCTTCAGCATTGTTACGGTAGGAACAGATTGATTCTGCACACACAGCAGTGCCCTGCCCAATCTGAATGCTCTCAAAGCCCCACAGAAATGGAGAATGGCAAGCTCAGTGGAGTGAAGAGAACAATTGCTTGCTAAAAGGTTAGTAAATAGATAACTCTGTACTTAGCATAAAAATTGCTTATAAATGGTTAACCCCATGTCCTCAGTTTCCCATACAATTAGACAGTAGCTAGTTAGGTCACTCTGCAGAAAAACCTTTTTCCAGAGCATGAGGGGGTCATTACTTCTGGAATCCACAGGCAGATAAAACCTATGGCACAGTTGGGCTTCTAGTAGAGTCCCAGAGGACATCTCACTAAATCCCTTCTACTCTTCAGTCTTTTAACAACTCAAGAACAGCCATACTGGGTCAGACCAATGGCCCAACTAGCCCAGTATCCGGTCTTCTGACAGTGGTCAGTGCCAGATGCTTCAGAGGGAATGAGCATAACAGGGCAATTGAGTGATCCAACCCCTGTAATCCAGTCCCTGTTTCTGGCAGCCAGAGGTATAGGGATGCCCAGAACATGGGGTTGCATCCTTGACCATCTTGGCCAATAGTCATTGATGAACCTATCCTCCATGAATATAACTATTTAACCCAATTATATTGTTTGCCTTCACAACATCCCTGACAAGGAGTTCCACAGGTTTACGGTGCATTGTGTGAAGTAGTATTTCCTTATGTTTGTTTGAAACTTGCTGCATATTAATTTCCATAGGGAGACCCATAGTTCATGTGTTACATGAAGGGGTAGTGACACTTACCTATTCACTTTGTCACCATTCATATTATAGACCTCTACCACATTCCCAGTTAGTCATCTGTTTTCTAACCTGAAGAGTCCCAATCTTTTCAATCGCTTCTCATATGGAGGCTGTTCCAGATACCTAATCATTTGTGTTACCCTCCTCTGTAGTTTCTCCAATTCTAATACATCTGTCCTGAGAGGGGGTGACCAGAACTGTGTGCAGTATTCAAGGTGTGGGCATACATGGGTTTATGTAGTGGTATGATGATATTTTCTGTTATCTATTCCTTTCCCAATGGTTCCTAACTTGTTAGCTTTGACTGCTGCTGCACAGCAAACCGATGTTTTCAGAGAACTATTTGTGATATTTCAAGATCTTTCTTGAATGGCAACAACTAATTTAGACCTATCATTTTGGATGTATAGTTGGGATTATATTTTCCAATGTGCATTTATCAATATTTTAAGTTCTGATGTTCGTCACTTAAATATTGCTAAAGCCACCCACAAAATTAATAAAAATAAACTCCAAATCAACTGAAACACATTGGGCAATAATTCCCACAGGCTTTCCCCTCTCTAACCAGTCGCCCTTCCCCATTGGGGAATTTTCCCCTTTTAGCTATACTCTGCCCAAGCTGCCACATGACAGACAAGGACCTATAATCGCTTTACAAACTGTAGTCCCCTTGCCTTGTTACAGACATTCCTATGCTGGGGCTGTCTTGCATAGAAGTATTAGATATACATATAGCCAAAGTGACCCAGAGTACTTGGAGACACTCGGATCATCACGAATGGTGACATCTTGCAGGGAAGGATCACTAGTTTTCCTCTTACAAGCAGAGCCAAGAATAAAGCATATACTACTCCTAAACATATACCTCCTAATACTTAGTTATGTCTATATGCGGCAATATCCACATTCCATTTACAGTAAATTCCATCTCTAATGGGTGCACATGTACAGCACTTAAAAGGTCTGAAAGCTTGAGATCTTCTTGTTAAGTTCACAGCTTAGCATTTGGAAGCGTTATAGGAAATCTTTCCTCCTCCCTACTCTTGACCCTTTGAAAAAAATTCATATGTAGAGTGATAGATGGAACTGCTTTCCTCCTCCCCGCCCCCATTTGCCTGCCATTCCTAAAACCAATGACATTATTAACCTCTGTTTTCCAGCATCTAATAAAACTGTTTTGCTTGTGACACCCCAGAATAAATGCATCCTGGAATATTCTGTTTGGAGTTAAGGTATGCAAGAAGGAAAAATAATGATATAAATGATAAATGGAATAAAGATTTTAGGGAAATTTTATTGTATTTAATTAATCTACCATTTTTACTAAGTTGCTTTCAAGTGAAATGGCTTTTTACCAACTCCTTTTGAAAAGGTTAGAAGGGTATTCCCTGAGCTACAATCATTAGCATATAGATGTCTCTAAGTGTTAATTTCTGTTTTCATTGAATGAATGTAATTTAAAATGAGGCCCTTTCAAATCAGTTAACTTTGGCCATTTGAAAAAGATAAGAAAAATGGACTCCAGCATGAACCCCAGCAAAACCTGCTTCTTAAGGATAAATATGTCACTATTTAAGAGTCTTCATTGCTGCATGTGTTAGATTTCAGGAATCTTATGGAGAAGGGTGGGTACTAGGATTAGAGTCCTATTGCTAGGTGATGGAATCCATTAATAGGGTTAACAATAACAAAAAAGAGGGTTATTTTTCAGTTCATTTTTTAAACGAAAGTTGAAAACCAGTCTAGAAATTAGAGCTATGGCAATTAGTTTTATACCTACAGCAAAACCCATTGAAATTTTTCCTTTTCAGTTTCATGTAATAAAGGGAGAATAATTTAGAGCCTGATCCAGCTCCTAGTGAAATTAATGGCACAGCAGCCATTGACTTCAGAGGGATCAGGACAAGGCATATTTTTAGGTTTTAGTTTTAAACTATTTAATATATGTGTAGTGTGAAATGCCATAGGCCCTTTCAAACACTTGTGCAACAAAGCATGAACCACATCACGCTCCTTAACAGAAAGATTCTATTCAGCCTGTGTCCATTGGACATACACGTGCATATATAAATGGTAAATATTTATACAAACTGTATATATATTTATTAGATGCAACATGCATACCCTGCCTATAGTTAAGGTCACCTGACACTTCCTATTTTAAGTTGCTTATATCTTTGACAAAGGTCAACCATTTGGGCGAATCCTTTCCATGCTGAATTATTTGGAAAACTATTTGGCTGTTGTGGAGAGTAAGATTAGGAAAAAGATATGTTGTTTTGCCCATGATAAAAATAGTCTTACCATTGTTTTAGAAGTTTAGTGTCTACATGCTTTCGAGTAGGAACTTGAAATTTAGCAGATGTGTCGCCCTGGTCAGGGAGATGCCTTTTGCATCTCCAGCAAAATTCACCTGATTTTAGCCAAGTTCTAAGCTTTCAAAATAGTCTCATTTTTCATATGCTCAGTTAAGCTTTTTAGAGTTTGGCAATCAAAATTCTCTGAAGATTTGGTCTGCAATGAGCATGCTCAAGCCCAGATGAGAGAATAACTTTTCTTGTAAATTTTGCTCCTGGCAGCAGAAAGCAACTGAGGTCAAGGAAACTACCTCCTTGCTCTCAGTGCTTCTGCTGGTGACCAGGCAGCATGAAGGGGAAACAGGATGTAGTCTAACTCGAACATGGGGGGAGGGAGGGAGAAAAGAGAAGAGACATGGTGCAGGACTGGAAGATGAGGGAGGGAATATCAGGATCTGGAAGGGGTGGGCTGAAGGAGAGAAGGACAAAGACAGAAGCCAATGGTGGAGGAGGTAGACAGGAACAGAGGGGGAGAGTAAGTTAAGGTGTGGATTGGGCGGGGAGAAAATACAATCAGAGAGAGGGAAACAGGCAGGGGGTACAAGACAAAATACTGAAGTATATGCCCCATGTTGAATCTGAAATTGAACCCTGGAATTCCAAGTCTCTACCTTCCTCTGCTGTCAGCAAGTGAGACCAACTGGCAAAGCGCGTCTCATATTCCCTTCTACTGTCTAGCCCACATAGAAAACAGCCTACTACTGCTACCAGCTACTCTATTAGCTCTAGTGGTAGAGACCTGATCTGTAGATCAAAAGATCTGAAGCTTGCTGATAACTTAAAGTCAGGGGCAATATGCCACATGATAAAAATTCTGTTTTCTCTGGGGGGTTTCCACAGTTAGCCTAAATAAAACTGAAGTACTGTACCAACCTGTACCAGGGAATGCACAGGTCTACCCAATTATGATCAACAATGCTCTTCTCAAGTCCATACAGAAGTTTTTCTACCTATAGAGTGGCATTCTGGGACTGCCTACAACCGATTAGGAGATTACCCATCCCATAGCCAAGGCCAGCTGTGCATTTGGAATGCTGTCACACTGCCTAGGGAACGGGGCAGTCAAAATAAGCACTATCTAAATGTATATTGGGTAATGCTCCTATATGACTGAGACATGGACATCATGTCACCACCACATTAGGGAACGATCAGTTCCATATGCGGTCTTTGGTCTGTTTGCAGGGCCAAGATTCCCTATATTGAAGTCCTTAATCATTGGCAGAAGTCTGGCATCCAAAACCTGCTTATAAAAGCTCAGATGCATTGTCTGGGCATCTCATCCATATGGCCAACTTGAAATATGCAAGGCCATGTTTTACAGCTAGCTAAAGCAAGGCACCTGTTCTCATGGTGGCCAGTACAAAGACAAGTCAAATTTGAAAACATGGCAGGTTAACCCCAGCAAGTGGGAAACAGCCCAAACAGAGCAAGGTGGTGGCAACACAACAGATCTGCCATTAACTGCTTTTGAAGCAAGACAATCTTATGTGAAAACAAACTGCACAAAGTAAAGGATACAACAGCCTAGAATAGCCATTGACAAGCCTGTCTGTCCTATATGGAATGGTTTAAAGATTCTCTCATTAGGTGAACGTGTATAGGCAAGATCAGACCATAGTGTTTTGCCGAATCCTAGTATGTTGACCTCAGCTTGAGACTGCAGCATGATCTTGTAGTAGATGTGCACTATTTTGTAAGCTTACAGGTCATTCTTTCCCCCCCCCAAACCACCCTTGTTTAAAATTAACAACTTTGAGGAAAAAGTTTAGTGTGCACTTCTTATTCCAACCTCAAATCAGTCTTCCCAATGCACAAAAAATAAAAATTAAAAGCAAAGGGAAGCAATAAGTTTTGTAGAAATTTGTATTTAAATGTCAGATGAAAGGACTGCAATTTTCTCCACCAACAAAATTTTTGTTAAAACAAACCCACAACAAAAACCCACACACACACACTCCCACCCACCCGGCACTCCCCTCCAACACACTGCACATGCAGAAACCTTGTGCTCTGCTCCCAATGTGTATATTCTTTAGAAACGCAGATAATCAAAAAAGAGCCACGAGGGACGCAAAGTAATAACATTAACTAATGCCACACAGTAATGTTTATTTAACAAATCTGTGTTGCACGCCTGACATTTCCCCTGGTATCAATTTATTTTGTTTTGCTTTTCTCTGATAGCAGCACAAATGCATTTAAAATGTAAACTTATTTTACACATACCAAAGTGTATACACAACATAAAAACATATACATCTTTTTAATGTCTTGTGGGAATACACACTAGAGATGTGCAGAAAGCCCAGTGGCCAAAGTAAACAATCTAGATTATGGAAAATGTTCATTTTTAGCTGTTCTAATAGCTACTACAACTGTATCCATCATTGCACAGTATATCACTGCATTGTGTTAGATATAAGTGTTGCAAAGTGACAAAATGATGCTGTACATCAGTGTCCAATCGGAAATGAAGTTTGCAAAGGGAAGAGGAGGGGATGAGAGAAGTCTACCCAGTCCATTCACACTGGCAGTTTGGGGAGTTTACACTTTGCAATTTTTAGAAGTAATTAAAAGTACCCAAATCGAGTCTCTGAACAAAAACAGGACACTCTTCTCCTGCCAAACCCCTTATTCATAACATCCATTGCCACCATTATAACCCTTAGTTTTCAATCCCCTCATTTCATCTGCCTTAATTTTCAGCATCAATTCCTTTCTTCATTTAGAAAGTCAACCCAGACAACTGGCCTCCATTTAAATAAAAGAATAATGGAGTTTTCCCCCTCTTGTTTTGCCATCTTTGTTGCCCACTGCCCAAGACATCCTTCTGTCGCTGCCTCCCCCAGTTCACTAAAACATTACATAGATATGAAAGCACAGATTTTATAATTTAAGAAGTGTATGGTTTAGAGTCCTATGGACAATGACCAGAGTAATCATCCCATATCCCCTCTCATTCAGCTGCTAACTGCCCTAAGGTATCTCCCATATTTCTTTTGCTCACAGTATGAAGTGGCACGACCTCACCCCCCACATTAACAGGAAAGATGATCCTTTCCACAAACCATTGCTCTTCTCCTTTCCAGCACAGCAATACCCCTGGCAGTTTCCACTTACTGTCACCAAACTAGCTGCTGCCAAGCTAATACAATGCCCAACTACCTACATCACCCTCATTTATAATTTAGATTGTATTTTTTTTTCTCCCCTTCCATGGAAACAAACTATCAACCTACTTTTCCACTTCTAACAGGGATTAGGGACCTTCTGGTGTATGAAATTCTGGTCAGAGGTTCTGTAGCAGCTAAAAATGAACATTTGCTGTAACCTAGATGGTTTACTTTGGTCATTGGCCTTTTGGAACATCTCCAGTGTGTATTTCTACAAGATATTAAAAATAATATCTAATGTTTATTATATTGATTATACACCTTGGGAGGTGTAAAATAAGAGAAATGTGTCAAACATACAGAATTGGGCTTTGAATCCAGTGAGGACACAGTCTTGATGAATTGCATGCAGTTCCATATGGAACCTGTGATGCTGTAGGATTGAAGATTACCATTTGCATCATTGTTGTTACCACTATTACTGGCCACCCCTGTGATTCAGGAACCTATTACTGTTGCTGCCATAGAAGGATCCAGAATGGGCTGCTACCATATGGCACGTGTTGTACTTTGCCCAGCTGCCTACTAAAGAGGGGGAAACTATTCTCTCATGGTTTTTGTCCTTGAGAACATACTGTACATCATTCAAAGAACATGTATATGGTAGCATATACAATGGATCATTTAAAATGTCGTTTCAATTTGGGTCAATGAAGTTATATCATCACTGTTTAGTTTGTCTGGTACCAGATACACATGTTAAAAATGTTATGCACACAAATTTCATAACCTTGAAATTTTAGTTTAATGAAGACTTTCAGCGAGTATAGAAAATTCATTGTATTACATAGTGCAAGGATTGTCTAGTAACAAGTTTCTGCTAGCACATGGTCAAATGCCACAATCTCTGCTCTTATTATGTAGTATGTTCATATTCTAGGCAATTTTGCATTTGCCAATTTAAAAAGATTACACTAATTTGATCTGATGCCCTCACCTAATCCCATGGCATTGCCTCAGTAGGATTCTCTTCCCTCCTGAAACCTCCGTGAAAGACACCGAGCCCTACTAATGGCTTATTGAAGTCACAGATTCTGAGACTTTGTGACTTCAGCAGGGGCCAGCGTGGCTGATCCCAGGGCCAGCTGCTCAGGTAGCCCCTGGGACAGCCACACCAGCCGCTGCTCTGGCAGTCTCGGGACAGATGGAGCAGCTGCGGTCCATGGCCCCCAGCAGCTGGTGACACTGCCCCCCACCCCTCCACCCACAGCAGTGCATGCCCCCTCCCCAAGATTTAATCACAGAGGTTTATAGTACAAGTTATGGACAGGTCACAGGCTGTGAACTTTTGTTTATTGCCTGCGACCTGTCCATGACGGCTACTAAAAATTCCCCATGACTAAATCATAGCCTTAGCTATTAGCTATCAAAGATGAACCCATACATTGAAATGCATCATCTTAGAAAGGATTTTAAACCCCCCCCACACACACACACACACTTCCAAGTCAACTACTACATACTTCCACCATCGTAGTATGATTTATTTGGTTCATCGTGCTGTATTCGTCAAATTCTGCTCTTTTTGCTTCCCCCACAACAGAACCCTCGGATGTAAAATTGCTGGAGTTGCTGCTTCTGTGGATGAAAAGAACTTTCCAGTGTTACATAAGACTATTGGTGTTGCCAACTATCTAGGTTGTTACACTCATCACAATGATGGTATATCTGGAGGTCCTTATTTCCCCACTCCCAAAAATAAATAAATAAAACCACCACACACACACCACTCACCCAGACCTCTTAATTGCTGGAATGAGATTGGATTTACTGAGCCAATTATAAACATACTTGGGTACTTTCCCCTCCATAGTAGTGTTAGCACTAGACTAAAATACATTTTATTAAAGTCACTCCATTCCCCTCTCTGCTACAGACATTATGCTAGTCTGCCCATCCAAAGACCATCAGCCCACATTCCTAGATCAGCTGAGGTGGCATCTTACTGCTAAGGATATACTCTAAGGACTGACCTCACTGATTCCACAGTACATTCAACAGTTGCTGGACCAAGAGTTCATCTGTGACAAAATATTTTTATTAGGCGGTTTACTGCCTTCTTCTGGGTGGCCTGTTGTATCAGTTCAAATGTGTGATGTCATCCTCTAGTAGATAAAGCCTCTAGAACATACCAAAACCAGATTTTGCCCTTTGAGAGAGTAATAAGTTTCCTGGGTTTCCACTAATTGTAGATGCACCCCCTGGCTACATATACATTTTTTAGCTTGGATACAAATCTTTTTTAAAAAATTTAACCCACTTCAATTTGCTATTCTTTGTTTTATAACTCTTATGTAGGCCGTTAGGACAGTAGATAAGAGGGCATTACAAGATGCAAGATTAAAGGAAGAGTCTAAGTATACAGAAAAATATAAATGCCTTCGGACTAGATCTAGTCTGGAATTGTTCAACACAACATGGTTTTGATAAATCAGCATTTTCCAGGGAAACCAAGAGTTTCCACAGGAATCCATCAGTTTCAACAAAACCTTCTAAAGGGCAGGAAGGAGTTTGAGCAAAGCAGGAGGGGAGTAGGGAGAGATGACATGGAAACATTTATTCACATAACATCCCATATAAAACAAAAAATGTCAAATATTAAGATTACCTTTTGTGTGTATATTCTAAAGAGTCAGACCCTAAACAACCCTTACACATGGATCACCAAGGCATCACCACCAAGTTAAATTTTGACACCGTTCAGTTTTAGGTTAAGTCAATTAATAAGAAGTCTAGTTAATCTGCAGTGCACAAAACAGACCCAGCCCATCACACCCCTTATCCCCTGCTACTCTGTTCTTGTCAGATTTCAAAACAAGGAGTTTTGCCTAACCCAGTAAGAGATGGGCCAGACAGGAACCAGGCTGTATGTGAGCACTGCATCTCACTTCCAAAACAAAATCGGGGCTTGAAGAAAACCAGTCCAAAAAAACCAAAAACAAAAAAACACACACCACGCAAACAGACAATGGAGGGGGGAAAAATGAAACCTCTTATCTGAGGCCAAACAGAATGCCACACATACCACAGAGCTACTTCTTGCTCATGGCTAGCAAAGGAACAGCTACCTGACCCTTCCAAGACAACCACCTCGCCAGCTGCACACAACTCCCGTCCACCAGAGGGGAGGTTACTAGTGAAAGGAGCACACAATTCCCCAGAGAAGAAGAAGAGTCTCTGCAGATCCTCAGCATGCTGCTGAGGGAGCACTGCCTGAAAATCAGGAAGGACCTTATATTTAAAAAACAAAAAGAAACCAAACAAAACACCACACCCCCCACCCACAAACACCACACACACGATTGCAATCTGAGCAGACAGGGCTGCTGCCAGCTTCCATCCCCACCAACAGTTAGCAATCAGGTGGGACTGCTTAATCAACCCAGCCTGGTTAAACAGCAGAAAACAAGTTCATGGAGAGCCTCAAAGTACCTCTTCCTAGAGCCATGGACTAGAAAACACTTGGTCTGGCCAAATACTTTGCAGGAGTCCCCAGGTATTGAAAATGCCATTGTAGAACGGTGGTAGAACCCTTTTATAGAAAACCCCATTGTAAAACCCTTCTGCCAGATGTAGTCAGCAACAGTAAGGGCCAAGTTCAATATCTAGGGGTTCCTCCTAAAAGAACTGGCTTGAGCCCCCAGTAATCTGGGAAGACTCATCACCCCGGGTGCCCCTAAGGATATGTCTACACTGTAATTAGATACCCACAGCTGGCCTGTGCCAGATGACTTGGGCTCATAGGGCTTGGACTAAGGAGCTATTTAATTGCAGTGTAGACATTAGGGCTTGGACTGAAGCCTGGGGGGGGGGGGTCTAGTATCCTGCAAGGAGGGGGGGTTCCAGAGCTCGGGCTGCAACCTGAGCCCACATGTCTACACTGCAGATAAATAGCCTCCTTAGCCCAAGTCAACTGGGCTATACTTCTCCACCCACAAGCACAGAGTCTGCATATAATAAAAGAAAAAAAGCTTATTGGAAAAGGAACCCAGAATTAATTTGGGAAACACCACTACATGTGCCATATTCAAAAGCATGAAACCATAAGCCAAAAACCACCCCACAGTATTTTGGGCAACATCCTTTGCCCAAGTTCCTCATCTTGGGGTTCGGAAAATCCAAAAAAGTATCTCTTTAACACACCAATCCCCTCTCCCTCCATTGCACCCACTCACAATTGGTTGTCCTTAGTGAGCAAAGTCCCAGAGTTGCATTCATGTAAGTCCACCTCCAACCCTAAAAAAAAACCCACCAAAGAAAAAAAAAGGGGGGGGTTGAACAATACTGCCTCTGCAACTACCTCACTGCTGCTTTCTCTGCCTCTGCTGTCCTCTTGCTGCCACTTCTGCAGTGCTGCATTCAGAGGTTCCCCCACTTAGCCCAGCTCTTACTAATTCCACCTTTTAGTGATTTCACTGTGTAGTGGGGGAAGCTCTGTGTTGCTGCCTCAGTCATCTTGCACTGCAACACTGCCCCCATACAAGGCCCAAGCCTTAGCCCCTAGACCTGCTCATCAGTGATTTCAGCTCTAGTAATCACGGAACAAAAGCAAGGATGCTCAACTGAGTCCAATCATCTCTGTTTTTAAAGTACCGATGTGCAGAGGGTCAAGTTGTGTCTAGTACTCTTTAGAGTCCACACCTTCAGGTGGACATATCTGTGCCCTGCCCCTCTCAGCTTCAATGGGATTTGGCCTTCCTATTGCCTTCTTAACAAGGGAGATTCAGTTTAGGGCGACAGCTTTAATCAGGCAAACTAAGTATAGCTCTGCTGCCCTCAACTCATACAATAAGGATAACAGTTCGTTACCTGTGCATTCAATATTAAAGTGAATTGTAACCCAAAACCAGCCAAAATTGACCATTTTGGCAAAGCAGGTCTGCCTGCTGAATGTTCAGGCAAAGTAAGTTTGTCTATTCCAATATGATCTGCTCTTTAAGTCTTTTGCCCCAGTGCATCACTAGATGTCAGGGGAGAGCTCATTCAGACCCCACACACATCAGCAGACCTAGGCTCTTTAAGTGACCAGGTGTGAGCAGAAACAAATGAGAGTCAAAGCATGATAGGGGAGGGGAGGGGGAGAGAATGAGGGGAGTCTGAGTACAGCAGCTGCTGGACAGAACAAAAGGTGAAAAGCTACCACATTATTGATCAGGTTGATGAGACCCTACAAACCCCCCCCCCCCCTCCAAATTTAACAGCAACAGCAGCAAAGCAGGGTCCAGACAATGGTAACGGTTCCAAAAAAAAGTGGTCAATGGACCTCTCGTCCAGGAGCCCCCGGGGAGATCCAGACACACCAACTAATGCAACAACATTGAGGCCACAAGGCAATCCAAAGCCATCCCCAAAAAGGAAGTCAAGGAAGAAGCCAATGCCATTTCTGCAGCAGGCCCTGCACCCCCTCCCAGTTCTTTAACATCTATTGTTCAGCTCCCCGCCCCCCAAAAACCCAATATTAATCCCAGAGATGCCTGGGATGGGGTACACTTACCCTTGGAGCACCCTCTTCCATCTGTGTGTAACATTGCTGGTATCCTCTGCACCAGCACCGCCTCACCAGGTCTTCCATAGCTCAGCCCTCTGCCCAAGACATATGAAGTTCAAACCCCTTCCAGGGCAACTAAAAAGTCCAAATGAAAATCCAGGTAAATCCAAATACTTTTTCTGCCCTCCTTAGACAATCTCTGCTTCCACTTACAAACCCTATCTCAGGGATTCCTCCCACAGGAACCTACACTACTGCCTGTAGGTTTCTCTCCATAGGAGAGTTCTGCCTCCTCTGCAGTCTCTCCCTGTTTCTTGCCCCCTTTTCCAGGGCTTGCCACAGGGATCAGTTCTGCCCATGTGGTCTTCTTCCTCAGTCTACCTACCCCCAGCTCCTTCCCAGAGAGGAGAAACTCTCTCTCTCTGATGGGTCTTCTCCCTCAACTGAGCTCAGCTCTGTTTATGTAGTCTTCTGCAGCTGAGATCAGTCACTAACTCCACTTCACCCAGATGGGATTACTAATTGCCCCAGCGTGGCTAGATCAGGAGCTAGTCTGAGGGGTTACTGCTAGGTCATGGGACAGACTGAGCCCAGCTTGCCTTAAAGGGCCAGCCAGCCTGTAACAGTGCTCCATTGCAATTGCTGGGGCAACAGTAGGGGACTACTGCACAAGAACTCAGTAAAATCAAATTACTCTTAGTCCAATTGATTTGGGAAGAGAATGCCTATTTGTATACTCACAAACAGAGGCAAAGTGCCTGCACATCACCCTCAGACGTGACGAAAGTGGAGATGTCATCTGCACAAGTCAATAGACAGACTGGGAAAGCATCCAGCACCCATGGCACAGAGAGGCTGGTCACTTGGCTCCAGGCTCAGGGCATAGAACACCCCAGGCAGACGGCATTCCTGATAAATGCCTTTGCATACTGGGAAGTAGCGGCTAAGACCCCCATTAATCTTTAAAACACTAAAAATGGTATGACACAATAAAAAAATATATGATGTAAACACTGGCCCAATCCCAAGTGCTTTTCAATTTTTAAAAAGATAGCTTTTGACAGAGTTCACCGTGGCTTTTGCCTGGTCCACTGAAATAAACCCCACATGCAGATTAAAAAGTTTTCTTATAGTAAAAATACCACAAATTAAAAACAAGTTATCAAAAATACAGTGGTTTAGGGATACAATATGTTTGATCAAGGTGCATCAAAGAGTCCATCTGCCTATTTGCTAAAACCGCGGATAGGATTTTATAACCAGAACAGAGAAGGGAAACAGGTCTCATTTCCCTAAATCATAAAGGTCCCCTTTCTTTGGCAGCAGGGGTAATTAGTGACCCGTGACATGCACCTTCTTCTCCTGGACACACTTCAACACTACCAGGAAAATATCAGAACCAATAAGGTTCCAAAAGTGTTTATAATATTCAGAGGGCTGTCTATTGAAACCTGGGGTATTACCCATAGAGAGCTGCAGGACTGCAAGAGAGCTCCTACAAAGAGAGGTGCATTCAGATACCACATCTCCTTGCCACTCAGACTGGGCAACACCTGGTACAGCTCATCCATTACCTGGACATCACAGGCTTCAGGCAAATACAAAACTGTAAAAGGAAATAGCTGCTCTCCAGATCTCTGCAGTGTCAGTCATCAGATGACCGCCAGGTAGCCGAGACAGTGAATCTTCTGGTGATCTATAAGTCTTTTTCTCTAAACCAAAAATAAATAAATAATACCTTGTGGGAACGTCGGTGTCATGCAGCTGGATGAAACAGGCCCAAATCAGGACTCCCTACACTTTCCCCTTCAGTAAGCACCTCAGAAGCTGGTACTTCTCTCACACTACTTGTCTGACTATAATTATGTCTCTCCCTGTTCCTGTGCATGCTTCCTACTGACACTTTAATGCTAAACTGTTGCAGAACTTGAATTTCACCCAGGCTGAGTTCTGGTAGCATTGGCAGCCGCAGAAGAAGTCCTTGTGTGAGTCCCTGAGAGAGTGGTGGGATGTCAGAAAAGCCCAGTACAGAGAAGAGAGAAACAATGGAAAGTGGGGTATCTGGAGAGACATGATCCAAGGGGAAGTCAATATGCCCTGAACCCTCCCTGAATGCTTCCTAACCTTACTCAGCAACTTCCTGAGAGAAAAAAGTTTCCTGCAATCGATAGAGGTGTCTCTCAAAATAAGAGCAGCTAGATGGGCAAAGCACACCAAACCAGGGAAACAGGCCCCAACCTCAACTCACTGCTCCTCTTTAGTGCTACCTAAGAAATCACTGATCTCGTGCAAACTTTGCCCACCCTCTTGTCGAGCTGACTGGCTGCGACATCAGGGACCAGCAAGGACTCAGAGGTCATCCTCCTCCTCCTCTTCACCTTCAGATTCCACAAGCTCAGAAGAGCATTGGGCTACTGCTGCAGCACCCCCATCACTCACAAGGGAGATGCACTCCGTGGGAGTGGCTGATGTCTCTCTCCTCTCAGGAGTGGCAAGCACGATGGCATGTACAATCAGGGGCCTGAAGGATTGCTATGCCAGGCATGGAGCCTTCACCCAGAGCCATGTTATCTTGTTCCACAGGGGCCTGTAAGGCTCCACCCACAGCCACGGCTGACACCTCAGAGGCTTCCAAATGTTTGGCCTTTTTAATAACAGCCCCAGGCAGATCTGTTTCACTAGTCTGCTTCTCACCACCATCTCCAGCAACTGTCTCCACTTGCTCTATGAGGAGGTGCTCTTCAGACTCCAGGACTCATTTCTGTTTGAGCACAGGTGATGGGACCACAGTAGAGGACTGTCCCCTGAACAGCAGCAGACCATCTAGGGAGAGGAGGGAGAGCAGATCCAAGTTGTGCAGAGAGAACCTTTGTCTTCTGCTGGCCCTATGATGTCCCTTCCCCCTTACTCCAGAGCCAGTGGTACATGGACATGATCCCCTCACGTGACCAGGTTCACCACACAAGTAACATTTCATACTCTCAGTGGTGGCAAACACTGTATAATCTGTCCCATCTCCAGGACTGCTTAGGGTCATTTAAAACCACATAAACCTGGTGTTGGGAATAACGTCATACCTTATATCTGGGCTCTTACACGCTAGCAGGATCATCCAAACAGGAGAAACTATCTTCCCATAGCAGGAGAGATCAGACACGAGGGTCTCATTGCAAAGGAAAGGAGGGACTGGGGAAAACTGGTTTAATTACAGGGGTAAACAAAGGGAAAACTGCAACAAAAGACTCCTGACCCAGAGCCCTGCCAGGACCAAACAATTGACAAACTGCTTCTGGGTCACGAAGATCACTATAGATTTGCTTGAAAGGCAGATTTTATGTTGATACAGCCAATAACCTCACCTATACTCAGCAATAGGTCCTCCACAGAACAGGATACGCAGGCACACATCAAACCCCATATCTGTGGGTGAGAGTGCTAAACCCATCTGAAATGGACCTCTGAATGAGTCCCCTGTGTCCTGCATAGGTAAAAAGCAGGGGGAAGGGAAACACCACCATCCCTAAAAAAAACCAAACCAGTAACAAAGCAAAACCAAACTAACAGAAAGACAGCTTGTGCACACAGCACATATCAAACACAGCCTCACTCTCAGAAACTCCCACAATCCCCAGAATAGCCAATAGACCAGTGGTTAAGGCACTCACCTGGGATAAGAGAAGCCAAGTTCAAGTCCTTGATCCAAATCAAGTAGAACAGGGACTTGACTTGAACCTGGATTTCCTACATCCGAGGTGACTACCCTGAGGTAATCACAGGGCTATCAATGGGGGCTTGTGTGGTTTTTGTTGTTGTTTGTTTTTTAGCTCTTTCTCTCTCTCCCCTCCCCCCAGGGAAATCCAGTGAGACAAATTGTTTATTGATCTACCTGCTCTGCCACTGAGGACTTGGGGGAAAACTGGATCTCTGTTTGTCTGGAACCTGAAGAGACATTTTCTCTCAATGGCTGTGAAGGTAGATGAAGGTCTCCAATCGTCTGCTTGCCATTGGATTATGATCCTCATCCTGTCTAATACCTTGTGGACACTGGTGTGCAACGGTGTCTCCACGTTAAATGAATTCATGCATAGGCATCTTCCATATTCATATCGAAGTCCTGTAGTGATTGGCCAGTAGTGACAGGCACAGGACAGTGATGACAGGAAGCTCTTAGTCATGGATTGGCATGCAGGTGGGGCCATGCGGGTACCCATAGCAGTGCCACTGACTTGAAGGTATAAGTTGTCCCGAAATCTGAAGTGGTTGTGGGTGAGAAGCATTACAGAAGCAGCTTTTCCTCTCCTGGAATTGACACCTCCTCATCTATTATTGGGAGTGGACTACATCCACCCTGATTGAATTGGCCCTGTCAACACTGGTTCTCCACTTGCGAAGTAACTCCCTGCTCTCCATGTGTCAGTATATAATGCCTGCATCTGTAACTTTCACTCTATGCATCTGAAGAAGTGAGGTTTTTACCCACGAAAGCTTATGCCCAAATAAATCTGTTAGTCTTTAAGGTGCCACCAGACTCCTTGTTGAGTCTGTACAAAGGCACTTTTCCATTGGCATGTTATTGACCCATTTTATCAGTTAGGGGTCAATCATGTGAATTTCACCAGTACCTGTTAGACGCTGCTTGCTCTTTGGCATAATACAACCTTTCAGATATATCCACTCAACCAAATACACTTTATACCAAAATAATGTACATTCAACTTGAACCCAAGTTGCCACATAATATCAAACTCATAGATTTTCATGTTATATTTTTCATAGCATGGAAAAATGTGTGTATGCGGGTTAGAGGTGTTTCAGATTTACAAACCCCCAACATTTTAATGCTGAAAAAACACCCAATCACCCTCATGCATGAGTTAAAAGAAAACTGCTGCATCGGCTGTGCATAGGGTGAATATTCAGATTTGTTTTGGATTTGGGGTAAAAAATGTGGATACTCATAATATGAATGGCAGCCACTTGTAAAAGCTTTCCTACTCCATAACGAAAGTGAGATCTCTTATGCGCAAAAGGATATTTCATTGCCAGGCCTCTGTTCACTACTCAGCTCCAATAAGGAAGCTGAAATCTTCCAGTCGCCTTCAAAACAGTGACATTTTCTGATTTGGTTGGAAGAACCAATCCTTAATATTTTGTTGTTGTTCTTGTTTTAAACTCACATAGTGGTAACTGCTGCTGGTGGGGGAGGACCTTATCACCTCCAGGGGAAGCTCTAGCCTGAGATCATTAAAAGGGGCGGTAGTCTTGTTCTTTACCTAGACTTTTCACCACTTCAGAATATAGTTGCAATAAGCTCCCTTTTCACCTATTGCAGGCCAGACGGCTACGCAATGCTAGAATGCAGACTTGTTCATCATGACAATGCATTAGTGACCTCAAAGCTCAATTACCATAGCAGACAATTTTTAAAATGCTCCAGCTGATAAATCTCAGCAGCCCTCTAAGCCACCCAGGTTGCAGGGCACATGCCACCTCTGTATTATGCTGTCTTCACCGGTTTGCTGTTAAATTCCACATCAAATTCAAGGTTTTGGTCTTCGCCTTCAGGGCACTGACCCAACTTACTTGTGCAATCAGGTCACTGATTCAGAGCGATCTGGATCACTTGGTAAACAGGATGCAAGCAAACAACTTGTGTTTTAATGTGGCTAATTGTAAATGTATACATCTAGGAACAAAGAATGTAGGTCATACGGACAGGACACGGGGATGCTATCACATGACTAGGGGTTGGGGTGGATAATCACCACCCCTGAACGTGACCTCTCAATGTGAAGCAGTCACCAAAAGAGCTAATGTAATCCTTTGCTGCATAAGCAGGGGAATCTAAGTAGACAGATTATTTTGCCCCTACATTTGGCACTGGTGTGACCGCTGCTGAAATACTGTGTCCAGTTCTGGTGCCCACAGTTCAAGAAGAATGTTGACAAATTGAAGAGCCTTCAGAGAAGAGCCATAAGAATGATTAAAGAATTAGAAAACATGCCTTAGAGTGATAAATAGATTGAGCTTCTTGAATTTATCTTAACAAAGAGAAGGTTAATGGATGACTTCATTACAGGCTATAGGTACCTACATGGGGAACAAATATTCAATAATAGGCTCTTCAGTCTAGTAGTAGAGAAAGGTATAACATGGAAGCTAAACACAAATTCAAACTGGAAATAAACTGTAAAATTTTAACAGTAACCACTGAAACAATTTATCAAGGGTCATGGCAACATGGACAATTTTTAAATCAAGATGGGGCGTTTTTCTAAAAGATATGCTCTAGGAATTATTTTAGGGAAGTTCTGTGGTCTGTGCTATACAAGAGGTCAGACTAGATGATCACAATGGTCCTTTCTGGCCTTGGAATCTATAAATCTCATCCTATAAGATCATAGTCTCCCATGGCTAGAGCAGTTGAATTGTGAGCCTCAAGAGGGAAGCTGGAGACAGAGCATACTCAGCAACTAACCCACAGATCTGGAACTCTTTTCCAAGAGAGATTAGAATGACTACAAACCTCAGTGCCTTCAGAAAGAAAAGTTTGATCCATTCGTCCTTCAATACCCCAGAAGTCACATTTTTCAAACAAAGGGTCTATACAAATTAGTCCCTAACAAAAAAAGTCTTGTAGTTAAGTTACAGAACTGAGATTTGGCTTCAGTTCCTGGTTCTTCTACAAACACCGTATAGCATCAGGCATGACCCTTAAATCTCTCTGTATCTGTTGCAGGACCCAACTGCAAAGTGGGAATACTACTACCTTGCTACTTCACTGGGGAGGGGGATTGTGAAGTCCATGCATGCCTGTACAGTGCTCAAGTGAAAGCCACAGGAGTACTTAGAGAGACAAAATGGTGGAGAGGAAGAAGAGACAGATAGAGAGCAAGAAGAAGAGACACCTTGTGTTCACTACAATAATTTAGTCGCATACTCTGTAGTCAGATATGAAAGTGGTGCTCATGTTACAAGACAGATTCTCATCTTTCTCCTACGGGTGACATGCTTAGTGGTATTCCTTGATTCTGGAATTTCCTCTCTATTGTTCCAACAGAGCTGGCGTTTGCTGAGTTTAAGGACATGCTGCATGTCCTATTGCAGAGATCTTTGCCCAAGGACACAATAAAGGGGACTGTACGTTTTGTTTCTTTGGGGAGGGGAGGGTTTTATTGAGCCTATTTGTCACTGAGTTCAAAATGCTATGTATGAATACCTGCACTTGCAGTGTGTGACAGGAGTGGCATTATGAAAAATAATCAGAACATTTTTAAAAATCAATGTCCCATATAGAGATTACATGTGAAAAGAAAGCTATAACAGGAAAGAAGAGTGCTTCCTAAAATAGTACAAGGGCAGAATAAGAGCTTTTAAAAAGAACTTTCATTACTTTACACTGAACATATTTGCAGTTTCCAAATTTATGGGTGTAGCTGTCAACATGTGTATTTGCTTTTATAACAACAGTCTGGCTTATTGAGGTCACCTGGAATGATTGTTCTTTTAAATTAAATTACCTTTTGTAAAAGTTCATGCTGATTAGGGTTCCACCTGCTCAATTTCTTGCACCATCTTGATTGGTGGCAGGTTCATCATCATGACGGGGCAGTTAACTTACCTTTACATTTTAAATATCTGATGAAACTTTGAAGAGTATGAGGACTTCATTCAAGAGGCCACAGCTCTAGAACAACTGGCTTATTTATTAAAGTGTCTCTTCATAGAATGTCAAACATTAAAAATACCTGTTGGAACCATTAGTCTGGAAGGGCTGGAGAGCCACAAGCTCAGTGTAAAAAACTCAAGTTAGAGAAGGCCACAAAACAAATCAATCACATTGCCATGCTGCCTCATCGCAACGAACTGTCATCACAGATTGGTGCAACATCACCAAGCAATGTTAGACTGCTCCACTGATTAGTTTGTCTTTCTCATACTTCATTTTTCTCCCAAGCTTCTTGGCTACTGGATTGAAGGTGACATTTCTTTGTCTCATTTCTTCCTGACCTCTCTTTATTTGTTCTGCATTCCTCCACACAGTCTGAGCGGGAGAGCAAACTTGTGAGGGCTGTTTCTTTCCGGCAGTATGATACCAGCCAGAGCACCAGATTCTCCGATCGGACAGATTCCAAATAAACCCTTGCAAGGACCCTTCCAGCAACAAGAGGCTCTTGAGTTATAAGTTCAGGATTGCTGAAGAATAAGTCTATCCAGTGTGCCACCAATTAGTGCACAATTGTTTCCTATACGACTTTCTTCACAACCTTGTATGCTCTTAAATTTGAATACCTCCATCACTTCCCTTGGAAATTTGTTCCCTAATCCACCTGACCTACAGCTCAGACTTTTTTTTTTTTGGTTTCTTCCTAATATCCTCAGTTATTCTTCCCCTTGTTAATGTTCATGCCTTTCCTCTATTTATTTGTCGACTTGTAATACCCACTCCCATAGTCTATGTTTGGCCAAGTTACAGTAGTTTATTAGCCTTTGCTTGAAGGTCAGGCCTTCCAAGTTCTTCATCATTTTTGTAGCTTTTCTTTGGATCACTTCCAATGTGCTGATTTCTTCCTTGAACTGGGGGCAAGCAAACTGTCCAGCATACTCCAAATGCAGGCAAACCACTGCTCTGTGAAGAGGTTAATTAGCCCCTGCTCCATGATGCTATTTCTCTGCCTGAACAACGTAGTATTGCACTGGCTTTTTTGCCACCCACATCACATTGTAAGTTAATATGCAGTTTATCATTATACCATTTTTTTCATCATTACTGCTTTGAAAGCATCTCTTTCCCAAGCATCACAATAAGTACATGTGCTTTAACCCTTCATTGCCACATTTCCCCAGAAGCAGATTTGTCACATTAATGACACATGTGGGTGTAGCACTTTACTTCCAGTTGCACTTTTGTTGTTATAGAACACTTATATCACTCTGCAAATTTACAGAAAATAGACAAGACGCATTCCCTGTCCCTGAAGAGTGTAAAATATATCCAGCAATCAAATGCTCCTCCATGATAGGTCATTCACCAGTAGTAGTAGTTCAAAGTAGTTCAAAGTTTAAAATGAAAGGTGAGATGAAATTGTGCAAAGAGAAAAGGATAAAGGAAAAGAAGTTGTGCAGGGAGAGAAAAGAGAAAAAAAACCCAGAAAGAATACCATCAGCTAGTTCTTTCTGATCTTTAGAACTAATGTGATGGCAACAGTAGGTTCATTCTTCTGATTCTGAATTCACACAAGATGTTTAGCCTTAGTTCAAAATGAAAGAAGCAGTAGGAGTGGAACAGATGTTTCTGATGGCCGATATAGTAATTTTATTCATTATATTATTTATTTAATAGAACTAACAACGACAATCAAAAATCCTTTTGTAGTAAATGGCACTATCCTAAGCAAAAAGCAAGCTATTGGCTTATTACAAGTATTTTCTCCTACAGCTTCACTTCTTTCTTTGGGTCATTTTGTGGGGAATCCCTTTTTCGCACCTCAGCACCACTAAATATGCTGTGAAATGGTGTGGCAATTGATTTATAGCTACCTATAGACTCATAGGACAGAAAGGGACCTCGAGAGGTCATCTAGTCCAGTCCCCTGCACTCGTGGCAGGACTAAGTATTATCTAGACCATTCCTGACAGGTGTTTGTCTAACCTGCTCTTAAAAATCTCTAATGATGGAGATTCCTCTACCTCCCTAGGCAATTTATTACAGTACTTAACCACCCTGACAGTTAGGAATTTTTTCCTAATGTCCAACCTAAACCTCCCTTGCTTCAATTTAAGCCCATTGCTTCTTGTCCTATCCTCAGAGGTTAAGAAAAACAATTTTTCTCCCTCCTCCTTGAAACAACCTTTTACATACTTGAAAACCATTATCATGTCCCCTCAGTCTGCTCTTTTCCAAATTAAACAAACCCAATTTTTTCAATCTTTCCTCATAGGTCATGTTTTCCAGACCTTTAATCATTTTTGTTGCTCTTCTCTGGACTCTCTCCGATTTGTCCACATCCTTCCTGAAATGTGGTGCCCAAAACTGGACACAATACTCCAGCTGAGGCCTAATCAGCGTGGAGTACAGCAGATGAATTACTTCTTGTGTCTTGTTTACAAGACTCCTGCTAATACATCCCAGAATGATGTTCACTTTTTTTGCAACAGCGTTATACTGTTGACTCATATTTAGCTTGTGGTCCACTATGACCCCCAGATCCCTTTCTGTAGTACTCCTTCCTAGGCAATCATTTCCCATTCTGTATGTGTACAACTGATTGTTCCTTCCTAAGTGGAGTACTTTGCATTTGTCCTTATTGAATTTCATCCCATTTACTTCAGACCATTTCTCCAGTTTGTCCAGATCATTTTGAATTTTAATCCTATCCTCCAAAGCTCTTGCAACTCCTCCCATCTTGGTATCATCTGCAAACTTTATAAGTGTACTCTGTATGCCATTATCTAAATCAGTGATGAAGATATAGAACAGAACCAGACCCAGAACTGATGCCTGCAGGACCCCACTCATTATACCCTTCCAGCATGACTGTGAACCACTAATAACTACTCTCTGGGAATGGGTGAAACAACAGTTTATTCCTATTGTGTTTGTTAGCTTCTAATATAGTTTTCATTGATGTGTATAATATGGATTCCTTATATGTTTTTTATTTACTGACCACTAGCAGCATAAAAGGTCCTGTACAAAACAGAGAACAATATCATTTCAAGTGTAAGCATCCTATTACCAGCTGTTTATTGTAGGTAAGATCACTCCCATTTTTGCAACAAATAGCATTAACTGCCAATAGTGTTATCAATTTACAGAGCACAAAAAGAGGAAATAAGGCAAAACATTATTTAATTTCTCTTCATATGCGTCTCTTAATTTACCTCAAAGAAAAGACAGGCATGAGACAGTTAGTGTAAACCTAGAACATTTTCATACAGAGAGAGAGTGTGTGTGTGTGTGTGAGCTATTATTCCCATTGCAACTACAATGAAAGCATTTTATTTCACCAGTGGTTTTCAACCTGTGGTCTGCAAACCCCTGGGGGGCCCACAGACTATGTCTAAGATTTCCAAAGGGGTCCATATCTCCATTCAAAATTTTGTAGGAATCCACAAATGAAAAAAGTTTGAAAACCACTGGGTTACACCTTCACTGATAGTGCATTGAAGATTTCCAATTTTGAAGTCTTAGGTCTCAATCCTGCAAAGACTTACATATCTGCTTAATTTTATGCACTGTGAGTAACGCCAGTGAAGTCAATAGGCCTACTCCAGGTACATAAAGTTAAGCACTTGCATAAGTCTTTGTAGGACTGGGGCCTTAGGTTTTCTTTCCTACTACAGAAGCATAAACTGGGCCTTTGGGTACAGATGTGAAGTAGTACTGCACTGGGGTAATAATCCAGAGTGTGGAAAATGAGTCCAGTGACACATCCTCAAAATTATTGCGCCAGGGGCCTTCTTCAGGTGTAACTAAAAGCAGAATCTGGCCCTGGCACATCATGTGAAAGACAAGAAGTGTTCGAGTGTAAGGTGTTCAAA
Organism: Chrysemys picta bellii; assembly: GCF_011386835.1. Classification (NCBI taxonomy): domain Eukaryota; kingdom Metazoa; phylum Chordata; order Testudines; family Emydidae; genus Chrysemys; species Chrysemys picta. Next base: position 34,872,958 of record NC_088801.1, read on the forward strand.
TAAAATCATCTTAAGATGTTTTACTTATAATATTCAGTTACTAACTACTGTTTTCAAAAGTGGGGAAACGGTCAGTAGTTTGAAATAAGTATTGGAAAACAAAATCACCTTAACTTATATCCATGATGAAAAAAGTACAATTTGTATGGAACGAAAACATTATGCATAGCCCTATTTGCAATATTAAAAATGCTACTAAGTTAGGATGAGGTAAACAGTAGGAAAAAATGAATATTTTAATTATCCTCAGATAGTCTACATGTTCTCAAATTCCACCCTAAAAATCAAACTTCAGCAGAATAAAGAAGTCAACACACATTTGAAAATGGATATTACAAGTGAAGTGATCTCAAATATATTTATGGATTGGAAAACATGTTAAGTCAAAGGACATAAAAGCTGCAGCCTCAAACACTATTCACAAGTTAGGAGTGGGAAAAGTGAAAATAAAATTAAGCTTTTACTTTGTGTAGCTCACTATTTATCCAAGCACACTTCAATGTGGAATTTACCCATCCTAAATGTACATCTGACAGGTGAAGCCAGAATATCAACATTTAGGCTATGTCTATACTACAGTTTATGTCGGCATAACTTGTCACTCAAGGGTGTGAATAAAGCACACAGCCCCGAGTGACATAAATTACACCCACATAAGCACCAGTGTAGACAGCGCTATTCCACCACTCATTGGTTTTATTATGCTGACAGGAGAGCTCTTCATCAGATGCAGCGGAGTGCTGTAGGTGGAGACAAGCCCTTATTGTAAGGACAAGGTGAGTGAGGTAGTATTTTTCACTGGACCAACTTCTGTTGGTGAAACAAACAAGCTTTCGAGTTGCACAGAGCTCTTCAGGTCTGGGAAAGGTACTCAAGGTGGAACAGATTGTTTAGCATAAGAAATTAACACATATTCCAAGGGATTATTCAAGGTGAAGTGGCTCATTAACACCTCCGCAGTCACAGGACAAAAGTGCGGGTTTAGTGGGTTACAGATTGTGGTAATAAGCCATAAATCCAGTGTCTTTATTAAGATCATGATTTTTAGTGTCTAGCAAAATTATGAAGTTAAGCTCTGTTAAAGGTGTTGTGCAGGTTTCCTTTGAAGACGAGGACTGAGAAGTCATATAGGTAGTGATCATTCTGTGAAAAGTGTTTCCCCAGGGGTGATATGGTGTTTGTGTCTTTTTCTGGGTGAGTTCATTCAGGAGCATAGTGATGGTCTCATTTTACACACACAGTTGTTATTGGGGGCGTTTAGTGCACTAGATAAGGTATACTGCATGTGTTGGCCCCATAGATCTTAAAAGGTGCGCTGTGGGAGGTATAGATCATTGTAGCAGTGGAGATATGGCTGCAGATTTTGCATCTGTTATAGGAGGGTCTGGTGCGGCTTTGAGTTGATAGGCCCTAGTCTGTGGGGAGCTTGAAACCATTAATGACAATTATTTTAAAGGGGGAAAAAAGCAAAAATTTTCTGTCAGCAAATAACTTTACTACCATCTCATGTGATAGGATTAAATGCAGAGGAGGCAGTGAACCTCTCTCATGTCCTACTCTGCTTTTAAAAAAATTCTTTCAGGCTTTTTTTTTAATTAATTATACAAATCATTAGTATTAAAAAGGTAATGTAATGGTTTCAAGAACAAGCTTCACAGACTATCTGCATATTTAATCATCTCTACTAATAAATTTTTAATCATTCATTGAGTTCAGGTTCTTGTCTTGAAGCTTAACTTGATAACAAACCTAGCAACTGGTAGAACTAATTGGTACAGAACAAGTGAATAATTTATAAGAGGAAAAAGCACTGGGTGTTCTGAAGGTGCGTGGAGACCGCCAGTCACAGATATTTCCAGGAGGCAATAAGCAAATAACAGCAGATGGTAGGAATTCCATGATACACTGCTGACATCCAGAGGCCAACTTTCAATATTGTTCACATTTCTTTCGGTTGGACTATAAAGCCAGATTCATTACATTTTAAATATTCATACATTTCATTAAAGTTAACATTAATTGGGCTACCATACACATTGATTATGCATAGACCATCAAGTGTTTAACCTCCGAAAGCTTGCAAGCGTCAAATAACACAGTGTGTCCCATCTCGGATGACTTCAGTGAAATCTTCAGCTATGGCCTGAATTAGGAAAAATTACATTCCAATGCTATATGATAATTTAAAATATCAGAGAAGTAATAAAAAAATTAAATTGTATTAACTGAATGGGAGAATTGGTTTAAATTATGTCTTGCTTCCATATGTTTGCAAACAAAATAACTGTAAAACATTTGGAAAACCAATAAAAAGGTAGTAAAATCTCATTGACTGATAGTGTGGAGGCTTCCAATTACATATTTATAAAAATGTTTAACACTCAAAATATAAATTAAATTAGAGTCAGCTGCTCTTCTTTTGGTGAAAATGACAATTTCAAATTGTATATCATATTAAAAACAAAATGATTGATCTCTTGAACCAGGAAAGGTAAAGTCAGTTGACAATATTTAATAAAAAAAGAAATCTACAAAATAGATTTTTCTTCCCTCAGAGAAAACTGAATACTACAATCCCAAAACTAGAATGCCTATACCACTGGCAACTTTTGACAGAAGACTGAATTCTTCCTGAAAGAACCAAATTTTAGCCAATTATATAGCTAAAGCTGTAGTATTTATTAGGTTAGCCATGACTCAAAGCACTTCAGATCATACTTAACTTTAAGCATGTGCTTTAAGTCAATTTGACTTGAGCACATAAAATGCTTTGTTGAATTGAGGACTTGCCTGTTACATACAAAAAATTTACAATCTTAATAAAACCTTGGAGTTTTTTACTTTACATTAAGAGTTAGGAAATGGCAGATGTGTCATGTAAACTGAATTCTGCTCTTTGAACATATGTATTTGATAGTCCTTAAAATTGTATAATCAATTTTCTTTCCCCACAGATCCCCTCCCTCAGGGCACAGGATAAAACATTCTCAAAGAATGAGGTAGCTGTTTAATACTTTTTTATTCTCATCATACAGTGTGTGTCACTATGCCTTATTTACTGTTCACCATCCAAATTCTGCACTGAATACTGAATTCTCTTTTCAAGAGGTTTTCTGTAACAGTCAATGCTGTAGCATCAAAGTGTCTCTCAAACTTTAATGAGTGCATGTTCATTTGAGATAAACATTCCTCTCATCCCCATTTTACAGAGTGCAAACGGAGGCACAGAGACTACAGCCAAAATTTGAAGTGTGCGCATTAATTATGGTTCCTCAACAATTGGGCACCCAACTTGAGACGTCTTGGAACAATTTTTGAAAATATTTAATATTGTTAATGTACAGGAGTTTTGCCATTGTCTTCAGTGTGTCTCAAATTTCACCCTTTATACATTCCATGCATTGTGCAGACACTAACTAATCCTCACAACATGAGGTAGGTGAGAAAGTATCTTCCCTATTTTGCAGATGAGGAAGCTGTCAGAGAGTCCCAAAGTCACATAGAAATTAAATGGTGGAGCCAGCATTGGAACTCATGATCTCTGGATTGCTTTCTCAACTTGGGCACCAAGAAAATGAGAAATACATAATTAGGGGGCCACCTGGCAAATTTTTGGTTTAAGTGACAGCATCACATTGAAAGTTTGTGGTAGAGGCAAGGATAGAAGTAAGTTATCCTGGGTGAGATTCATGTGTCTTATTCATTATGTGGCTTCCAACTTTTACTGCAAATGAGGCACAGTCTACCCTGTGTAACCTTAATGAGTGGCTAACAGAGAGCTTGATAAACAAGTCTGTACAATTTTGCCTGTTTAAGACTTTTTTAGAATGCCCATAGTTTACATGTTAACCTCTCCTTGAAGTTGCTTTTTGGGTACTTCTACCACTATAATTTGATCAAAAAACTTTTTTTTTAAAGTGTTTTGAAATACCAACTTTGATTTTTACTACTTGTAATGTTTGGGTTTTATCAATGCTCTCAAACACTACACAAATAAAAGAAAATGTGCATATTTGAAAATAAGATTTTACATTCTCAGATGAATTTCAGCATAATTTTCTGCTTTAGACTATTTTGTCAGAAGGGTTGTTAAAGTAAAAAAAAAAAAAACAAAAAAAAAACATTTTTGTCTTGAATACTGCCCAGGTGAAAAGCATTAAAAATGTTCAAACAGTATGCCAGCTCACTGTACTATATTTTTCCCTTAAATTAACATTTGTGAAAAGTTCTGGATTGGAGAGCCATGGAGTCCTCTGTCCATAGGATAGATAAAGCAAAGTTGGTAGTTCAAACTTCTGAACTTACATTTCTCATCCCTGACCTAGAGGGACCCAAGGTGAAAGGATTCAGTCTCCACTTTCATTCAGGGGTTAACTTTTCTACTGAGAAAGCTGATGACTTGACTGCCAGAATGGCAATTATGGTATTTTTGAAAATGACACTTTCCCGCTATGAAATGGACCAAAGTAAACAACTTGTTTTAGGTGTCAGATGACAACTTGTGGTCATTATTTGTCTCAGATAGTGATGTGGAGGATGTTTCTCTCTTTCTCACATTTGCCTGGAGCCGTGCAATGCCCACAAGTAAACCTATATACATGGTTAAACTGGGGTTCAATAAATTTCATTAAATAATGCAATAGGAGCTTGGGAGCATTTTTAATTAAAATTATTCTTAGAATAAAATTTGAGTTTAGTTTCAGGTTTAATTTAAAAGTTGAATGTATTTGGGATGCAAAAACCTTAAAATTTAGTATTAATTTGAATGAGATGATGGGCAACACAAGTTGCATCTTCAATGCACATTCTGGAATGTTGCTTCTCCTAGGCCTAGGCTCTAGTAGAAAATTATGCCAGCTTAACTACATGACACAGGAATGTGAAAAATCAATTCCCCCGAGTGGTGTAGTTAGCTGACCTAACCCCCACTATAGACAACATTAGGTTGATGGAAGAGTTCTTCCTTTGACGGGAACAGGAACTACCTGTCTCAATGGGGAACCCCTCCTGTTGGCATAGTTAGTGTCTACACTGAAGTGCTACAGTGGTGCAGCAGTGGTACTACACTGAGGTATTTCAAGTGTAGACAAGCCGTCGGGCTCTACTGTCATTTTGAAAAACATTCAAGAGGGAAGGGGCTCTGGTGTGTGGCACAGATTGGGGAGGGGTATTTGTTTGTTTGTTAGTTTTTATGGAAATACTAGAAGCTGAGTGGCTATTTAAAGGGTTTTTGGAAATGGGCTGGTCACTAATATTGCAAATTTGAACTAATTGCTTTCCAATTGGTCAATAGTGCAATCTTATCAGCAATCAGACTGTTAATATTGTAGGCAATCGTTTGGGGAGGGTTTTTTTTTTTTTTTTTTTTTGAACCACACACAGACAGACAACCACAATCCAGTTTAACTCTTATCTTGGGAGGGGATAGCATTCCACATACCCTTACTTCCAAAATATAACACTAAAATCAGGGCCCTCTTAAGTGCCTATGGATAAATAAAAGATTGCACATGTACACATGCACATTATGTGCACTACAAAATACATATATGCATGCTCATATGCATATATGTTCCAAATATGTATAATAAAATGTGGTTCAAGTCACTACTTAAGAGAAAACCTATAAAGGTTTACAGCAGCAATAGTACAATTCATAACACAACTGATCCAGAATTAGTCAAGATATTAGAAGTAATTTTAATGGGTTAATTCAGAATATTTTCACTTTTGAATGGAATAAGCCACAAAATAGCATTTAAAAATATAGTGCAAAATAATTGTTTTATTACAAATTAAGTACAATCCAGCTTCTAGTTTTTTCCACCCAAAGTTGATGTTACACAAAATTTTTATTCCACAGTGTAGAGTATTTCTGAATGCAATTAACTCATTTATTAGTCATCTATTACTAACAAGGAGGCACTCTCCAATTTTATTTTGGTAAATAAAGTTGCATAATATTAAAAATATCTGTTTGCATTTGAAAAAGATTCCAGTGCTGCAACATTACATAATTTCACATGAAATATTTTTTTCTCAAGTTCATTTGACTGTAAAGTTATTTTGCAGTGACAATTAGAATGCAAAGTACTTTCTGTACAGAGCATATAAACTTTTCTTTGCATCTGAAATTCACAACTATTTCAATATAATGACTCTTCGCCCCCCCCCCCCCCCCAAGGAATTGCCTTGGAAAAGTGTTCTAGCATCTCCTTTTTTCTATTTGGTGAACCAACTTGGTTTTGGTTAAAGAGCAATTCGGGCACAATAGTGTTTTAACTTGCAAGGTAATACTCCTTTATTGAGCTGGTAGAACTCCACAAGCTGGATGATATCAGTAAATCTGGTGTGACCATCATCCAGTGTATAGAATAGCTTTCCATCATCTTCCAGCTATAAAAGGGAAAAAAAACAAAAACAAAAAATAACAAAACACTATTGAGCTAGTGTTTGTCAGACATTCAAAATATGTACATTGTTGATCTTTAATGAAATCAGGCTGTGTGACATCTTTGTGTAGATTCATGCTTCTGAGTTATTTATAGTCTGTGGGGAAGGGGAAAAGCTTAGTGTTCATTCATAGCAAATTCAGAAGTGACCAGTAGAAAAAGTAGTGCATTCTCTAACTTCTTGTCAATTTTAGGTAAATGCATAAGGTAAAAGGAAGCAAGGTTGAATATGTATTAGAACATTAGGCCATGAAAATTGCTAACGTCAGCCTATTATTCCTTTGCTTTTATTCAGAAAGAACATCTGATGATATCACATGCAAAGATTTAATTGGAACCATAAAAACCTTGAGCCTTCATAAAACAAGAAATCTGAATTTAGGCATTCTCTCTCTCTCTTTCCAAACAAAGAGGTGTCATATTAGAACTACTTTTTGCCCTACACTCGTTATACTCAATTTTCTGTGTACCTAGTATATTTTGTGTAGCAGTGGGTGGCTGTATATTCATAGTTACTTTCGTGCATTGACGTAGCCTTTGCTGCAGAAGGTGCTTCCAGGCAGGAGCCTTCTACTGTTGGTTACCACGATGGTGGCAGCACAGTAATATGTTCATTGCTGCCAGAGGCAGCAACAGGGGAGCAGGAGGAGAGGGAAAAAGAGAGAGAAAGACTCCTGCTGCTCCAGATAGCCATGTGTATACTAGCACACTAACCACAGGAAAAGAGAGGGGGGGAAATACCCACTATAAGGTTACCTTGGCTAACTTTAAAATCCATACACACACACAAAAAGATTTACAGAGAATATTTCCAATTTTAAACTATTACAAATGAATAGTCCCATAATTTGCATCACCTAATTAATTCTTAAACTAATTCTTTGGCTAATAGAATATCCTCAATCAGCAGAAAAAGGAATCTGAAGCCCTGGTACTAAAACATTTGATACTTAACAGTAATATTGATCAATTAATGAAAGAAGGCAATTTATCCACAGTGGATAGTAGTGCACAAAAGAAGACCCTAAAATGGCGATCACATTGCAGCAGCAGTTACTGCAGCACAGAGGAAAGATGTAACCATCCTTCTGGGATGGATAAAATTAGTTCTCTTACCTGTAATTAAGGTTTCTCAGTGTAAGCAGCAGTTGCACTGGCCACAACTACTGGGTTATCCTACCCATTCTAAGTCTGGAGGCAGCTTCTAAGTTCCTTTTTTCAGATTTCACCAGTCCAGGACAAACACTACTAGGTAAGGAAGTGTTAACATATGTCACACTATGGGTCCGATAATGCCTATTTTCCAGCAAGAAATATGAAGATACACAGTCATCCATAGGACTCTACGCATGCATACAACTATCATGCCAACATGATAGACATTGCAGAGCTGAAACATTCAGGAGAGCTGAAACATTTTAATTCCTGATTAACAAATGCAACAATGTTTTTTGTTATTCCCAAACCAATGTTTGCCTTGAACTGAATTGCATAGATATTTCCTCAAGGGAGACACAGCTCTTCAGCAGATTAATGAGGAAACCACAGTGTCCAAGAATCTGACATGTTCAGCATGTTTGCAAGGTTGTTATTCTGAATGATCAAGTTTTTATTAGAAGATGATTGTCCGAGAACTAGTGTAATTGTATCCCCATCCTCTCTCAACTTGAACAGCTGAATAGCCATTAGCTTTCTAGACATTAGAAGAGCAGAATATATGGTGATTGATTGATAGTGGTGGCCCAGAGTCAAAGCATAAATTGGGAATGGAACATACAGCAGTGAAGGATTTATTTTTTTAAAGGGACATTCAAACATTTTCATAAATTGTGCATCTCAAAGAGAAATTGTCTCCTACCATTTCCCTTTCCAACTTTCCAATCACACATCCATTTGTGATCGTGCAACATCCCTGCATGAATTGCTAAATAAATTGCTAATATTGGAGAAGCTGGAGAAATGCTGCTCTACATCCGTTAAATACAGGAACTCATTTGATGTGTTCGCTCATATCTGGCAGGCTAGAGGCCTTGTGCAAAAGCAGACATTATTAACAGATCAATTTAAGTTTCACTCATCTAAAACTTGGCAAAAACCTCCAGTCCTTTGGGGATCTGAAGAACCTGAAGCAGAATTCCTGACTTTAGTGATCTGTGGGAACTGGGCTGATTGTTTCATTTGTGTAAAAAATGATACAGGTTTTTTTCTCCAGATCCCTGGAAAAAGCTGAGGTGAGGAATTAATTTGGAGTTACAAGTAACCCTTGTCTAGGATTACTAGGCCATACATTTGCCCATGCATGTCATCCTTCCTTCTAAGCAATTAATTAATAGAGATGCTGGAGCCATCAGAATTTGATGGGGAAAATAATTGTTTAAAAAAATAGATGCCAACTCCTTTTCAAATCTATTTTGTGAAAGTGAAGCATGCCATCCTTCAGACAGGTGTAGGATTAAAATCATCATGTGTTTTAGGGAAATGTCTTTAAAAAAAAAAAAAAAACCAACAAAGTCTCAGGCCCCTGCTCCATCTACTGAGATCAATATCTTCCTACACAGAAAGCACTCTTGGTGCAGGTATAAGAAGGCGGGATCAATATTTGGAATGGATGAGAATTTTAGAACATTGTCCTTTTGGACCAATTTTCATGAGGCTCGGTTTCTTGTACTCTCTCTTTCTGGCTTGAATTGTTCTGATTTACACTATTTTTTCTAGTGACTGCGGAATAGGATAAACTGCTTTGCCTTTTTTACTTTTCGTTTTAAGAGGACCTTGTTTGGATTGAAATGATGTAGACAAAGGTTCCTCAATTTCCAAAATGGTATGAATAAATGTGATGAGAACTTCCAGATCATCCTATGGACAAGTTGGCCTGACTCTTGACTGAGAATGCTACCAAGCAGATATTTCCTCTTCCTCCACCAGGGATCCTATTGCACGAGAGAAAGGTTTTAGCAGCCATAAAGGATGAACAATACTTGTATTTTTTGCACAGTGCTTCTGTTTGGCAGAGCAACCTGCAGAGGTATAGGAGAAATTACTGGCTTTTTGAGGAGGGAAGAAGAGGCATGTCTGGGTCAGAGGGAAGGGGAACTTTCTAAAGAGGAACTGAAGTTTCCTGCACCGGAGAAGTTAAAGAACTAGGGGTCTGTTTCCTGGTAGGGGAAAGAGAAGGTAGTCTCTGAAGTTGGCAAGTCAATGGGGTGCCATCCTGATGGGACTGAACCATTCAGTTTTTGTATGGAATCTAAGAAGCTGTTTCAACTATATTTCATCTGATCTAAGGACAGATAGAAACAACTGGATAACGGAGGTACATCGTCAGTGGCCCTGCCTATAGAGAACACAGGGTGGGTCCAAAGAGGAAAGACACTGGTGCCAAGAGTCATCTCCTTGAACTATTTAGGCCAGAGATAGCACCACCCCAGCTGTCTAGGCAGTGCAAAACTGTGGACATTTGTCTCCTGGCACTGACTTTGCTTAATGGTTCACAATGCTTACGGGGTTACGGGCTGGTTTTCAAGCACCTAGATCAGATTTACTGAATCCCTTGAAGTGTTTCAGCTCCATTGTGCAGCAAAGAGGGAGATTTCTAGGATGCTGGCTACAGGAACAGGCTGAAGCACGGAAATACCAAATGGTGGCCCTCTGAAATCTCTCACTGGAGCCACTGAGCGCCAGTGAGTCCAGGGAAAGAGCATTTGGGGAAGCACCCAGTCCTGCAGAATAGAAGAATCCCCTGAAAAAAACAACAGGGGAAGCGAATTATCAAGAGGCCTGGAGATTGTGAGTAGAAGACAGTCTGGGAGGGATATTCTTTTTGGAAAGAGAAATAGTAGCTGTGGCTCCTAGGTAAATGCAAAGCACTAGGGCTAAAGCAGGCAATGAAAATCTATTTCAACAAAGCAGGATGGAAAGAAAGTGGAAGAACTTTAATACCGCCTCCAGAGTCAGTGGAATGGATGGGATTACCCCACTGTCATGCCAAGAGCATCACATGCTATGTAATTGCTTTCACTGAGAAAGTAATGGAAATATGGCTGTACTTCAGTAAACCCACAGGCGATTTCAAGATTAACCCCAGGTAATTGATCAATTTTAACCAAAAAGTGAATGTACACTGAGGAAGAGTGAGAATATCTATCCACTCTACTGGCCCTTGTATATAGATACACCAAGACAACATGAGGCAGGAAATGGGGCCTCTGAGTCTGGATGGAATCTGGGGGACACTTTAGGATATTAAAAATACGAATATTGTAAAATTGCAATGGGTTATGCTATGTAAGGTATCTGCAAAAATGTTATAATTTGCCACGTATTATAATCTCTTTGATGTGTTTGTATCACCTTTGTATTGTAACTTATATCTATGGTATGTCTGTATTCCAAACTTGTGCTGTGCATCTGGGTGACACCCCCAGACAGCTTGGCATTAGCACTGCCTACCCTGCTTGACAACCCATTCAGGGACATCAGCTATACAATTGACCCATTGAGAGAAGGCAAGGGATACACCTGATGACTCAGCAAGGCATGCAGGGGCATGCTTATGGACAGAACTCTAAGGCTTCCAAGCCACATGCTAGGCAGCTTGTGTTTGGAACAAAGGAGATCAAGCTGCATGGCAAAAGATGATAAAAGGCAGCTGCATCTTCTGCTTTTTGTCTTCATTCCTGCTTCTTACCTCTGGAAGAACTTTGCAACAAACAAAGCTCTGAACAAAGGACTCAATGACCCATCATTCCATCTGTTACAGAAGGACTTTCAAGGCAGCAAACTCACCAATACTGCTAGGAACCTGATGGACTGTGATGTTTTTGTATGTATGTGACTGCTTTACCATTTAACATCTCTTCTTATTGTTCCTTTTTTCTTTATAATAAACCTTTAGTTTTAGACACTAAAGAATTAGCTGGCAGCGTGGTATTTTGGGTAAGATCCAAACTTATACTGACCTGGTAACATGGCTGACCCTTTGGGATCAGGAGAACATTTTATATATGTAAGCAGAGTTTTTTAAATAACTACTCATTGTACTGGACCTAGGTGCTGACTGGGAGCTTCTTGATAATCAGTGTGTGGGATCAGAAGGGTCACAGGGCACTGAATCAAAAAGACTGGGCCCTGAGACATGAAGGAAGCTGCTCTGAACAGAGGGAGTGCCTGTGCACGTGGCTAAGATTTCTAACCTAGGTGGGTCCATCTAACCGAAATTTAAGAAAAAAAGGTGTGGGGTCAGGAAGCTGAGAGGCATTCGAAAATAAAACAGTTTCATCCCATAAGAGGTATTTCTATTTAGTTTGAAAAATAGACTTGTCCTCATCTTAGGACAGCTCACACAAAACCCAAACAATATTGCCAAATCTTATAACAAATTAAACAGCAAGTTCCATAAAATGTTTAATTCTATCTATGCAGGGTTGTTGTAACTGTGTTGGTCCCAGGATATTAGAGACACAAGGTGGTGAGATAATAGCTTTTGTTGGACCAAACTTCCATTGGTGAGAGAGAAGTTTTTCTAAGCTTTTCTAGTGTCTAATACTGTAGTACCAATATCTACCATCTTCCATATACCAGAAAAAATATCTTCAAGAGTGTGGCACACTATTATGCCTTTTCAATTATATACAAATTAACAAGTGTTACTTACTGGTACAATTTGAAAGTGCTTTATTTTTAGTCCATGGCTCATTGACAATACAAACGTTTTGGGGTTACTTTGGCTATCCCGTACCAAGAAAACCCTGGGGAGAGAGATTAGGAATTTTCAAAGTAAGCTCATGTTGAATTGTTAGAAATTTTTTGTAGCTTTCCAACAAACACTGTAATGAATTGCAAACACAGTATTAATCAACATCAAAAATAATTCAACCAATTTTGTACCGAAGTTTAATTTTGAGAGTTCTGCTTTAAATCTTTGTATGTTTTGAGAAAGTATCAGAATTGGAAATACTAGCTTTAAAATAGTCTATTTCATCAAACATGTCTCATGAAAAAAAATGCATCTACACAATGATAGATACAAAGTATTTAAAGTTAACAGCTGCTGTATGTCAATGTCTAGGTGTAGCTCTTTATCACAGGCATGAAAACATGTTTAAGAGTTTGCACTTTTAGCAAAGTTTTGACCAAGATCTTGATAGCTACCAAAAAATCACAAATTATACAGGGATAGAATGCTAAGAATTGGCAGCCTGTGATTTTTCACATTGGAATTGTAAAAACTTATTTATTTTCATCAGAAGAAGCCACAGGCACCAATCACCAGTAGATTGACATATGGAAATTTTACCTTAGAAAGAACTTCAGAGTGAAGGAGAACATTTCAGTTTCTATATTCAATAGTCCACTTGATACATTGCTACTTGTTTCTTTAAATCTTCAAATAGTATGGCTGGAAATTTCAAAGGAGGCTAAGGGAATTAAGCACCTTACTCCCATTAAAATCAATGGAATTTGGGCATCTAATTCCCTTAAGGGCTTTTGAAAATCCCAGTCTATGTGAGTGTTGCTCATATGGCATAAGAGCAAATGCATATAAGATTGCTAACTTTGCAAGCTGTCAGTTCAATGGAAAGTTTATAGGAGATATGGTACAAGACTTTATGCTGGCCAGATTGTTACAACTGGCAAATATATGCATACAACAAACATTAACATCTGTAGAGCAGGAAAATTCCCCATTCAGAATCAAACTTTCAAGTTTACAAGTTACTGGCTGTTTTATTGCAGAGCTCAAGTAAAATATTCTTAACTATCAACAGACCCAGTCTTAGTTGGGCTGTTCTAAGATTTGAAATGCCATTCGGGACCAGTTTTTCTGACAGCCATTGTCCTGGGCACTATTGCAGCTGGGGGGATTTTGCAGCAGTATTGGCAATAGGAACTGCTGTGAAGAAAGGATGGAATAGCACCTGGCATAGCCGTGTCCTCTGCTGCTTCAATTAATACTTACGTTCGAGGCTGGAATATGTACAGAGGAGAATAGCTTAAAGATATAGAACAAAGCAGTTGCTATAGTTGGAGTTGAGACAATCTGGACTGGATGAATTATACAGAACTGAGAGAGGGGTAACCACTCCACAAAAAGGGAAATGAAGAAAGAATCCATTGAAGGAGAAATCCACATGGGTAGAGAAAATGAGTGGCTGCCTTTTATAGTCACCAATAGAATGAGAACTAGTCTTCTATCCTCCCCATGCACATGCTGGCAGGGTGTAAGGGTAGTGAGCAACTGGACACCCCCCCCCCCCCCCGCGCCCAAACACACACACAATCAGACAATTACATGCAAAGGAGAGGCTGTTAGGGGAAGGAAAGTTGTTGGGAAAAAGAGGATGATAGGAAGCTTATAGGGCCCTCCATTGACTCATATAGGCCTCCAAACTGCTACACATTTATGTAAATCCCCAATGTATAGGTATGGTTATAATAACCATTAAGGAGGATTTATCTAGGGTTAGCAATTCTGAAGTCCTTGATCATTTTATATTAAAATAAACTAAAATTCACCAGGATGACCTCAGAACTCTCATGCTCGGCTCATTTGGAGACATGTCCATGGGGAGAAAAAAAATACATATATTGGCAACTATGCATATTATACCAGTAAAAGTAGCTAATTGGGTTTAAATGAGTTTATATAGAGTGATGAATATACTTAGACTTTTCTAAAAAGCTCTCCCACACCATCTAGCGGCCTAAAAATAATCTCTTTGCCCTTTCCAGGGCTGTGCAAAAAAGTTTTCAGGCTACGGTTAGATCCCATGCATAAATCATATGGTATTTTATAATTCAAACATTAACATTAAGGACGGGCAAACTGGTCTGGAAATCATACAAACAATTTCATTATTTGAGCATGGCACTTTACAGACATTCAAAATAAGGCCCCCATCCTAAACAGCTTACTGTCCAAATTAAACATTATGGGTAATTACATCAGACCACAAGAGAAGAGGCTGGAAAGGAGGATCAGGACTCAGCCAACGCATTCATATTCATAATTTAATTTTAGGGCACATCATAAGGCCCACTCATTTCAGCAGCCTTGTCTCTTTGTTATTGGGCCGCATCCTTTGTTTTGTTAGTTACTTATTTTTTTAAGCTAGTTAAAGCCTTTCCTAACCCTGTTTTCGTGTTAAGTGTGGATTATTTCCTCTTAGATGATGGTGTCCCTCAACCCTAAGCTATCCTTGTGCATGCTTTAGGAGCTTTTAAAACTTACATAATGAACGAACAAACAAAAAGTATCCAGGGATATAGTTTTTGACACATTTAAAACCCATCATCCTCCCCCATTAAGCCCACCCTATATCTAAAAACCATCAACCCCACTCCCCCCCCCCCCCCCGACCTACACACACACAAACACGTACCTTGGGTGCCAAAGCCCAAATAACCCTGATTTGTAAGAAGTTCCCTGCTTGACCAGATGCATACTGAACTGGGCTCTTCGATGACGATGACGACAATGATATTATCCTTTCCATGCATCAGAAGCCAAGTAGTTTTAAATCCTGGTTGTCAGCAATTTATTAACTAAAAAGCCTTCAAATAGCCACTAAGAGTCAAATATCATAACCATAATCTCGCTGCAGCTTCTGCCACGCTTTAAAGCAAATAACATTGCTTAAAATTTAGTAGATCCAAAATGAAACATCCCAGAGTATATTCATCTCTCTCTCCACACACACACACACACACCCCACATCAGTCATAAATGTATTTTATTTATTTGTTGCATTTCCTAAACTCCACAGAGAAACTAACAAACGTGTAAACTTGGATTAAAAGTAAAATAGCCCCAAATTATTGCACTACTTCACCTAAACTTGGCATGTAGTAAAACTTGGGAAGAAAAACAGCCTAGACACATGCAGTGCTCACAGACAAACTTTCCAGAAAATAGACAAGTTTGTAAAATTACTGGAGATTAGATCTGTGACTCATTAGTATTCCCTTCATCCCCTGAGAAAGCAGTTGTACCATGAGGAGTCTCAAAAAATGCTTTAAAATTGTTGCTATCTGTAATTAGGTTCAGCACTCTCTTCAAGTGATGGCACCATTATCAGCCTGCTGCAGTTCCTTTACATAATAGCCCTTGTTAAACTATTAACTTTCCTCTTTTATAAGCCAGTATGAACACTATTTATCAGGCCACATACTAGAACAGCAGCCTATAATCTGTTTGCATCTACACAGTGGGTTTCATTGCCTGGAACACTTATCTTTGAATTGACACCCACCAAGGCTCTACACAAGGAATGGAGAATTTCCTGATACATGTGCAAGCCTATACAGATAGAACATCTTATTACTCTCATGCAAAGCCTCTACATTAAAGGTGGTAGTTCATTTTTTCAGACAACTAAGCAAGTGAAACATTTGTCACATACTGTATTATCGGTGCCATTACTGCTAATGTCTAGTCTACAATTTGGGCAGATATATCTGTGTTCAATACAAGCTGCCAGTCCATGGATTACAGGTACTACCAGTTTCAAATAATTCTAGACAGTCTATTCAACAAGATCCCTCCCACCAAACTACAATGCACATCTCTCTATAGACACCAGGGTATTATCACACACCAACATTGTACAGAGAACTTTGGGTCATTTTCTAGGCTCAAATTCTCTTTGCTCCCCAATCCACTGTTTTAATTTTTTCCATTTAAAAAGCAGGTTTTGCAACTTTAAATCTCCATACCTCAGAAACATTATTTGCGGAGTACATTACTAGAAATCTTACTTCCCTTTATTAGACCAGCTGCTAATATCATTGCAGTGAACAGAATTCAAGGAGGATGGAGCTCTTGGTTTTGCAGCTGAGATTCAGAGCTCCACAATGGAAAATGTTTTCAGCACTATGAGCCACTTTTTGTGCAGCCCTTTCTGACAGATATAGGAAACTGTGTTAAATCAGTGATCTAAAGGGGTTTCCAATAGCATTATTCTGAGCTCCAGAAAGATTTGAAGTGGTGGCCCAATCTAATAGGTTAGATGGATAAGAGTTCATATCTGGAAGGCCAGCAGGGAGGCCAAAATAAGAGGGGAACTTATACAGATGAATTATGGGGCTGAGGAAGCCCTAAACTTTAAAAAAAGGTACCAGAAAATGCAACTGTATTACAGCAAGGCAGGAGAAGAGATTTGGAAGCAATCAAAGAAATATGAACATTTGGACAAATAAATATGAAATATACATTATCTTTGTACTTTTTTTCAGAGAATAAATATTTTAAATATTTAAAGTATATCATTAGAAGACTAAATGACTCACCTTGAAGTTCAACATTTACTCTCTCTCAATTATTTTCAAATCCGAGGTTGAGTTTCTAGTGCTGGCAGTTGGAAGAATCCATTTGTAAACTGCGCACAGATGGTATGAAAGCCAAGCAATGTTTTCTGAGTCATCACTAGTAAGAGATGCTGGAATCCAATTTTAGGCCCTGATCTTACAGTTGACAATGTAGATGACAGACTGTTGTGCCAATCCAGAGCCCATTGATTTCAACACGGCTCTGTGCAAATGCAGCAGTCCATCCACTCAACTGCAGGATCGGAGCTTTAGAGCACTATTTTATTGTTCAAGAAAGATCCCTAATACAATCCAACTCGTTCTCCCATAGCTCAAATAATATGAATGTTTTTATTTTATTTCCATTAAGCAGATATCATGACACAAACCCTTCAATAAGCAAATAAATGTTTCTATGTAGTTATTTTTCTGACCATAACTACAACCCAAAAAAGTTAAGAAAAGAAATCAGCTTACCCATCTACAAGTCCTTGCTGTAAAATAAGTCGTTGAGCTTCATCCCTAGAGATTTTATGATGAAACCACAGTTGTGTTCTATGTATAGCTGGAAAAATAAAGATCATTGTTTTAACAAAATTGTTTTATCATAAACATTAATGCGTCTCTTCTGGGGCTGCAAATGAATCCACACATACCTACACTGGATGTGGCACTTTGAGAAGTGGTAGGACTTCCATGTGTATTGAGTCGTAAACACCCTTTTCTCTGAGTGGAAGAGAAAAAAACATTCATGTGTCGAAGCTTTTTGTGTGAAAATAAAATTAGAAAAAATACTTTGAAAAAGTAAAGGTGTTTATACCCGCCATGCTAACCCTTCTTCAACTGCAACTGAAAGGGCTTCTGTTGGATTTTCAATAACTCTGCTTCTATGTCCTGAGAAGTCCATTGCTACCAAGGAATTTTCTGAAATGCTCCTCTGGGGGGGGAAAAAAAAAAAAAAGAGGGGAATTCAGATTTGCAAGGGGGGAACACACCTTATTTTGAAACTTTATATTTTGCCAGTTGTGTTTCAAATTTTTGCAAGGTTTTCTCCTCTCAACCAAGATTTGTTTCACTTTGGACAACATTTGTAGTTCTAATTCTCTTCAAGGGAGACTATCCAGCTGAACTAAGGTTTGGCCAGTTGGCAAGATAAATGTGGGAGGAAGGGGAAGGTAATGGCTACTTAGTATCGTAAGACTTATGTGTCTTATTTTTGCATCACTGCAACCAATAGTACCTGGTCTGAAGATGCTTAAGCTACTAAAGATTGGTCCTCACCAGCTGTAGCTGAGGTTGTGGATCTAAACTATCTCAGCTTACTATTTATGGCTAGCTAAGATGGTTGTCATGAGACACTGTACAAAAAACTTTTGCTCTGCTTACTTCAAATGATAACCTCCATCTACCAAAAAAGCCACAGGTCTGAACTGGAGTATGTGGTCTCACCAATGCTATAAAACTAGATCCTTACAAAATAACTGTACTCATGCATGCTGAGAAGTAATTTCAACTTCCCTGAACCTCAAATACTGTTACCAAAAACAAAAAAACAAAACAAAAACAAAACACACCACACCTATTGAACCATTTCCAAAGGACTAAAAATTTCCAAGACGATTCTGTAATATCCCATCACTGATCTGTGACTCAAATACATTAAGAGAGAGAGTAAGTCCATCAAGGATGCAATTTCCTTTTCAATGGCCACACTGAATAGAGTTAAAGAAAACTGCAAATCATGAAAAAACAACGCGACCTTTTTGATGGCTAAATCATACATTGATGTGACTACTACAGTACAGTTGTGAAAATATAGCTTTTCCAAGGTCCCATCTAAATTTAAGAGTGGGTATATGATGGGCCTACCTACTATTACAGCTTTTGAAAACTGCTAAACACGCACTGCTTAATATAATTTGGTATTCACAATGCAGACCTCTTTCAAACATAACAGTGCTACTCAGCTCAATGAGCTCAGTTCCGTGTGAATGGGTAGGCTGAGATGAGGTATGGGAAAGAAGAGAGATTATTCCATTCAGGAAGCCCACATTACTACACAAGTAGGAAAGCCTATTAAACTCCATACTTCAGCATGGACTCATCTGTGTCCAATGCTGTGGACATAGTATGGCCAGCCTGTACAGGCTGAAGTTAACCATATTTAGGCAAGAATTTTTCTGCTAGTGCTCAAAGAGCCTTATTTCTCTGAGACATCAAGCCGTTCTGGAATCGAGGATACCAATAACAATCGTATTTGGTCTTGTGTGGCTTTGGCACTTTCCTTTCTGTTCAAAAGCCCTTACTACACCCCTAAAAACAGGAGGGGAAATTGAGATGCCCTTCAGATCCTTGGAGATTCTTATACTCTACTTTGTTTCTCCCCCATCTCTTTCCCCTCCCCCCATGCCATTTAAATTCAACCAAAATTGCTAAATACTTGGGGTATGTGTGACTGTACACTAGGCTTCACAGTCTAAACTTCCAATACAAGTTTTTGTGGGACTGCTAAGAGAAATTGAGTAATGTTAGTTTGTATGCCTTCACTGATTGTAAGATCTACTTCAGTGTTTTCTGTTAAACTCCTGGCTGTTATGAAGGAGCATAAAAACAGTACAAGCAAGTTCTTGTATAAAATATTCTGAGGGTCAGGTTTGCAAGAGGGAAGTAATTTAATGTTTCATGTAACTGAGTAAACATGGATTCATGGACAAGGAAGACTCAAAATTAGCACAAGCACTTGTATCTTAGGCACTCAGGTTTATAAATGGAGCTTGATACTAAGTACAGTAG
Source organism: Chrysemys picta bellii (assembly GCF_011386835.1). NCBI lineage: Eukaryota > Metazoa > Chordata > Testudines > Emydidae > Chrysemys > Chrysemys picta. The sequence goes on from NC_088801.1 coordinate 34,892,508, forward strand.
CTCCACAGCAACCATTGGTGGGCACTGGGATATAAATAAATAGAAAAATCCCTATGATTCTATAATTTGAAGCAATGTGTAGAGCACAAAAGATATGCCTGTGCAGTTAAAGCTTCCTAACCAAAAATATCTAGCCTTAAAATAGTCCAATTCGGTTACAACCCTAGAAAGATTACTTTAGAACTCAGAGTAGAGGAGATTTCAATAATAGGTATTAGGACAGCCTACTCCTATCAAAAACATTTAATTACAATTACTTCATCAGAGACCACAACTGAGTAACTTCAAATCCTGGGGCCATATCCTGAGCTGAAGATCGGGCCAATGAATTACAATCTGCTTAAACTTTTGTAAAAGGTGCAAACAAGGACTGGATAAAAGGCGATGTTTGGATAAAAGGGGAGTTTAGAGAATGGGATCTGCATTTCTGAAACTGCTGTGAATTATGATTCAGGGATGTGAGAAATTAACTGCTTTCTGTACTGAGAATATTCTGCATATTCAATCTCAGTTTGATCATTTATATTCGTCATTTTTCAAGAGGGCTGCTGGACTGATTGGTGAATTGCTTAATATTCCGTAGCTCAAGCATGGTGCAAATACAGGGCTAGATTCTCTCCTGCACCAAGAGCCACTTGGCACAGAAAGAGACACAGTGGGAGTGCATGGAATCAGTAAAGGCTCAACCTCCAGCTCCAATGTCATTAAGGGCAGCTGACCATTGTTCCAAAAGATTTTGATGAGTGTTCACATGCTTAAAGTTAAGCACACACAAATGTTTCTGGGATCACAGACACGGGTTACATTGCTTCTGCCATAGGTTCCATTTTAAGTAGTTTACTTGCTCAATAAGTTATTACAGTACATACCATAGGTGATATATTCAGAGAACTGCAGCCACCTCTACCTTGATATGGTTGCATGTAATTCTGATACAGCTGCATTCCATACTAAAACCAAAAAAATAATATACCTGATCACTATTAGTTTATTGTGGGGATTTTAGTAGTACCACCTTGAAGTATTAAATAAAAATTATACAGGAGCTCCTGAATACTATACAATGAATTTCATTTAGAAAGATTGATTTTTATTAGCTTAATTACATGAATTTAAAAATAGAACTGCCTGCACAGACAATAGGAATCCTTGCCTTAGAAATATATTTTTCATTATGGTTTTCTGACACTACATTTAAAGAGAATTCTCTAAGTACAAAACTGGAATGTATAAATTTTGATCCCTCAAAAAACACAAAAAGTTGGCCAGAATGAGTAAATGGCTACAGTTTTCATTTTCTTCAGAAATAACTTACATGTATGTTAATTCTAGCCATTTATAGGCACCATATGACCCATTCTGCCTACTTTGCCACTAAAAGCAGCCTCTTCTACCACTCAAGTAAGTTCTTGCATCATAATCGGGGACAGCACCAGTAGCAGCAGTGCCAGCTTTTTCGACTGTACTGGAAATTCAGTGTCTATCTTCTTTATTGAGAGAAGTCAAAAAGAGCCCACAGTGTACAAAATTAAGGATTTTTATTATACTGAAACCTACAAGTAACCCTTGCTTCTCTAGTTCAGAATATAAAAGCATTTAACATAGTAAATTACTAGCAAGAAATTAACTTCACAGAAGATTTTACCTTAAGTAATCTAATTGCTGTCATCCAGCAGGTCCTACTCTGCTCATCATCTGCACAAAGCTGCTTCAGGTCTCTGGCTCCTCCTGCTTTGTTAGGCTAGAAGGCCACAGCACATTGTTTAGCATTAATGCATATCTTGCAGATAATACCTGTTGAAATAAAAGCCACTAATTCTCCTATTTTATAATAGACAGCTGAATCTTTTTTTTTTAAATCTTATCGAAACATAAGCTTACCTAAGAACTGTAGCTTGCTTTAGCATATATCTATCAAAATATTAAGCCTGTACCTTAAAGCAGAATCCATAGTTTGCTGGTGTTCCAGACATCTTTTTGCCTGCTAAAGACATATACATATCACTACTGCTGAATTCACTGAAAAACTGCAGATGCCTTGGTTCCTGAAAGGAAAAGCAATATAAAACAATTAGCCCTTTTTACTTTATTATAAACCAATGAAGGAAATTAGAATAAATAACTAAATGAAAAAGATAAATATTTATACAGTAAATTTAAATGCATGATAAATATATCTCTTGGAAATACACTACAATCCATATTAAAAAATAGATCTATCTATGCTAAAAATACATCTCTATCAACCACTCAGGTTTGCATGTGCCTAGGCCCTTACCATCAATCAAGAGTGTGCTTTCCATCTATGAGGCTTATATACATCTGATCAATCAGATTTGCATGCACCCAACGCTATTAATCAGGTTAGTTTGCACCTGGCCTCCATCAATAAGGTTTGTGCACAACGCATAAATTTTCATATATAATGTGAACAATGGCCAAAATATAGCCCTCAATCAAAAATTAAAACCTTCCCTGTTGCATCGTATCTCCTCAAGTCCTAACTTGCGAACAATCTGTGTGTTGATAGATAGTAGTTTTTGAGATATCACTCAACAGTGAAAAGCAAACCTTGCAAGACAAATATTCAGGCAGAGCCTAAATCCTAACTATTAAAAATGCATGAGGAGAAACCAAAACCACACTACATAGAAAATTAAAAGGGTATAAAAAACTAACCTGGTGTGAAATGTCACACCAACTGGCCACGTACTTTTAGAGAAACAGGAATTTTTACTCCATTTTAAAACACAAACTTGACTGCATAATGTGAGATTAGCTCGTCATCCAGCTTTTCCTTGTGAAGAGGCTGAGTGGAGGAATTGTTTGTTTTGAAGGGAGCTGCTTGTTCCTTTTTGGGGGGGAGGGGGGGGGGGGAGGGGGAGGAAGAGGGAGAGACTGTATAGCCATCTTAAATTACATTCTGTGCATGTGCCCCAGTAACACAATAATAGCATTCCTCTTGTAAATAAAAATACCACACACATTGCTTGAGGAAGTTTAATTTTTGTAAACTTGCAATTTACCTTTACAAGGAAATTAACAGTAAGTTAGGAAAAGTATAATAAAAAGAATAAGTTACACAGAACATCTTCAGGGAGAGAAATACTGAGCGCTTCCCCTTTTAGCCAGACAGCCTCTTTAAATACTAATAACTACACTCATCTGAAGCTCTTATCTTGTTCCAAATGGCAGCCTGATACTGTGACAGTAGAAGTTGAACTGACTGAAGAAATCCAGAAAAAGGCCACTGAACATTCTACCTGCTGCAAATGCCCAAAACTAGACAAAGCCAAAAAGCAAACTTTCAGTTTTCTGTGAGAAAAATATGTAGCACCAATGAACAGATTTCTGGAAAAAGATACATGAGATATAAGCCATAATACTTAATGATTCATTACATCTTAAAATGTAACAACTTTTGAAGTCACTTTGCAGTTTATTTTTAATTCCCTTGTTTAAAAACACATCAGAAGAAAACAACATATTTTAGCAATTACTGTCCAGTAAAATATTAATTCCTTTCCCCAAGTTGAAACCAGTCAAGTTTCTTTTGTTTGCTTTTTTGTGTCCTCAATTAAATGAGGACAGCTGTGGAAATACTTTGACAGCTAACATAGAAGTTCAGACTAACAAAATCTTTATTCTAAGTGAGTTACATAAAAGTTCTCATCTCCAAAGCACCCTGTTTAACAGAGGTGTCAATAGTTATGCTTCCAGTACAGACAAAAAAAATTAACAAGAAAAGCAGGGAAGAGGTATGGATACAGAGGGTCATGATAAAAATTGAGGCGCTCTAAAAAATTTCCTACAAATTATTTTTCCGCAAAATTTCTCCTTTCATTTGCTTAAAAATAAATAAATGCTCTGAAAGACAGGTCCAAATGGTACATTCAGGAACAACAGTTAACATTTGCTTATGTTCTCACCCTTCAGAATTCTCAGCTAGTAGATCTGAAATGCAGAATTTATTTTTAAAGAGCTCTGATGTTGCCTGACTGAAAAATAAATTTAAATTAATATATTCAGAATGAACCAGATTTGTTAGGCCAGGGTACTCAGATTTATACAAGAAATTCTAATTTATTCTGAAGCCCTGTTCTTATATATCCTTAACTCCCAATCACGTTTTATCCTTAGAATGAACATTTGAACAGGAAATTGGGAAGCAAGGTTTTTTCCTTTAATTACCATGGATTGAAATAAAATTAGATTAAAACTACTGCAAATGAAAATACACACTTGCCCTATGCTTATTGTTCTCTGTCATATTTTAGACTTACCTTTGATGCCCCTTTAGTGGAAAAATACAGGCCAGATCTTCTCAAAAGAAAGTATAATTTTTTCCATGATGCTTTCTTCCCCTGCTCCTTTGCATGCAAATAACCATGAATTTCAGGATATGTGCTGGAACTTAGGAACATCTGAAACAAAATATTGCATATGTATTTCCCACCTGAAGCCAGCTCTCTCTTCTATTAACATACTATTCAACAGTTTTGCCAACATTATACTAAAATTTAAATGTTTAAATGGTGCAAATACACACTTCAAAAATGGAAAATTATACACATGCCTCAAAACAGTGGGACCATCTACAGCATAAAAGACACTGAACAAAGTTTCTGGTAACTAAAGGAGGAGGTTAATCCTTCAAAGACCCATCAGAAATTTAGAGAAGGCAATAAATAACACCATATAAAATATAAAACCTAAGTTCTTGCACCCTGAAAGAAAGAAGAGCCTTCTACAAAACTTAAGGAGGTCAGATAGATATTCATGGCAGTAGTTTGTAAGTTTAATTTAAAATAATGCTCTAGGGTATTTTGTTTGTTTTTGTCCTGTTTTTAAAAGTGGTGGGTTAATGCCATATCTCCCAATTCTAACTCCTGCCAGCTGAAAAACCACTGGAAAGGAAACAAGTTTATAAGAGGTAGGCACATGTCATCGTTTTGGGGTGAGGGAGCATATCACCACTTATACACACACAACCCCTCTCTCTACCACACAAAAACCCAAACATGCACACTTTGAGCACTGACTGAAAATTAAAGTATGCATAAAGTGACCCTGAAATCAAAGCTAAATTTCAAACCCTCAGGAGAAGAGCCTTCCTCCTAGAGAAAAAAAAAATTAGCTGCATTATTTTGCAAATACATTAGGCAGAAATATTCCAAGTCCTTGACGAGGTAAAAATTTGTTATTCCCTAGGATAGTTTGCAGATATTTACACAGTATGTTACCACAACGTTCTGTGCCAATGTGACACTATAGTTTTACAAACATTGAAGCCACAGAGAAGCAAACACCATTTATTATGAGGGAATTGGCCTTTAATAGACAGATAAAGGTACATATATTCCATAAAGAGCATTCCTTATTAGTTCAGTGCATTGCCCTTGCTATTTGTATTGAATTTTCTAAAGGAATATATCATGCCTTTTGAAAATTTGACAGAATGCCCAAGAAATTGTATCAGATACTGGAACACTTCTTAATTCAACCCAAGAAACAGATTCAGCTCCAGGCCAGGGGTTCTCAATCCATTTCCCTCATATAAATCTCTCATCTTGGAGTTCTTTGTGGAGTCCCTGCAAGGGGTGGGGTGATGTGGGGGGTGGTCACAGGGGTTACTCCTCTGACCCTCAGCTTCTCCCCCCACCCCAAATTTCCCCACCAGTTGCTGTCCCGGCCCATCAGGATAAGCCACTGGTAGGCTGGGACACTTTATTTACTTAAGTTTACCTCCATGCCTGTGGACACTCGAAGGAAAAACAAACCATCTCGGCCCACCAGCGGCTTATCCTGATGGCCCAGGAGCCAAAGTTTGCCGACCCCGAATTATAGGGTCGGTTTATGAATGGGTCATAAAAAATTTCCATTTTTACTTATCCATGGGGGGGGCGGGGCGCGCGGGGGGTGGCTTATAAACTAACCAGCTTGTGATCAAGTATATACGGTATGTTCTCCTACTAACATAGTAATTTGTCTTATACACTATAACCATGATCCTGTAAAGTCTTAAGCAGACATGTAACTTTATGCACTCTGCAGCAAATTGTGCATCAGAAACTCATGTTCTGAAGCATTATTACATTTATTCTATCATGCAATACCCTTCATTCCCACATATTTATACCCTGACAAACACACACAGCAATAAATATTGAAATAAAATTATTGTTTTCTATGATGGTTACTTCAGGATGTGTTTTTTTTGTGTGGCAATCTCCACACCACGGGCCTGGACTATGCACAATGTTTTCTAGGCAGTCAGGTCAGAACTACCTTCCCCTCCTGTGTGGAAAGGAAAGGAGAATGCTGTAGCTAGCTGCAGTGGCTCATCTCCCTGCTCCAGAGTCTTGGCAGTTGTGCTTTTCTCCAAGGTGTCTAGCTCATGAACTTGTATTTCTGGCGCTCTCTGCTCACTGTCTGAATGTTGGACGCCTGTTGTAGCATCCCAGCAATAGGATGGCTTCATGTCACAGAGCAAGAAGCATGCACTAAAACTGGAAATAAGGAGTAAATTTTTAATGGTGAGAGTAATTAGCCATTGGAACAGTTCACTAAGGGTCATGGTGGATTCTCCATCACTGACAATTTTTAAATAAAGATTAGATTTTTTTCTGCAAATTATTTTGGGGAAGTTTAATGGCCTGTGTTATACAGGAGGTCAGACTAGATCATCACGATGGCCCCTTCTGGACTTAGAATCTGTAAGCTATGAGCCAATTAACTTCCTCTTGTAGGGAAAGCTGGAGACAAAAAGTTGCAAGCAGAATCCAGGAGAGCAGGAAGACAGAACAAAGTATCAGGCACCTGGTTGCAGAAAAATGGCTAATCCCATGGAAATATGCTAAATTCTTATGGCTACAGAATCATTGAGCCCACAGAGCCTTAAATTATATTAGAGCAGTTTGTATCTCAGAGCTATTGTTTCAGTCTTGCTACAGATTCAGGCAGGCACATTGCTTTAATTACCATTCTCTTCATTTTTCTGAGGTTTGCCCGATGGCCCTAAGAGCTAAACACATATTTTAAATGAAAAGGAAAGATTGTGGAGCACAATTTTCCAGCAAAGGTCAAATTTTTCAGTAAAATTTTTGCCCACAGAATCGCAGAATACACAGGGTCCTCTATGTCAATAGTCCCATCAACAGGGCTATTCATGCACAGAACAGTCTCAGAATCAGGGCCTAGAGCTGCTTATGCGAACGGTTTTCCAGCATTGCTCACAGCTGAAGGGACCAACATCTCCATTGCAATGTAGGCACTGTTTCACAATACAGCTCCGTTTCAGCAGCCATAAGTGATATTTATCATGCAAGAGTGCACTTGAAGGAGGCATAAACATTGTGATTAGTGAAAAGAAGGAAACGCTAATTTTGCTTTCTTATTGCTTTTGGTTTTGAACATTGCTTGATGAGCCCACAAATATCAAATAATGCGGGCTTCTAGAAGCAAGAAGTTTGAGGCAAAGACGTGCTAATCTCAACTTGAAAGTGTATGCATCTGAGATATTATCAAGGCTAAGAAGGTTTTACGGAATATGACAGAGGAAGATGAATAACGTAAACATACAAATACATTATTTTTCAGGCACATGTGATAGTGAATAAAGAGACTATATTAAAGCTGTAATTTAATCCTACAGACCAATTTCAAAGGGAGGCTTTAGGAGAGTTTGAAAGAGTTGCACTGCTGCAGTGCTGTGGTATAGACTCTTACAAAAGTGACAGAAGGGATTATTCAGTAGCTGCAGTAAATCCATCTCTCAAAGGCAGTAGCTAGTCAACAGAAGAATTCTTCAGTCATCCTAGCATTGTCTACACTGGGGCTTACATGCTTGAATGATACAGCTAGGTCAATCTAACTTTCTAGTACAGGCCAGCTGTTGATTTTCTTCGTACAGATTGTGGAGAAGAATCTAGCTCTTAATTTTAGTACCTTTGCCCATTTTGTCTGAAGAGTCAATTAATGGCTCCCTAACCCCATAAGACCCCCATTTTAGGCCCTGTATCCTTCTACCTATCCTCTCACTAGGAAGATACACATGACAAAGTGATAACCAAAACAGCATTCCTTGAACAGCAGGCCAACATTGCTGAAAGCAATACAAAGCTCTGCTTTAACAATCAACGTTGCACCCATACTAGTGTTATCAGTTTAAAGTAGTTCACAACAACATTACTTGTAATGAGGCAAGATGAAATCATCTGTTTTTTTTCTTCCCAGGATAGCAAAAGATTGCATGGCAAGACACATCGTGACTAACAGCATCAGACAAAATCATTACTGCCACGATGAAAGAATATTGAAAATCCTAAACAATGAGAAGAATAACCTGCTCTTCAGGTTATGAAGTTGTAAAAGATAGTAGGATGGATAAACATATTCTGATGAAAATCCAACCAAACTAAGACCAAACTTTATTACAGCTGGAAGAAATCATCAATGACAAAGAAAAGCTTTATTAGGGAGCCAAGTATCATTGGATAAAAATTACAGAAAATTAGAGGATTCCTCTCAAAAAAGGATGGGTTGGTTATATAAAATGCAGTAATATTCAATTTATTTTACTCTATAGGGATGAGATATGATAGGATTTATAGCAAATGAACTGTAAATATCATTGGTGTAAAATGTCATTGTGTATTACAGATTCTAGTATACAACAGTATCAGACATTTATAGCTTGGTTTGGACATTATAAAGCCTATTTAAAGAGAAATTAATTCAGCAGATGACAAGAGGATGCAAACTCAAATGTCTGAGATGAACATAAAAACCAAGGAAGAGGAAAGTTAGAAGAGGTGGATGTTCTTGCATGAGAACATCTAGGCCTAAAGTTATGTTTCCCATTATATAAACTTATTCATATATATCCCCCAAACTTACAGTGAAACATCTGAAGTGCTAGAGGTGTTAACAGTGCCCTTAAGGTTAGATGCACCATCTTGCTTCTTGAGCAGAGACCCTGACTCTCACAGAAATGGGATGAAGATTAATTTAAGAGAAAGCCAGCTTCTTTTTTTAAACTTTCAGATTTGAATTAGAACCTTTTTGTACGCAGTTTTGTATCCAGTTTGTACACAGACTGCTTTTAAGTTTCTACTTAATTGCTCAGATTTTAACTCAGTCCCATAAAATCAAATTTGGTGTTGAAAGCTTCCGTATTGCTCCATGTGTGTTACTATTAGTCAATATTTAAGAATTGCCTCCAAAAATGTTCCAATAAATTTGTGAGCATGCCCTCTTGCAAGCAAATTAGTGATAATGCAGGCACAAATGGAGGGTTATATGTGCACATTTAGCATACAAGTTGTGGGTATATTTTGGAAATATCTTTGAAAATTACTAACTGAAAAATAACATTTTGGGTTTAGTTATATTATAGGCAGAGCTGGTAGCACAGTAAACAGGTGAAGTTGCTTAATGACTCCCATTATAAAGCCCAGTTTTCAGTTGCTTCAAACTTTGCCAAAAACTTTATTTGCCTCAGACGGAATATTTTTGGAACGTTTCTGCAAAAGTAGTTCATCAATTTCGCCTAACAAGGTTATGGAAAAATATATTGGTTTGTCCATCTTAAAACCATTTCACCATGTTTGTTGCAAAGTTATAATGCCTTCATTCTTTGGAGCAGGGAAGTGACATTTGGCAGGAAGTCACCTTTGCTGTTCACATGGAAAACCAGCCCAGATTTGGCCAGGTTATAAACAGAATTGGGTGGAAAGAGGTTTTCCCATTCTGCATTGAGGCAAAACCAAGCCCTATCAAAAACGTTTATGAAAAACCAGAAAGACACCCCAAAAAGCTAACATTCTGGTGAACAGTGACATGGGATGTCAAAGTTGCTGCTCTGGCTGATTCAGAGCAGGGACTTGAACCTGGGTCTCCTACATTCCAGGTGAGTGTCCTATCCACTGGGCTTTTAGCTAATCATCTCTCTCCCCATCTCCTGAGAAACTTTTCCACAAAAAGTTTAGGTTCCGACAAAGTAGCATTTTCTGAAAACAAATGTTTTGTCAAATAACTCCCAGCTACCTCAGTTTATAAACCTTGGAGAGGGAGCGGGGGGAACACAGCTCACACATGCTCAGTAGAGACTTGACAAGTGAACTTTCCAGATTCTGTCTGAACTGGGCATGCTCCAGCCCCAAGCTGCAGAGTGGTAAGCAGATTTTCCCTGCAATTGCCACTCCTGGATGCTGCAGCACCAAGCATCAGAACTGAGACCAGGGAGACTGACACTCAATGCTCCCCCTGCTGGTGCCCAGGCAGTATGGCAGCCTGTCTGGAACACAGAGGGGACAGAAGGCAGTGGGGAGGGCAGTGAAGAAAGTAGATTGGGATAAGGAAGTGAGGTGGGTTGAGAAGACACTGGGAGTGGGAGGTCTGTGGAAGTTTGGGCCTGGATGGGCAAGGAGACTGGATGTCGGAGCCAAGGCGGGGGAGACGGAGATCAAACGAGGAGCAAGAGGTAGGGGGGACAGACTGGGGCAAAGAGCTTAGGAGGGAGACTGGGAATGAAAGCCAAGATTGGGGATAAAGGAGACTAAGACTCTGCTGAGGAGCCCAGAGCAGGAGATGGGGACTGGAGTGAGGAGCACAGAGGAGTGAAAAATAGGAATGAGACAAGGAGCTGTGGGTGATAATGGGGAAAAAAGAGGACAGGGCAAAAGGGGTCAGGTTTGAGGGGAGATTCCTCAAGATTCCAGAGTCTCAACATTTCTCTATTGTCAGCAAATATCTGTGAAACCCTCTGGCAAAGTGTATGTTTCATCCTGCTCTAGTGGCTAGCCCACAAAGGATGACAGCTTACTGTTGGTATCAGTAACTTCATTAGCTCTACTAGCAAAGGTCTGTGAAATGGATCTAAAGGCTCAAACCCTGCTGATGTCCCATGTGGCTATTTCCATAGGATTAATTTTCTGTTTTTCAGTTTGTTTGTTTGTTTTTTAAACCTCAGAAATTACACACACAAAACTATATTAAAGAGGACATTAGGGTTGCAAAGTCAAGTACTCAAAAGTTAGGACATGCCAGAATTGAGTGCTTTGCACCCTTCATGGTCTTTTAACATTTTTGTGTATATATTTCACACAAAAACTATTTTAATTGTCTAGAAAGGAAATGTGCCCTGTTCTTTAACATAAATTCTACATTTATATAAAAATATTTTGTTTCATTGCCTGTGAAAAATGGCTTGTACATATGCTATCTACACGTGTTTTCTAATGTATTTGCATTCTGCTGAAAAGGCAATAAGAAAGAAACAGCTAAATTAGTCAATACAAGATTTGCACTCTGAACTCAAAGTACACCTACAGAACCTGAATATCAATTTTATCTATTGAAGAATTGGACTTGGGGAGAATAGAGCTACCCTTAAAGAAAAAGTTGAAAAGCATAATCAGGATGATTTTACAGACTAACAAATTGTGAAATTGTTACTCTCAAAGTACAAAAATAATTAGTATTCTTCAGAGTGAAAAAAATTAATCCTGGTCCCAAAAAACACTGCAGCCAAAAGTTTTGAATAGTACAAGAACAGAGCAGTGTTATTCATATAAGTAAAAGATGAACTCTTAGCCCCTATCAAAGTCAATAGCAAAACTACCATTTACTTCAATGGGATTAGGATTTCACCCATTATCCAAATTAGCTCAAACTGGGCCTAATCCTATTCACATGATTAACTCAATGGGTGTATTTGTAAGAACTAACAACATGAGATTTTATCCATATATTGTTATTGAAAAGGTTGGGGTGGGGGTGTTACCATAGTAAGCTATGGTGCAAGCTACTGAATAGGTTTTACAAGTGAAAAAAATCTGATTTTAAATTACATTTGAAGACATCAGCTTCACATTTAATTACCAGAAATAGGTGAACTATAAATGAATCCATTCATACTACAAGATCTATAATTTCTCAAAGAAACAGATAAAAAAATGAAATATCCGAATATTCTATTAATATTACTGTGAAGGCCTCAGGTTTAAAGTCCATTTGCTCCATTAATTTTTTATGTTTAAAATTGATCACATTCATGAAAACCCAGAATGTGAGCTATGCTCACTGATTCCACACTCAATGCCCAAGGAATGTATGCACAAATACTATGCCTCCCTAAAGTAGACTATGACACAGCCACGTACCATCTATGCATCGCACTCCTTTCACCTTCTTCTTTAGGCTTAAATCTTGTTGGGGGCAGGGATTAAACCTCTCACTCTTTGGGAAGCGCTACAGAAACAATTTTTACAAATCAATGTACATCTGATAGCTAAGCACCAGAATATGCCTCCATGGGAGGCTCTGGAACTCCTGTCACTGGAGGATTTTAAGAACAGGCTGGAAAAACACCTGGTCAGAGATAGTCTAGGTATACTTGGTCCTGCCTCTGTGCAGGGGGCGGGATTAATGACCTCTTGAGGTTCCCTTCACCCCTACATTTCTATGACTATTAGAGAATAACTAAGGAAAACAAATCAGTACATTTTTGTAGGTATTTTAGCTCTGAGTTAAAAGGAAGGAGCCAAAATTCTTACCTTCTCTTACTCTTGCATTAAAACATTTTTCTTGCCTTTTGTTAAACACATAGCTGGAGAATATTTTACTTGCATATAGCTCAACCCACAGAAAACTAAGAATTTCAAAATTGGGTTGTTAAAACTAACATCTCTCTTGATACTTGACCAAGCATGTCACAGATGATAATGCAAGCCCATTAACTTGTCTTAATGACATTTCCGAGGAAAGAGTGGCATAGTGTAAATGCTCTACGGAATGGCTTTTGCTGAAATGTGCATGATGGCTTTGTAATCCACAAAGGTGTTCTGTACTTAATGTCTAGCAAGTCCTATTGCACCAAATTTAAATAATCAGACAATACAATGTAAAAAAAATAGTAACAAGAAATACAGGTTTATCCAGTTTTGACTGATTTACAAGTTAACCTGTAATCTCATATTTGGGGTAAAACTGGCCCCTATGCAGAAGGCCAGCATACAAACTATGCACTGTTTAAACACTATATTTGAGGACTGAAGTGACTTAGGCTACGTCCACACTACGGGGGGGGGGGGGGGGGGGGGGGGAGGGGTCGATTTAAGATACGCAAATTCAGCTACACGAATAGTGTAGCTGAATTCGACGTATCCGAGCCGACTTACCTCGCTGTGAGGACAGCGGCAAATCGACCTCCACGGCTCCCCCGTCAACGGTGCTTACTCCTACCTGCGCTGGTGGAGTACAAGCATCGATTCGGAGATCGATTGTCACGTCCCGACGAGACGCAATAATTCGATCCCCGAGAGATCGATTTCTACCCACCAATTCAGGCGGGTAGTGAAGACATAGCCTCAGTGGTACATAGGCCTTAAACTTGCTCTGCACACAGGGTTTTAGTAGATATAGTTTAGTTTTCAAAAATAAGTCAAATATTTCTCTCCAACTATCAGATCACTTTTCAGATAAAGAGATGCTAAATTCTATTAGCACAGAGGCCAAAATTTTGAAACATAGGTGCCTCTATGTTTAGACTCTGAAATCCGTATTTAGGCAGCAAAAGAGAAACGGCCTGATTTTCAAAGGGTAAATTTTTTTAAGGTTCCTGAAGATGATTTTAGGGACCTAACTAAAAGCACCTAAGTTTCAACATTTTGCCCACAGCAGGGCTTAGAATCAGGAGATCTATACTTTATCTCAACTCTGCCACAAACCTAACCGCTCACTTGAGCTCTCCTTTCTGTAAAATGCATCTGTGATAAATGAAGGGCAGGGGAACTCCCTTTTATGGGCACCCAGCCAGACAGCCAGCTATAAAATCCCTGTTAGTAGCTGTTCTCTACTTGCTTTACCTGTAAAGGGTTAAAAAGTCCATAAGTAAAAGGGAGGGAGTTGGCACCTGACCAAAAGAGCCAATGGGAAGGCTAGAACTTGTCAAAATGGGGGGGGAGGAATCCCCTTTGTCTGTCTGGTTGTTCTCCCCAGAGAGCAGGGACAGGGCTGGAGCTATGCTGTAAAAGCTTGTGCCAGGTATGAAAATCATCAGATCATACCTAGAAACTACTCATTTAAAACCCCAGATGTGTCTCAGAGGGATAGCCGTGTTAGTCTGTATCGACAACAATGAGTCGTCCGTCGGCACCTTAAAGACTAACATTTATTTGGGCATAAGCTTTCATGGGTAAACTGGGGTTTTTTTACCCACGAAATCTTATGCCCAAATAAATCTGTTAGGGAAGATCATTGTTTAGGATTCATCTCATGGCCACTACAGGATTGTTTTCTATTCTGTAGATTGCTCCCCATTTTACATTTAAAATGATGCATCCAGCTTATATTTAAAACATTCTGTGGATATTATTTGTATCACCATAGTGTCTAGAAGCCTGGAAGTCATGGACCATTGTACTAGGTGCTACCACTTCTTTTGGAAGGCTGCAGCATTCCACAGACTAACAAACCGTGCCAGCCGTAAGATTTTTTTTTCCCTGCTAACCAGTCTAAATCTTCTTTTCATTAAGTTCAACCCTTTACTCCACTTGTAATGTGTTAAACTCCTTGTTTTCCTTTGCATATACCACTTTCAAACAGTTGAGGACTGTTGAACTCCCATCCTTTTATACAGGCTAAACTACTTTAATCTTTCAATCATTTCTTGCTAGTTACTCCACCCAACTGATCCTAAACATTTTTTTGCTGCATTTTGTTCTTTTCTGAACTCCCTCCAACTGGTCAATATATTTATGGCAATGAATTCCCCAAAACTGAATCATTCCAGGTGCAGTTATATCAGTGGAGGAATATTATCTTTGTGTTTCATGACAAGACGTCTCTCTAGTCGTCCAATAGGTCACTACAATTCTGTCAGTGACAAAATACTATGTACACACAAACTAGACACCTGAAATTTAGGTATTCTGCTGTGAATTGGTTTATCTTAATGCAAATACTGCATACCTGTAATATCTGTGTGTGGCCGATCACTCCACTGGTCTCGCTTGACAACGACACCATATGCTCTGGAAAATAATTCTGTTACAATAGAACGTATTATTAAAACTTCTGTAAATGTGAATACAAAAACCTTCAGATTTCTCTTAGACAAACAGATCCACCACTCAATTGCACTGAGCAAAAAGACAATGAGATTTCCCAACGCTCAAATAATTTAGGAAAGCGGGGGGGAGCATTAAAATAGCCTCAAAGTGTGGTATCTTGTAGATTCACCTGCTGAGTTTGTGAGAGCAAACGTCAAAGTGGGTTTTTTTGTTTTTGTTTTTTAAGATTTCAATGCAGGGATAGGGTCTGCTGAGTCAAGTCAGACTACAGGAAGGCCCATACTTAGGGTATGTCTATACTAGAAAAACCTGTGCCAGTGGGTCTCAGAGCCTGGGTCAACTGACTCGGCTCACACTATGGGGCTAAAGCAGCAGTATAGATGTTCCTACTTGGGCTGGAGCCCAGGGTTTGAAACCTGCACAAGTCCCATGAGCCGAGTCTATTGACTCAGGCTCATACTCACTGCCAGGTTGTGGTTTGTTGTGGTTTTTATTTTTGTTTTTTGTTTATTTGTGTTTGTTTTTTGCAGTGTAGCTGTAACCTTACATTGTCAGGTAATCATTCACCCTCCCCTTCACGCTGTATAGGCCAGCCCTAGGCTTCAATATATTACTATCTGGGAAGAGGGAAAATTCACTTAAAAAGGAACAATTTGTTGAAGTTGATATGGTATCCCAGTGGAAGGAGGAAATAAGTGAGATACACTGTCAAAAACATTTATTTAAATCGTATTGAAACAAAATGCTGGTTAATATATTTTATGCTATATTTTACTAATGCAGAAAAAATCCTCTCTGGTTTATTGTGAATGCTCTTTTTATTCTGCATGATATTAATATAGATCAAATGGTGGAAACTTGCAAAAATACAAAAAAGATATTATAGGTCAGAGCTGGTGTAAGTCAGCACAGCTCCACTGACTGAACTGTAGCTATGCAGGTTTACACCAGTTGAGGATTTGGCCCCAGATCTAAAATTATAGTCTTTTATAATAGCTCCGACAATTCCCAAATTAAATCCTTCAAAGTACGTAAAGTAACTGGTCACCAGAGACTTTCATTCCAAATGATCGCGTGTATTATTTTTAGGATTAATTAAGAGTTAAGTGTTTTTGATACAGTGTTCTAAATTCCACCTCCTCTTAGGATCGTACCTTTCTTGTTGGGCCCTGATTGGTTAGTCTATATTGCCCACCAAGGCTGGTTGACCATGGTCAGGCAATGTATTGGGTCTAATTATATAAAGTCATTTCCATGGACCACTATAATATCTGACACCACACACACACTATTAATTAATTTAGCAACATCTCTGAGATGGAGTTATCCCCATTCAGAAATAGGTAATTGAGGGAGAAAATGATTTGCTCAAGATAATACATGCAGAGCAAGGAACAGAACCCAAACTCGTGTCCCTAAAGGTATGGCTGCACCACAGCTGGAAGGTGTAAATTCCAGCTTGAGGAGACATACCAGCATTAGCTCTGATCAAGCTCGTGTGGCAAACTAGAGTGTAGTCACAGTGGGGCAAGTGGGGAACAGGGTGATGGGGCATGGAGGGGAGCCGCCCTAAGTATGACCTTGTTGGAGACTATAGATTTGTACTTGAGCAGCTAGCCCTTCCCAGAGCTCACGCTGTGGCGACTACACTGCTATTTTTAGCACACTAGTGCAATTGGAGCTAATGCAGGCATGTCTCCTCAAGTTGGAATTTACACCTTCCAGCTCTGGCATAGACATACCTATAGTGATTTAAGATCATTCTTCCTTTCCTTTTAACAGGTCACAGGTAGATTTAGGTTCCGTTTCATTTTACGGCTCACTCTGAGTCCTCCTGCATTTCTGGCATTCCCCCTCATCACTATGCCACATGGCTTCAGATGTCAGGGCAGCAGAGCAGCTGCCCAAACAGTGCTTTTAAGAAGACAGACTTACCACTGGGTGTTTAAAAAACTCATATTTGGCATAGTTTTTTCTAAAATACAGTCTATTTTCTTCTTCGATTCCCCAGTTTGACTGAACTTCAATTACCAACTCGTGGTCTTCTATAATTCTTTCTGTAAAACAAAGAAAAATACATAGCCTTGCATACAAGCCCACCATCATAGTAAACCCATGAGAACTTAGGCTCAGACACAAATGAAGAGTTATGTTCAACCCAACATGAACAAAGTAATATGAACACCTTCAATTCATCAAGTCTGTTTTACATTTTGTCACCAAAGTCAGTATTCTATACAGTGCTCTTTTATAAGCCAACTCTGCTCATGAAACATGAATGTCTGCAGTAGGTGAGCAAGCTAATTTCCTCCTCCTCATCCTCAAAACACCAATAAGGTTTTAAAATCTCTCACATAAATGCAAAATGAGGTATTGCCTCTTCCAAAGCCAAGTTATTACATACTGTAACGTTTTTACACAGCTTGGAATAGAGAGATGGTGATTTTGGCAGCTAGACTTCTTAGTTGTATAACTTCCTTCTTTGAGAAATTAGAGACTTGGAGCCAAAATTAATTAAGGGGAATGGTTAATTACAAAAACACCCAACATTCATTCATAAAGCGTTTTTTCACATTGGAAGAGTTCATCCTGAATTACTCAAGAGCTGGCAAAGCTATTAGAAATGATCCCATTTGTATAGAGGTGAGCTCATTAGCTAGGTTGGATGCCAGACATTTAGATCTGCAAAGCCATGTGGGGAATTTGAACCTTTTGAAAACCAATTCTGATTGCTAATTAACTTTACAGTAATTGGGGATTTAGAAAAATCTAAACAAACTGGCAAACAAAGGATTTATGTAAATAGATAATAAATAACCAATCAATTCGCCTATGTCTGCTCCAGAGTTTTCTAAAGATTTTCAGAATACTGTTGCATCTCCTCTGCAAGCTGTTTTTAATCTCATTTTTGACAGTTTCCTGCAATGTAAAAAATACTAAACTACATTTGTACAAAAGGAAATATGGTTTAGAATTTAAGGCCCCAATCCTGCAAAGAGTTATGCATGTGCTTAACTACAAACTCTAGGAGCACTATCATTGATTTCAATGAGACTACTTAGAGTGTGTAAAGGTAAGCCCATGCATAACCTTTTGCAGGATTGTGACTAAATTTATTTCTGTACATTGGATATCACTTATTTAAAAAACCAAACAACTTATGTATCATTCATGCTACAAAGAAAAAGAATACATTTCAGTGCACAGGAAAAAAATTGGACATTTTTCATTTTGCTGACAGCGTGAACCAATGAGGAAACAAGTTATTTTAAATGTAAGCAGGGAATATTTTTTCTGAAACTTTATTGAATTGTACTTAAAGGGTCACTGTCAATTTCAAATCTAATTAGTTCCAACAAATGAACAATTTAAAATAGTTTCAACTACTGTTCCTGGGTCCCCCTGCCAATTATACAATTTTACACAACAACCTTATTTTATTTCTCTCCCCCCCCCCACCCCAGTATTGCCAAAATGCAAGAGCACAATATATATCAAAATAAAAAGAGAGAGAGAGAAAGACTGGGTTCTATGTATTTTCCTTCTCGTTTTTCAGCCTTTAAAGGTACAACCAGTTCATATTCTCAAACTTTATTCCATAATCATGAAGGCTTTAAGCTTAATTTACAAAAAGTTACTGAAACTCTTACATAGTCATTTTAGTCCAGGAGCCGGGGCTTTAAGAAACACCACATATCTCAAGACGCGAGATAAAATTGTGAGCTGGCAACACAGCTTTCCAGGACTGTGTGAACAGAATGATTGTAATGCAGCAAAACACAAAATGTCCATTAAATTCGGGTGGCTATATTACAACAGAAAAACTTCAAAAACAGACTCCAAAGAGAGACTGGTGAGCTAGAATTGATATGCAAACTAGACACAATCAACTCCGGTTTGAATAAGGACTGGGAATGGCTGAGCCATTACAAACATTGACTCTATCTCCCCTTGTAAGTACTCTCACACTTATTATCAAACTGTCTGTTCTCGGCTAGCTTGATTATCACTTCAAAAGTTTTTTTTCTCTTAATTAATTGGCCTCTCAGAGTTGGTAAGACAACTCCCACCTGTTTATGCTCTCTGTATGTGTGTATATATATCTCCTCAATATATGTTCCATTCTATATGCATCCGAAGAAGTGGGCTGTAGTCCACGAAAGCTTATGCTCTAATAAATTTGTTAGTCTCTAAGGTGCCACAAGTACTCCTGTTCTTCTTTTTGCGGATACAGACTAACACGGCTGTTACTCTGAAACCTGTCATTAAATTCTTGAAATACATTGGGGACAAATGTTTGTTTCAGAAGGTGGAGGAAGTAACTGGGGAAAACTGCCATTTTAGATGTTATTCTGACTACAGCATTGTGAATCTGAAGTTGAAGGCAATCTGGGTGAAAGTGATCAAGAAATGATGATTACGTGACTAAGGAAAAGGAGCAAGAGCAGCAAAATAAGTACAATGGCCTTCAAAAAAGCATACTTTACCAAACTCAAAGAAGTGGTTGGTAATGGCCCATGGGAATAAAATCTAAAGGAAAAAGGAGTTCAGGAGACTTCCCAGTTTCTCAAAGAGTCAATGTTAAAGGTACAACAGCAAACCGTTGATAGGACGAATACTAAAAGTAGAGCCCTGCACGGATACAAAATTTGTACCTGTGGATGTGAATATCCATGGATATAAAGCGGATACCCATGGAGCTGCAGGGCTCTACCAGGAACCACAGCAGCCTGTCAGGCCACCACTCACAGGAGCAAGAGCCCAGCCCTGGCAGCTTCTCCAATGCAGCTGTACTGCCCCCAGCCTTGCCCACCGGGGTGGGCACCAAGCTTAGCGGCAGCTGTCCCTCATCATGCTAGTGTATGCAGGCAGCTCGCATGCGCCTGGAAAAGAAGTAGCGATCTTGAAGAGGAAAAACAGTACACTTCTATCCCTTAAATAAAAAAAAAATGCTGTACTAAGGTGACACAAAGGCCAAGATTTTCAAAAAGGTTAAGTGATTTTGAAGGCCCAAATAGAAAGCGTGGAGCACCTGTCCTCTGCAAATCAGACCCTATTTAAGGTATCTCAAGTTGGTCACACAAAATCTTTTAAAAAGTACTTTGGAATATCTTGGCCCAGAAAGAATTAAAAGGGTAGGAGTACAATTGCAGCCTCTTTCCATCAATGGTCTTCACTTCTTGTGGCAACATCCACCTTCACAAAACAAGAAATACTATCCACAGCCCAAATATAGTCAAGTCTGCAGACCTAGATTAATTATTGTGCCAAGAAGTCTCCAAATCTCCACTGAGTAAGTAATTACATTCACACAGCTAAATTCTACAAGTAGGAAAAAAAGTGGGCTCATTGTAGGCCACATGTACTGATAGTGCTCATGCAATGATTAGACCAATTGTTCATCTTAAACGGTTATCTTTTTAGTTAATAATACAAATTAGAATTGGTTAACTCCTTGATTTGACTAATTTATTTATATTATAATCCCAATGTATTTTTCATATTCTTTAGCACTTGAAGGAAGTATGAGAAATTAGTTAACCATATAGTTGTTTATGCTCTTAAATAAATGTTATAAAAAATCCACCAAAGCAGCTTCTTCTGATGAAATGGTGACAAGGTAAAAAAAACCACCTTAATTAAAGGGACTTTAATTAAACATTTGACATTAGTCCTGAAAACCCGCTATTATTACATCATGCCTAATCCAAAGGAAAAATGCAGCAGCCCACCATCATCTACTAAATACCATAGGATTTGGGAAATAAATGACCTTCACTCCCACTTAATGACTTATTTATTTTTTTAAAACAACAACTCAGTTGAGACACTAACACCACATATCTATTCAAGGGACACCATCCTAGGCCCTAACCACATCAGCCACACCATCAGGGGCTTGTTCACCTGCACATCTACCAATGTGATATATGCCATCATGTGCCAGCAATGCGCCTCTGCCATGTACATTGGTCAAACTGGACAGTCTCTACGCAAAAGAATAAATGGACACAAATCTGACATCAAGAACTATAACATTCAAAAACCAGTAGGAGAACACTTCAGTCTCCCTGGTCACTCAATAACAGACCTCAAAGTAGCAATTCTTCAAGAAAAAAAAATTCAAAAACCAGACCAATGTGAAACTGCCAAACTTGAATTACTTTGCAAACTGGACACCATCACATTAGGCCTGAATAAAGACTGGGAGTGGTTGGGTCATTACAAAATCTAAACCTAATTTCCCCCATATTAATTTCCCCCTACTGTTACACACCTTCTTGTCAACTCTTTGAAATGGGCCACTCTCATTACCACTACAGAAGTTATTTTTCCTCCCTTGGTATCCTACTGTTAACTGAATTGTCTTGTTAGACTGACCTCACACTTGGTAAGGCAACTCCCATCTTTTCATGTGTTTATACCTGCTCCTGTATTTTCCACTCCATGCATCGGATGAAGTGGGTTCTATCTAGCCCAAGAAAGCTTATGCCCAAATAAATTTGTTAATCTCTAAGGTGCCACAAGGACTCCTCATTGTTATAACCGATATAGTTTCTCAAAAATTCTCTGTGAAAACCAAACTGAACCAGGCACACAGCTTTTCTCCAAAATGCATCTTTAATATTTATGGAAAAAAACATCAAGAACTGAGGTGCTGTCTTAAAACAATTTTTTGTTGTTGTTCTGCACCAGTTTTTACGGAAAGCCAATGCTGTTCTGGTATGCTATTTGAACTGTTAAATTGCTGGCACTGTGACATTTAAATAAATACCATCTCCTGTAGTCTTGCTTCTTGGAACAAAAACAAGACATACCGCATCACCTCATAGATAGGTAAAGATCCTGGTATAGCATATGAACTCTACCCAAAGGATTTTTAAGGTAGCAGATTATAAAACTTCTAATGTAGATTCAGATTACTTTTTAAAGGAATTGAACTATTAACAGAGTACTATACTTTAAAACAATCCTGTGATTGGATTACTTTTCTTAACAATGCAGTCTCTCCAGTCTTGAATGTGAATAAGGACTCCCTAAGACTACAGTACAATCTCTGGGCCGCTCACAAACAATACAAAAGAACTTCCAGGAAAGTAATCAGTAGAAATCTTCGCAATCTCAAAATGCTGTTAAAGACATTAAGTCTCAACACCACAGTAAGGAATTCTTAGACATTTTCCAAATTGGTGAACTGAAGCAACAGAACTCATATGAGTCCAAAACTCCCCATCCCCTGCTCTAACCAGTAGACCACACTTCCACAAAGTTTTCAACGTAGTTTATACTACCTTGCCCAGCTCTTCCCCCTGAAGGCCTGCCTGATAAATGCTGAGATCTTCTTCAGGCAGAAAGGTGACAAGGCTATTTATTGGGACCTATGTAAAAAGGCTTCTTTTGGCTGTGGACATCTTTCAGCATCCTCAGAACCACTTCATCTTATGAAAACATACAATTACTGATTCTCAGCAGACTAGGTTCCTAACTGAAACCTGTCACAGAATGAAGGGAATTGGCAAAATTCTATCTTGGTTTTGGATGGAAGAGTTTTACCCCGGGATTTGGTTTGTTCATCCTCTTTTTCTAGAAATATCTGGATAGTGGCCACCATTTCCTTCTACTCTGGCCTGCATTTATCATGGTCCAATATTAAGAGTTTCCTTCATTCAGGGGAGATGCTGAAGCTGATGGAAGAGGATGAGTATCCTGAATGCTTTCTGGCTTGTGTCCTCTATCTTATTGGGCTCTTCGACTTTTCCTTTGGGGAGAAGATTTCATCCTTGCCTGGGGATTGTTTCCTTTTCCTAAATAGTGCTCTTTTGGGGGCTTAGCCTGAGGGGAGGGCTTCAGGCCTACGTGGCCTCACTGAGAAACCCAAGATCCTCCACTTGGGAGGAAGGAGAGGCAGACAGAATGCCAGACTCCTTCCTGTGAGACTCGATTATCCAACTGACAATACAAGTAGGGATGATGGAACTTTTCTTCTTTGAGGTGGATTGGGCTGAGAGGCAATTAGATGAATATTTGGACTTAGCTTTCAAGAAATCCCTAATCAACAAAGATGGGTCTATCTGCCAGGTCTCAAGTGCTGAAGGTGTCTTAGGAGAAGTCTCTAACTCTGTGGGGCCTCAATAAGCCATTAAAACTCCATCACCTTTCTCACAACAAACCAAAGGTCCACAGGCTTGATGCAATCATGGCAGAGCTCCTCTTCTGTGGCACCCAGACAATCTGCATACTCCATTCTAAATGACTCTGCCATGCTGGAGAAGGAGATCAGCATGGAGATCCTTCCAGAGAATAAAGGAGTGGGCGAGGATGAGGACGTGTCCTTATGCATAAGGAAAAGGGGTGGAGAGTACCGCTCACCTCTTCTCCAAAATTTAGCTTCAATCCAGGATAACTAACAGGGTAACACAGGATTCTCTGCATCCAGACAATGGCAGCCAGAGTGAGAAAATCTGGAGAAAGGCCATAACTAAAATCTGGATCTCTGTGGGTATGTCAGAGCCACCTTCAATATTTTCAGGAAGAAATGCACACCACAAACATTTTGGAGTGGCTGACAGGTCCATAATTCATAAAGGGGTATGTGAGATATATGGCGCTACATATAATTATTTTACACAATAGCCTCAGTTATGAATAAAAACTACATCCAGGAAAGCATGAAGTTCATGTAATACTGACTAAAATACATCTACATTTGGAGCTGGGGGTGTGATTCCCAATTCAAGCATATAGGCTTATGCTAACTCTCATCGAGCTAGCACACTAAAAATAGTATCAGTCATGACAGCATGGTCAGCAGCAGCACAAACTATCCGCCCAGAGTACAGACCCACCTAAATACTCTGGGTACCTACTCAGGTTGGTAGCTTGTGCCACTGCTCACCGTGCTATGGCTCTGACAGATACAGCTATTTCCTACAATGTTCTGGACAAACCTTATTGAATTAAGTTAAAGTATCTTAGGAATTCATTGTATTAAAAATGCAAATGGTTATGTATTATTGTGGGATTGTATGTAACATCTCTAGGGAGGAGATATGACAAATGTCTCCTGGGAAGTGTTATGAGCTTCAAAGGCCTATTTTAAAACAACAAGCCAGATAAGTAGTATATTTTGGAGGGGGAGAAAATTAAGTGGCTTTCCTAGGAAAATACCCTGGGAAGGGAATGCAAATTCCCCACCTCCGGACCAAACCTTTGAAAGATTTGCCTTGTGGAGAAACCCATTGTACATTTGATCTCCTGGTCTCTGGAACAAAGACCTAAACTGTATAAAGGAGAAAAACAAAAATCACGGATTCATGGGTGTGCTAGTTCCACTGGAAAACCCCTTGGTGGTGTCTGCAGGACTGTTTACCTGCCAGAGCCCTGGTTGAGTCAGGGTAATCTCTGGTAAGAATTTGCATGTGTGTAGGTTCTTTTTAATGTTTTCTCCATAATTCTTTTACTTTAAGAATAAATGTGATTATTTTAGAAAGAACTATGTGGTTACTTAACAGTGGGCAATTACGCTGTTTATAGCCTCTGAAGAAGAAAGGCAAACGGCCTGCTGAGGCAGTCTGCTTTGCTGGAGAATTCAGTGGGCAGCATGGAAATCCCTGGATGGGCGGGGAGAGGAGGGAGAGAGAGAGAGATGTTTGTCTCTCCTCAAGACAGGTGATGGCAGGGGAGCTGGAAGTCTCAAAGCAGACCACAGAGGGATAATAGAGGTGCATTAGCCCTGAACTGTGAAAACTCAAGTTATACTACTATTTTTAGCATGTTCGCTTGATGTCTACTGGAACTGGGAATCACACTCCCCTCTCCAACTGTAGACATAGCCTAAAGGCTTGTCTACAGAGCTCCTCAGTTTGGACTATGGAGGTGTGAATTGTAGCACATACTAGTGCACTCCACTGTGTGGACACTGCTGTTGCAAACTACAAGGTACCTAGTTCGCATTAACATGATCCCCTTTAAACAAAACTATTTAACTGCAAACTAAGTACCTTTTAGTTCACGCCCTCAGCATCCACGTAGGGGAATTACAGTGAGGCAATCCAATGCGCACAGCAATTTGTACACCCTATAGTCTGAATTGTGGGACTGTGTAAACACAGCCTAAGAGTCAAGTGCTACCTTTTATTCTGCTAAAATAAATCTGGTACAGTACCTGTATATGAAGAACAATAGTGACATCCAGTGGATATTAAAAAAAAAATCCCACACACCTGTGATAAGCGTAATTGTTAGAGAAGGAATTGTAGGTTAAACATTTGAGAAAAGCATAACCAAATATATTTTAGTATTTGCTGTCCATGACAAAGGTAAAAAAACACTGTTTAAAAATTGTTAAAAAATTTATGAGGTCTACCAGATTCTGAAATAATTTCTGGTAAACACATCCCCTTTCAGGGTACATATCCATCTGAATGTGCAAGTAGCTACTCAAATATATGTACACAGATGAGAGCATATTCCAATGACTTTGTGATAATTAATGTCATTTTTATATAAATAACAGCTGACTTGTGGCTTTATTTGCAAATAAAAAGCATCATGTTCAGTTCACTCTGATTCATGGGGTCAAAAAAAATCACAAGTATTTGAATAGCTGTTGTAGATTAGTGAAAATGTTTGTGTCCATGACAGATTCAGAAATTTTAACAATTATTATTCATACAAAAAATGTTTTACTGGAAATGAGCTTTTTGCTATTTCCTGTTTCAAGTGCTTCAGTCATTCACCCAGGCAGTTGAAAGAAGAAAAAAAATGTGGTGTGTGTCTGTCTTAGTGGATAAATCACACAACAGTACAATACATAGCAACCAGTCAACCAAACTGTTCAAACCACAATCTGAAAGTTATTCATCTAGTATAGTACTTACAAATAGTGAATTCATTTGCTTACAAGAAAGAAGATCAGTTTGTGAATATATCACACACCTAAAAAGGGTCTAAATTTGTGTCATAATAATAAATAAGAATAAGAATAAATAAGAATAAGAACAAACAGAGTTGGTTTAACTATTAAGTATTACAGAAGGAGGAGGCATCCTGAAAGAGAACTAATCTCCATACCTACTGGTACGTTGTTAGTCTCTAACATCAGCCTGAAGAAGGCAGACTGACTAAAAAAGGGAAATATAGTCTCTAACTAAAATTACACCTGAAGGAGAACCAGACATCTCAGAGGATTGGTTAGGGAATGCAGTGCCTTAGTGCTGGTTCACATTCAGCAGAGCTCAGTAGTTACTACTGGAAGAGTTTGTACCCCTAAGTGAAACAACTTGATGGTCTCAATCTCATTTTCTAGAAGGAATGGACATGTCTCAACATAGTACTTCATAGATGTTTAAAAATTCCCATACTAGCCCCTTGTTCGAATATCTTAAGAAAAGTGACAACTAAAAGACTGATATTTCAGCAACAACTAATATCATTAGGATTGAAGGGTTCCAATTACATGACAAAATATGTATTGTATCAATAACTGTGACAGATGGCCAGGAACCATTGCAGAGTCACTTCTTTAGGTTTATAATTCATTTTTGTTTTCCTTAATGCTTTTTACTAACTTTCTTCTTTATTTTAAACACCAGTCTTCTTGATAAAGAGAGAAAATACTTCTATTATTTATACAATAGCTTTAGGCAATAGTATCCCTAGCTTTCTCCCGATAGCACATTTAATCAATGTACAGTCCTGACCCAGTTTTAACTCTGACCTTATTCTCTGAGCTGGAAGCATCTTACAACTGATGCAGTCAGGGTAAAAAGTTAGAAATATCTTTGAAATGTTACAAAGGAGAAAACTTTTTTTCAAAAATATTTGCGGCTGTCTTTATACACCATAAAAGAGCAGTAAAGGGCAAAAACAATTTTAGCTTTGTGGTTCATCTTTAAAATACTGCTGTTAAACATAACACAGTATGTTCTGGCTGGGTCTGTGTGTGTGGCATGTGCACAGACAGCCTATACAGGGTGTGGCTCCTCCCAGAAGGGAAGGACCCCTGACAGCACAGTCAGAGAGTATGCTTCCTGATGGGGAAAGAAGAAGGGCTTGAAGTCAGTAGCACCAGAAGCTGGAAGGGAGCTGCTTTTGTTCGCTCTTCCAATACTAAAACACACATTTTATTGTTACTGAGTTTGTGACTGTCATCATTCCAGGGATTCTGCCTGCTTATGCTAACCCACAAGGAGACCAAAAGGTCGGGTAATAATACACTCTAAGTGGCACAGTTGGGTATCGTTTTACATAAACACACATTGTTTGCGGATGACACTAAGCTGGGGGAAGAGGTAGATATGCTGGAGGGTAGGGATAGGATCCAGAGTGACCTGGACAAATTGGAGGATTGGGCCAAAAGGAAACTGATGAGGTTCAATAAGGACAAGTGCAGAGTCCTGCCTTAGGACGAAAGAATCCCATGCACTGCTACAGTCTGGGGACTGACTGGCTAAGCAGCAGTTCTACAGAAGAGGACCTGGGGATTACAGTGGATGAGAAACTGGATACGAATCAGCAGTGTGCCCTTGTTGCCAAGAAGGCTAACGGCATATTGGGCTGCATTAGTAGGAGCGTTGCCAGCTAATCGAGAGAAGTGATTATTCCCCTCTATTCGGCACTGGTGAGGCCACATCTGGAATATTGCATCCAGTTTTGGGCCCCCCACGACAGAAAGGATGTGGACAAATTGGAGAGAGTCCAGCGGAGGGCAATGAAAATGATCAAGGTGCTGGGGCACATGACTTACGAGGAGAGGCTGAGGGGGGGATTCGATAGCAGCCTTCAACTACCTGAAGGGGGGTTCCAAAGAGGATGGAGCTCAGCTGTTCTCGCTGGTGGCAGAGGACAGAAAAAAGACCAATGGTCTCAAGTTGCAGTGGGGGAGGTCTAGGTTGGATATGAGGAAACACTATTTCACTAGGAGGGTGGTGAAGCACTGGAATGGGTTACCAGTGGGAGGTGGTGGAATCTCCATCCTTAGAGGTTTTTAAGGCCCGGCTTGACAAAGCCCTGGCTGGGATGATTTAGTTGGTGTTGGTCCTGCTTTGAGCCGAGGGTTGGCCTACATGACCTCCTGAGGTCTCTTCCAACCCTAATCTTCTGTGATTGGGCCAGACTCTGTGGTGCAACAAGGAGCAATCAGCACAAAACACAGAGGTGGCCAAGGTGGCCCCAGTCCTGGAACTGCTAGGTATCAGTACAGTTCCCTTCATGTGGTAGAACAGCCTGCAGATGGCTTTAAATTTACCTCACATCACAAGAGTCTTCTAGAAGCTGTAGATGCAAAAACATTCCAGCAATGCCTCCCCGCCCGTTCTCTAGCCATACTCCTACACTGGCAGTCATTATGGTGTCTCCATGCCACATAGGGAGAAGAAAATTTCATTATGCTGGGCAAATACTCTAGCATTATTGACTATTCTTTTAGTTACAAATTGAATCCAAGTGATTTAATATCTGCTGATGGGGGTGGGTGGGTAACAGTTGTTTTATGACCTCGGAACCAAATGTGGGAGTGGGCTGATAAAGTTTGCGGATGACACAAAGTTGGGCGGTATTGCCAATTCGGAGAAGGATCGGGATATCCTGCAGGGATAAACTGGAGTAATAGTAATAGGATGAAATTTAATAGTGAGAAGTGTAAGGTTATGCACTTAGGGATAAATAACAAGAATTTTAGTTATAAGCTAGGGATGCATCGGTTGGAAGTAACGGAAGAGCAGAAGGACCTCGGAGTCCTGGTTGATCGCAGGATGACTATGAGTCGGCAATGTGACGTGGCCATGAAAAAAGCTAATGCGCTCTTGGGATGCATTAGGCGAGGTATTTCTAGTAGGGATAAGGAGGTGCTGGTTCCGTTATACAAGGCACTGGTGAGACCTCATTTGGAGTACTGTGTGCAGTTCTGGTCTCCCATGTTTAAAAAGGATGAAATCAAACTGGAACGGGTACAGAGGAGGGCCACTAGGATGATCCGAGGAATGTGTCGTATGAAAGGAGACCCGAGGAGCTCGGTTTATTTACCTTAACCAAAAGAACGCTGAGGTGGGATATGATTGCTCTCTTTAAATATATCAGAGGGATAAATACCAGAGAGGGAGAGGAATTATTTCAGCTCAGTACTAATGTGGACACGAGAACGAATGGATATAAACTGGCCGTCGGGAAGTTTAGGCTTGAAATTAGATGAAGGTTTCTAACCATCAGAGGGGTGAAGTTTTGGAACAGCCTTCCGAGGGAAACAGTGGGGGCGAAAGACCTCTCTGGCTTTAAGATTAGGCTTGATAAGTTTATGGAGGGGATGGTTTGATGGGATACAGTGATTTTAGTCAATAGGTCAATAACGTGCCATCGCTGGTAATTAGCAACAATGGTCAATGATGGGATATTAAAAGTTACTACAGAGAACTTTTTCCAGAGGGTCTGGCTAGAGAATCTTGCCCGCATGCTCGGGGTTCAGCTGATCGCCATGTTTGGGGTCGGGAAGGAATTTTCCTCCAGGGTAGATTGGCAGAGGCCCTGGAGGTTTTTCGCCTTCCTCCGCAGCATGGGTCGCTTGCTGGAGGATTCTCAGCAATTTGAAGACTTTAAATCATGATTTGGGGACTTTAACAGCTGAGTCAAGGGAGAGAATTCTTCCAGGAGTGGGTGGGTCAGCTTTTGTGGCCCGCATCATGCAGGAGGTCAGACTAGATGATCATAATGGTCCCTTCTGACCTTAGAGTCTATGAGTCTATGACTTTATTTATAGTAAAATTTCCCCACTATAGCTCTCCAAACAAACAAATTAAAAAAAAAAAAAGTCACAAGATATTGTCCTACTTTTTATACTGAAAATGGTATTTAGACTGTCTGAGTAAGTAACTTTTAAGTTGCTGTCTTCTGGGAGAAGACATCTACACTAATTCTTTGGCAAAATATAGAGACCACTACAACAACACAACATTACAGTGGTTACCTAAACACACAAAACCTGGTATCTGTCACATTACACATAAATAAGGCAGAAACATTTACACTTTATATGACAACACAATACCAACAAGGCAAATATAGTTGTTGAAGCGGAAGTATGAATATCTTGATTTTTGTGGGCTTAAAATCTTAAGCTTAGTTGTTTTTATGTAGGCTTCTTTTGTATTTAATATGTAGATTGGGGGGAAAGTTTGACCTACATTTTTTAATTTCTCTGGAGTTTAAATCAAAACCTCACCAAGCTAATTGACTGTATTGCAGTAGGATGTTGACAAGTCTACTTCAATAGAAAGATGCAATTTAGAGGGATAGACGCCCACTGTCCACATAAAAGTATGAAATACGAAAGCTCTTCTGTCCTTTGTATGAGATATTCATCGACTACGCCCTCAAAAATTTCAGCTGGTTGTGTTGGAGTTGCACAGCTACTATTTGCACTGGAATACTGGCCCAGCTCTTTTGCTAGAGGTAAACAGGAGCAAGTCAAGAAAGTAAAAGGGGGGAAAACTGTCCCCCAAAAAAGGAGGAAAGAACTAAAAGCCATTTATCATAAGTGTTAAGAATCTATGTCCTCAAGACCCCTGCTTCAGATTCAGATCAAGGTAATTTAGGATCAGTGAAAGAGCATGCCTTATGACTCTGCACCAGAAAAAAAAATGGGGAAAACAGAAGAATGAGTTTTAATAGCTTCCTAGTCTTATATGTAGGAAAATTATAGGAAAACAAAACAAAAACCCCACAAGCAGCTAGGATACCTTTTTTATGCCATGAACAAGGCAATCTTACCTAGACCTATGCGAGAAAGGTGTTCAAACAGTGTCCAGCTGTGGTCATCTATGTAATGATTCTTCAGTATTAATAGCTGGCATACATCTCTGGCCGTTACATCACTTGGCACTTCCAAAGCTCTGCTAGTGTCATCCTCACTGTATACTTTAATTACCTGCAAAAACAAGGAGTATAAACAGGGAAAGCTAAAGTGCCCATACATTTAAAATTGCACAGCATTAGTTAAATCAGCCCAGACAACTTATTCATCTCCAAACCTTATGACTGAGACAAGAACCTAAAAGTGTAACATGAAATACAACAAAAGCAGAAAGCTTCCATGTCCCCTTCTAGTAACTGGATCGCCACATTAATATGAGACAAGGATGGTGCTGCAGATGATGAATGGTACAATTCAAGGATCCTGAGAATGAGCTATACAGAAAGGTTAGTGAAACCAGGTCTGAATTTGTTGGAAGAAATTAGACAAAGAGAGGTGAGCTAATTTGAGATGTATGTAATTCTGTAGGGAATGGAAAGGATAGATGCCACAAGACTGTTTGAATTTTGACAAGCAAGAATCAGGGCATGAAAAAAGGATTGAGACACAAGGGAATGGAAGTAGAATTAAAAATATGCACTGGAACAAAAATGATACATGTGAAAGATTGCCAGGGTCTATGAGCAACTAGGGAGTAGTTCAAAATATTGTAGGAGGGAGCATAGCATAAGTGGACAGATTTATTTGCTTATCTTCTGTCCTTACAACTTCCAAGTTTCTTCCTATCGTATTACATTCTTACCAGAAAATTACAAATTTTATATAAATCTTCAGCAATGAGGAGTTGTTGACTTGAAAATTTCAGTAAAGATCCACCCTTCTGAAAATGGGAAAATGTGTATTATTTAAATACCATATAGCTTTTTGGAAGAAGTGAAGGTTTGAGTTGAAATTGCTCTTGCTTGCACCCAGCCAAAAGATGAATTCCAAATGCATACAGAAGTCAATTCAGATGCAATTTGTTTTGTTTCATTTCTTTGAAGGACCAAACTACAGCCAATCAGATGGAATTGATTAAATTTGCTATTGCTTTATTTTCTGAAGTGCTGTGCACCTACTGCTCCAATTAAAAACCAACATGGAAGAGTTTATGGTATTCAGGAAACATTTTTGAATTTCTCGATTTGCATGCAGTTATAACAGAACCTTGAAACTGAACTAATACATCACCGTATTTTGCATTTGCCTTTATTTTTATTTTTCCATTTTTAAAGAGAACAAAAATAAGCAATGAAAAATATAGAAGACACTGGCAACAGCCTGGGCTCTCATTTACTTCATTGTGGTATTAGAATCTCAACATTATCACTGAATGAACATAAGTGTTTTGAGTTTAATTATAAAAAATGATGGACCGGTCAACATATCAAGTAGGTGCAGGAGAAATATGCACATTAAAAAAAGGTCATTTAGATCTTCTGAAGTCCAGTAAAATGGCACAATCTGAAACTGAGCCCTTTATTTTTATTAGCTTGAGTTTTGTTTGTTCTGGACAGAGTATTTTAATCCTAAAGCTATTTTAAAATCATTGAAAGGTAGAGAACAAATAAATTGTAGATTATTTCATTAATATCTCCCACCAGTACAGAGCTTTTTCCCAAGTGTATATATTTTCTAGTAGCTTGAGACAACTCTGAAGTAGACAAATTGCTGTCTTACTAAGTGTCTCACTTCCCTTGGAAGTCCATGACAGAGACCTCAGCATTATGAAGTTGTTCTCGATATTCAACTTGAAAGTCTTTTATTACACTGGGAGAAAACTTATCTAGATACCCTTTTATCATGCTAGTGTGCATAACTCATCTGGTCCTCTCAGGTTGAGGCACCAAGTTATCATGTCTTTGTACTCCCTTATGTTGTAATTTAAATGAGCTACATATATTTGGCTCCTTTTAAAGCTTTTCTTCATGACGCAATCCTGCATCCCTTAAACATTTGCTTCACCCTTCTCTGAATCTCATCTCACTTAACCAGTGAAAGGCTAAGAGATCGCAAATCCAAATGGAGACTTCCAGGGGATATAGGCCAGGAGAGCAGCCCGAATGCAAGGTCACTGTAGGGTGACCAGGTGCCCTGACGTTATAGGGACAGTCCTGATATATAGGACTGTCTTATATAGGCACCTATTACCCCTCACCCCCGTCCCAATTTTTCACACTTGCTATCTGGTCACCCTAGGTCACTGTGAGCTTGCATGGCAGGTTAAATGGCAATTCTTACAATACAATTGGAAAGAGGTGCCTTAACATAAGGGAATGATGCCTGAAGGGTAGTTGAGATTGTTTGTTAGCGATGGAGTTAGTTCCTTAAAAAGTGTCTTGGATGTGTGTCAGATTCTCATTAACTGTTTCCACCCCCCCCTCCCAATGACATCCCAGCTTCTGTCCCTGTAGGTGTTGGGACTAGATCTATGCATTGCAGAGACAGGAATCATTCCAAAGGTCATAGGAGATTGGAACAACTTAGCAAAGAAGCACTTACCAGTCCTAGAAAAAAAAGTGACTAGGTTTAACTGTTCGAGATACACAGGTATTATTCATCGTATACATTAATATAGCACCCAGAAGCTCCAACTAAAGGCACATCTATACTTACCCGCTGGTTCGGCGGCAAGCAATCGATCTTCTGGATCGATTTATCGCGTCTTGTCTAGACACGATAAATCGATCCCGGAAGTGCTCGTCGTCGACGCCGGTAATCCTGCTCCACGAGAGGAGTAGGCAGAGTCGACGGGGGAGCCTGCCTGCCACGTGTGGACCCGCGGTAAGTACCTTTAAGTTCGAACTAAGATGCTTCGACTTCAGCTACGTTATTCACGTAGCTGAAGTTGCGTATCTTAGTTCGAACTGGGGGCTTAGTGTGGACCAGGTCTAAGTTTGGTGTCCCATTGCAGAGTTTCTACTTCAGCTCAGATAAGTGTTTGTGCATAAAGGGAAGGCACCACCTCTAGTGCAACAGGCATTATTAAGTGGTTACATTGCTTGAAGGGTGGGATGGGGGATTGATCAATTTATTTGTCATCATTTTTTATTTATTTTTATCATTTTGAACATTGAAATAGACTCGTGAAAGCATTTGTGCCAAAAGCTAAACCCAGAAGTGTCACAGTATAAATTTTATTTGGATTATATTTGTTTCCTTAGTCATCTTATTCAGATTGTCAAATCATGGTTGACTTCTATTTAAGGTGGAAATGAATATGGTGTGAATTATTTTGAAATATCATTACCATAGGAGAGCAGTAATTGCTTGAAATAAAGAGGGAGCAGCAGAGGGGAAGGAAGCATAAAGGTAACCAGAGCAGGGGATTTTTTGTCCCCTGTTTCTCCCAATCTGTCATGCTGAGAAGTCTCCTAGCAGACCAAGGCCTGCAACTGTGACCTTCATGGATTTGTTGGAGGAGTCTTGCAAATCCTACAATCAGGTCTGAACACTAATTCCTATTGGTATTCTATTCAGACTGCATTATTTGTGTTACAATACAGTAGGAGGGCCTCAGTATGCAGAGACTATACAAACATACAGAAAGACACACTCTCGGGCCTAAAGAGTTTGAGTGTCAACCTAGGCACTGAAATCCATATTTAGGCACTTAAATCAATGACCCAATTTTCAGAAGACACTGAGCATCTCTGAACACCCATTGATAACCACAGATCAACACCTCTGAAAACCAGTCCACATGTATATAGATTTAGGTGCTTAACTTTAGGTCATCACTACAACATTTTTTTTTTTTTTTGCCCTATGAATAGAACTTTGGACATTTTGTACTTATTTTACAGTTTCAGTCATGTATTAAATAGATAATTATTGTATGTCAGAACCAGGTATGATCATCAATAACCCACTATCTTATAGTTAACTAGCAGGCTGTTTGCCTGGAGCATTTGTTCTCTAGCTCCCAACTGTCTCCTCATCTAGTCTGAAAGGTTTGCTTATTGAGGCTGGCAGAGTAGGGTAATGAGAGTTGTAGCATACTGCACTACAATGGAGGCATTCTGAAACATTTTACAACTCCCAACAATATTCCCATCACTATCACCGAGAATTCCATTAGAAATGGGAAAATTTTGCAAAACAGTTAAGGACACCCAGATATTTTTAAAAGGCTAGTGTTAGCCTATCCACCAACAGGCAGGATTCCACCTGCCCACCATATAGCGTCTCCATCACCAGGTAGGTTTCCTGGGTGTGGTGGAATGCCAATCTAGGGAGTTTAGGGACCTTCCCGGGATTTCCCCCCCCCCCCCAATCCTCTAGCATTTACCCACAAAGAGCAGGTGTAGAGAGAGAAAACTCTCAGAAACTACCTTATGCAGTCATGTAAAAAAAAAAAAGAAGGAAAATGTGAGCATAACAGATTTCTCTCTCCCTATTCTAAGCTAATTAGGTATTATTAATTATTTGTATTACCATAGCACCAATATGGGCTCCTTTACCCTAGTATCTGTGTACATCACAAGCACGTATAAATTTGTGCTCATCACACTCGTGCTAGGGAATTATTATTGCCATGTTGCAGATGAGGGAAACTGAGGCATCAAGACACTAAGTGACTTGCGCAAAATCATATAGCAAGTCTGTGCCAGAGCAGGGATTGTCTCCTAAGTCCCAGGCTATGAGAGGCAGGGGAAGATGGAGGTGGGGGGGGGGCTCACACTGCACTCACAGTTCTTCTCCTAAATTAGGAATACATTAAGAAGCACCCACATACAGGTACACTTACAAAAAAAAAAGTCACCTATGAAAATGAGGGAAAGAAAGGAGTTCCAAAAACCAAGCTAACACCATATACTTCTCATTTTGTTTGCTGTGGTCAGTGAAGTTAAGGGCAGGAGGTCATCAGCCATACATTTGAATTCCTTGTTCTTGTTTGTGTCAAGTGTCACCAATATTTAAATGGTGCTTTGTATTTAACTATCCAACATATTCTTCGCTTGTCAGACAGCAATAGAATTCGGTGTTCTTACATAAATTAAATCCGTTACTGACACATTCAGGGCTGGATTTAAGAATTTGGGAGCCTTATGCACAAGGGGAATTAGGGGACCCCTCACCTTTCCTGCCCCAAGGATGTAGGAGGCTCGGGGAGGGGGCTGTTGGAGAGCAAGACTGCCCTGCACTCATCCTGCAGCAGATCCTGCTATTCAGTAAGAAGAGCAGATTGTTCTTTCTGGGCAGCAATTTTATACAGAAAATCTAGGCTGAACTATAACATACAGGCTTCAAGGTAAAAATGCCAATATTAATATCAGTTTATCCTCCTGGAGCTCATTAGAGAAAGAACATAGATGGGGGAACAAAGATGAGAAGTCTTTAAACTTCAGCTTTAAATTTAAAAGTTGATAATTTGTCTGCTTGTTATAGCATTATTCTCTGATAGTAGCC
The DNA here is from genome assembly GCF_011386835.1 of Chrysemys picta bellii. NCBI lineage: Eukaryota > Metazoa > Chordata > Testudines > Emydidae > Chrysemys > Chrysemys picta. The sequence continues at coordinate 34,928,778 of NC_088801.1, forward strand.
TACATTGTCCAGGCAAATTTTTCCTTTGACCTGGCACAAATGTATGCCACATCTCCCATGGATTATTATTTGTACTGTGGTCAAGCCTGAAGGACCCTTTGTTTTTTCTAAAATATCTAGCTCAAACAGGAAGACTGAAATATCTCTGGGGCAACATCTAACTAACTTGAAACAAGACAAAAAAAATGGGGGGTAGGGAATAAAGATACTGTCTTGTGGTTACAGAAGGAATTCCATGCCTAAAGGACAACAAATGTGACAATGTCTGCGGCAGTAGACAAATAGGGTATTCAAGGTTGGGGGACGGGGATGATGAAATAAGTGACAAACATGGATACATAACGAATGGCTGAGTTGTGGAAGGCCTTGAAAGCAAGGCTAAGAAGTTTGAATGTTATGTAGCGAAGAAAGAGGAAAGTCCATTATTGGTGAACAGACAACAAAGATTATTTAGTATAGAATGGAGGGGGGGCAAGGTGCGTGTCAGGAAAGCCAGATAGGAGGTGGTTAACATTGTCAACACTTGAGATGAGGTCTGGAATAAGAGTTTTACTAATATGGAAACAAAAAGATGGGATTTTACAGAGGAAGCAGGAAGTTTTGGACATAGCATGGCTGTGCACAGCAAGGGAAAAGAAGAACTCAAAGAAGACACCCAAATTTCAGGCTTAAATGATAAAAGGATATTAGAGTTGCTAAAGGTGACAAAATGGGGTGAGGTGGGAGGTGCCAGTCTAGAAGAATAGACTAGGTAAGGAGTTCAGTTTTGCCCATAATATGTTTAAGTCTGTACTATGGAGACTCTTCTGGCATAGCTATGCAGGCATAGGCCTGTAGTGTAGATGCAGCTTACACCCATCAGAAGGGGTTTTTCTGTTGGTGTAGGACCACCACCTACTTAAACAAAGTTGCTATGTCAATGGAAGCCTTAAGCACTATCAACATAGCGGAGTCTACACTGGGGTTATGTTGTTATAATTACAATAGTCAGACATAGCTTATCTCACAGGAAATGGGAGGATGACTCACTAGGGTTGCCAACTTCATAATAATTTAAAAAATGGACACTCCAGCAGGAGTGTCAGAACCTCTCCTGCCCCTCCACATCCTCCCCAAGGACCTGCCCCTGCCCCCCCCCCTTCCCCAGAGTCCTCCCCCCTCATCCCACTCACTGCTTTTCCCCTCCCACTCCCCCGCCCGGGTCAAGAGGGACTCGCCTGCTGAGCTAGGGCTGGGAGCGCCTGCCACCAGACACAGGTAGGAGGTGGCCCTGGCTGAGTAGGGCTGATGCAGGTGATGACCTGGCACCTCTCCGCCTTCCCCATGCACAGTAACCGGACATTGGTTGTCCGGTCAGTAGATCGGAGGGACAAATATGAAAGCCAAAGAAAGGCAAGATTTCAAGGACAGTATGATCAATAATGTCAAGAACAGCACAAAGGTCAAAGGCGGCAAGGATAGAGTAGAGGCCCTGAGATCTGGTCTTTAGAGACTTGGCAAGAGCAGTTTCAGTGAAGAGGAGAAGCCAGATGCCAGATCAGAGGGAATTCAGAATGGAGTTGGAGGACAGGAATTCAGGGCAATGGTTGTAGAAGGCACAGAGTGTGCTTAGAGGTGAAAGAAATAAGGGAAAAGGGTTGATATTTGGACAGGCACCTGGGGTAGACCAGAGCATGCTTGTGTGAATAGAGGGAGACAAAGAAGGTCTGGAGGCTTATAAGTAGAAAAAAAAGCAAGAGACACACATTAGTGTCAATACTGGAAAGGGGAAGACCAGTCTAAACCTGATGAATGATTCAGTACATTGTGTTGAATTCTTCCCGGCAAGTTAGTGTGTGTAGATTTTATAAAAAGGTCAACTACCTCAATAAGTAACTGGATATTTATATAGATCAGAATAATCTCAAAGCTGCACATAAAATCTTAGTTATGGGTATGGGAAATACTTCAGTTTTAGCATAAAAAGCCTAAGCAATTCCTTTTGTGCTGTATGTATGCTACATTTATTCCTTTATGTACAGCTATGCAGAATCATGTCTACTAAGTAAGAAATTTACTCCTAGCAGAAATAACTCTTCAGCAAAGCCTCTTGATACACTTCCAGGCTAGATAACAGAGACTGAAGGTTAAGTTCTGACTTACTGGAAGCCTAATTTTTTCATAGGAGACTAAAGTAGTATGGCTAGGAAATGGCCAGGCACTTTCTCCAATTGATGAGAAATCAGTTTTCTTCCAAGGGATTTCTGCCAAAAGGAAAGGATTATGAGCAGAGAAGAGCACTAAACACTGCCAATTTCCTTGGTTACTATACGAAGAAGGTTAGATGTTCAAAGAAGTCAAGAAGAAACTGAAAAACATATCAAAGAACTGAAGAGGGAGAGGGGGTGGAGAGCAACATTAATTGTGCCACTAAAGCTTGTCAAACCACCCCAGCTAAGAAGTAATGAAAGAATGCATTACACCATTGAGATTTAAAGACTTGGAAAAAACCCACACATTTATGACTTCTCCCAGACACACACAAATTTCAAATGAGCTGTGTTACATTTTGCCATACAAGTCACATTAGATCATTGTGAATTCTGTAACTAAAAATCATCTGAAAAAGCCACAGCAAGTGTAGAGACCAGAGTGTCATTGAGTGACTAGCATACAGCAACTGAACCTAATACACAATATTTTGTCACATGATAAAAATATTTAGCATGCACATGTTAGAAAAAGCAAAAGGCTGGAACGGGATTTGTACAAAGACTGTGGAAAAACGAAAACACTGTTTTTTCCTGCTAGGTTTTGTTTTACGATTATTCCTTTGAAATGGCTAACAATTTTAAAAAGTACCTTATTGCATATTTGTAAACAAACATGGCTATTGGCTGAAATAATTTTTAAATAATCTGTATGTGCATGTTAAATTAGTTGTCAACTATTTCTCTCCCCTGCTCAAAGGATAGCCATTTCAATACATAGAGAAGGCAAGGCCACAAACTTGTCTCCCTCCATTCAATCTGAATCATATCTGGTCTCTGTCATCTCCTTTAGGGTTCTCTCTCAATCAGCTTAAAATTTAACCACCACCAAAATAAACCTTTATCTCCCTTCCCAAACAGCTCTTCACTCCTTCTGTTCACTGTCACTCAGGCTCATAACCTGAAGGTCAACTTTGACTATTTTGATCCCTCTCCCTACTCTTCACATCAAAGCCATCTGCATATTTGATGCTTGTCCTAGTGGTCATGTCTAGGATCTGTCCATTACAGTTTAAAATCCCATTTAGGCCTTCATGATCTCCTCTCACGATTATTTCTACCACCTTCTCTCGGGTCCAACTGACAAACCATGCTCCCCTCCCATTTCCAGTCAATACACACACACAGCCATTAAGATAATCTGCCTCAAGCATTGTTCTGACCATATCACCACTATCTTTGGACTCTTCCATTCCCCCCCCCCCCAATCAAATTGAAGTTTCTTGTCCATGTCTTCAAGCCCTTCCATAATTCTGCTCATTCCCTTTTCAAGCCTTTTCTTCAGGCTATGCTCAGTATAGCCTAAACTTATCACTTGCTGGACACTTGAATATGCAATGGAAAAAGTTCATTTAAGTTTCAGAAACATGTATACAGTTAAATATCTGCAGACTTGGGGAAATTAATAAGACCTAAAATCACACCAATTTAAAAATCAGTCACAGGTGTCTTTCCGCTAAGATCAGCCTTTCAGCTGCATCTTCTCTTCAAACAGCTATGACAGGCAAAACAGCCAGGATTTACAGTATGCAGGGGAGACAAGTGTAGCAGTGGGTCCACAACAATCTAAATGCCTAATATTAAAATAAATGCACTTGGAATATATGTCCCAACTCCCAGTTTTTTTAACCGCATTTCTCCCCCATACCTTATTATTTGTATGATAGCAGCAGACAGAGGCCTCAACTGAGACTGGGGCCCCATTGTGCTAAATGCTATACATACATACATAAGAAGACAGGTCCTGCCCTGAAAAGCTGGCAGTCTAAGTTAGTCAGACACACAAAGAATGGAAGGGGAAACTGAGGCACCGAGCGGTGAAGTGATTTACCAAAGGTTACACATAAAGTTAGTGGTAGAACCAAGAACAGAACCCAGGTCTCCTATCAGCCAGAGCAGTGCCTTACCTATTAGGCTATGCCACCTGACCTCATTTTCATCTTAGTCCCCCTCTGGGTAGAGGAACATAAGCAAACAGTTTTATTTCCCCCAGTTTTATTACAAAGCAGCCCAGGACAACAGACATGGCTGCTCCCTGCCATTGGCTGCCTTCCACAGCATTAGGCTAATAAGATCATAAACATTCAAATTGCAGATGTTCAGCTATGTAGGTGGTTTGTGCATTATACCCCTTCCCCGACCCTATGTCTGTCTTATGTATTTAGATAAGCTCTTTGAGGCAGGGACAGTCTACTACTCTGTGTTTGTACCTAGCACAATAGGTCCCATTCTTGATTGGCCCTTAAACGACTCCATAATAAATAATAGTGGTTTTCATCCTTCATTTAGGGTATGTCTATACTACAGCTAGGAGCATACTTCCCAGCTCAGGAAGACAAATCACACACTAGCTCTGCTTGAGCCAGTGCTCAATCAATAAATAAATAAATCAGGATATAGCCAGCGATAGCACAGGCAAGCAGCTCAGGCTAGCCGCTTGATACAAACCTTCCCAAACTCCCACACAACCCCCCTCCCCCGTGTATATACTCAGGCAGCTAGCCTGAGCTACCACCTGCACTACCACTGGCTCGCTATCACCTATCTGTCTTTCTGAGCTGGGATGTATGCTCCCAGTTGCAGTGTAGATGTATCCTTAAAGTGCTTGCACTTTTCTGCATGCAGCACAGTGGTCAGTAATAATCACCTGGGCCAAAAATAAAAAACACCAACAATATTTATCCTCCTCCTTATTTCAGCTGCAATTCTCCTATGGTGTAAAAATTCCTAGCAGCATTAGCTGTATTATCCCATAGAAAGTGCTAGGAAGGAACTTTATCAACCATCCAATACTGCTATTGAACAGTTTTTAATTCTGATTCTTCTCCACGCAAGCCAGCTCCCGATATACACCTATGGGAAGTTATGGAAAGACTTAGCAGTTATGGAAAAACGTCACACTCACATAAAACGCCCTCTACAAGTGGAGTAGGTTTAGCAGTACTTCAATAACGAGAGTAGTAAGCCGAGCACTTCAGTAATCAGACATTACAGTAGCTCTGTAACCAGCATGGATGTATTATTTGGGCTGCTGTAATACTTCACACTTTCAATGACAAAGAGCTAGAAGACAATATTAGATTAGGACAAAAGCACACTAATCTCCATTCCATCCTGGTTGGAATTACCTCGTTTCCTGCCTCCAGTCTCAGTGGTCGCAGTTTGTGAGCTATTCTTGCTGTAGATTTCTGGGTTGAACTGCCCAGGCCCAGCAGAACGCAGATCTGAATATAGTTAGTGCCCACAACAAACTCATTCCTTCTGGCAATATACCAGAGCCTGGATTTTGTGAGCTTCAAGAAGCAGAACAAGACTTCCCTGTTCAGTCAGGCCTTTAGACAAAGTAGTTTCATACTGAAATAAAAAGGGTGCTCAGGTGTTTATGCATCTTTAAATAATTCCATTTTTCCAATTGTCCTTATGGATAGGAAGACAAAATATTCCAAGAAGAAACCACTGCCTCCAGATGTATCCATGTACAGACACCATTGGTATGTCAATTTGAGTGCTTTTATGTAAAGTTCCCAAATTAATGCACTAGTCTTTCACCTCTGGGGACCAGAATACAAATTGAAAAATGGCTTTCAGCCTAACAGATATATGTTCTCATCACTAACTCTGAATAAGAGTTAGTTTAAGTAGCAATTTTTGCTGGGAAAAGGCCCAGGATTAAAGTATAATGGCGGTTGCAGGCCAGAAGTTAGGTACACTAGAGGTGGGTGGGGAAACTTTCAAATTGGTTCCTTACACCCATCCTGACTTTAACCAATCTAATCAGACCCTCAGCTCTTAAAACACTACAATTTATCATTTATAAGTTATCTTACGTAATTTTTTTTAAACAATGGGCATGACACAGTTATGTGTCATGCTATATATGCACTTGGGTTTTATACACAGAATGACTTATGAAACCTTATGAAAATAGATCCTAGTTAGCATGAAATGTCACAGAACACTTTTACCATGCCTTATTCCTCATTCCATGTACATGATCGTGTCTATGTTTTCCTACTACCACAACCAATCCTATGGATGCATCAGCATTTATTTTTAATGACTAACTAGTTCTCAAACATAAATAAATGCTTTCAATGCAGGTTGATATTTTTAGTCAGATTCCTTAAAAACAGTTTATAGAAGAGTAAAAAGTTACCAAGACTAGAGAGAGAGAAAACAATATTAATTCTGACTGTTAGAATGATCATGGGACCAAAATGTACAGACCTGATTTGAACAGTGTTTAGAGATATGCATATTTGCAAGCATATTCAATAAATCACCTTTCCAGCTGACTTTTAGGGTTTCCCTTTTGGAGAAAAGGTCAGACCCTTTCAGAATAACATCCATAGCAAACAGTGTCCATGTATGGTCTGTAGAAAAGGAATTGCATGAATCATGGAAGTACATTCTAGAGGTAATAAAGCTTGTACTGCATTTTAGTCTTACGAGATGTAGTTGAATGGCAATATGGTATGGTATGAATAGCATTTGTCTATATTAAGGTACAACAGATACATATTTGGAGTATGTATTCCTTTCAGCTTTTCAAAAAGAAAATGAAGGTGACTAGTGCATCCATCAGGAACTGGCAGGATAGCCACAGATCAGCTAAGTAATGCAACTAATTTTTCTTCTCATGAAAAAAATGCCATTGCAATATTTTTTTATAATTGGTAAAACCTGCACTTTTGCCCTACTATATTGGATACATATTACGTCAAATTCTTATGGATTAGATGACCAGCAATTGAGAATACTTTGTGAACGAAGGATCAGTTTTCATTTGAAAAGAAATAGAGCTGCTATTTCTAAAATTGTCTGACACAATATATTCCTAATAACCATTGAATTCCAACATAACATTTCGTACTTTACTTACTTTCCCCCCCCATTTTTGACATTGTATATAAATCTATTACTCAAAAAATAGGACAAAAATAGTATATTTGTGACATTTTAAAAGCACATTTTGGGAAAAAAGAAAACAGTGGGGAGACTGCCTTTTAAAATGTGCGTTCATTCTTCTAAGGAAAAATCTACTATTTGAAATAGTATGTAACATAAGAAAAGCCTAAAGATGATGCGGTTCAAGTCAATGAGAGCTTTGACCTTGGTTACAATAATAGTATGATCGTATCTTAAATGTTATACTACATGATGCAGTCTGTGTATTTACTAAAAATATACTAGAAAGAACTAACCAAAAAAAGATCTGAACTGTTTTTTATATTAAAAGGAAAATGATACTCTCCCCCATTATAAACGTTTTCCCAACTTTGTTTCTACATTAGATTGATTCAAATAGCTGTAATAAAACTTATTGGGAGGGATTCATGGAAAGAAGTCTCTGCAAGGAGTTCCCCACAATTGTTCTGGAGTGGGGGTTGCTCTCTGCAGAACCCACCTTCAAACCTGGAGGATCCCAAGAATACTAGAACTATACCCATGGAGACCTGCTGCACCCCTTCCCTCAACTACCCCTTCTCCCCAGCTCCCTGGAAACACAGCTCCATTGGAACTGCTCTACAAGGGTATCTTCCTGCCCATGGTAGCTGCCCAGGAGCATTAGGTGAGGGGGCTATACAGAAATAAACACAGCCTAGGGCTGTTTTTCCATCTTTTGCCTAATGTCCACAAGGAGACAAAATGATACATATCCCAACCTGATCCTATCACATGCACTCCTGCCTTTGGCCTGCCCAGTCTCTGTTCCCTCTTCCATTGTGGCTGCCCATAGTCAGGGAAGATCAGGGATTTTCCTACAATCCCCCTGAATTTTCCCAACCCCCCCCCCACACACACACCTCATTACATGCAGTGTTGCCAATTTAGTTGTTGGCTGGAAATTTGAATTGAAATTTAAATACACACTTTAAAAGCATATACGGTACATGAGAAAATACTTGTACCTGAGAAAACATAATGGGTTTGAAGAGTATAAACAAAGACTAGCTTCCTAATACAGCTGTTATTTATGACAAGGTCGGCACATTTTTTTCAGCTATATTGGCCTACCTAATGATTTCAAATTATGATTTGTAAGCAAGATCTGAATGAGTTCTCCCCTGACAGCTAGAGATGAGCCAAGGGTGGGTGGAAAGGCTTCAGGACCAGACTGTATTTACATGAACACACCTACTCTGCCTAGGTATCTAGCAGCCAGAGCCGTGCTGCCCAACTGATCAGTTTTAGCTGGTGTTGGGTTACAAATCACTTTAGTATTGAATTTGGGGGTCATGAAATGTTATACTTATTGTATGAGTAAAGGGCAGCAGAACTGTACGTAGCCTGCCTGAATGAGGGGGTCTCCCTCAGTGCTTAATTTGTGCTAGGGCTTGCCAGGGCTGAGCCCCCGCACCTCTAGGCTTGGCAGTTCATAGCCCTGGCACCTCTGGGCTTGCCACTGAAAGTAACAAACTTGCTTGAGCCCCGGCACCCCTCTCATTACAAATTAAGCACTGGTCACCCTCAACTGAACTGCACACTCTAAGCATGAGGTTTGGATGGCATATCCCAGTGAAGAGAGAGAGAGAGAGGGGGTTGGGCACATGTGTTTTGCTTGGTGGTGTGGGCTCTGCCTAAAAGTCACAAGCACTATTTGACCTGCCCCTCTCTCCTGTTTAGAGATAAACCTGATTAGGCTCCATAGAGAGCCTTTCGGTCTGTTAAGTGACCACTAGAGCTGAAATCAGAGATAATCAGGTCTAAGTGCTTAGACCTGCTGTGGGACAGTGTTTCTGTGGACGAGACGGCCCAGCCTGCACTAGCAGCAAGGTTCCCCCACTAAGAGCTGGGTGGAACCTCGAGACACCAACTCGCACAGGTCACAGTGGCAGGTGTCCGCAGAAGGGGACGGTGCAGGGCCATTGGAGACAGAGCAGTGGAGTGAACGGTGGCACAATGAACAACAGCGGCCAGAGCATTTGTTTGTTGGATTATGTTTTAGTGACTTCACTCCAGAATGCTAGATTTGTGACAGGGAAATTTACATAATGTGTGTTTCCTAGTTTTTAAAATGCATTATTTGCCAAGGTCATTATCTCACATCATCACTATCTCAAGAGGTTATTATCTTGGAGAGATTCTGTACTAAACTTTTTTATTATTATAATTAATTTTATGTAAGAATGGCCATATTGGGTCAGACCAATGGTCCATCTACCCCAGTATCCTGTCTTCCAACAGTGGCCAATGCCAGTTGCTTTAGAGGGAATGAACAGAACAGGGAATCATGGAGTGATCCATCCCATCGTCCACTCCCAGCTTCTGGTGAACAGAGGCTAGGGACACTCAGAGCATGATGTTGAATCCCTGCCCATGCTGGCTAACAACCATTGATGGACCTATCCTCCAGGAACTTATCCAGTTCTTTTTTTAACCCTTTTATAATGTTGGCCTTCACAACATCCCTAGCAAAAAGATCCACAGGTGACTGCATTGTGTGAAGAAATACTTCCTTTTGTTTGCTTTAAACTTGCTGCCTATTAAGTTTCATTGGGTGACCCCTGGTTCTTGTGTTAAGTGATGGGGTAAATAACATTTCCTTATTCATTTTCTCCACACCCAGTCAAAATTTTATAGGCCCCTATCATATCCACTCTTAGTCATCTCTTTTCCAAGCTGAAAAGTCCCAGTCTTTTTAATTTCTCTTCATATGGAATCTGTTCCACATCCCTAATCATTTTTGTTGCCCTTCTCTGTACCTTTTCCAATTCCAATATATCTTTTTTGAGATGGGGTGACTAGAACAGCATACAGTATTCAAGATGTGGGCATATCATGGATTTATAAAGTAGAAGTGGAGGAACTTGGTTTGCCAGATTGATCAGCCAAGCCAATACTGACAACCTACATGAAATGCCTCTCGACTGCATCAACATGCAAAAAGCCTTATAAGCCAGTCACTATCAAAGCCAATTTTAGAAGTACTTAATAAGGCTGTTAATAATGGAGGAGATACAACTCAATTTATGTGAACCAACATGGCTGTTGCATCATACTTTCTATTTAAGCAAGAGATACACTAAAAATTGGAGGCCAATGTTAAGAGCATTGTCATTTGTTAATCCTGAAGTTGTACACTGGTTCCGAACAAGACCAGCAAATGCTCACTATCTTTCTGCAAGAAACTCAACTGACGGGTTAGAAGCATGCAGTGCAACAGTGAAAGACTCAGTAATTGAAAAAGTGAAGAAGTGTCTCTCACCACATTCAGAAAATGTGCATACATGGCTGATGAATGCACCAATGTAAATGGGTGTCAAGTATTAAGTTCTTGCGTATGTTATCTTGATAGCTGTGGAAAGCCAGTAGATGCATTCTAGATGTTCAGGTTATAGAAGAGACATCAGCTGCATTTGTAACATCTTAGAGTTAAATGTTTGTAAATTGAACCTCAAAGAGATGGCTACTTGTGCATTTGATGGAACTGCAAACTTCTCTGGAAGACGTAGTGGAATGCAAGCTTTGCTCAGAGAAAAGTGTAACTCTAAACTCTCCTATACACACTGCAGAGGCCATCTACTGTAGCTAGCTCTAGTGTGAGCTGCAGAATCTTCAAAATACATTAACAAAGCCATAAATTTAATGGCTGTGTTATATTCTTTTTTCAGCAAGAGTCCAGAAGGACTGAACATATTGGAAACAAACAGAAGATACACTGGGACTGAAGTTCAAGTTAGTCCAACCTGGGAAAACCTGCTGGCTTTCTCATGAGCGATTCTTGGTTGTTGTCTTAAAATTACTGCAACCATTATTACTGGCTTTGGAAAGCATATACCGAGATGGGATGGATCTAAGTAGTGAGACTGGTGGACTACTTTTATTACTAAGTTCAGAGAAGACTATTGCCATTCTCTCTCTGGTAAGTCTACTGTTGAAACCACTTGGGTCATTAAACGATGTCATCCAGGCATCTGCTACAACAATAATAGATCTTTGTCCAGCAATAGAAGCTACCCTTGGATCAATCAGAGATATCCACTGAAAACATACTGGAAGAAACAAAGACTTCAGTCCAGAAGTTGACTAATGAAGGCACTTATATTGACTCTTTATGAGATGTCAAGCCAGCAGAAAAAGTACACAGACTTGATTCTTACAAATCTACAATAGGGATTTCTGGACTCTACTCAACTTGTACAAAGCTTTTACAGATGTCTGTCTCATAAAACACCTACAGTTGAGTGGAGTGAGGTGCTACCAGCAATGGGGCTGCTATGTGATCAGAACAGAATAGAGAATTTTGAACACAGAGTGGCATATCATACAACAAACAAATGAAGATTTAACTTCAACTTCTTCATCATCATCACTACTAGTGGTTCGACCCAATCTTTGTGCTATGTTTCCTGGGATGAAAGTAGTAGGAATTCATCTCTTGCTATTCCCAGTCACAACTGCTACAGTTGAGCATTCTTTTTCCTCATTGAATAGAATTGTGTGTTCTGAAAGAAGTTGTCTTCTGTATGATCATATCATGAAGGACTGGAAGTAATGGACACACAAGAAGACACCAAAGAGTTGTGCAAAATTACAAGAAGCCAAGAAGGATGTAGATGTAGTGCTTCATAGTAGGCTTGAGGAGCCAACTTTAATTTCCTCTGATGATTTTAAAATATGAGTTCAATCTAATAAAATAGTCGTGAAACATTTTTCCGTTTTTACTATGGCGCTATTCAGCCCACCTTCGCCCGCACAATCTCAACCCTCTTCCCCTCTCCATCCCCCATATATTCAAACACTCCCCCGAATTTCAATATCTGGGGAAAACACTGGGGAAGACGGTGCTACAGAATTGGCTAAGTCATCCTTTGGGGGGGCAGGTGGGGGAGGGGGGAGAAAAGAGATCCATACAGAGGGTATGCCACATGCACAGATACAAAGAGCACAACCTGCATCAGGAAAAGTTTAAATTGAATTAGCACTAATCAAGGACACGTGCCTTTGAGTATTCAAATGTAAAAGTTGTTTGGATCAGATATCCATTGAATATTGGACTCTGGGTGCACACAGTACATTTTGCAGTTTTCTCACTGAGCTTATAAAATGTGGAAGGCTGTACTAAGCATGCTGTACTAAGCATGCATGCATAGCTAACTTAGCTGCATGCTGAAAGACAGTGAAGTTGTGCGGAGCTTGGGGAAGGGGTAACTGGCACACTTGTCCCATTCACTGTCTATCTGTAAAGTATGTAAAGAACACTTAAACACTTCCTAAGGTTTGTTGAGGAATGGGGTCTTTCAGGCATATCTTATAAAGTTTCAGAGGATTGGGCACTGGTGGAATCTAACTAAACAGCAAAAATACAAAATGTGGAATTATTTTTTCCTTCATTCGTGCACACAGAAAATTCTGATAAAAACTTTAAGGCTGCAGGTAAAGTATTCAAAAACCAGGGAACTGGTACATCAAAAACCAAAGTTACAGGTACACCTTTACCTATGTCAGTGTCTACAGCACAAGTGTAGTGGGTAACATTGTGTATTACTCTGTCTGTACTAGACAAAGTCCATTAAAACAAATGCCCAACAAACAAAAATAGAGCAATAATGAAAGATTGTGGCAACATGTAGACCACCTAAGTTTATAACTGAATTATCTTGGAAGCTAACTGCCTCATTTCCTAAAATACATGAAAGCATTGTTGAAAATAAAATGCATAATACGAGAGTATTGATTAACTTAACATTCAAACATTTTAGATGCTAGAGAAGAAAATTTTCTTCTCTTGCAAGTCAGTTAAGATATATTGGACTATTAGGACAAACAAAATGCCAGGAGACAAGGACACAGACATTTACAACATGCTATTTGCATATCTAAGGTGGGGGAGGAGGGAGAATATTATACCCTAGATATAGTACACAATCATCTAATTAGGACAGTATCATAATGCATATTGCACAAGACAGAAAAATTAAGTTATATGTAAAACCTTAATTGTGGCATTTCCTGAATTTTGAATGCTGAACTGGGTAATCTTACCATTCTCCTAATGTACTTTTTTTGATCAAAAACTTGTAGCTCTTCTTACTCAGAAAACCGTTTTGGCTCAAAATCTGTGTGATCAAATGGTGTACACACCGTGGGCCAAACAGGTCATAACAAAACATCCACTATGTCTTATTTCCGTAGAGATGGCCTTGAAAGCCTCTACAACTACAATGATGTTTCACTGAAATTCCATCTTTCATAGCTGTGACAGTGTCTCAAGAGCAACTGAGTAACAAAAGACCCTATTTACCAGAATTTCATTTATTTCGGGGAAATAAAGCTATAGTACATGGCAATGAAACCTACCTTTGCAAATCTATTTAAAATCACGTGGGTTTATTAAAAACAGATAGAGATTCCTGCATTTAATATAAATTAATACCACTGTATTAGAAAAGAAGAACATCTCCCTCACTCAACTTGTTATTTTTAAGTGTCTATACTGCCACACGACATAGACTGGCTAGTTTCTAACTCTGGTTAATAGTCATAAGGTGCAATATCAAAATTGTATGATTTTGTATCATAAATACATTTTTAAAAGTTAAATCCTTATATTGAGAACTGGAACAAATAAAGTTTAAAATAGTTTCTAACAGTTTTTTTAAACTAAACATTAATGCTTACATTCAACTTTTAAACGGAAACTTAGCCAAAAGAGTCAGTAAGAGAGTATAAGAACATAGACACTGATTCAAACTTCAGTGGGATTTGAATCACGCCCTTAAAAACCCTATAAAAAGTGCATATTTTAACATTAATAAATGGAATTATGATATTTAGCTTTTTTGGCCCAACTAAGATATTCTATACATACATTTTTCTCTTATAATATTTGTGGTTATAGTACTGCACCTTACAGAGAAAATTATATGTGTGACAAGTAGTCTAATAAGCATTAATCAACTAGATGTAATAAAGACATTTCACTATTGTCTTAAAATTATAGAATTTTTAAAAATTATATCTACTTATATATGGCTACATTATATGTATTTAAAGCATTATATGTTTAAACTGTGCAACCACTTATCACACACACACACACACTACAGTGAATGTTACACACTTACTTAAATGCCCTACCCTTTTTTGAAGAGCTATTGGAGTAATCGCTGGCAAAGTTACCCTTCTTGCATACAAGCTCATGTCTGCTCTTCACAGAATTAGTCTAACAGCCTCCGTTCAGGTCATACATGAAATAAAGTCAGTCCCTGGCAATATTCCTTGAAGCCTCAGTTCTCAGAACCCAATACCTTAGAGTCAACGCAAAGAAACAAGTAAGAATGCAATAAATGTCACCCTGCTTATGTGAATCCAACCCTACCCAAAGCCAATTAAGGATGACTCTGGGATAGGACTAACTAGCAACCAACCAATCACAGGGTTTGCAAACTCCTCCTTTGTCCTTGGAAATATGTTCTGATACTTTTGTTTATGATATTTAAAGAAGCAGATTAACAAGTATTTAAATCACACAGGAGCCTCTCCCCCACACCTCCTCCTCCTCCCCGAGGCCCTCCCCCCCAAAAAACCCAGAGCAATTGTATGCCTTCTTTGTTGGTTGGAGAGAAAAAAGAATTGTGCCTTTTTTTGTTTAAGTATTTAATTTATAGACAGAACATTATACATTTAAATTTTAAAAAGTAGGCATATTTAGATTACATTTAAAATATGCTGTTCTTAAAATGACAAATTAAAGCAGATTATGTAGTAGATATGGTTAGAACAATGAGATTAAAATAGGTTTTAAACACAAGCCTCTTTTGATCAAGTATGTAGCATCTAAAATGTCACTCACACTAGATTAACAAGGTAAACGATCTACAACAGTTCAAGTCAAAAGTTCATAACATTTCAAACAGTGATGTGCAAGATATACAGTTATTGCGGTCTTAAAAAAAAACACTGAGTAAATTATTTAGTGCATGTCTGAGTACTGTACATATCCTTGAAATGTTCAGAGCTGACTTGGCAAATACTATAATAATCCATGCCAAAACCACCTTATCCTTGTGATGGGCTGGGGGAGAGGGGGGGAGGGAGGAAGAATAATTGGAAGATGAAGACAGCCATTTATGCTCAGAATGTGGTGGGGAGGGAAAAACTGATTACAAGCCACATTAGTCAGTGATTTTAAAGAATTAAATGCTGATGCGTTAAAGAGAAACAATACCATCATATATAATTAACAAAAAATATATAATCATATCTAACATGCCACTGGTACTGATAGGGCATAATTAGAGCTCATAAATTCAATGTGCCCATTCATGATTTTAAAGTTAGGCATGTGCTTTATCACCTTGGTGAGGCCCTGAAGTCAATAGGGCTTACGCACATTCTTAAGTACTCTGCAGAATGAGGCCCTGAATCAGAGCTTTAATGCTCTTTTGCACAGAGCAATATGCAGATTTAAAATATATATAAACAACATTTTCACCTGTAGTATGTTGATGCTGTTACCCACAGCTGTTAAAGAACGACAAAAATATTGTCAGATAATAGGAAGTACAGGCAAACGTTTTCCTGCTGTTTCAAAATCTATTAGCCTTAATTATGACAGGCAGGGATGAATAGCTGCTGTAAATTGATGCAAAGACATAAAGGGATCTAGATTGGAGTCCAGAATTTGATCCTTGTCTAGTTAACTTTAATCATATACTTTTAATAAAACCAATTAAAATGTGGCAAAAATCTTTTTGTTAGCTCAGTAAAAGATGCTCAGTTTTCACTTTGATTCGTTTCACACTCAGGCTACAGAAAAACCAAACTCATGGTAACTATGGAATATCCCAAATATTAGACATGGTACTCATTTACTTTATACTCTGCTTATCTCGAGGTTTAGGTAAAGAATTCATTATACCTATGTGTTGCAAATTTCTAGGATGTAGTTACTTTTGAAGGTCAAATTTTAATCTCCTTTCTATAGCATCTGGAAAGAGCATCTCCTTCTCCTACCACCATTCTCAGATTGGCTACTATAAATGTCAAAATGTTTGATTATATATTTTTTTCACCTTTTACCCCATAATGTGACTTTAACAAGTTTGCAGTAAAACTTGAGACACAAACATTGGTGTTAGGCCCCAATCCTGCAAACATTTTACTCTCAGGAATACAGTTACACATGCACAAGTTGGCAGTATTGGGGCTTTAAGATCCCATGATGATTTTTTTCAATTTTCTACAAAAAGTGACGTTTTAAAAAACAAAACAAAAAAAACCACCACCACCAATAATAGTAATCCCAATATATTGCACCAACCACTTTATTGCAAAGGGAATAAAAATAACCAAAATCAGTTTAATCTGACCCTCAGGTCTTGAAGTTCCTTGTTGGCTGCCAAGAATTTCAATGCTTTTCGTTGTATGAATAATATTTTCCTATTTGTCTACAAGGTGAAGCAGAGGATTATTTTCCCCAGTGAGACTATTTGTGTTTGTTCTGCTCCAGGCAGACATATTGACAACACCAGGTATTTTCTTACTTTCCAAGGTTTTACCGAACATTTGAGTTTTTAAACAGGAAGCCATAATTCAGATGTTTTTAAAACCATACCTACCCACATTGTGCAGGTCTGTTCTTAAAAGTCTCTCTAAAATGGTACTATGGGATACTTCAGTTTTTTAAATTATTTCCATATCAAATCAGCACTGTTTAGAAAATACCACTTTTAAACTTGCATAGAGATAAAGCCAGAAGAGACCATTAAACCGCCTGTATATCACGGGCCATTAGTTTTCACCTATATTAAACCCAAAATATTTTAGTGACACCAAAGCATTTTGGTCCTTGGGAGACTAAACTGTGTGACACAGGCAGAAAACAGCAGAGACTAAGGTGCCACTAATGCCTGAGGTTCCTGCAGTGGCAGAGAATTGATTAGGTAAAATATGTCCAGATGATCCCAGCAGCCAAACCATGCTCCATTTTGGAGGGGAGGGTGAAAAACCCCCATGGTCCCAGCCAATCTGACCTGGGGGGAAATTCCTTCCCGATACCAAATACGACAGTTAGTATGACCCTGAACATGTGAGCTATCTCAAGGGAAATTAGTTTAGGCTATTTTCAGTTACAAGCTGTGTGCATGAAAAAATAAATAAAAAAGGAAATTCTCAGGCAAAAATATATTCAATAAGATGGTGGAATAGGCCTGACAGTGGTTTTTCTGGAAAGGAAAAAGGAACTAGCATTTGTCTAGGCCTTGTTTGGCAGTCTCCCTGTGTCTCTGGGCAGCATGCAAGTGCCAATTTCCACCGCCTCCATGCCATTAGCTATTTACCTTTAGCTATTTCATCTAGAAAGAAGATTCTCTTGACCACCACAGAGCATTGGCCCACCCCATCTGGTACCCCATCTCCAGCTGTGGCCAATTTCTGATATTTCAGAGGAAGGCAAAAAAATCCAGACTACCGCTGGACAAATGTGCATTTGGGGGCGGGGGGGGGGGGGGGGGGGGAAGAGAGAGAAATCCTTCCTGACCCTTACAAGTGACCATCTGAAGCCCTGAAGCATGAGATTTGATTATAGTCATTATCTTATAGTGCAGAGCTGCAAGTGTTAGGAGCATACTGAAAGCAATTCAGGTAATCTCATTCTTACTATGACTCCTAAAAGAAAGGGATGTACAGGGTGAACTTTCAACTGCCAGCTCTGCAAAGTTAAGTTGATGAATGAGATAAGCAGACCTCAACTTCAAAAAGAGATTTTTCAGGCTAACTAATATCTTTAGTACACGTGTTCAACTCCTTTGCCTTCTGTAGGTTGAAGTTATTACTGATCTAGCTCTAGAGCAGCAACTTAGTAAACATCCATGTTGGTGATGCACAAGAAATAGAATCCAGCCCACTCTATGTTTGTACCACTATGAACTGTTTTCATGACTAAAATAGCAGATGTTACTCTGAATACATACAGGGAGCAGATCAGCTGAGTAAGAAGGTGCTAGTTTTTCTATAGTACTTTTGAGAGTAACTGCACTTAAATGTATGTTATATTGGATAATAAATTCTAGAGAAGCTAAGTACATTTGTTGCCACTCTTATTTTTTTTTAAAAAGAAAAAAGTAATTAACTGAAGGGGGGGGCATATCTAAAACCTATGGAAAGCTCATGAAAATCAGTAGCTACAATCAAGTGTTATCAAATAGCACATGAAGTAGGGATACACTTCTAGGTCTGGTCTTATGAATGCCCTGGCCCAGGAATAATGAGAGCTAAGTTCTGCTGCTGCCTCCTCCACAAATACAGCATGTGACTTGTCCAAGTTCACAATCTTTGTGCCTCAGTTTCTACATTTTTAGAATAAGGATAATACCATTGAGAAGCTAAATTCATTAGTGTTTGTAAAGAGCTTTGAGACCTTTACATGAAAGATGCTACAGAACTATTATTTTAACCTAATACATTAGTATTAGGGCATGTCTTCACTACCCGCCGGATTGGCGGGTAGCAATCGATCTATTGGGGATCGACTTATCGCATCTAGTGAAGACGCAATAAAATCGATCCCCAATGGCTCTGCCGTCGACTCCGGAAATCCACCGCGGCAAGAGGGGGAAGCGGAGTCGACGGCGGCGCAGCAGCGGTCAACTCGCCACCGTCCTCACAGCCAGGTAAGTCGACCTAAAATACGCAACTTCAGCTACGCTATTCACATAGCTGAAGTTGCGTATCTTAGGTCGACAGTCCCCCTCCCCCCCCGTAGTGTAGACCTAGCCTTAGGTGACATAAGAGACCAATATATAGTCAGAGAAGCCTGTTAGTCATACCATCTGCATTTCTGTACCTGAGTCACTAAATGGGTCAGACAGTCATCATCCTTCTGGGTTTCTGTCTCTTTACCAGAAGAATCACAGTTATACTATCAAGGTTACTGAGGAAACATGTTATATGGTAGAGTTGCATTTTTCTGAAAAAGTATTTTCTTTAAGTAAAACTGAAGCACAGAAGACAAAACATTTCAGACTTTAAAGTGCATTTTGCTTCCTCGCATAAAATGGAACAAAGTCTTATTTCCAAACTGAACATGGAATGTGATTTCAGATATGCTTGAAGTAGGGCTGGAGTAAATATTTATTAATTCCCACATAGCTGTATTAAACTGTTCCCCTGTAAAACAACATTCACAGTATATATATCCAAATATTTAAACTTTAATTCTAGATACCTAGGAAGTTTACAATTAAGGTTGAATAATCATCGTTAACTGTACCTCTATTCCTCCACATTGATCTTCCACCTACTTATCTTGCACTTCTTAAAACTAGCATGGTACAGTATAGAATTCCAACAACACACTCTTCAGTTGTAGGAGGATACCACCACATCGACCTCTCCAGCCTATATTGTGTACATCACCCATTTCAGGGCAAGGTAAGGGCAAAGCATGATAGCCTTGAGATTCTAAGCCCTGCACTGAAAACTGAACCCAGATTAGCCAGTTGACAGCCAGCTGCTGGTGCAGCAACCAGGATCAAGGGGAGGCAAAGAAACAGGTGTACTGTGTACATTTTGAAACCCCTCTACTTCTTCCCTCAGGTGGGACGTGAGCAGGATTCATCAGTGAATTTGGTCAGCTGGTTGTACCATTAGCTTCCCCAGCTTGTGCCGGATACTCACAGGAATTGAGACCTGACCACTGATCCATGTCCCCGTCCCCCCCCCCCCCCGTCCCCTTGCATCATGTTATCATGACTGACCCAGTAAATAACTAATGGAGATGGGGAAATGGAAATAGGTACTTGCATGCTGCCAGAGACAGAGAGACTGACAAACAAGGCCCAGGCACATGCTGGTTCACTTTTCTATTCCAAGAACAGTTGCTCTCAGATGACCTTACAAGCTCTGTAGGCTGTGCTAAGAGACAAACTTCTGTCAAGTTTCAATATTTGTGTAAGCAGAGTCAGGATGAGCTCTACCCTGACATCTGGTGGTGAATTATGGCGAGTGTGGAAAAGAACTCCAGGGGCTGATCTTGTTTGCATAGGCACACCCACTCGCCTGGCAGGAAACAACAGCAACTCAAAGTGGTTACTTTGGCTGGTGTGGGATCCCCAGTTTCTCTGTTATTGGGGCAGGAAGAATAAAGTTTTGTTACCCTGATTCTGTGAATCAAGGCCAGTGGAACTGGTGTATGACAGAAGGACTGAGTGAGTCATTCACCATTACCTAAGTAGCATTTGCTTGTCAAGGGGCATGGGCTACAAAACCCAGTGAATTGAGAGAGGTTGGGGGCAGGTATTGGTACCTGGTGGTGTGGGTCCCTTTTGTGGGCCTGAAACACCAATTGCACCTCCTCCTCTCTCCACTGTTGAATGTCAGAGCTAACTTTGATTCCCTTAGGAGTCTAGTTACGGACTGCCGAGCTGAATTCACTCTGGGCCGATAGTGCACCAGCACTGGGGCTCCCCTACTACTAGCTGAAATCACTGAGAGCTGAAATCACAAAAGAGCTAAAGCTATTTAAGAGCTGAGATCACTGAGGCTGTGTTAACTAGTGGGGGAGCCTGAAGCTATAGTTGCTAAGCTAACTTAGCTTAGCGGGGGCGAGTGGAGCGGCTGGAGGAGCAGCGAGCAGAGCAGAGCCTTGTGGGAGCGGCCCAAGGGACGGGCGGAGCGGAGCGGAGCGGAGCAGTGCGGCTCACAGGTCGGTGAGCGGAGCGGCCTGGCTCACAGGTCGGTGAGCGGAGCGGAGCGGCTCACAGGTCGGTGAGCGGAGCGGAGCGGAGCGGCCTGGCTCACAGGTCGGTGAGCGGAGCGGAGCGGCGCGGCGCGGCGCGGCTCACAGGTCGGTGAGCGGAGCGGAGCGGAGCGGAGCGGAGCAGCTGCCAGAGCAGTTCGTGGGACGGCAGGAGTGGGACTGCGGGTGGAGTGGAGCAGTTCGTGCTAAGGCTGCGGTGGAACCCCACGGAGAAGCAGCCGGGTTGGCCTCGGATCACGTAAGGTGCCCCTTAACACCCTGCTCACCCCCCCCTTTTTGAACTCTGGGGCTGCACTGATCAGGGACAGAGACTTTGGGGGGTTGTCGGACTTTTGGGACTTTTGTGATTCTTGGGTTGCTGGACCCAAGAGACTTTGGGATCGGTGGACTTTTGGGACTTTGGTGATTCTTGGGTCGCTGGTTTCAAGAACCCACGGGAGAGGACACGGCCCAATTTGCTGGGGTGGGTCTTCGCTCATGGTTTGGTCTATGAACTCTAGTTGTGGTGTTTTCCCAATTTAATGCTATGTCGTTTACCTCATGTTATTAAACATTTTCTGCTACACCGAGGCTCTGTGCTTGCGAGAGGGGAAATATTGCCTCTTCGAGGCGCCTAGGGGTTTGTGTAAGATTTTCCCAGGTCACTGGGTGGGGGCTCGAGCTGGTTCTGTGTCACGCTGTTGGGAAGGGACCCCTATGTACTGAACCCGGCCCTTGCTGCTATCAACTTGGCCTGGCAGAAGGGTTACATTTTTGGGGGCTCGTCCGGGATCCCTGGGTCAGTACCCCTCGCAAGCACATCTTGGGTGATTCATTAACTTGGGAAAACCTAAAAATCTTCTTGTTGTTGTTTTGATCTGATATATTTGTAAAAAATTTTACAGTTTGTATAATGGCCCTACACTTGCTAGAGGACTGGTGCAAGGGGATGAATATTAACCCTAGGAACTGTCTTTTGGTAACGGGGGTGCCGGAGGCGTTTGATGAGGGTGCAATAGAACCTATCTTAAGGGTATCCACTGAGTACCTGAGTAAGTGCAAAATGCGTGGGCGCATGTTTGTGAGGGAGGAGGGGGCTTTTGCTGTACTGTGCGAGCTGCCATCGGCTGTGGAACCCCTACAGGTTCCAGGCACGATAGCAGTGGAAGATGGTGAGTGGACAGTAATAACCACTGGGAGCCAGCCCTCACCAGTCCCTGCCCCTGATGTAGAGTTTTTAAAGAAAATGTCAGCCTTTTTGGGGAAAGAGGGAAAGACTTTGGCTGATATGCCAGGTCTGTTGGGCCTTGACCCAGGAGTCCCACACCGGGAGAGTGCTCCTTCACCTGATGAATGGGTGAAGGCTTTGGGGCAAGCATTAGAGAAGGTTATGGCACCCCACCCTGAGTCAAGCCCCTATCGTAAACTGAGGTTGTTTTCTGGGGGTCCCACCCCAATACCTGGGGAGGAAGCATTTGAACCCTGGCTGGAACACACCACTGAAATGCTGCAGGAGTGGGCGGTGCCTGATGCTGAAAAGAGAAGGCGACTAGTAGAGTGCCTCAGGGGGCCAGCCCTAGATGTGATTCGCACCCTGAAACTCAGTAACCCTGGAGTCAAGGTGAAGGACTGCCTAGAGGCCCTTGATCATGCCTTCGGGAGAACCGAGGGCTCAGATGATGTCTATTGCAAGTTCCTCAATGCCAGGCAACAAAAGGGAGAGAAGGTTTCTGCCTATATCCAGAGGTTGGAGAAACTATTGCAGAGAGCCATCATGAGGGGAGCAGTGGCAGTTGGGCAAATGGACCGGACTAGATTGGCTCAGATTGTGAGAGGAATTCAATATCAGAACCCAATCCTTCTCCACCTCCGATTAAGAGAACGGCAAGACAATCCACCGAGTTACTCTCAGCTGATAAAAGAGGTCCAAGAGGAAGAAGAGAGGCAGGCAGCTGGCGAGGTTTGGGAGGTGCAGTCACACCCGGCGACTGGCACAACATCCACCCGAACGCCCAAGGCACTGATGGTGAATCCTCAAGAGGAACTTACCCAACGAGTGCAGGTCCTGACACAGAAAGTGGCTGAATTAGAGAATACCATCGATTCAGCAAATACTTCAAGGTACATGGAACCCTCCACTACCACGGTTCAGAGGACTACATTTAGAACCTCTGCCCCAACGAGACAACAAGGGAAAAGACAATCCTTCTTCTGCTACCGGTGTGGCCAGGGTGGGCACATTGCTGCAAGGTGTCAGAATGCAGAGAATCCCACGCTAGTATATCAAAAGCTGAGGACCACCTGGGGAAAGTCGGGAAACGGCCCCAGGGCCTGGGAAGGGAGCCGCCTAGGCCTACAGGGTGTGGAGGCTCCCCTGGAAAGAACCCTGCAGCCCGAATCCCACCAGGATTGATCGGACCCCGAGCGGAGGTAACTATAAAGGTTGAAGGGACAGAATGTAGAGCAGTGCTTGACACAGGATCCCAAGTGACTATCATATTCCAGTCTTTCTACCAGCAGATGCTTAGGCATCTGCCTATACGGCCCCTGACAGGACTTGGCCTGTGTGGCCTCAGCATGGATGAATACCCCTATCAGGGGTATGTCATAGTACACCTGGAATTCCCAGAAGAGATTGCGGGGGTAAGACAGGAGGTGGACACTGCTGCTTTAATATGCCCTGACCCTAAAGGAGCCTCTGATGTGTCCGTGCTAATAGGGACCAACTCCAGCCTCTTTAAGGTACTCGCAGATTACTGCAGACAGCGAGCAGGGGACCAATATCTGAACACCTTGGTGATACACACACACTGTGCCGCAGCCTACAGAAAAATTGAGGACACAAGAAAAGTGCTGCCTGATTTGCCAGTGGGAGCATTGAGGTATGCGGGCCCGGCCCCCTTAGTGGTTCCTGCAATGACAGAAAAGGAAGTGATTGTCGTGAGTACCTGCCTAAAAGACAGTAAGAAAACATTAGCAATGGTAGAGCAGCCGACCGAGGGAGGGCTCCCAGAAGGAGTGCTGGTTCTCAGTGGAGTCATAACCCTACCTGCTGAAGCCCAGGAAGAGGTGGCTATATTGATTGCTAATGAAACACGCCGTGACGTGTTTGTAAAACCAGGGCAGAAGATTGCAGACATCTTTGAGCCTGAAACCATCGTGAGACCCCAGTGTGAAGCTGAAGTTCCAGTGATGGATCCCGCAAAGTTTGACTTTGGGGACTCCCCACTGTCTGAGGAGTGGAAGGATCGCCTGCGGAAGAAGCTTTGCGAGAGAGCCAAGGTATTCTCACTGCATGAGTGGGACGTGGGATGTGCCGAGCTGAATTCACTCTGGGCCGATAGTGCACCAGCACTGGGGCTCCCCTACTACTAGCTGAAATCACTGAGAGCTGAAATCACAAAAGAGCTAAAGCTATTTAAGAGCTGAGATCACTGAGGCTGTGTTAACTAGTGGGGGAGCCTGAAGCTATATTTGCTAAGCTAACTTAGCTTAGCGGGGGCGAGTGGAGCGGCTGGAGGAGCAGCGAGCAGAGCAGAGCCTTGTGGGAGCGGCCCAAGGGACGGGCGGAGCGGAGCAGTGCGGCTCACAGGTCGGTGAGCGGAGCGGAGCGGCCTGGCTCACAGGTCGGTGAGCGGAGCGGAGCGGCTCACAGGTCGGTGAGCGGAGCGGAGCGGAGCGGCCTGGCTCACAGGTCGGTGAGCGGAGCGGAGCGGCGCGGCGCGGCGCGGCTCACAGGTCGGTGAGCGGAGCGGAGCGGAGCGGAGCAGCTGCCAGAGCAGTTCGTGGGACGGCAGGAGTGGGACTGCGGGTGGAGTGGAGCAGTTCGTGCTAAGGCTGCGGTGGAACCCCACGGAGAAGCAGCCGGGTTGGCCTCGGATCACGTAAGGTGCCCCTTAACACCCTGCTCACCCCCCCCTTTTTGAACTCTGGGGCTGCACTGATCAGGGACAGAGACTTTGGGGGGTTGTCGGACTTTTGGGACTTTTGTGATTCTTGGGTTGCTGGACCCAAGAGACTTTGGGATCGGTGGACTTTTGGGACTTTGGTGATTCTTGGGTCGCTGGTTTCAAGAACCCACGGGAGAGGACACGGCCCAATTTGCTGGGGTGGGTCTTCGCTCATGGTTTGGTCTATGAACTCTAGTTGTGGTGTTTTCCCAATTTAATGCTATGTCGTTTACCTCATGTTATTAAACATTTTCTGCTACACCGAGGTTCTGTGCTTGCGAGAGGGGAAATATTGCCTCTTCGAGGCGCCTAGGGGTTTGTGTAAGATTTTCCCAGGTCACTGGGTGGGGGCTCGAGCTGGTTCTGTGTCACGCTGTTGGGAAGGGACCCCTATGTA
Source organism: Chrysemys picta bellii (assembly GCF_011386835.1). Lineage (NCBI taxonomy): Eukaryota > Metazoa > Chordata > Testudines > Emydidae > Chrysemys > Chrysemys picta. The sequence continues at coordinate 34,954,059 of NC_088801.1, forward strand.
CTGAACCCGGCCCTTGCTGCTATCAACTTGGCCTGGCAGAAGGGTTACATTTTTGGGGGCTCGTCCGGGATCCCTGGGTCAGTACCCCTCGCAAGCACATCTTGGGTGATTCATTAACTTGGGAAAACCTAAAAATCTTCTTGTTGTTGTTTTGATCTGATATATTTGTAAAAAATTTTACAGTTTGTATAATGGCCCTACACTTGCTAGAGGACTGGTGCAAGGGGATGAATATTAACCCTAGGAACTGTCTTTTGGTAACGGGGGTGCCGGAGGCGTTTGATGAGGGTGCAATAGAACCTATCTTAAGGGTATCCATTGAGTACCTGAGTAAGTGCAAAATGCGTGGGCGCATGTTTGTGAGGGAGGAGGGGGCTTTTGCTGTACTGTGCGAGCTGCCATCGGCTGTGGAACCCCTACAGGTTCCAGGCACGATAGCAGTGGAAGATGGTGAGTGGACAGTAATAACCACTGGGAGCCAGCCCTCACCAGTCCCTGCCCCTGATGTAGAGTTTTTAAAGAAAATGTCAGCCTTTTTGGGGAAAGAGGGAAAGACTTTGGCTGATATGCCAGGTCTGTTGGGCCTTGACCCAGGAGTCCCACACCGGGAGAGTGCTCCTTCACCTGATGAATGGGTGAAGGCTTTGGGGCAAGCATTAGAGAAGGTTATGGCACCCCACCCTGAGTCAAGCCCCTATCGTAAACTGAGGTTGTTTTCTGGGGGTCCCACCCCAATACCTGGGGAGGAAGCATTTGAACCCTGGCTGGAACACACCACTGAAATGCTGCAGGAGTGGGCGGTGCCTGATGCTGAAAAGAGAAGGCGACTAGTAGAGTGCCTCAGGGGGCCAGCCCTAGATGTGATTCGCACCCTGAAACTCAGTAACCCTGGAGTCAAGGTGAAGGACTGCCTAGAGGCCCTTGATCATGCCTTCGGGAGAACCGAGGGCTCAGATGATGTCTATTGCAAGTTCCTCAATGCCAGGCAACAAAAGGGAGAGAAGGTTTCTGCCTATATCCAGAGGTTGGAGAAACTATTGCAGAGAGCCATCATGAGGGGAGCAGTGGCAGTTGGGCAAATGGACCGGACTAGATTGGCTCAGATTGTGAGAGGAATTCAATATCAGAACCCAATCCTTCTCCACCTCCGATTAAGAGAACGGCAAGACAATCCACCGAGTTACTCTCAGCTGATAAAAGAGGTCCAAGAGGAAGAAGAGAGGCAGGCAGCTGGCGAGGTTTGGGAGGTGCAGTCACACCCGGCGACTGGCACAACATCCACCCGAACGCCCAAGGCACTGATGGTGAATCCTCAAGAGGAACTTACCCAACGAGTGCAGGTCCTGACACAGAAAGTGGCTGAATTAGAGAATACCATCGATTCAGCAAATACTTCAAGGTACATGGAACCCTCCACTACCACGGTTCAGAGGACTACATTTAGAACCTCTGCCCCAACGAGACAACAAGGGAAAAGACAATCCTTCTTCTGCTACCGGTGTGGCCAGGGTGGGCACATTGCTGCAAGGTGTCAGAATGCAGAGAATCCCACGCTAGTATATCAAAAGCTGAGGACCACCTGGGGAAAGTCGGGAAACGGCCCCAGGGCCTGGGAAGGGAGCCGCCTAGGCCTACAGGGTGTGGAGGCTCCCCTGGAAAGAACCCTGCAGCCCGAATCCCACCAGGATTGATCGGACCCCGAGCGGAGGTAACTATAAAGGTTGAAGGGACAGAATGTAGAGCAGTGCTTGACACAGGATCCCAAGTGACTATCATATTCCAGTCTTTCTACCAGCAGATGCTTAGGCATCTGCCTATACGGCCCCTGACAGGACTTGGCCTGTGTGGCCTCAGCATGGATGAATACCCCTATCAGGGGTATGTCATAGTACACCTGGAATTCCCAGAAGAGATTGCGGGGGTAAGACAGGAGGTGGACACTGCTGCTTTAATATGCCCTGACCCTAAAGGAGCCTCTGATGTGTCCGTGCTAATAGGGACCAACTCCAGCCTCTTTAAGGTACTCGCAGATTACTGCAGACAGCGAGCAGGGGACCAATATCTGAACACCTTGGTGATACACACACACTGTGCCGCAGCCTACAGAAAAATTGAGGACACAAGAAAAGTGCTGCCTGATTTGCCAGTGGGAGCATTGAGGTATGCGGGCCCGGCCCCCTTAGTGGTTCCTGCAATGACAGAAAAGGAAGTGATTGTCGTGAGTACCTGCCTAAAAGACAGTAAGAAAACATTAGCAATGGTAGAGCAGCCGACCGAGGGAGGGCTCCCAGAAGGAGTGCTGGTTCTCAGTGGAGTCATAACCCTACCTGCTGAAGCCCAGGAAGAGGTGGCTATATTGATTGCTAATGAAACACGCCGTGACGTGTTTGTAAAACCAGGGCAGAAGATTGCAGACATCTTTGAGCCTGAAACCATCGTGAGACCCCAGTGTGAAGCTGAAGTTCCAGTGATGGATCCCGCAAAGTTTGACTTTGGGGACTCCCCACTGTCTGAGGAGTGGAAGGATCGCCTGCGGAAGAAGCTTTGCGAGAGAGCCAAGGTATTCTCACTGCATGAGTGGGACGTGGGATGTGCCGAGCTGAATTCACTCTGGGCCGATAGTGCACCAGCACTGGGGCTCCCCTACTACTAGCTGAAATCACTGAGAGCTGAAATCACAAAAGAGCTAAAGCTATTTAAGAGCTGAGATCACTGAGGCTGTGTTAACTAGTGGGGGAGCCTGAAGCTATATTTGCTAAGCTAACTTAGCTTAGCGGGGGCGAGTGGAGCGGCTGGAGGAGCAGCGAGCAGAGCAGAGCCTTGTGGGAGCGGCCCAAGGGACGGGCGGAGCGGAGCGGAGCGGAGCAGTGCGGCTCACAGGTCGGTGAGCGGAGCGGAGCGGCCTGGCTCACAGGTCGGTGAGCGGAGCGGAGCGGCTCACAGGTCGGTGAGCGGAGCGGAGCGGAGCGGCCTGGCTCACAGGTCGGTGAGCGGAGCGGAGCGGAGCGGAGCGGCGCGGCGCGGCTCACAGGTCGGTGAGCGGAGCGGAGCGGAGCGGAGCAGCTGCCAGAGCAGTTCGTGGGACGGCAGGAGTGGGACTGCGGGTGGAGTGGAGCAGTTCGTGCTAAGGCTGCGGTGGAACCCCACGGAGAAGCAGCCGGGTTGGCCTCGGATCACGTAAGGTGCCCCTTAACACCCTGCTCACCCCCCCCTTTTTGAACTCTGGGGCTGCACTGATCAGGGACAGAGACTTTGGGGGGTTGTCGGACTTTTGGGACTTTTGTGATTCTTGGGTTGCTGGACCCAAGAGACTTTGGGATCGGTGGACTTTTGGGACTTTGGTGATTCTTGGGTCGCTGGTTTCAAGAACCCACGGGAGAGGACACGGCCCAATTTGCTGGGGTGGGTCTTCGCTCATGGTTTGGTCTATGAACTCTAGTTGTGGTGTTTTCCCAATTTAATGCTATGTCGTTTACCTCATGTTATTAAACATTTTCTGCTACACCGAGGCTCTGTGCTTGCGAGAGGGGAAATATTGCCTCTTCGAGGCGCCTAGGGGTTTGTGTAAGATTTTCCCAGGTCACTGGGTGGGGGCTCGAGCTGGTTCTGTGTCACGCTGTTGGGAAGGGACCCCTATGTACTGAACCCGGCCCTTGCTGCTATCAACTTGGCCTGGCAGAAGGGTTACATTTGTTTCCTCAATAGGAGTAAGTAGTAACGTGCATGGAACTTGACAGACGGAGCACAGGCTGCAAGAGAGAAGAGTTCGGAGGAGATACCAAAGCATCCTCTCTACATGCATGTGGATAGAATGCTAGATACAGATGCAGCACCACTGTGAATAATTCTCTTAATAAAGAGTCAGTTTAGTTTTAGAAACATTGAGTCCTGTCACATAATTACCTAGCAGAGGGTACATGAAACGGAGTGAGGATACGAATATCATCCTGAGTAGAATCATATTCAAGGCCTCAGAAGCTAAGCAGGATTAACTTTCAACAGGAATAATTACCACGAGCCACACATTTTAGGCCTCACTAAGTAATATGTTCCACTAGCATGCAGTTCACAGTGGTTAAAAACCACACACACACCACTGACAGAACTCACACAGCTTATAACTTCTGGCAAAGCTCTGGGTTTAAATATGTATGCAAGGTTAACACTACACAAAATCCAGGACTCCTGGCTATATTCATTTTGTTTTCAGGCATGCAGATGTGAAGGAACAGCTACTTCCCTGCTCCACCCTGCAGGCAGGGCAGGACACGTGTCCCCCTTATTCTCAGCCCTCAGAGCACCAGCAACAGATTTCACCCCCAGCCTCACTCAGAGGAACCTTTTTTCCCCCCCTGACAGAAATAGTGAGACGTGGTTCTGGGACTTGGGTAAAATGCTGCCAGTTTCTTTTGGTGTGGGTTAGAGGTAGGCAGGAACTGGTTTTCCTATCCTGCAAAGATTTTTAAGATTTCAGAAAATGTTCACATTACTCATTGGGATGAATCTGAGACCTTTCAAAAAAATATTGCAAAAAAAGAGAGACTAACCCACCTCACAATAGCCTGGTGTTAGTGCACTCACCTTGAAGGCGGGAGACACTGCTTCAAATCTCTCCTCTGCCCAATTTGGAACAGGGACTTGAACCCCGGTCTCTCACATTCCAGGTGAGTGCCAAAACCACCAGGCTATTGTTGGTCAAGAGAGGTTCTCTCTCGCTCTGCCCAGAAAATTCATCGTGGACCTGAGAAAATGTCCTGATTAAAGTCATGTTAAAGCCAAATCATTCCCCCAAAAAGTTTAATTTTCCATCAAAAAAGATGTAATTGAAAAATTCCCAAACAGTTCTAGTGTTGGGGCTGGAGGAGCTTTGTAAGCAGACACCAGGGACCCGAGATGGGCTTGTTGACTATATACATGTTAGATGGATATAAAGGGTCTACTACTGTTTGTTTTCTTTCCTCCTTTCCCCACACCTCCTCAGTTTCTATCTTTATCAGAAGCCTATCCCAAGTGACTCATTTCCTCTCCCCAGTAAGGCCCTGTCATATCCCCCATCCCACAATTTACTGTATTTGCAGATATACCACCAACTCCTCACTAGGGGCTCAAGAAGCGGAGTAGCTTCTACTTGTTAAGCTGTTCAGGACTCAGGCCTCTCTCTAATTCAGAGCACCCCAGAAAATGAAGACAAAAGTAACCAACTGAGTTGAGTTACTTTGTCTCAGCTGGAAATCGATCCTATTCTGAGTATTTTTCTTCTCTTATATGGCATAATTAACATACCAATTTTAGTCTTCAAACTAACATCCATTGTTGCCATAGAGTCTCCACACATTACTTCAGCTTTTGTCACCTTGTCCTTTAATATGCTCAATGTATTACAGGACTTCAAAGGTCACCATTCACATGTACAAATCCTCCACCTGTTAGCCCCCTGCTGTGTGTGTTAAAATTATGACAGTCAATTAATCGCAGTTAACTCACGCAATTAACTCAAAAATTAATCGCACTTATAACAATACTGTAGCACAGTGCAGACTCACCCCTGCAGGGCCTCCTGCTGGCCATCCTCGGGAATTAGCTCTTCGACCCAGGAGCGACCTCTGCAGGCCAGTGTTCCACTTGCCGTAGGCCCCCGTGTCTGTCCCAGGACCCCGGTGCCCTTATCTCAGAGTTCTGCCTTCTGCAGTACCCCACAGTCTTACTGGGTTTCCCCACCCCAGGGGAACCCCCACTGCCTATCCCCACGTTGCCTCAGTCGTGGCTACTGCCAGTCTCGGTTTAGCCCCCCGCGCTCTGGGGCGGACTGCAGTCTATCAGCTGATCATCACAGGCAACAAGGGGTTTGGACTGGCTGCCTTTACCCACCCTCCGGCTGCCCCTCTGCAAGCCCAATAATTAGGAGGCCTAGAACTAGGCCCTGCAGCCTGGGGAGTTGTTGGCTTAGGGCTTCCCAGCTCCTAAGGCCCTTCCCCAGCCCTGCCTCCCTCTAGGTCCCCTAGGTGAGTTCCCAAGCAGTCAGGCCTGGCTCCCTCTCCAGTCAGAAAGGCTGCTGCTTCTGGCTTCCCAGGCCTTCTTATAAGGCCCAGTGGCTTAGTTTGGGGCGTGGCCCCAGCTGCAGCCACTTCCCCCAATCAGCCAGGGTTTTACCTTGCCCAGCCCCAGCCCTCTGCATGGCTTTTCCAACCCCTCCAGGGCCGGAGCAGGTGCTCACCCCGCTACAAATACCAATTGAAATATACTAAATATTTTGGATTTTTTCTACATTTTCTATATTTATTTCAATTACAACACAGAATACAAAGTGCACAGTGCTCACTTTATATTATTTATTACAAATATAGGCACTATAAGAAAATATTGTTCCTTTTCTTTAATTCACATCATTCAAGTACTGAAGTGCAATCTCTATTGTGAAAGCACAACTTACAAATTTTTTTTGTTACATAACTGCACTCAAAAACAACAGTGTAAAACTTTAGAGCCTACAAGTCCACTCATTCCTACTTCTAACAAATAGAACATAGACTGCATCCTTGAAATTACTCTTTAGAATAGACAGGCGTAGGGATAAAATAAGCACACAGCATTGAAAATTAAATGTTAATAGGGGCTTGAAGTAAGACAGGTATCTGGCACGAGTTCTGTAACTCACTTTACTCATTTTATCTAGGGCTGTTAAGCAATTTTTTTTAAAGTGATGTTAAACAACAATAGAATACTATTTATTTTAAATATTTTTGGATGTTTACCACATTTTTGAATATATTAATTTAAATTACAACACAGAATACAAAGTGTACAGTGCTTACTTTATATTTATTTTTTATTACAAATATTTGCACTGTGAAAAATCTATTTTTCAATTCACCTCATACAAGTACTGTAGTGCGATCTCTTTATCATGAAAGTTGAACTTACAAATGTAGAATTATGTACCAAAAAACCTGCATTCAAAATAAGTGTAAAACTTTAGAGGCTACAAGTCTACTCAGTCCTACTTCTTGATCAGGCAGTCACTCAGACAGACAACGTTGGTTACAATTTGCAGGAGATAATGTTGCCTGCTTCTTGTTTACAATGTCATCTGAAAGTGAGAACAGACATTTACATGGCACTGTTGTAGCTGGTGTAGCAAGGTATTTACATGCCAGATATGCTAAACATTCGTATGCCCCTTTAGATTCCTCAACTCGTGCCAGATACCTGTCTTACTTCAAGCCCCTATTAACATTTAATTTTCAATGCTGTGTGCTTATTTTATCCCTACGCCTGTCTATTCTAAAGAGTAATTTCAAGGATGCAGTCTATGTTCTATTTGTTAAAAAAAAAAAATACAGTGGTACAATGTTCTAATTCATTCTAATGGTACCTAGTAGCCACAAAAAAAATCCCTAAAGTACCACAAATTATTCAACCCATCAATTAAAAAAAAAAAAAAAGTGATAGATATCACACTGGTTAGTTATCACACCACATAGCTTCAGCTCCCCACCCAAATGCACCATGTTCCGAAGATGGCTGAATATCATCAGCTTTGTATGGTTTATCTCCACTTAATAAGGCAAACACGAAACTAGAGTTGGTCAGAACATTTTTGACTAAATGACAATTCACCAAAACGTTTTTCAGAGATACATCAGTTTCACTGGGAAAGAAGGTCAGAGTCCGTGTGATTTAGAGTAGAGTTTTTCATCCCAGATCACTCTGAGTCTGGCAGAGCTGGAACTTGAGACTGGATCTCCCACATTCCATGCCAATACTCTAAGCACCAGGGTACAAAGTGAGAGAGTCAGTTCTCATCAGAAGGGACCAGAGAGCACCCGGGACCCAAAAAGACCTTCCTGAACTGAAATGCTCAGGTTTTGATCCAAAAAGAAACATTTCAATACAAATGTATTTGTGTAAAATGTTCAAAAGTTTTTGTTCACATTCCAGCATGAAACAAGAACAAAATGTGATACCTTGAAAGTTGCTGTGAAATCAATCTCCATATAGCGCTACACAAAAATACAACTTACAACTACATTTAATTTAATATTAAAATCAACCAAGAAGCACTTTCATGCTAAAAAGTCTAACCAGATGACCATACCTGTAATGCACTGATAGGGCCTCAGGAAATTTGGATTTTACCTCCAGTTTTGCTACAGATTATGCGTATGAGCTAACGACCGAGGCACAATGGGGGGGGCAGCCCCTCCCCATTGGCCACAGAACAGGAAGCATGGGGGAAAAGTAGTAGTCCTGGCCAGTCCCAACAGGTCTCTCTTACCCACGCCTAGTCCACTTACCAGGATGCCCCAGACCCAGGTCCCCGCTTCCGTGGACCCTGGGCTGCCATAAAGGCAGCAAGTGGCTAGGGTTAGAGGGGGCTCAGCCTCCCCAAAATCTATTTTCTGAGCCACCCCCACATATGCCCAGTTTGGCAAGCAAAGCCCCATGCCTAGCAGTGTCAGGGCCAGGAAAGGGTCAGGGCAGGGCCCCACTTGTGTGCTGGATTCTCAGCAGGTGGAGCTAGATTCCTCAGTCCTGGCAGGGAGTGCTGGTTCCTGAGCAGTGCTTCCCAGCAAGGTTCACTGGAACAGGGCAAGAGATCGGAGAGTCCCTGGGGAATCCCCGAGGTTATGAGGGGGGGAAGAGATGCTGAGGTAATGACCAGAGTGGGGGAGGAGAGTGGGAGGTAACCTGGAAAATTCTGGTTGTGCCCCTGGCTGGGAACTGAGACAAAGATTCAGTGACTTGCTCAAACTGTAAAATAGGGAGAATACTTCCCTATATCAGAGGCTAAATTAATATCTATGAGATGTTCAGATATTATGGTGATGAACATGGAAAAAACCCTATAAATAAAAATAAAATCAATGCCGGAATGTTCTGTGGCCTTATTAGACTATTCATCTGCACAGCTGCTGTGGGGGATATTAGTCCCCACCTTGCATGTCAACTGTTCCCAAGTTTAGATGCACAGTGGAGACAGCTAAAGATTGCTTTCTTCTAGGTTCTTGTCTACAAAAATTGTGAGCAAAGTCACATTAGATAGCATAATGCAGGATTCTCCCCCCTCCTCTGCCCATTCCCCCCACCCCTCCCATTCTGTTCAGTTATTTGTAGATTGTTAAACTCCCCATAACAAGCAATTCCTGGAAATCTATGTACTTTTCAATGCTTTGCTATTCATGTAATAATTGATATGATCAAGTTAAATCAAAGAACATTAACTCCAAAGCTCTGCCAACTCAGTCATAACAAAACCATTGTATTTCATGTTTTCTTTTCCCCTTAATATATCAATAACTATTAGTAATGAAGAAAAGAGCTGGAAGTTTGTAAGAATGTTTTCTCGACATTTGAAAGCATTTCTATGTCATTATCAAATGCTTGCAGCTGCTCACAAACTCAAGGTCTTAATGCAATCAGTAATAGGAGTTCTCATAACAGAACTAATATAAAAAGCCTATTTATAGCCTAAGTGCAGGCACTAGCTGAAAATTTCAGTTTTGGTCACAAGACAATTTATACTATCTTGCTTTGCTGCACATCATGAACATTGTAGCAAGTTCTGAATGTACATGCATATAAACCAGTATTTAGCACATATACTTGCCACAGTATATATGTATGTACCTGAAATAGGAATGTTACAGTGTATCTGTGTACTGGTTTAATTTTATATAGACACATATACATACACATACACACAGCGACTTCTCAAAGTTAAGCAATATCATGAAATCTATCTGGAGCTGATTGAGTGAGTAATTTCACATATTAACAAAGCTGTCATTAAAATGGCTGGGCCAAACTGGCAGCTTATTAGCAACAGAATGCCTTCCCATGACAAGCATCAGAGTTAGGGACTGAGAAGAGGAGGGAGTTTCCTTTATTGTTGGCCATCTCATTTCTCCCATCTGGTCATTACTTCCTTCCCCCACAATTACCTTTTTTGGGTGAAAGGGAGGTTACCGCTTTTAGATCTCCCTGGCTAAGAGGCTCTCATTTTAGAGCTATACGACAGGATGAGTCCATTTGCAAAAGCACCATCTTTAAGAACTCCCTTCTCCCCATGCAAGCCTGCAATTGAAGAACACACTCCTCAGTATCTTGTGATAAGAGCTTTAGACATAACTAAGGTCTGGTCTACACAGGGAATTTAAAATCAGCAGAGGTACATCCACACCCGAGAGATGAGAGCTATACCAACTTAACCCTCCCCACCCACCCACCCCCGCCATGTAGACAGTGCTAGGTCAATGGAAGAAATCTTCCATCAATCTTGACACTGCCTCTTGGAGAGGTGGATTAACTACAGCAAGGGTTCTCAAACTGGGGGTCGGGATCCCTTAGGGAGTTGTGAGGTTATTACAGCGGGGGGCATGAGCTGACAGCCTCCACACCAAACCCTGCTTTGCCTCCACCATTTATAATGGTGTTAAATATATTAAAAAGTGTTTTTAATGTATAAGGGGGGGTTGCACTCAGAGGCTTGCTGTGTGAAAGGGGTCATCAGTACAAAAGTCTGAGAACCACTGAACTACAGTAATGGAAAAACCCCTCCCACCACTGTAGTGAGTGTCTACATTTAAAATGCTGCAGCTGCACCACTGTAGCTCTTCATTGTAGACACTCACTAAGAGAAACAACTAGAAACACTGAATATGCTCAGTGATCCAATGTAATCTCTTAAGGCCCAATCATCTAGGATAATTGGGCTGGAGATTCTACCAGCTCCTTATGGCAGAACCCTGCTTTATGTGGCTTTTTCTGGAGTGAGAGTGCTCTCCTGAGGATAGTGGTTTCTCCAAACTAGATTGCTCCTCTATTTCCTAAAGGATGTCAACTCTTGCTTCTTGACACACACAATAAGAAAAAGTTCCCCCAAATCTAGGTGCTTGAAGAAACTTTCCCCAGCTGGAATGTACCTAATTTCCTCTCTGCAGCAAGGACATACATAGGGGGAGCCTATCCTGCCTAAGGAAGGTCAGATAATTAACCCTGTCACCTCCCTAATAAGTCTACACTACAAAATGATGTTGACCTAACTTATGTTGGCATACAGCCACTGCAGTTAAGTCACTTGGGTGCAGGCACAAGTGTATTGATTGTTTTGTCAGCATGGAGCATTGTGGGATGGCTCTTGAATGCTAGTAACAGGTGACATAAGCAATGGAGCATCTACACTGATGCTGCATTCACCTAACTACATTGACTGTGACTCTACAGTACTCAAGGAGGTGGTGTTACTAAATTGGCATAGAGAGGCACTTATGTCAGCAGGAGCTAAATTTAAGTGAAGACAAGGCACCTTATGTCAACCTAATCATGTAGTATAGACCAGCCTTAAGCCTGAAATATCATAGTAGAAAATTGAAGTCCTGGTGCTCTGAAACCCAATATGCTGTATCAATCTTTGACCCTGCAGGAGAAAAAAAAAAGTGTGCACCAAATTAATAATTATTTGTAGTCGTCGTAGCAGCAGCATTTCAGGAATGCCTAGAAGTAGCCATGGACCAGGACCCCATTGTGCTAGGCGCTGTACAAACACTGTACAGAAAGCTGGTCCCCCTCCCCCAAACCCCTTACACTAAGTAACTGTTAGATGGCCAAATGCGCTACCATAAAACTGTGATCTTAGTGGCCTTAGAGTTTAAGTAATTTCCCCCCCCCCTTTTTTTTTTTTTTATAAACACAGAAAGCAGGCTTTCCTTACCATCTGGGTTCTCCTGACTCAAAGTTTTTAGTGCTGAGGGGAGTGGACAAGCTGAGGAACAAAAAGACAATGAGATAAGTAGCAAAGTGTCAGTTTCCCATGGGCTACATGAGTGAAAACCAGTCTCTTGTCCAGATGAACTGTTCTCATTGGAAAGCTAGAAATAATCTTAAATGCACTGACATTGCAGTGTTAAACTTAGTTATGTAGGTGACAACTAGGATTAGAAATGTCTTGCATTCTAATAGCCTTCAAATGACAGTGCTGTTTAGAATGGTCAAGTGTCATCACAGATATCCCTGAATAGTGTATAACTGGAAAGTAAATACGTGCACACGGCAAAGCAATTTTCATTAACAGCTACTTAAAATTACTTTATATATTATCATCAAATGTTAAGGTCACTGACCAGGTTGAGCTGTTGGTATCTGCTTGGCAGTATGTTCTGTTTATTTAAATATAAATTCTTCCTGTTGCAACTACATTTTTATTTAGTGACCTACGGCACTAGGTCTCCAGTATAGCAGTAATGCTTTCTCAGCATCCAGAACTGAAAGCCACCCTCCTGCCTTAGCAAAGGAGAGATATCCGGATGCCATAATGTGTGGCAGCTCCCTGCCATCCCAGTCTGTTATCGAGCCAAACAAACTCTTTAGGACTCTGCCACTCCTAACTTTGCCTTGCAGGATAACCCTTGGTGTACTTCAGTTCCCAAACTCTCCAGAAGGATCTCCCTGCAGCATCCAGCCTGTCACTGGATGCCCACAGAAATACAGATCTCTGTCTCCAAAGAGACAGAATATACACCAGCCTGTATATCTCACTTAAATATAACAGCACCGAGATGAATTATAACACCACAAGAATAAGTTTATTACTAAAGAACAGAGATTTACGTGATACTAAGCTGAGATAATAGAAACAGAAATGGTTGCAAATAGAAACAAATATATCATGTTTCTAGGAGACTACATATAACCTTAGCAAGCTCCAAGTTTTGGCTAAAGCAGGTTTCTCATCTATCCTTGCACCACCAACCCACTTAGCTGGGAATCTACTGTTCATAGATGCCAAGAGCACTGAGCCAAAGCAAGGTAGTACCAGTGGAATGGGAGGACAATAAGTAGGCTTCCCAAGACTGCAGTGTGGAAGCAAATATGGTGAGTCCATGAATGTCCTTCCCAGAAGGCAAGTCAATGAAGCTTCAAAGAGAAGGGAGGATTCTAAGGAAGCACTTATCAAAAGGCACTGTAGAATGTGTTGCCTTGGGGGTAAGTAAAAAGATAAGGGGGAGATCTCCAGACACCTCAGAGTGGTGGGAAGAAATTTCTATATCTTGTGAGCTGGCCTTTCTGGAGATATAGATGAAGATGACACTTCTTTCTATGTGTGTCTGCATCTAGAGGCTAAGGTGCAAAAGGAAATCAATGCAAGGGGGGGGGGGGGGGAACAAACAAACCAACCAACCAACCAACAACATATAGACCTTCTCAGTTTCTCCTAGGAAAAAAAGGGTCTACAGTAGGGCTGGTCAGAAGTTTTCCATCAATACAGTTTTGACACACAAAAAAAATCATCATAAAACAAAAATATTTCAATTTGTATATGCCCCCCAGTGCGTCATATCCCTGTTCTCCTATATGAGCCAGGCTACCCGAACAGACTTTGTATCCCATGATGCACCACATGCCCTTACCAAGAGGCAAGGCTGTGGTGTATCATAAGTTCAGCCTATAGAGGAGAATGGGCACATGAGACGCCTGAACTACAACTCCCATGAGGGCATTTCTGAATCAAGTTATTTTGGTTCCAGAGATTAGAGGCAACAGGCTCATCTCTGCTGCCCCAACCTGGCTGGAAAGGGAAAGACAGGTCCCCACTGTATTGTAGAAGAGGGAAATCAATTCCAAGTTCCCTTCATCAGCAGCACACCTTGTGAGGATGAGAAACAAATCTGGGCTTTGAGGGCTGGGACAGAGACTGCATTTAGCGTACAGACACTGAAGTCAGGAGCCTATGAAAATAAAGACAAGACATTCTCTGCACACTAGGAGTTAATCTGTTCGAAAGGTAAATTTAAGAGTAGCTGGTGAGCAGCTCTCAGACAGGCTGTGCAACGAAGAAGCCAGAGCTGATGCTTTGTCCCTGCAAGAAGGGACTGATTCTGAGCAAATTTCAAATCAGACCCATGACTTGAAAACTCAGACTCTCCCATCTGATTCCCCATAGGATGCTCTCTTGACAGTCTCCATTTATCTGTCAGCTGACTGGGAAGTCTCTGCAGCCAAGGAATTTTCCTCACTGCCCTTCCTCTCTCTCTTTCTCTTTCTCCCCTTTTCACCCATCTTAAACCCCTTATTCTTCTGTTACTAGACTCCTTTTCTTCTCTCTGGAAGAGAAAGAGGGAGGCTAGGGAAAAGAGAGAGAGAACTAACCACTGAGGCAGGAGGCTACATGCCATGTTACAAGGAGATAAAGTGAACTGGAAAGGAAGTAGACTGGCAATGACACTAGCTTCCATTGACATTTTTTTTTTTGCCTCCTTGCTTTCAGGACTGGATTAATTCATAGGTACTATAGCATAGAGACAATGGTCCCAGTTCTCATGTGATTATCTATTAGATTTCATTTAAACAAAAGATTCTAGCCCTCATGATTGCAACAGGAACCAACTGGAAACAGGAACCAAATGTAACCTTTGCATGGTGTGCCTGGGACAGTATGAGACAATAGCTCAGAGACGTGAACTACACCATGTATATCAGTAGGATGTTAACTCCAAGACCAACTGCTCTGGGAGATCCTGCCAGCACCTTTTTATACAATCGAAAAGTCAGAGTGATTGACTCTCTGGGATGGGGGAAAGTATGTTTATAAAAACTGCAGATTACACCAAACTGGGAGGGGTTGCAAGCACTTTGGAGGACAGTATTCAAATTCAAAATGACCTTGACAAATTGATCTGAATTCAACATGATTAAATTCAATAAAAACCACATACAAAGTACTTCACTTAGGAAGGAAATAAATCATGGGTAAAGCAAAATGACCAAAAAACAGTTTAGTGTCCACTGGGTCATTTTCAGTCTGTGCATTATGCTTTTCCAGGATAATGGGTAAACATCCTCTCCATAAAAAGACAAAAAGCAGGGGAATGTAATAGGCACAAAGTACTCACGCAAATACATCCCAATATCAAGGATAGTACAAAAATATTCCCCACGGATAACAGGAACACACTGACCCCTCCTAAAAGATAAGGTCAGGATAACAGTCTGCAATAAAATGTTTTAACCAAACCAACATGTACAAGGTGAGGGGTAGTAAATAGCCATGTCGGGAGACAGTACGTAACTTGTTTTATACATTGTATAAAAATGTAGCTCAGAGGGAGTGTCTTTGTCTAGCCTAGGGAGGAATGGAAAGTCCAACAGTTCACTGAGCTGGTCCACTGTTACAGGCATCCATGTATTAGTGGTCCGGCAGAGTCTATGGCATACTAGTACCATGCTTTGTTGACAAACCTGGGTGGGTGCCTTCATCCCTTAACGAATCTTGCGGTCTTTGGGCAGACCACTCGAGGTCTGCCATGCCAGCTGTCTGCACATGGCTTGGGCAGCACAGAGAGGGAACAAACACAGGCGGCCAAATATCTATCAACATCAATTGATGCATCAGCTAAATCCGAGAATAGATTGGAAACATCTTAACACACATCTTTCCAATTATCAAAGAATGGAAATGGAAATGTAGAGAATACATAGCAGCTTATTAGGCCTAATCTACACACAAAAGTTGTACTGTTTTAGCTACACAGATATAGTTAAAGTGGCACAATTCCCCTAGTGTCAACAGTTTACCAGTATAAAAGTGTGGTTATAACAGTATATCTTGGTGTACAGAAAGGGAAAAACTATGCCAATATAAGGCACCTTTATACCAGTAGAGTTGCATCCATACTAAAGGCTGTACTGATATACCTATTTTAGTTTCACACAGACACATGCCCACACACCAGCCAAACCTGTTATACTAATGCAAAAATCTGTATGTAGAACAAGACTTTGTTTAGCAGACTACTTTTTCAGGTTAGCTGAAACAAGGCATTTATCCTTAAGTTTCTCACTACTTACCACCAAAACTTTTTGCTGTCACTGTTTTGTAGTTTTCATTCATTTTTTGCTAAAATATATGTATATAAAATCCTCATTAATGCATTCAATTCCCTGCTGTACTCCCAACCTTAAAAAAAAATCTTAACATAATATAACAAAATTTGAAGAAATGAAACTTTAAGGTTCATGAGTCCTAAAAGCATTTATATCTTGTGCAAAAATGAATCTAAAAATAAGAGAGTTCATAAGCCTACATGACTCCTAATATTCACAAGTACAACCACCACCACTTAACTGGAAATTCATGAACCATTCAAGTGGGAGCACAGGTGTCTCCCCTTTCTATTTCAGTTAATCAACCCTAAGCCTGAGGGAGTTTTCAAGTCAAGAGATAATGTTTGTTTTTATCAAGTTTTGTCACTGGGACTTAGCAAATTTGTCATATATTTAGCAATGCACAATTACCAACAGCTCTATTTGTAACTGTGAAAAATGAGGTTTCAAATGGAAGTGCTGAAAAACTTTGAACTATAGTGGCAGTAAAGGAGAAGGGTTATGAGAGTGTCAAAGGCTTAATGTTAATTTTAACTTTTGATTAGTAAATATTTAAAGAAAGGCCATGTTCTATGCCATAAAGTTCTTCTTTGTCATGAAATTTTAAACAAAGTTACTAATAGACTCATAGACTCAGACTTTAAGGTCAGAAGGGACCATTATGATCATCTAGTCTGACCTCCCGCATGATGCAGGCCACAAAAGCCGTCCCAACCCCTTTCCCTTGACTCTGCTGTTGAAGTCCCCAAATCCTAATCCAAGGCAGGAAATTCTGAAAGGAAGCAAACAATCATACTGGAACTTAAAATGTGTATCGAAGGTTCTCTTACAGCACTGTTTTTCTAAAATGAAAATTGTGGAATTATTTAAAGTATTTGGTCTCAATGATAAAAATATCCATTTGTTGAGGACACCAAGAAAGAGAAACACACAAAAGATAACATTTCAAGGAATAAACTGTTCTTCACCTTGAGATTCACTGTAGTTTTATTTTGACACTTCAAATTGGATTCAAGGAAACGCAAAGCACTAATTACCTTGAATGACTTTTGTGGTAAAATAGTTTTTGCCTTATCCTTGAGCAAAACAAGAACTGTCACTCCAGGGAAAATTACTCTTGTTTTGTCATCACAGACCACTGAAAACTGAAACTTAAACTGACTCTAGGGTTTAGTAATGTCAATAACCCTTTAAATACTTGTCTTTATTTAAGATGAATGGGGGGAAATGAAAAAGTATGCTAAAGAATATAAAAAGAGATGGTTTTTCTGATTAGCAGATTACCCAAACATCCATTTTTCTGTTGGATTCTGTTTGATATAAATTACAGAATAAAGTACTGACCATTCATATATTTAATGGTCACACTTTAAAGCACAAAACAAAGATCAGAGCTATAATCTATTTTCCTCTTTAAATTAAGAAACCAGGAATGTAAAAATATAGGTAGTATAGCATGCATAGAATCCAATAATATACACCAAAGATAGAAATGGCAAATCCCATTTCTGATCATACCATAGATTCAACTCTTATATACTTCTTCTGACAATAACAAATGGTTGACTCTTAAGAGAAAGGCAAAATTCCCTACCAACACACTTAGCCAATTCTGCAAAGCTGTACTTTAGGGCTAAATTTTCTTCCTGATCCCTGCAGAGGAACATATTATGCCCTGAAGCAAGATATTTGATTACTCTTTGCTGAGCATGCATATATACACACACAAGTTATTTATGGCCAAAACTATCCCGTCATCTTATATTACATCTACAGTATTTGACTGATTTCCTACAGAAGTGAATTCCACAGACTGATTACATATGTACTGTTACTGTATGAAGTGTTTCCTTTTATTTGTTCTAAATTTGACAGACACTGATTTTGTCTCTGTTCTTGTATTACTCATGCACTAAGGAAAGAGAATAAGAGAAAGCAGGGAACAGATTGGTTTTCTCTAGGCAGAGCAATACAACTCAGCTTTTTGTATTCTCAGACCAAGGCCTGATCTTGCAATCAACCCCACCCAGGTGCAATCCCACACCCACGTAGCTCCTTGCTGAAATCAAGTCTTACAAATACCTAAAATAGATGGATCAGTATTAGTTAAAGAAGTACCAGTGTGCCTCAAAGTGTACAGCTCCCAAGACTTGTGACCCTACTGGCCCTATAGTACACAGTCTTTTTTTATTTGTTTTATTAAACCAAAGCTCTTGTGTAGTTTTATCTGTTCAAATTTTAAGAGTGTTAAGTTTCTTCAGCAAAAGCTATTCTGTTTATATGGTGTTGGTTCATTAGAATATCCATGAATTATAATATTAGAATATCCAAAAATTATAACATTCAAAAACCAGTCGGAGAACACTTCAACCTCCCTGGTCACTCAATTACCGACCTATAAGTCGCAATTCAACAACAAAAATCAAAAACAGACTCCAATGAGAAACTTCAGAACTGGAATTAATTTGCAAACTGGACACCATTAAATTAGGTTTGAATAAAGACTGGGAGTGGATGGGTCATTACACAAAGTAAAAATTATTTCCCCATGCTAATTTTTCCCCTACTGTTACTCACACCTTCTTGTCAACTGTTTTTTGAAATCGGCCATCCTGATGATCACTACAGTTTTTTTCTCCAGCTCATAATAGCTCATCTAAATTGATTAGTCTCATTAGAGTTGGTACGGCAATGCCTAGTTTTTTCATGTTCTCTGTGTAAACATATCTTCCTACTGTATTTTCCACTGCATGCATCTGACAAAGTGGACTTTAGCCCACGAAAGTTTATGCCCAAATAAATTTGTTAGTCTCTAAGGTGCCACACGTACTCCTTGTTCTTTTTACTGATACAGACTACCACGGCTACCACTCTGAAACATGTTTTAACAGTAAGTTTCAGGCACCTGTGGTACAAAATTCTGCTCTAATAAATGTTGCCATAATATCAGAATTGCAGTCAATGATGACATAATGCAAAACTTCCCCAAACTGTATGAGGAAATGGGAGACTGACAGCTGTGTTGATAGTGCAGAACTCAATAACGTTTAAACACAGATGTCCCACTTCCCAAGATCGTAGGCAATTGATCATTCTGCTATAAAACCAAGTTAGTAGCCCACGTAAACTCAATTCCGGCAAGTCAGTCCCATTAAACAGGTGTCCTAGTCAGTCAGCATTCACTGTGGTGTGTTTGACAATGCTTTAAACAGAGACAAAAGGTCAACAGAAGAGTAAACTTCAGCTTGGGAAAGTAAAAGTTCACACTTAGTCAAAAATGAAAGATTGCTTAAAAATATTAACACTAAGTGGTAACTCCATCTCTGGGTGTATCGTAAAGACTATGATGCATACTTGGCTGACAATGATACATTAGGCTTATGTAGAGACTAATTTTGTAATTTTCCTTTACTTGTCTCTATTGCTTAAATTCATCAGGAAACTAAATTAATGTGAGAAGGAAGCGTCTAATATGACAGTCTGCGAAAACATATCAGAGGAGAAAACCCTTTAGCCATGAGCACTATATATAATAAAGTATTTGACAGTAACATAAATTACATTTTTCTTTTTAGAGAGATAATGAATTCCTTTATTGCAGGTGGCTTTGAGGTTTCCAGTAGACTATAACATTCACATACTTTAGCATAGGTATAATATAGTCAGAGTAGCATTTGTGTATGTATTAAATATACTGCAACTCTGTTACAAAGAAGGAGTAAAAATAAGTGGCTAAACTAACCACTGGGAATTGGGACTCACGAATTTTAGCAGAGAATCTGACACTTATTCTGTGAAACCTTTTGACAAGTACTTCAGCTCTCTGCACATCTGTTTACCCATGTGCAAGGAAGATATAATACTTTACTGTAAAAAAAAAAAGTATTCGAAGGTTTAAATCTGAATTGCAAAGCCAAACAGGAATGAGAGTCAATATTTGGTTAATAAGAATATTTCTGGACTTAAAGCATTTTTACTTTAACTGTAAGCTATAGGTTCATTGCAATTTACATCGGTAAAGTGCTGGCATTCTCAGCAGACAGATATAATGGGCTTGATCAAATGCCCAGTGAAAGCAATAGAAAAGACCCCTTTGACTTTACTGAGCATTGGATCAGGCCCTGTATAATACAGTTATTTTAACTCCATCTTTGAAGAAGTCCCAAGATTTTTAATCCACCGATTCTGCTTTTACCACACACCCAATATTTTTCTCCTTAAATGGGAGACAAAAAGATAGTACAAAGAGTAGGAATGGGACCGAAAAGATTTGAGTCCCAGGGCAAGAGCCTTTAACTAGACTGTAATAAAAGCAGTAAAGATATGAAACTTACATTTATACTCATACACCGGGGTGGGCAAACTACAGACCAGGGGCTGCATCCGGCTCTTCAGATGTTTTAATCTGGCCCTCGAGCTCCCGACGGGAAGTGAGGTCCGGGGCTTGCCTTGCTCCGCACGTGCCGTGGCTCCACGCAGCTCCAGGAAGCAGTGGCATGTTCCCCCTCTAGCTCCTATGTGTAGGGGCAGCCAGAGGGCTCCGCGCACTGCCCTGCCCCAAGCGCTGCCCCCAGTGCCGCCCTGCAGCACCCATTGGCCGGGAACCATGAGCATCCATGGCCCACCATACAATTTCCATACCCAGATGTGGCCCTTGGGCCAAAAAGTTTGCCCACCCGTCATACACCAACCTCAGGATCAAGTTAACTAATGAAAACCAATATTTTTCAACTGGATGGTCTACAACATCATGCACTTGGGCTCTTGCATGTTAAAGCAGGACTTGAAAAATCCATTTACTAGTTTCAAGTAGGAAGATTGCCATGTTGAGTGGAGGCAGAGACAGGTCTAAGCCATCAATAGGAGGTATTTAAACTTACTTTAAAAAAAAGTCTCTAGCCCTTATGATGGCGAAGAATTTTCCAAACATGTATTCTTCCTGCCTCTTCTGCTGTTTAGAGCTTCCCCAGGCATTAAAATTACAAGTGTGCACTCAGTTTCACTGTTGGCATTCAAAATCCTGTGGGCAGTTGTGAAACTGACAAGAATTATGTCAATTTTACTCCGTTATTGCAAAACAGAGCAATAATAGTATAAGCAAACATCACTGCTATTCCTAGGTGAAGATGAGAAGGACCCCAAACAGAATTAGGTGAGGAAGGATAAAGTAGTGGTGATCTCTACCTCCAGTCCCCCACCGCATACCCCTAACCTTCAGAGCGGGAGACTGCAGAAAAGTTAAAGTAATGGACACTCTTGCACAACTTGTCATGGGGAAAAGGAGGTTGAGAGAAAGACAAAGCTCTTTAAGCCACAAGCAAGAAGTTGTCAGAGGCCAATATTGAAAGACAGAGCTTCCGAAGAGGGACAGTGTCACCACCTAGAGGTCAGGAATTGGCATCTCACCAAAGTGCTACCCTTGCATTTTGCTGATAAGCCCCTTGTACCTATCCTTTGCATCAGCCTCAAGACACATATTGCAAAGGAGCTTACTAAGACTGGGAAGAAGTTGAGACATAGTGACACAGCAGTTGGAACAGTGGGCCAGATTTTCTCCATGACAGGAGTTCTCATGTTAGGACAACCAGAGGGGCCTAAAAATGCCATCCAGATGGACTTCTTTCAGAACACAGTCCCCTGTGGGGACAGGTTTAAAGGGTTTGGTAGGGATTATCAAAGAGATCCGCCCCCTCAGATTTTTACACCTCACATACCCCCAGAGGACATTTTCCAGTAGAAGCTATACTGCCACTGGCAGTCCCCATGCCATTGAACAGCAGCAGCCATGGAGGGGGTAAACTCCAGATAAACGTTGCTGGTAGCCATGTTATCTTCCAACAGTTTCTTAGTGAAAATCTGAAGGTTGCGCAAGGAACAGTACTACAGTGAGTAGGTACTCACCAGCTCTACTTCCTCTTGCACTTGCCCTGCCTCTTAAGACACCTCACAGGAAAGATCCCACAGAGAACCAGAGAATGAGCATGCAGAGACAATGACCCGGAGGTAGCACCACTGGGAGTGTTCCACCCAGATAAAGTTTCTTCCACCCACAAAAATAAAAGAAACCGATGAGTTGAGATGGACCAATTTTTGAGAGACAAACTGAAAGTTTGAACTGAAGAAAGCAGCAGTGTTCAATGCTGAAATGAAAGCTTAACTGCTCTTGCTCTCTAGTATCCATCCATGCTCAAGCATGTTATAAGTGAACATGGACTACAAAAGAATAGTTTGACAACTTATTTTTTTCTCCCCAGAAAAGATGACCCACTATTGAAGTGCAAATCCTACCTGAACTCTTGAAAGCTGTGATAATGCTTCCTCTGACTCACATTTAAGAGATTCACTTAATAAATATTGTATATGTATACCACAGAATACGGACATAAACCCGCTATCCACCTAACATGGTGAAAAGCTTGGTATCCGAGCTCTTTAATTATCAATATGTTTTGTTTTTACAGCTATACTAACAACATTAGACTCTTTAGATAAAAAGCTGTTCAGTTACTGTGGACACTCAGCTGCTATGGTCTAATTATAATGATGGGCAAGGTATAAATTTAATTTTTCATTTAAGGATGACAAAGCATAACCTGCTTGCGATTTCTCTTTACTTGTCACAGATTAGTCAGTCACATCTCAATTATAAAAAATATTCAAGTCTCCTAGATGTATTGGTCTATGGATTCCAAAAAGTCATTATCACCACCATTAATAGTCTGTTTATGAGACTGTAGATCTTAATTTCTTGGGAATGTTTATTATTTAGAATTGGATCAGTTAAGTAGATAATTGTATATTTAATTGAAGGATGGAACAAAAAAAACCAACAGTGTTTTGACAAAAAAAACAACATAAATCTTACCTGCTTTTTTCTTGAAGTTGCCTTGGGCAACAGGCTGGCTGACAAAACCGATGAAAATGGAGAGCAACATAGCTCAGGAAAAGGGTTTGGAATTGATGGGATTGCCAACACACCAAGCTCTTTCTTTTTGATCCTACATCAACAAAATATACAACATAGTTTAAATAAATACAGTATACATTAGGACATTAATATTAGGGGATTTGCCACATTAGTTATTGGTCACATTGCTAGCACTTTTTTAATCAAAAGGCTGTACTGATTAAAATGCACATGATTAATTTTGCACATTCAGGATTTCCTTACACCCTCCAAACTCTCCCATCTCCCCCAGTGGTCACAGTGTTGCCAATTTAATCATTTTCCAACCCTTCCCAGCCCCCGTAAATTGAACACCCCCTCTAATTTCAATTCCTGGGGTAGACGAAATTAAATCCCAGTAACAACCCATGGATGTAAAGTTAATTGCTAGTGTAAATCTTTACAGCACTGGGGCTTAAGTGTGTCCATTCTGTCTTCAGGTATTGCAAATATTTTCAGGCCCCTGATTCTCACGCATGTGCTTAACTTTACTATAACGAGTAGTTCTATCTGTTTAAAAGTTAAAGCACCTGCATGAGTTTTTGCAGGGTCAGGGCCCAAGGTGATTCATATCTTGGAATTTCACATAGGAAAAATATTCCTTTCTGCCTCTAACTGCCTAGGTGTTTGTCTTCTTTCTTTGATGACTCCTTAATTAGCTATAAGATTCAGTATAGGGTCATGTTTTTAAAATCTAAGTTTGTATTTATTTCAAATACCACCAGCCAGTACCTGTGAGCGTTTGAGCAGATTACCACTTCCATAATCATTTTGCAAGATCACTTATGCATTAATTTAAAAAATAAATATTTTTAACCAGTAAGACCTAAGCTTTTAGAATGCGGTGCACGCTACATTACACAATTTTCTGACATGGAAAATATAAGTTAGCACCTATTCTTCTAGGCAATAGAAATCAAAACACGATAAACCCTGATTTGATTTTGCAAGCATTCCTTCCCCCGCCCCCGATTTGTGGGAGTTGAAGACAGGGGTTAATATTTAACCTCTTCATTACTGTATTAGTGTCATTCTATGGGTCACTTGTTAATTGGTATGATAAAAATGTTTAGACTTTTCCACATCATTAAATCACCTTTGAGGCGGCTTTTGTTTCTTGGAGTATTTAGAAAACATTAGTTTACAGGGAATATACAGTGTTTAGCAGGAATGGACAGTATTGTGTTCACAATGTTTTGAAGTGTGGGAGAAGTTAATGTAGACAAACTATCAGACACTTCATAAAAGCCTAACAGCTACCTTTCTTTTAATACAAGTTGAAATATCTTCCTTTTGAAACATGAGTTTAACAACTGGTGAAAGTACCTAGTACAAAAAAATAACTTTAAGTGGTTATAACTCTTACAGAAGCTGCATTACTAGTAGATGTTCCTGGTAAATGGAGTTCTCTTATCTTACAAGCTGGTTCATTTCATTTTTTAAAAAAAAGTGTGGTGTATAATGTTGCCCAGAGCCTTGACAGATCAAGTTCTGAAACTACAAACAGCAATATTAATTATGTCCCAAAAAAGTCAGTGGCAGTTGATGGCTTATGGTTTTTGTTTTGTTTGTTTGTTTGTTTTTGCTGATAAGATTCAATTTTAAAACCTTTAAAAAATAAAATGTGGGTTAAAGCTCTTAAGGAACAAATTAAAGAAGCGAAGACCTAAAACATTGCCACATAAACGATAAAGGTCCCTATCCTGCAAAGACTTGTGCGTGTAAAAAAAAAGGGGGGGGGGGTATTTTAATTACAGAAAAAGATGCTTCTGCTACAGGACACCTCACATTTCTTTCCATTTCCAGCTACAACTTCCTTATTCTGTCTTGGATGTGGCAAACCTTTGATGGTATTTTCCGAAAATTGTGCAAATAGTTTTTGTTCCGTTCCTGTACGACCTCACTATTGCTCAGACATCAGACCTTTGCGATGGCTTCCTCTGGTTGGTTTTGATAAGGGTGTGGTGCGAGCCACACACACCACCTAGGTGTAAGTAGCATCAGAACAAGATCGTCGCCTCGTGTAACCAACACACGTTCACCTCCGAGCCTTTTTTCGCTTGGGAGCCCGCCCGCAAGACACCTGTGAGGCTCTAGAGGGGAGACGGCGCGTGAAAGTGAATCTCTCTCTGTCAGACCCTGGGAACTTGGAGCCACCTGTAGCCACCCACGGTGCAGAGGGACAGCCGGCATCCGTCCTGCAGAGCCGCTGCCCCCCACCCTCTCAGCCTTACCTGTCTGGCCCGAGCCGGGGCCCCGCCTGGGGATGGGGCACAGCAGGGGGGATGAGAGGAGCCCGCTGGGCTAGCCAGGGGGAAGGAGCCAAGTCCCTGCTGCTCTCCTGGGAGGGAGCCGGAGTCTCTGCAGCCCTCCCTGCGCTCCTCTGCAAATCTGGCAGCGGGGCAGCCATCGCGGCGGCGGCGGCTCCTGCTCTAAGGTACCATCCTCTGGCTCAGCCCGAACGAGAGGCACTGGCAGCAGCTGATCAGGCAGGAGTGTGAGTGCCGGCGGGCCGGACTTGTAGGGTGGAGACTGCGGGGGGGGAGCGCGAGCGCCGCCCGGGCTGCAGCAGCCCCCCAAGCCCCTTCCCCAGCACACGTGCGGCAGGAGGCCGGGCTGGCCCCTGCGGCCCGAAGCGCTGCCGAGGCTCCCGCGCTAGGGACCTCTGGGCGAGGCGGGCTCCCTAAACTCATTGCCCCCATCGAGGGCGAGCCCCGCCCGCCCTGGGACCCTGTCAGCTGGGCAGCAGCCGAGCCCGGGAGGTGCCTGGGGACAAGGGCGGGCTGGAGAGCCCGGGCTTCAGGCTCGCTCCACTCCAGAGCTGTGACCCGCCGGGCGGGCAGCGTCTTATTGGGGTCACTCTCCAGCCGCGCCCCGCTACAGCAACAGAGACATTAACCCTTAACGCACTGGGGGGAAGGGCAGTTTTGTTCCCTCCCGGCACCTGGTACACGGATAGTTCCTTGTGAGAGTCGCTGGCTCCCTGGCCAGCTGCAGCTCCTTGGGATAGTTAGCAAGGCTTTGACTCCACCGCAGGTGAGGTCGCCAGGGGGCTAAGAGACTGACCTAGGCTCAGGAAGCCTTTGATTCAATTCCCACCTCTACCACGTAGCTCCTATGGGACCTTGGGTACTTACATTCTCCCTGGCCCCGTTCCCCTTCCGTAAAAAGAAAGGGAAAGTAAACTCCTGAGGCAGGGATTGTCTTTTACTATATACAGCCCCAGCCCAATGGGGGTCCAGTCATCCTTGGGACTTGTGAGTACGAATACGCAGTTGCCCAGAGCCACAGTGGAGCTTAGTAGTGCCTCAATCTGGGATTTAGGCATCTATGAGCCAAAAAACCTCCACTCAGCTAACTAGGTGCCTAAAATCATCAAGTGCTAACATTTCAGCTATAAAAGTTCCCTAGCCACCTACATTTCTGCCTCTGAACATGCATATGGCTACCTCAGGCACGCAAGCAGCTGCCTATGTCATGCCTTCACTCCAGCAGGAGCCTTAAACGATAGGAAGATAGGTGTTGTCCCACTTTTCTTTCATGCAGGGTCTAATCGAATAACTCCACACCGGACTCACCCCGTAGTGGGGAGAAAGATATGATTCCTAATCACTTTTAGCCCAGTGATTAGGGTATTAAACTAAGATATGAGCGATCCTGGTTCAGTTCCTTCTCTTGCCTGATGATGTGAAGGAATTTGAACAGGAGTTTCCCTCCTTTCAGGAGAGCACCCTAACCACACAACTACCCCTATTCTACTGTCTCTCTCTTTCAATCGCTCCTGTTGAAACTAGTCTACTCTGTACAAATAATTAAATATGCATTGAGCCAGAAACACTACAAGTGACTTTATAGCCTAGTTTGTTAGGGCACCCACCTGAGAGGTGTTTAACCCTTGTTCAAATCCCTTCTCATCAATCTCTTTGTGGATCTGGACCATTAGTAATACACATCTGAAATGTTCCAAGTGCTTTACAAATCATTAACTAAACTTCCCAATATCTCTGTGAGATAGGAACATATTTTTACATATTAGAGGAGAAAGAAATGAGCAGATCTGGAAAAGGCAACACCCATGGGCCAAAACAATGAACTGATCCCAGGATGGGTTTTGGCCCCTACAGAAATGCAGAGACATGCAAAAAGAGATTATACATCCCAGCTGGAGGCTTGAGCATGCCTGGATGCATGTTCACACACATTCCTTAGGCCACATCTACTTAAAGAGTATGTCTACACTACCATGCCAGCTGACTCAGGCTTGTGGGGCTCGGGATGAGGTGCTATTTAATCACAGTGTAGACATTCTGGCTTGGTCTACAGCCTGAATTCTGGGACCCTCCCATCTCACGGGGTTCTGGAGCCCAGGCTCCCGCCTGAGCCCAAAAGTCTACACAGCAATTAAATAGCCCATTAGCCTGATCCCAAGTCCGCAAGCATGGGCTAGCTGTGGGTTTTAATTGCAGTGTAGATGTCCTCAAAGAGCATAAAGTCAAATTGTGAGTTGCACTTTTGGGGCAATATCCTCAGATTAGGAAGCCTAACTCCGACTCACTTTTATATGCACAAAACTCGGATTAAAAACATGACAATTTCCAAATTGTTTTTGATCAACACTCAACTGACTACAACACAAAACACCTGAATCTCAGTTTGAGAAAACTTTAACTGCTAATGAATTTGAGAGAAAGTGTTTGTGAAAAGATTAGGGCTCACTCTAACTCCCAATGAAGTATGTAGAAGTACATAGAACTCTTCTGATGGTATTTCACTTAGAGAAAGTAAATGTTTTGAGACTAATGAGAAAACAAAAATAAAATGTTACAGGATAAAATGTGTTTTGCTGTTTCTAAACTCACTGAAGAAATCCAGATATGGAGAATAACATTTTAATTATTAAATGAGGATATTCTAAAATAGGAACAACACCAGCAGTTTTCATTATTGTTTACAGATGGTTTTGCATGAGGTTGATAAAACTAGGAATTCCTTGTGCTTGTCCTCTAGCAGTTCATTCTCTGTCACTCATACTATGGCAGTTGAAGAATTTGGGCTGATTAAGAATTCTTATATACTGACTTTTGCAAATGTATTCTGAATGTTATAGCATCTAATGACTCATCATAATTGGCTGGTTGATGTAATGGTGTAAGAGGCTGGCAGGATTCTCCTATGAGGAGAGACAGGGAAGGGCAGGTTTATTCCTGCTGACTCACTGAGGCAGGTGTTACTCGTTAAACTCCACCCTGAATATAAGAGGGGGGAGAGAATATGGTGGGTAGCAGAAGAAATAGCTTGTGGGTAGATAATTAGGATCTGGGGTAGATAGGAATCATAAAGTAGTAAGTTCAGGCTGATGTTTATTACATAGATAAAGTTAAACTATAGAAATAAGGTAACATCTAAACTCACAAAATCTGTAAAAAATGTGTTGGAGTAGGAAAGGGACTAACACTGTCTAAATGGTAAATCTTTGATTTTATATATAGTAGTGCCATTAGCTGGATAATTTAATTGTTTATATTCATCTTTTGTTAAAACAACTTTGAAAATTAATGGTTAAGCATGTTCCAACATGCCAAACCTCAATCAAGTATTAATAGCTCACAGCAGCACAAAGATCAGTTGTAGGAAGACCATAAACAAAGGGTTAATACTGTTGATATTCTGGTTCTAATTTAAAGGGCTTTAACAAGGAACTAGAAGAAATACATCTGACTTACATTTTATGTAAAGCCTTCCCCCCTCCTCTTCTCATAGCCTTTGATACTACTTTGCACTTATATTACCTTCCAGAGGAGAATCTATTATGGAAATTTTGAAGATGAGGAAACTGCACAGGTAATATAAAATCAAACTCTCTTGTTCTTCAAAACATACGACTACATTTCCTCTCTTTGCATTCCACAAGAATGGAAAATGCTGCCTAAGCATCATTAAGGATAACCTGAACTATGAGTACTTCAATCAGAAGAATACACTAACATTCAAGAGTAACCTTCTTAAACCTACTTCACTAAATAAGTGCATTTAAAAAAAATGCTGAAAAGTAGAATAAAAAGCAAGTTGCTGCTTGAACTTCAAATCAAAATACAATTTCATCAGTTGCAAGGGCCTTACTGTCTAGATTCAGCTGAAGCCATTCACCCTTCACCTGGTGTGGATCTCACAAAAGCATTCAGAAAGCTTAGAGATGGTACTTGGAATATGATGATGTGACCCTTGGCAGGAAAGGGTTAAGCATCCTGCAGGATAATTGAACCCTTAGAGACATTTTGGTAGATAATGTTGGAGTTTTTACATATATATTGTTAAAGGTTAACAGTGTAATCAAACAGACCCTGTCTATGCTGTATTCTGTTAATTCAGAGATCAAAAAGACATCTTAATATTTAGATGAACTGTAAACATAGGATATCACTGTATTCATTTCTCTTTGAAATGTGTAGCAAATCACTTGAGAATGATGAAAAACAGGAAATTACCTTATGTTAATCTGTGTAATTACCAACGATTCTTAGGAAATTGATCTACTTCCAAAGTCCCCATAATTGCCTATTGTTTGCCAAAGGACTCTGACCTGTCAAGAGAAGGCCTGAATCTGTATAAAATCCCCTTTGGTCCTGATCCTTTTAATCTCAGATCTGCTTGATGCTTCACACAGGGGAAGCTTAAGACAAAGACTAGGTCTCCAGCCCTAATCTGGAATCACCCTGAAAATGGACATTGGACTATAAACTATGAACTCTTTGCAACTACAAAGCTTACCACCTCTACTATGAATCTATATTCATGTGTATATGTACACTGATCTTTTAACCAATACTCTCTCTTCTTTTTAAATAACTTTTAGTTTAGTTAATAAAAATTGAGTGTAAGCATGTATTTGGGTAAAATCTGGAATATTCATTAACCTGGGAAGTAATGTGTCTGATCCTTTGGGATTGGTAGAACTTTTTTATATGGTGAATAAAATTTTCAGTAATCCTCATCATATTTGACTTGGGTGTCTGAATGGAGGCCTAAGACTGGGTTACTTTAAGGGACTGTGTTGTTGGCTTCTGGGTAACCAGTGAGGTATTATAGAAGCTGTTTTGTGCTGGCTTGGTAAATCCAAGTATTAGAATATCCACCAGCTTTGGGGATTGTTTGCCCCATTCTTTGCAGTTCATCCTAATTGAGTGACCTCAATTGGCTCCCCTGGGACTCCAGTCACAGATATCCAAACTAATTATACACAATAGAATATTAGGTACAACAATATTATTCTTATCTGTTCCCCAGCATTCCTAGACAATCGAGATGGTAGTTTACATGGACTCAAGCTTAAGCCCCGGTGAATACACTATGATGATTAATGCTTTAGTTATGGGACTAAAATAAAACACTGTGCAAAGCATATGTCTGCCAGTGGACAACAGCAAACAGCAATATGTAACATAAATTAACTAGTGCAGTTGGACAAGTGCTATTTATAACAGCAATGTACTGCTGGTATCCTGTTTTTGGAACTTAATCTCTTTACAGAAAAACATCACGGCTGACATATACACCTTATGCATATCATACAAAAACATAATTAACGTGGAGGTCATATTGCAGGTGCTTAGCACTGCCCTATGCTCTTCATGCCCTTCCAGAACATTAGTTTAATTCCCAAACTCAAACATGGGCAAACCAAAGTTAAGGTCCCCTTCAAGAAGGTTAGCGTTACAGGAACAAAGATTGGAAAATGGAAATATAGAACTAAGGTGACTCTTCCCACACAACAACCTTAACTCTGCCCTAAGTAGTTTGTCCCTCAGGGAGATGAGAGTACCTCACCCCTCCCTCAGTCTCTGCCAATCAGCAGAAAGTATACTCTGGATCAGTGGTGCCACACAAAACACAATCAGAGTCTGTTGGACTGTGGGAATAGGGTCATTGATTAGGAGTTGTTTTGGGCACCAAGAAAATGACAAGTTTGTTTAGGGCAGGGCAAGATACTGTTATATTCCCATTCTCTATTGCTATGCCCGCAGGGGCAGAGCCATAGTTGATACAGTGAATTTCAAGCCAATCTGAATGTAGCACTTTGAAAAACTGACAAGCTATGTTTCTATCCTGCTTCTGTACCAGAGAGTGCTTGCAGCAGACCACTTTATATAAGAATGAAAGTCTAAGAACTTTTTAAAAATCTTTCATCATAGGTCAGGTTTTCTAAGCCTTTTATCATGTTTGTTGCTGTTCTCTGGATTCTCTCCAATTTGTCCACATCTTTTCTGAAGTGTGGGGCCCAGAATTGGACACAGTACTCCTGCTGAGACCTCACCAGTGCTGAGAAGAGTGGGACAATTACCTCCTGTGTCTTACATACAATACTCCTGTTAATACAACCAAGAATATTAACTTTTTTCACAACTGCATCACATTGTTGATTCATATTCAATCTGTGATCTACTATAACCCCTAAATCCTTTTCAGCAGTACTACCACCAAACCAGCTATTCCTCATTTTGTATTTGTGCTTTTGATTTTTTTCTTACTAAGTGAATACTTTCACATCTTTATTGAATTTCACCTTGCAGATTTCAAACTAATTTTTCCTATGTCTCAAGGTCATTTTGAATTCTAATCCTGCCCTCTAAAATGCTTTCAACCCCTCCCAGCTTGGTGTCATCTGCAAATAGTATAAGCATACTCTCCACTCCATTATTCAGGCCATTAATGAAAATATTGAATAATATTGGAACCAGGACTGACCCCTGGAAGACCCTATTAGATATGGTCTCCCAGTTTGACAGCAAACCATTGATGACTTTCAACCAGGTGTGCACACACACCTTATAGTAATTTCATGGAGACCACATTTCCCAGGTTTGCTTATGAGAATATCATGTGGGACTGTATCAATTGTCAAAGATAATTTCTAATGGTTCCGAGACTGCCTCAGATACTCCCTAGGATGAATTTCAACAGGTTCTGCTGATTTGAATATATCTAATTTATCAAAATATTCTTTAACCTGTTCTTTCCTTATTTTGGCTTGCTGCCTTCCCCCTTGTTGTTAATATTAATTCTGTTGAGTGTCTTATGCCTCTATTTCCGCCCCTCCCCCACCCCCCCAGCTCTGGGCTCAAAAAACATTACAAGGATGAGAAAATTTTAAAAGCTGGTCATTATGGGGGCAATGTATCTCCTGGCCCATGGGATCCACCAAATCTTTACTGGCCCTTGGTAGCACAGCACTTTTCAAATCAATGCGCCTATGCATGTGCATCTTAGAGTACTTATAGATAGTATTCCTAGAATACTGCCCCTTCTTTGCAATTTGTGATAACATATCTACCACCATCTTTAAAACATCATCTATTACACTGCTCTACAGCCAAAATGCTTCTGAAATAAATGTAGTCAAACTTGACTAATTCTGGGTCACTGAGAACGAAAATGATGCTTAAAATTGTTGATTGGCTCTAGTTTTCAAGATATGCTTTTGGGTCAGTATATACAACCCTTGACTTGGGAATGGCAGAGGATAAGTGAGTTATAAAGGGAAGGGATCTCAATTTAAACCAGAAATGACTAAAATACATCTTTGACTGGATCTATGAATAAATCTATGACTGGGTGTGGACAGTACTTGCTTTTTAGGCAAAATAATGAATGATGCAATCTGAAGCTGGTATTGCGTCATACATGATATGAATTGCATCATGTTATTCCTAGAAGTCATGGATGATGCAATCATAATGAAGCTTACATCACTCTGCTGAACAAATTGCCCTATATCAGCTCTAGAAATCATACAGTGTCGTGCTCTCTTATTTGTCAGTGTTTGATTTTGCAAAGGGACACATTTCTGTTTAGCCAAAGTGAGCAGAGATGCCTCGTACTTGTGTGAACAGTGCAGATAACTTCTGCTATGTTTGTGGTGAAGTGACTTTTGCATCACAAAAGTGCAGTATAACCACTATGGTTAAGAAAGCCTATCACCTTTATTTTGGCTGCAAAATTGGAGATCAGGACAAGAGGTGGGCCCCACACATATGCTGCAAAACTTGTGCAACAAATCTTCGCCAGTGGTTGAACAGGAAAAGGAAATCTATGCCTTTTGCTGTGCCAATGATTTGGAGAGAGCCAACAGATCATACCAGCAATTGTTACTTCTCCATGGTGCCTCCAGTTGGGAAAAGTGTGTCAAAGAAGAAAAAGTGGACTGTGCATTATCCAAACATTCCATCAGCTATACGCCCAGTACGCCACGGAGAAGGACTGCCGGTTCCTGATGCACCAGAATCATTCGCACTTGAGTCAGACGAGGAAGAGGAAGAGGATGCAACTTCTGGTCCTGAACCATCAATGTCACAGAACCCACATTTTCTCCCATCCTCCTCCTCTGAACCACACCTCATACCACAAGGTGAACTGAATGACCTTGTCAGGGATTTGGAACTACCCAAGAGTAAGGCAGAGCTGTTGGACTCCAGACTACAGAAGTGGAATCTCCTGGCAGGTGATGTTAGGGTTTCCATGTTCCGTGACCATCAAAAGGATCTTGTCCCATTCTTCTTCATGGAAGGTGATCTTGTAGCCTGCAACAACATCGATGGTGTGATGGCAGCTCTCAACATAGTTTACGATCCAGATGAGTGAAGACTGTTCATTGATTTATCGAAGACGAGTCTTAAAGCTGTTTTACTGCATAATGGCTATGTTTTGCCATCAATTCCAGTTGGTCATGCAGTCCATATGAAGGAAACCTATGACAACATGAAACAACTTTTGAAGTGCATAAACTGTGACCAACATCAGTGGCAGCTTTGTGGCGATTTGAAGGTTGTTGCTCTCTTGCTTGGTCTGCAGACTGGATACACAAAGTACTGCTGGTTTGTCTGCGAATGGGATAGTCGTGCAAGAGATTCCCACTACTTCAAGAAAGATTGGCCACTCCGACAATCATTGGAGCCTGGGAGGAAAAGTGTTCAGCATCCACCACTTGTTGAATCAAGGAAGATTTTGTTACCACCCTTACACATCAAGCTGGGTCTGATGAAGAAGAACTTTGTCAAGGCCATTGACAAAACACAGGCAGCTTTCAAGTTCCTCCATGGAAAATTTCCAAGGTTAAGTGAAGCTAAGATAAAGGAAGGTATCTTTGTTGGTCCTCAGATTCGTGAACTTCTTCGAGATGATGCATTTGACCATGCACTGCGTGGCAAGGAAAAGACGGCATGGAAAGCCTTCCAGTTAGTGGCAATAAATTTTCTCGGAAACAACAAGGCAGACAACTACAGGTTGTTGGTGGAAAACCTCCTCAAGGCATACAAAAGCCTTGGTTGCAACAGGTCACTAAAGATACATTTTTTGCACTCTCATCTAGATTTTTTTCCACCGAACTGCGGAGCAGTGAGCGATGAGCATGGCGAGTGATTTCACCAGGACATTGCAACAATTGAGAAACGCTATCAGGGCAAATGGAGCCCATCAATGCTTGCAGACTATTGCTGGACAGTGACAAGAGATGCTCCATTTAATGAATACAAGAGACAAGCCAAGAAGCGCTGAGTAGACACTGAATAGGACTAAACTATGGACATAATAGTTTTTTGCCTTTTGTTATATATAATAAATTTTATTTATATAACCCTTTTGCTGATTTTTAAAGTGTTACATAAACAGGACAGGTGAAATATTATGTAAAGCAACCATAAACACATGAAAAGGCCTAGGTTTACAATTTATGATTAAAACTCTACTATCTACACAATATACATAGACATAAAATGTAAAAACTTAAATATCTTAGAAACAGTAGCCAATCAGTTGTTTTAATTGTCATATTTGAATTCAGCACATCAAAATACATAATAAATAGCACATTTTATCTCTGAAGCAGACGACTTCTCAAAAATTGTAGACCAGTGTTATCAAGATACTTAGCACTCTCTGGTACTAGCTAATCCCTTGAGTTTGCCCAAGGGAGGTCATATGAGGTTGTCAAACTCTTGCTCCCTCTCAATGGTTCTACCAGAGGACAGATTTAAGGTGAATGTTGTATTCAAGAATATTTGTAAAAGCATCTATCGCATGTGTTGTTTTAAAATAAGAATGCTGACCAGGAGGGAAGGGAGCAACAGAACTGCGTTATTAATACAAGTATCTATGTTTAGGAGCCACTTCTAAGCCAACAAACTATGTAAGATACTTTTATGATCCTCTACTACCACAGTATCT
Organism: Chrysemys picta bellii; assembly: GCF_011386835.1. Taxonomy (NCBI): domain Eukaryota; kingdom Metazoa; phylum Chordata; order Testudines; family Emydidae; genus Chrysemys; species Chrysemys picta. Next base: position 34,989,100 of record NC_088801.1, read on the forward strand.
GTGCACCTCACACTCTTAAATGCATTTATCCTCATGAGGTCAGGAAATGCTATTATCCTCATTTTACATACAGGGAACTTAGGCACAGAGAAACTAAAGGCCTGATTTTCCAAGGTATTTGGATGCCTAAAAATGTAGATAGGCACCTAGTGGGATATTCAGTGAAATCTTTGTTTCTAATTGTCTTAATTTTTACAGTGACAAATTTGTAAGTAAATTTATAGTCCAATTTTTTTATGTTGTGTGAGTGATTACACAATAAATTGATAATGTACAGTTCTAAACAATTTGTGGCACTCCAATCTCTCCTGAAAAGTCCTACAAAGTTTCTCTCAGCAGAAAAAGAAGGAAAAACTGCTGATGATTTTACAAATCCATAAAGAATTTGTAAACACTTGAAATAAATAGAACTCAGGTGTTTGGTGAATCTGAAACATTTTGAAGCAGAAGAGTATTTTGAGATCTGAGAGATGGCAGGTTATTTTGTTTCTCCACTTTATGAAACTCAATCTGCAGAGCCCTATTGACAAATTGATATAGCCATATGCCATTGTACTTACAGGCACTCTTAATTATAACAAAAATCAACCCATTCATTTTTTAAAATTGTTTGACCTTGGTAAAATTATAGCAAATGCCTGTCACACGCCCTTCAGCTTTCATCTCATTAGTCAAGAAGGGCCAACCCTGGTTGATCCTTGAACTGATACCTATAACTGATTCCCTCAGGAACTCAGAAGTTGTCCCACTTCCCTCTGAGTCAGAGAGCAATTGGCAAAAACAAGGATTTATCCTAATGCGATGGGTCATCATAGGTGCTGGAACGAGGGGTGCTGCAGCACCCTCTGACTTGAAGTGGTTTCCATCATATACAGGATTTAAAGTTTGGTTCAATGGCTCAGAGCACCCCCACTATACAAATTGTTCCAGCACCCGTGAGGATCACTGTATTGTTAAAGGTCCTAACCACTAAAGATTCTATGGTGCTTTTTGTTAGCCAGAGCCTTGGCTAAATGCCAGTTCACATTTGGCCACCCATAGTGGTTTAAATTGGATATAGTGTAGCTGGAAGTAGCAAGTCATTCACTACATTACATTACAAAGGTAATTCCTCTTCAGCAGTGGGTGAAGTGAGTTGTATATAGGTACGGGCCCATTTCTGCTATAGTTACATCTTCAGATGATTTAATGGGGTTGCATGAGTATAAAGGGGGGGGGGGGTAGAACTGGCTCACTGTTTTATAACGTCTTGGTGTCCCATTTTGAATTAAAAGCACCATTTAAATGTGAGACTTTCAACCCCTCTGTTTTCCAAAATGACATTAGAAGAAAAGTATGTTCAGTCCATTTCATTAGCACAATTTCTTAAACTGGGGAAAACAATTAGCTAATAGGGAAATCTACTGAACAGTAGAATGTTTAAGGTTGTTGCAACATGCTTGTTGTGTTTCAAGATGTACAGCACTACTGTTTATAAGCATCACTTCAGGAATAATATGTATTTTACTTTCATAAATGCCAAGTTAGATATTAATATTTTACTTTATACAAATTGAGGCTGAATTGAATTAACACAATACAGTGTTTGAGAATCATATGAATGGAATAAGTAAAATGATCAAAAAGCAGGAAAAGGATACTTTAAACAAAATTAATAATAGAAAGTTTTCCAAAAGTATATTATTTTCTGTTAATTCATTTATTAAAAAGAATGAAGTCAACTACAATGAGAAAAAGTGTCAATAGTATCTTTTACAGCTTCACAGCAAGGTAATAATTTCTCTCTCATGTTTTGCTGTGAAAAATGAAAGCTCGAGATGCAATTACTAAAGGTCTGAATTTGCATTTTTTCAGCAATCCAGGCAAATAAGAGCTGCTATAGTTATGATTATCATCATGCTAGAAGTCTCTGTTTACAGATCTTCTGACAAAACTGTTGGTCAATTGCTTCTCTAGTTATCAAATTATCAGAGTGGATCAAAAGGAGCAGCAAATTACTATGGTAATATGGTATATTCAATGAGATGAAATTCCCCCACCCAATATGTTTAATAGATACCAACATGCACAAAGCAATCGGATTTTGTGCATGTCACTAAGTGTGGAAAAAGGGGAAGCAGAATGGAATTCAACCCCCTAGCCCACGCGTGGGCTACAACACAGCCCTCTGCTTCCAAGCTCCACTAAATGGGCCAGATCCTGGCCTACATTAGGGTAGTTTTGCACTACTCCATTATTGCACTTTGCATTGCTCCAAGTTGGCTCAGCTTGTTACGGGAGGAATTCTATCTGTGTAGGAGAATTCTTGGGTGATGTACAGTGGCTGTAGCACCTCCTGCCCCAACATACAGACAAAGCACCTGTAGCCAACTCAGAGGATGTAATCGGGCCAGCAGAGGTAACTAGAGTGTCCCTGCATCTCAGCCATTCCCAGCTACTTGAATGTCCCCTTGGCATTGCACCAACCCTTTTCTTTGCATAAACTATATTTTAACATATGAAGAATTGTTGTGTCTAGAGTTCAGAAATTATTATAGGTTATTCTTCCATTGTTTGGGATGCTGTGCATCTAAGGAAACAGAAATAGTTTAATAGATGCTGTAATTTCATTTCATTCTAGGATTCCATTATTCAGGGAGAAACAGTGAAAATATATCAAAAACTGTTGACCCTCTGCAAACAGGCTTTCACCTACATTAACTGTTGGGTAAAAACAGAATGTAATGTTTGCAGTGCAATTTGTCACAGACATGGAGGTTCAATTAGTCCCAATGACTTACTAAAGACATTTTAAACATAATGTCCAAATTTTGCTACATAAATTAAACATGATGTAATTGAGTGTAACATTAAGTGTCTCGTCACTGTTGATTCATGTGGAAATCTCAGAAATTTCACTGATCATTATGCATTCATTTGATATTAATGTGGATGCCATATGTGCCTCCATAAGGATTCTACAGTTATTCAGCATGCAATAAGTTTTAAATTACCATTAAAAAAAGACATCAAAAGGCAATCTTAAAATACCACCACAAAAGTAATTTCATTTAAAGAGTGCTAACGAAACACGTTCTGCATTAAAAATCTGAAATACAAAGTAGGTTAATCATGAATCAGCAGAAATAATTCAGGAGAAAATACAGTTGAATCGCAAATCAGAATTAAAAGAATATTTGAACAAAAGATTTTTGTCAGTCTGTTCCAGATATTTGGACATATATATTTTCAGGTGAAATGTACTTGCATGACAAGTATAATTTTCCATTCAACTGGTAAGTAGCATTATGGCAATACAGCGTTTTGCTACTGGGAAAACATTCATTACTGAAACAAGTATAGTTGTCCAGATTCTCACTGCATCCATTTTCCATTGAAGGGGAGCAGATGGCCACAAGGAATCTGGCTGTGGCTCCCTATTTCTCAGATTGGCTCTTTGCCAGCCCCGATGTATGACAGTTGGTAATGGCTCCTAAGGGTTGAGTGACAGCTGAAAATAGCTGGAACACTGTTTTGCTCAGGCTATTCCATTTCCTGCCCCGGTGCACTCTCTGTGCCATAGCCGGGTGGAGAGATGGCATAAGTGCTGTCATAGCCAGCTCTACACTAGCTGAGGATTCCCCCATGCTCCAGGAATGTTCATCTGGTGGACACTGTCAGTTTCTATCCCCCTGGTATCCCCAGAGCAGCACAAAGGATTCTAGAGTAGAGCAGAGAATTCTGCTCACTATATCTAAAAATATTTAAGCCATTCCAGGATAGCTTCTCTCTTTGCCTTATAGACCTACCGCTACTCCACAAAGTCCCTTCTCTGAGTTAGGCTTTATGGCATTTGTATTATACAAGAGCAAGAAACTGAAGGCCAGTCCTGTGTGGTGCTGAGCACCCTCAGCTCCCACAGCTGAAAATCTGTTTAAATGTATTCTGGTCATAAGAGCTAAGTGGGAAACATTCTAATGCCCAGCTGATAAATCACAGTAGCAATGCCATGGGAAAAAAACAGATTTGCTTTGATAACTGAGAGTCCAGGCATAGTCTTTGCCTCTCAAGAAGGTGAGGGTTATTTATCAATGCATGAAGTGGAGTTAGGAAAATCTTCCTATCAGATCAGATTTACTCTACAAACACATTTCCAATCCAAAGAATTCTGGCTTTCTGACAGGATAATTTTTAGGTTTGTGTCCCAAGCAAATGGAAGTTTGGGCCATTGAAATGACTGCAAAAATCCATGACAACACACAAAAGTTACAAGATGTGCTGCTGTAAAAATGATCGTGACAAGAGGTGTGACTTGTTCCTGCGTTACTGTAAAATAACATTTTGGCCTGTCTAAAGTAAATGTTCTGTCACAGATACACACTTTGCCAATAACAGTGAAAGATTAGCCCAAATGATTTTCCTTGAGAAATTTGTCCTCATCTCTGAATAAAGAGAAACATTTCTTTGTGTGGTTAATTGCAAGCCCTCAATCATTTCACATACTAACCTCATCGCAACCTGTCTCTAATACAAGAGTGCTGATTTGTCTCTCCTCTTCCTTGCTCAGCTAAAAGTCCATTGTCATATTATTAACATATTATTTTACACCAGGTATTCAGGAGATAGCCTTGCACCAATATGACAGGTGATTGATAAGAAAAGAATTGTGACCATCATTAGCCAGATCTTAAATTAAATCAGTATATAATACTTGGTGGAGACCTAAGCCCGAAACTCTGCATAATCCTTTTCATCAGATCACACTGCCCTGCCAACATGACTCATGCCTGTTTTTGATGTACTTTGTCCAATGGGTGAGTTCAATATCTATGCCCATTAAAACTCTTGGACTCTTTGCTGAAACTGCCAATATGCATGATAAATGTGCCAAATGAGAATGTAGTTTAGACATGTTTCCACTAGGTACTGGACTGAGACCACTACCTCCTTTCATATAAACCACCAAGTAATCATCAGCTTGTACTGATCATCAGGTATAAACCAGTGATCTAAAAGTGAAAGGATCTGTGTCCCATCTCAATAAGGAACCCAAGGATCTGTATCCTGTTCCCTGTTTGTTTTCCTCTTAATTTATGGGAAAAGAAAATGGGTTTTCTGCTGCTATAGATTTTATAAAACTATAGACCATCACACCTTACAATTCACACACAGAAGGGTGGTATCATCTTACTTCTCAGCAAAGACTTAATGCTGCAGCCTCCTATTACTAAGACTTTAGTCTTTTTACACCATATCTGACAGTGTATGTCCTAGTATATGTATATGATGAAACATTAAAACTAAAAGGCAACTGTCAAAATAAATGAACAGAGTATAGCGTGTTGTGATATATTATCCTGGAGTTTTTAAATTTGCTAATTCACATATTATCAAGGTTCTAGTGGGCTGGATATGTAGGAATTTATAAAAACAAAGAACTTTTTAAAGCTATGTTTTCTTCATTATCCTTCCCTGTTTTTGAAGTTATGCTGTGCAGCCTGAAAAGTCAGCTACATATTTTCATATATACCCCAATTATATTTCATAAAATGCAGCCATAATATAATCTAGTTCCCATGCAAATTAAGTAAATTCTGCACAAAAATTGAATTCTAATGCAGCACTAAAAATTTTGTTTTGCTGCCAGACAGAAAACAATTAGTTATAAGTAAAATGTACCTTATTCGGTACATACTAGAATACCAAAAAGAATAAAATAAAATAAAATTAAAAAAAAGCCACACCAAAACCTCCAGTTTCTATGGCACAGGATATCTCAAACGTATTATTTTATTTATACAGAAAAAATACTTGAAATTTGCAAGTATGATAAGACTAGTCACCAAATCTCTATAGATTGCTTTAACAGGCTTATTTTAGCAGCCTTATGTATTGCCTTCTGGGAACATTAGTACGGCTCAGTATGTGTTTAAGTGTCTCATTTTAGGAAACAAAAAGCAAAACAGGACACGTAGCTACAGCATGAGTTTCAGAAGATAAAAACTCCAAAGACTGTTTGCAAACTTGAATGACAGTAAATATGGAGCAATGGGAAATTTCCATTTCCAGTTATTATTTTGCTTCACTTTGTTGAAATGCTCAAGGATTTGATACACATGGGAAAGCAAAAGTTTCCCACACTCCACCACCCACGCAAAAAACTCACTGAATAATAAGCACCAGAATAAATACCGTCACTGAAATTAGTCTAAATCAGCTGGCTAAACAGACATTTTAAATTATGATACACACCTAAAAAAAAATCTGCCCAGAAAGACACAAAACTGTGTGGTTCATGTCTTTCCCAGTTAAAGAGCTGGAATCAGTTTAAAAATCTTTTTAAAATAATTTTCTTTCCCTCAGTTAGTTAACCCTTTAGATAGTTTAACTCATCTTGGAAGATTTAATTGTTTACTTGTCTACGTTTAGTACTTTAGTTTAGTTCTGATGCATTATAACTGTGATGAAATATTTAGGTCTTGCACACTATAAGGGCATCCGAAGAAGTGAGGTTTTTACCCACGAAAGCTTATGCCCAAATAAATCTGTTAGTCTTTAAGGTGCCACCAGACTCCTTGTTGTTTTTGTAGATACAGACTAACACGGCTACCCCCTGATACTTGATATAAGGGCATGTTTACAACCAACCAACCAATGTTTTCATTGACATTTTAAACCAATTGTGAAAGTTTCTATTTTAAACATTTTATATATTTATTTTTAAATGAGACCTGATTTTGAGTCTAAATTCCCGGCCAAGGTCCTTTAACATTGAAGTTACAGAAAGCCTTTTTATCTGAGAAGCAACAAAACAGAAGGAAAGGGTGTCATAAAAGAGTGGGAGGAATTAATGTTCATAGACACCTTCCACCTCTTTCTAGATCTGCAAGTCCCATCTACTCAATCATCCAGTCCTTGCATTTTTAAATAATTTAATTTTAAAAATTGCCTTTATTTGTAAAATGAATCCTTTAGCAGACACACAGACTCCATTCTGTTCCACTGGGAGTCTAAATATTCCCTTTCCAATACATATTAGTTCTAACACATTTCTTGGCTCCTAAGAATGTTCCATATCACATATACACAAACCCCCACTGAAGAAATTCATAATAAAACAGATGCAGACTGGGAGGCACAATGCTGAGAAGCATATCAAATCTCTGCTTGGGTGTTTATTGTGTAATACTTAATGAAAGTGACTTCCAAGGGTGCATACTGAAACATTGGCAGAGGTGACTGCATTGTTACGAAGCACATAGAATCAATCACATTCTTTCACACTGGTTTCAGCAGGGGCAAGTAAAATGACTGAGAAATAGTGTGAGAATCTGGAAGGATTCATCAGCATGAGAGTGCAAAGGATTCACAATGGGGCTGTCAATCAATTAAAAAAAATTTATCGAGATTAATCACATGATTAAAAAATTAATCATGATTAATCGTGCTCTTAATAATAGAATACCATTTATTTATATATTTTTGGATGTTTTCTACATTTTCCAATATATTGATTTCTATTACAACACAGAATACGAAGTGTACAGTGCTCACTTTATTTATTACAAATATTTTCACAGTAAAAAACAAAAATAGTATTTTTCAATTAATGTAATACACGTACTGTAGTGCAATCTCTTTATCATGAAAGTTGAACTTACAAATGTAGAATTATGTAAAAAAAAAACTGCATTCAAAAATAAAACAATGTAAAACTTTAGCGCCTACAAGTCCACTCAGTCCTACTGCAGCCAATCGCTCTGACAAACAAGTTTGGTTACAATTTGCAGGAGATAATGTTGCCTGCTTCTTGTTTACAATGTCACCTGAAAGTGAGAACAGGAGTTTGCATGACACTGTTGTAGACGGTGTCACAAGGTATTTATGTGCCAGATGCGGTAAAGATTCAGATGTCCCTTCATGCTTCAACCACCTTTCCAGGGGACATGCGTCCATGCTGATGATGGGTTTTGCTTGATAACGATCCAAAGCAGAGCAGACCGATGTATGTTCATTTTCATCATCTGAGTCAGATGCCACCAGCAGGTTGATTTATTTTTTATTTTTTTTATGGTTCAGGTTCTGCAGTTTCCTCAGAGAGTTGCTCTTTCAAGACTTCTGAAAGCATGCTCCACATCCTGTCCCTCTCAGATTTTGGAAAGCACTTTAAATTCTTAAACCTTGGTTAGCTGTCTTTAGAAATCTCACATTGGTACCTTCTTTGCGTTTTGTCAAATCTGCAGTGAAAGCATTCTTAAAATGAACAACATGCTGGGTCATCATTCGAGACTGCTATAACATGAAATATATGGCAGAATGTGGGTAAAACACAGAGTAGGAGACATACAATTCTTCCCCACGGAGTTCAGTCACAAATTTAATTAACGATTTTTTTAATGAGCATCAACAGCATGGAAACATGCCCTCTGGAATGGTGGCCAAAGCACGAAGGGGCATATGAATGTTTAGCATATCTGTCAGGTAAATACCTTGCAATGCCAGTTACAAAAGTGCTATGCGAATGCCTGTTCTCACTTTCAGGTGACATTGTAAATAAGAAGAGGGCAGCATTATCTCCCAAAAATGTAAACAAACTTGTTTCTCTTAGCGATTGGCTGAACAAGAAGTAGGACTGAGTGGACTTGTAGGTGCTAAAGCTTTACGTTGTTTTGTTTTTGAGTGCAGTTATGTAACAAAAAATTTTACATTTGTAAGTTGTACTTTCAAAATAAAGAGATTGCACTACGGTACTTTTATGAGGTGAATTGAAAAATACTGTTTTTTTATCATTTTTACAGTGCAAATATCTGTGATAAAAGTAATATAAAGTGAGCATTGTACACTATGTATTCTGTGTTGTAACAGAAATCAATATATATGAAAATGTAGAAAAACATCCAAAATATTTAATACCTTTCAATTGGTATTCTATTGTTTAACAGTGTGATTAAAACTGTGATTAATCACAATTAATTTTTTTAATTACGATTAATTTTTTTGAGTTAATCACGTGAGTTAACTGTGATTAATCGACTGCCCTAATAATTATATATTGTAAAGCATTTGGGCATCCTTCACACCTAAAGGTGTCATGACATCTTATCCATGTGTGACTGTTCAACATTTAATTCAATATGAGATTCAAATGTGAAAAATAACCAAATATAGGCTTCAGAACTTTAAAAGTGCTGGTCCCTACAGTGTCTCATTCTCTGATTATTGCAAAATGTAGAAGTAGAATCCTGCACTGACAATCATTTTACTATTTTTGTAGATAGCTCAATTTCTTTCTTTTCTCCCCCCCTCGCTCCCCAAGACTGAGAGAGTTTTTAAATGTGCACTTCTTGGTACATGACACGTTCCTGTCTCCACAGTAAAATACTATTCCACGGATGTATAATGTGCATAATCAATGCTGCTGGTTATTCAGCTGAAATGTTGGTGGGTGGGTGGAAGACTCCTGCTTATAGATAAAGAGAACACACTATTAGATCAAGATCTAGATACGCAGGGCCAGATTTTCAAAGATTTCTAGGCGCTTGAAGATGCAGCTAGGCACACAGATTTTATTCTTTAGTCCCCTTGAAATCCGTAGAAATGAGATTAGGTGCTTTTGAATAACTCAGTAAGTGCCTGTTTGCCTATTTAGGCACCTAACTACCTTTTGAAAATCTGCCCCTTAGTCCATACTTAGCCCTTAAATATAAGACCTGATTTTCAGAGATGCTCAGCCTGCAGCAGCTGCCATTAACTCTAATAGGAACTGTTGGGTGCACTTGAGAATTAGGTCGCTTATTGAAGTGCCTAAATAAGAATTTAGGAGCCCAAATTTAGACACTCCCTTTTGAAAGCTTGGTCTTCCCTCTTCTCTAATGATTATAGGAGGTAAGTGGTCTGCCACTGCGTTGGTTTCTCTGGTTGACCTCAGTTATTTTGGCTGTAAAAGCTTATGATCATGCTCCCTGTGGTCCCTCTGATATATTTCTAAGTGAGATCCTGGAGTCACTATTAATACTCATGAACAAAGAGGAATGGCTCACATCCCCACAAGACACAAGAAAAATGTCTGGTCTTAGGCTAGTCACTGCTTTACTTCAATCTCCTGCTGAACCCATATTGCCTGCTGTCATGGTGATCATTCAAAGACTGTAGGTAAGAATCCCAAACTAGTCTTCCTCACCAATCCCCTCAAAACACCTTTTGGGAACAACCAGAGACAAATGCTTCAGAAAGAAGCATGAAGATCATTTGTTGAAAGAATGGTAAATTAACATCTGTTTCATGTGACAAATATTGACAGAAAAGTTATTAAAACTGCACATATATGACAAAGTCATTTATGTGATCAGACTAGCAGTAAATGTCACTGGCCATATCTGTATAGTCACATTGGCTGTTGTCTTGTGTTACTACCACAAAACAATTCTAATGATCTGTGGTGGGGCGTCTGCCCCACACTGGCAGAAGAGGGGTTAAAGCAGCCCAGGAGAGGCTGCACAGGAGACAGCCAATTAGGAAAGGGCTTGTAGAGACAGCCAGTCGGGAAAAGGTGTAGAGAGACAGCCAATCAGGGCCAGGCTGGGCCATATAAGAAGAGCTGATGAACAGAGCAGCTTCAGTCACTCCCTGGAGTTTGAGGAAGGAGGACTGGTTGCCCTGAAGGAAGGAGAAGAGACAGCACCATGGTCAAAGCAGTGCTGGGTGGGATCAGGGGAGCATGAGTGAGCTTCTGGCTGACCGCTGCCAGACTTAAGCCCTGATACAAGGGCAGAGAAGGTGCTAGGGCTGGGGGAAGTGGCCCAGGGAAACAGACGGCGGGGGGTTGGAGGTGACGCAGTGTTTGGCTGCTGGCTAGAGGGTCCCTGGGCCGGGACCAGGAGTAGTGGGCGGGCATGGGTCCATCCCCTCCCCCTGGGCCCCACTTGCCACTAAGGGGAGTGGCTAGAGTATGGGTTACAGTTTGCCACTGACGCAGGTGGCTAGACCCTGGACCGCAACCTGCCACTCAGGCAAGTGGCTGGACAGAGGACTGCTGGCCCCCTGGAAGGGGGGGGGGGTAAGAGAACCGAGTGGGGCACAGCCAGAGGGCTGTGTCCAGAAGAGGACATCCCGGTCCTGAGGGAGACACAGGTCTGACGACAGAAGCGATGGCAGTGATATGCCACTAGATGAAGGTGCACTGACAAACCAGAGCTAATTCCCAGGACAGCCAGCAGGAGATGCCGTGGTGGTGAGTTGAGCCCCGTCACATGATCTCAGAAGTTCCGAATGCTAAGAAATAAATTTGGGTCAAAATTCAACTATGATGTAAGCAGGAGGAATTCCTTTGTTGTCAATGGCGCTCTTAGGGTTCATAGAATCATAGGACTAGAAGCCCACTCTGGGGGGCGGGGCCGAGCGGCACAGCTGCAGCCTGTCAGCCCTGGAGTTGCAGCTGCTTTGGAGGCTGGGGGGAGAGCAGCGTGGCCAGAAGCAGAGAGACTCTGGCCCCGCCTCTTCCCTTCTGGTTGTGCTGCCTCTCCTTGCTCCCTCTGTTGGGGAGCAAGATCATTTCCCTAGTTTGTCTAGATCATTTTGAATTATCATCCTATCCTCCACAGCACTTGCAACCCCTCCCAGCTTGGTATCGTCCACAAATTTTATAAGTGTACTCTCTATGCTATTATCTAAATCATTGATGAAGATATTGAACAGAACCGGACCCAGAACGGATCCCTGCAGGATCCCACTTGTTATGTCCTTCCAGCATGACTGTGAACCACTGATAACTACTTCTGGGAATGGTTTTCCAACCAGTTATGTACCCACCCTTTAGTAGCTCCATCTAGGTTGCATTTCCCTAGTTTATTTATGAGAAGGTCATGCGAGACAGTATCAAAAGTTTTACTAAAGTCAAGATATACCATGTCTACTGCTTTCCCATCCACAAGGCTTGCTACCCTATCAAAGAAAGCTATCAGGTTGGTTTGACACAATTCGTTCTTGACAAATCCATGCTGACTGTTACTTATCTTCCAGATGTTTGCAAATTGATTGCTTTATTATTTGCTCCATTATCTTTATAGGTACAGAAGTTAAGCTGACTGGTCTGTAATTCCCCAGGTTGTCTTTATTTCCCTTTTTATAGACTGGCACTATATTTGCCCTTTTCCAGTCTTGTGGAATCTCTCCCGTCTTCCATGACTTTTCAAAGACAATTGCTAATGGCTCAGATATCTCCTCAGTCAGCTCCTTGAGTATTCTAGGAGGCATTTCATCAGGCCCTGGTGGCTTGAAGACATCTAACTTGTCTACGTAATTTTTAACTTGTTCTTTCCCTATTTTAGCCTCTGATTCTACCTCATTTTCACTGGTATTCACTATGTTAGACATCCAATCACCACCAACCTTCTTACTGAAAACTGAAACAATGAAGTCATTAAGCACCTCTGCCGTTTCTACATTTTCTGTTATTGTTTTCCCTCCCTCATTAAATAACAGGCCTACCCTGTCCTTGGTCTTCCTGTTGCTTCTAATGTATTTGTTCAATGTTTTCTTGTTACCCTTTATGTCTCTAGCTAGTTTAATCTCGTTTTGTGCCTTGGCCTAATTTTGTTCCTACATACTTGTGTTATTTGTTTATAGTCATCCTTTGTATTTTGACCTAGTTTCCACTTTTTGTAGGACTCTTTTTTGAGTTTCAGATAATTTAAGATCTCCTGGTTAAGCCAGGGTGGTCTCTTGCCATACTTCCTATCTTTCCTATGCAGTAGGATAATTTGCGCTTGCGCCCTTAATAATGTCTCTGAAAAACTGCCAACCTGTCTTCAATTGTTTTCCCCCTTAGACTTGCTTCCCATGGGGTCTTACCTACCAGCTCCCAGAGTTTTCTAAAGTCTGCCTCCTTGAAATCCATTCTTTATTTTGCTGTTCTCCCTCCTACCATTCTTTAAAATCATGAACTCTACCATTTCATAATCACTTTCACCCAAGCTGCCTTTCACTTTCAAAATCTCAACCAGTTTCTCCCTATTTGTCAAAATCAAATCTAGAACAGCCTCTCCCCTAGTAACTTTCTCCACCTTCTGAAATAAACAATTGTATCCAATACATTCCAAGAACTTGATGGATAATCTGTGCCCTGCTGTGCTTTTTCCCCACAGATGTCTGGGTAATTGGAGTCCCCCATTACCACCTAGTCCTGTGCTTTGGATGATTTTGTTAGTTGTTTAAAAAAAGCCTCATCTACCTCATCTTCCTGGTTAGGTGGTCTGTAGTAGACCCCTACCATGACATCACCCTTGTTTTTTACCCCTTTTATCCTTACCCAGAGACTTTCAACAAGGCTGTCTATTTCCATCTCAACGCAGTCCAAGTGTATCTTTAATATCTAAGGCAACTCTTCCCTTTTTTACCTGCCTGTCCTATCTGTATTTTGAGTTCTTCCTGCTTATACCCCATACATCTCACATTAGTATACAAACATCTAAGATACTGATTTGCTTCTCTCCTCCTCCCCCGGTTCTGTCTCGTCTCTCCCTTATCCCAGCTATAACAGCCAATGTGCTCTCCAAATTCTGACCCTTCTCTCGGGTCTCCATGTTTTTGACTTACCTGTGGGCTTTGGTCTCCCCTTCGAACCTAGTTTAAAGCCCTCCTCACAAGGTTAGCCAGTCTGTATCCAAATATGCTCTTCCCCTTCCTTGATAGGTGGCCCCATCTCTGCTCAGCAGTCCTTCTTCCTGGAACAGCATCCCGTAGTCAAGGAAGCTGAAGCCTTCCTGGCGACACCATTCTCGCAATCAGGCATTCACTGCCAGGATGCATCTGTCTCTGCCTGGGCCCCTACCCTTGACGGGAAGGATCAAAGAAAACAACACCTGTGCTCCCAACTTCTTCACCCTTACTCCCAGAGCCCTGTAGTCACTTCTGATCTTTTGAGGGTCATACCTCGCAGTATCATTAGTGCCCACATGGATGAGCAGCATAGGGTAGTAGTCAGAGGGCCGCATAATCCTCGAGAATCCCTCTGTAACATCTCAGATACAGGTCCCTGGTAGGCAGCATACCTCCCAGGATGCCATGTGAGGGCAACAGATGGGTGCCCCCATTCCCCTCAGAAGAGGGGCACCAACCACCACTACCCTAAGTTTCCTCCTGGGAGTGATGACTGCGATCCTCCCAGCCTTGGGGGTAAGCAGTCCTAGTTAAAATTAAGACCCAAAACTAAATATATATTTGGTCACACTGGGATAACAGTCATCAACTGGAAGTAGTTCAAATCTTCGAAGATTTTAGTCTCCTTTCCCCTTCCTATCACTGCTCTGCCATCACAGTACTGAGTTCAGAAATGAAGGAAAGCAAAATTTTTGGTTTGTGTAGTCTATGATCACAGTAGCCAGTGAAACCTGAATGAGAATGTGTTGTTAGTTGTGTTATCATAGCACATATACCTAGGAACCCCAGTCATGAACCAGGACCCCACAATGCTAGATGCTGTACAAACACCAAATAAAAAGATGATTCCCTACCCAAAGAGTGTTGGGGAGTATTTTAATGGTGTGATGTTTAGGTGTATGGGGGTAACAAATAAATCAGACTGTGGCTTTCAGTTCCTGGACTAATGGCTTATGTTCCACTTCAGCAAAGCACTTAAGCATATGCATAATTTAAGCACAAGTAGTCCCATTGACTTCAGTGCTCTAAAGATCCTTCAGATCTCAAAGCACAGAGAAAGTGCAAAGAAGAGAAAAGAAAAGGGCATTTCCGTCCATAAAATTTTTTGTCAGGGTGAAGATAAAGAGCACAAAACAAAACTCCAGAGGAAGTGTGCCCTTAAGTAGGAAGGAAGAAAAACCAAATTCCTCAACAGATTTTTCACCTTCAGGCTTGATTTCCTCCAGTTTGTATCTTAAATGACAAAGGAGTGGGGAAGAAACCTACCACCCACGGGTATCCATATAGACACCACACTTTCTAGCAGCGAAAAATCTTTTTTCCACCTTCTTCCCTGGTATCTAGCTTTTTATAAAATGATTAATACATGGTTTTGAGATGCTGAGAACATTTTGAAAAACAAATTGTGTACTCCAGCTCTGTTGTTATACCTAATACATAGCCTCTCTTAGCTCAATCCTGCTTCAACCAGTACCATTCGATTTTCAATTTATTTTTCTCATCTTCTGTGCAAGATCACAGCTCCCCTGGCTATTGAGCTGAACACTCTCAATTTTTAAGAGTTTAAAATGAGGCAATTCAAGTCTTGATTACACCATCAAACCCACTGCGGGGGTGGGATAGCTCAGTGGTTTGAGCATTAGCCTGCTAAACCCAGGGTTGTGAGTTCAATCCTTGAGGGGGGCCACTTAGGGATCTGGGGCAAAATCAGTACTTGGTCCTGCTAGTGAAGGCAGGGGGCTGGATTCAATGACCTTCAAGGTCCCTTCCAGTTCTAGGAGACAGGATATCTCCATTTAAATATATATATATATATATATATATTTTTTTTTTTCTTCTTCTTTAAATGTGTACACTGTTTTAAGACTGTTTCCTCCTGAACAACCCTTCTATTCCAGTTCAGGTTCTAGGTGATCTTAATAGTAGTCAGTCAGAGCTTGTTATCTGGGAGCTCAGTGTGTTATTGGAAGGATCACCAGACTGTAAATACTACCATCCCTAGAGTGACTTAGCAGGAGATAGATTCTGGGGAACAGGAGCAGATCACCAAAACAAATGCAAGCAAAAAAGCCAGGCACCAAGGAAATTCAGCCTTGAGTAAATGTGCAGGAACCAGGAAGAACCTTTACCTCCCTATGATGGCAGGAACAGGTGGAGAGAAAATGCCTTTAAGGAACTGGAGAAAACAACTCTCTTGGTATATTTAAGACATTAAATATACAAGAGAAGTGTGTAGGCACAGTCCAGTGGGGGTGACTCAGGCACCCAACATCACACACAAGCCTTAAAGACAGAGTAGAAAAAATGTTTTAAAGAAATATTTCATGAAAACTTCCATTATTGAAGAGTCCCATATGATTTAACAGGGATTCTAAAATATTCTGTTCTAAAAGCCTATAGAATTTAAAAGAAAACCTTGCTTTAGATTTCTATGAGATGGCTTCAAACAACATATAGCAAAGTTATTATTTTCTTTTAAAGTCTAACTTTTCCACAAGGATTGTAACAATTTTCTTCAGTCATTTCATAAGAACAAAGGAGAAAGTCACAGATTCAAGGAGGATATCTGAAATAATTTTTTAACTCAGTTGATTTCATAGAATACTCAATGAAATATGATGGCTTCAAGGCCTACTTCTCCCTCTACCAATAGAGTTTTTATATTAGATATATACAATAGCTCTATAATGGCTCATATTGTTTATTCCCTTACTTATATAGTTAATTCACATATTATAATTTATACCCCACTCCTGAGCCTTACTCTCTTTACCATTGTTGTTGTAGCCAAACATAGAGTGCATTAAAAATTCACAAAGGCTTTACAAAAAATTCTTTAAGTGCAGCTATATCCCATTCCAACAACATATTTTCAGCCATATTTCCCCATGGATATCTCCATGGAAAAAAATAGCATTGCCCAGAATACCCTCAAGAATAAACATCTCTAACTAATGAATTTTTTCAGAATGGCAGTAACTTTTAATAACAAACAATCAAATCAATGCTTTTTTCCTAACATTTACAGGAAAGGGTGGCCACAGCCAACCGCTCTGACCTTGGGCCATCCCTTTGACCTATTTCTTCATCTTCAGATAAAAAAAGTTCCTCCCTTTTTCCATGCCAATTGAGATGGTCCTGACCACCAAAACTGGGATGCTAGTCTCGAATGAAAGGCTATAAGGTATGTCTACACTGCAATTAAAAACCGGTGGCTGGACCCGGTGGGATGGTTCCAGAGCTCAGGCTGCAGTCTGAGCCCAAACGTCTACATTGCAATTAAAGAGCCCGTTAGTCCGAGCCCTGCAAGCCCAAGTCAGCTGGCATGGACCAGCCGCAGTTGCCTCGTTGGGAAGTGGCTGTCCAAGTTAAAAAATACCACCACCAATATGTGACAGATGCTCTCTCTGACCAGGTAATATGCTCTGGTTTGTCCTCTTCACCTTCAATTGAATCCTTCCTTACTTTTGGTTCACATTTATGCTGGACCTTCGATCATAATGGCCAAAGAACCCTCCACCAAATACCACATTTGACAACACTGAGAAAATATGAGGATTAAAAAACCTCACTCCTATTAACTAAATCACTCCTGCCTAAAAAGACAAGGTATCACATTGGCTAGTAGCAAGCAACTCTACAACCCCAAAACTAAAAGCGTGCGCTGGCCTACCTCACACCCCTCTGTCCTTCCATTTACTGTGTTCATACTGAAACTGAGCCATGTCAGTGTCTGACAGCTGGCAAATCCTCCTGGTTTGTATTCTATGAGCTACAAACCACATCTGCTTGGCAGAGTCAGAATCATAACTTTTGCTGGGAGCTGAAAGAAAATAAACACAAGTGGTTCAACCTGTCTCCTAAAACAGCCTGTAACACAGTTTAAGCTCTCTCACAGATTTGCCATTCTTCTGACCTCATCCTCAATCCTGCTTTTCCCACAACTGCTATTCTCATGATGCCCTCTGCGCTTGGAACATACACGCTAAAACCTGCATTATTATTTTGAGTAGGTGTCTGGTGGGCCCAACAGAACTGCTTTCCTTCCCCAAAGTTTTCAGGAGTCCCTGGTGCTGGGAGGCTGGTGTCTGCTTGGGACGTCCCAAAGTTTCACAGGAATTACTGTTATTTGCATTGCAGTACTGTATCACCTAGGGACACCAAGCATAGGCCAAGACCCCATTGTGTACAAATGCATAACTGCTGGCTTTCTATGAAAATGGTCATTGTAGGCATGCTTTCTGTCTATATTTCCGTCTTATATATTTCTGCACTTCAATATCGTGTCCTGGCTTTCTTTCCCCAAAACCACTGACTTGTACTCAAAAAAGCCACAAGATGACCACAAATGGTATAAGGCACTTAACTAGTGGCTGCTTTCTGTTGTGTGACATCTGCAGAGCAGCACCTTCGACTGTACTTCAACTGTAAGCTCTCTGAGGGCAAGAACTGTTTTGTGTGTGTTTACACAAGAGGGTCCTGGCACATGATTGGCTCCTAGATGCTACCACAATACAAATAATTAATACTTGAGCCATTTTCATGTGCAAAAATGAATCAACACCACAAATTCTCCAGTGGTGGGGGGGGGTCATGTCAAGTGCTATCACCAAGAGTATAATTGGACAGCTACTACCAGAGTAAAAAAAAGGCTGAACAGAGCATTTTGCTAAGCCAATACATGCAAGTAGGAACAGTATACCTCACCACAATGCAATTTCATGAGCTACTGCTGTGTGTTCACAGGCAAGATTCAGGATCAGTAAGTGTTCATCTGTGTCTCAGCTTTTATCAATGTGTGTAGAAAACGGACTTTTTATAGTTGGTATAGTAGGAACTTCTAGGGATTTCAGTTAGTTATCATACAGTATTTGTTACACAGACCATAAATAAGATTTTCAAAGCAAGCAAAAAGCTTGGCTTAACAAAGCATATGTTTTCTTTTTAGTTTTAATGGACCTTCCCTATTACATAGGACACAAAAAAGATAATGTCTTACCAATAATTTCCTTTCTGCTAGCAGTCTCTCTCACAGTACTGGGCATCTGGGCTGCTCCCCTCTTCTCTGCAGCTCACAGAGGCAGATCAAAGTCTTGGCACCTATGGCTACACCCCCCTCTACTTCCACTCGCCACCAGATGAGTTATTCCAAAGCTGTAGAAACTTGTATAACAATATGAGTAACAAATATTCCAGAGGTAACTAGACCAACTATGTACAGTGGTCCAAAAACCAGTCACACAGTAAAGAGCCCGCTCAGCATCTGACTTTTTGGATCATAAGCCTTTCAGGGTGGGTAGAATTGTGGGAGACACTGCTAGCAGAAAGGAAATTATTTGTAAGAAATTTTCCATTGTGCAGCCCAGCATCTCCCACAATTCTGGTTGCCTGGGAAGTAATTAGCAGTGAACAAAGGTACTGAAGGTTATAGAAAAGGTCAGAAAAAGGAGAAAAATGGAATCCCTCCCCATTTACAAGATTTGCTCAAAGGGCAATATTATTTCTGGGCCACCACTTGCAGCACCTTCCTGCCAAAAGAAGCCTCTACAGATAGGAAATCCACCTTATAGTGCTTGATAAAGGTAATACCAGTTGGTCACATGGCTACCTCACAAATTTCTGATGTGGATGCATTTGCTCTTTCTGCCCACAAGGTTGTCAGGGTGCATGGAGGGTGCACTGTCCCCTTTCAGAACTAGAATTTCAAGCCTTGTATGCCTTCACAATGCATAGCCTAAGGCGTCTAACAATGGAAGTCTTGAAAGTTCTGAGTACTTGACATTATGTGGGAGAGGATATGAATAGGGAACCTGACCTCCTTATGGATTCTGTATATTTAAAGGTAGATTTTCAGAGTTCTTCTGACATTTAACATGTACTACCTCTTTTCAGTGGCATATTGTAGCTTCAGATAGAATGAAGGGAGAATCTGTTGGGGGGAACATGGAAGGAAGAGTTTGCTTTAGGAATAAATTATTCTGAGTTCTAAGCACCATCTTGTCCTTGTGGAACACACAGTAGGGCTCTTGCAAAGACAGGGCTGCCAGCTCTGACAGTTGCCTGGCAGACATGATGGATATCAGAAAGCAAGTTTTGATGGACAAGTAGAATGCTGACACTGATGTCAGTGGTTCGAAGGGAAGACTTCTTAGGATTCTCAACACAAGGGGTAGGTTCCATTTTGGAACGTGTCCTGACTGCTGGCTTGGCTAATGAGACTGCTCTAAGAAATCTGGCTACCTGGGGGCTCTCTGCCACGGAATCCAGAGATCATGCAAAGATCATACTAACAACAGTGAACACCTGACACGGTGCTGGGTTGGAGACCTTTGTCGAAGTCTTCTTGGAGAAAGTCCCAAATAGCCCAAATTCCTGGATTCCTGGGATGTATCTTATATTTCCGGCAATAAGCACAGAACCTTATCTAGATAGAGGAGTATGCTTTTAGTGCCAATAGTCTTCTAGATGAAAGTAGTGTCTGGATGACTTTAGAGGACAGACCCAGCAATAATAGTGCTTACCTTTCAATAGCCAGGTCATTAGATGTAGCCAGTTCAGGTGCAGATGATGACAAGGCACTTGTGAGAGGCTGTCCTGCCACTGTGGAAGTTGTAGCGGAGGTCCTATTTTAAGCTCTATCGGGTCTGAAAACCAGGGTTCTCCCCAGCCAACATTGGGTTATCAGTCTCACTGTTGCCTGCTCTCTATTTTCTGGACCAGCTTCCTTAGTAATGGAAAGGGAGAAAACAATGTAAGAGACCTTGCAGCCATCTATGCAACAGGGCATCTGTCCCCATGGATCTGGGGTCCACCTCTCTGGTGAAGTATTTTGATCTCTTCACACTCATATGGTTCACAAATAGGTTGACTGAAGGAAGACCAAATGTTTGGATGATTAACTTGAAGACCTCCGGATACAGGCGCCACCTGGGGCTGTTGACCTTGTGCTTGCTGAAAGACAGTCTGCCTTTTGGTTCAGGTCTCCTTTTATGTGAATCACTCTGAGGGATAAGAGAAAGTGCTCCACTCATCAGATGATTTCCATTACTTCTGCATGTAGCACTTGGCTCCTTGTTCCCTCTTGGTCATTCACATATGCAACTGTGGTCATGCTGTCTGACTGAATCAGGATGTGGTTCCCCTCTAGACTGGATTGGAACCATCGCAGCACCAACGTAACTGCTCATAGTTCTAGGAGGTTTATGCTTCAAGTCCTTTCCTCCGGGCTCCAAATGCCATGAGCTTCTTTGGGACCCCAAGCATGCTCCCCAGACCTCCAAGCTGGCGTCAGTTGTAAGAACTAGAGGATCTGGAAGACATATGGGCTTACCTTTGCAGACATTACCCTGGGTTGACCACCATTTTAAGAAGCTCAGCCTCTGCTTTGGGACTTTTATGTGATTCTTCATGTGTTCCAGTGAGTGGTCCCACACCTTTAAGATGAAGCCTTGAAGGTGCCTGACGCATGACTGTGCCCAGGGAGTGATCCCTACGCATGAGATGGATATGTCTTTGCTACTGAGGTGTCTACGTCCACTGCTAGGTGAGTTATTTTGGTGGACTGAGTCAAGGAGCTTTTCTTGACATTAATAACAAAGCCATGCACCTGCAGCAGATGCCGAGTCAGAGATGTCTCTCTGTACGCTGTTGCTGGGGTTGGAGCTCTCATGAAGACATTGTCCAGGAAGGGATACAGGTAGTTTTCCTGGTGACCTAAATCTGGTAAAATGATTACCACCATCATCTTTGTGAAGAACTTGGGGGCAGAGTAGAGGCCAAATAGGAGGGTCCAGATAACGCTGAAAGCAAAGTTCAGAAATCTGCAGTGGCAAGGTTTGATAGGAATATGGAGAGATGCAGCCACCAGATTGACTTCTCTCGGATGTCAGAAAATTCCCCTGGTGGAGGCCAGGATCTCTATCTGGAACTATCTATCTGTGTCTGATGAAGTGGGTATTCACCCATGAAAGCTTATGCTCCAATACATTTGTTAGTCTATAAGGTGCTACGGGACTCTTTTGTTGCTTTTTATCTGGAACTTTGTTTTTTTCATCCACTTGTTCAATCTTTTGAGATTGAGAATGGCTCAGACTGTTACCCATGTGCTTTGGAAAAGTGAAGATCGATTCTCAGGATTCTATTATATCATCTGAGGGAACACGCTCTATTGCTTCCATAGCCAAAAGATCAGATACCTCGTTCTGGACTGAATTGCAGTTTATGGAGTCGTTGAAGACAGGGTACTGGTTGAAAAATGGATGGGATGAGTCCCATAACTTGAGGGAGTATCCCTGATTCACTATATCCCTCTACATAGTTGATGTACCCTATTCATCCACGAAATGGGAAATTCTGTCCCCACACACAGCTTCAACTTTGAGCACAGGCCCATGTGGTCTTTGTCATAAAGAGACTTGGGCGGCGGGGGGGGGGGGGGGAGGGGGCGGGCGGCGTTCCCTCTGGACTTTCTCCCAAATTTCAGTTCCATAGCTTTCCTTTGGAAAACTTGCTGACCCTTTGCTGGTATCTCTGAGAGGATGAAGGCCACAAGAAGCATCTCCGTCTGAAGGCCAATCTGTACTCTTTCCTGAAGGTATTATGTGGTATCAGGAGAGACTGTTTGGATTTTGCCACAGTGTCTGCTGCTAACTTGCATAGCTTTTCCCCGAAAAGAAGAGAGCCTGTAGATTTGGCAGAGCATAGAACCTGCTTTGAGTGGAGATCTGCTTTCCAGGGTTGGAGCCATAGGTGGAGCCTTGTTACTGAGTTGTAGGTCATGGCTCTGGCAGCGAATCTCATTGCATCTATTGATTCATTAGCTATGAATGTTGTCGCCAGGGAAACTTTCTTTAAAATAGAGCTGATATTAGGGTGATCTCTACCTGCCAGTAGAGAGATGCCCTTGCAAAGCAGATAGCTGCTAGGGATGCCCTAAGGGTGGCTCCCCTTTGAGAGTGGCCTCCATTTTTCTAGCCTTGGAGTTCTTAGGGTAGAACACCTCCTCTGAGGGGATAACCATATCTATTACCAGGGACGCTGCAGCAGTGTCCACCTTTTGGTATCTCTGCAATAGGATCCTTTAGTTCCTGAATCTTATAGAACCTGAGGTCTTTTTTGTTAATGTGCTTGCCTTTATCAGGGTTCTCCCATTCACCCCTCATCACTTCCTCAAAGAAGGGGTATAGATGAATCACAGCCTCAAGGGAGGATTTTGAGGGAAGGAATTTACTCTGGCACTTACTCTCAGGAGTCTGTTCAGGTGAATCTGAATAGAGCACACAACTTGGCTTCAACGGCCTCGTATTTCTCAGGTGGAAAAAAAAATCTCTGCTGAATTTTCTCTAATCCTGTTCAGATTCAGAGTCCAACAATCTGCTGTCCTCAGTGGAGGAGGAAGGAAGAAGGGTCACAGGAGTAGTACCTCCTGGACCGGTTTCACTTTTCCCTTCAATTTTCATCCTCAATTTTTTTGGGGGGGGGGGGGGGCAGCACATTGAGAGTGTATGAGCTGTTACAGCTTTGGTGAGGTTTTTTTTTTTTTTAAGCTAGCCTTCCTTACGGCCCGAAGTCCTTTCACAAGCTCTCTCACTGAGTCCTCCCTGATGGGTCCCATTTACCCAGGGATGAGGGAGAGATATGATGGCACTGTCCCCTGGCCAAATTGGGAAGAGCTATTTATGAGGCCTACTTCCTTTCCCAGAGCGCTCTTGAAGATCGTGGGGGAATTTGTGACCCCACAAGTCTTCTCTGTTCTCCAGGGGTCCTTTGGGACATACCCCCCAAATCAGCTGGCTGGTGTACTCATCTGTAGAGCCTCTCCCTGAACTACTCAGTGACCTCTGGTCTATTTTCCTCAAGTTGGAGTTGCAGATGCTTTGGTGGGTAAGGGTCCCATGTAGCCCTGGAACCTAATGGAGTTAGGGACAGAAGTTTGGGCACAACTCACCATCTGCCAAGCCCGGGAAGGTTGTCCCATAGATGGAGCACTTCCTAAATTGTGTTTGGTGCTTTTTAGGCTGCTCTGCCATACCAGAGAAGTGCAGAGTAGCCAGCAAGGAGGCACTGAAGCAGAGGTTCAGGGTGGTTTAAGTCACCAGGATGAAAACTGACAAGGAGGAGGAAGAGGCTGGAGAGGGAAAACACTCATCACACTGCTCCAAAAATAGCCAGGAAAAGCTCCCTTGAAAAGCAGAAGATAGGTGGGAGCTACCCTGGTCCACACACTGCCACTCAGGCAGAGAATCTAGTGGCAAGCAGGAGAAGAGGCATGGCCAGAGCACACAGGACGAAGACTTGATCTGTCTGCAGAGAGGAAGGGAGCAGCCCAGATGTCTAGAATTGTGGTAGATGTGGTCCTGAACAATTAACAACCAATATACTTGCCTTCTAGAGCTCACATTTACTGGAGTTTCAGAGTAGCAGCCGTGTTAGTCTGTATCCGCAAAAAGAAGAACAGGAGGACTTGTGGCACCTTAGAGACTAACAAATTTATTAGAGCATGGAGGCCCCAGCGAGGAGGCTCCATGCTCTAATAAATTTGTTAGTCTCTAAGGTGCCACAAGTCCTCCTGTTCTTCTATTTACTGGAGTGGTGTCCTTTTAACTTATTGCCATTCTGCCATATATACCTATAGATCAGGGCAATTCTGACCTTAATATCCTCAAGCCAAGACAATTTGCATATATGGACATAGGGGATTATACAGTACTGGTGCAGTCAAAGCCAAGGGTAAAGTCAGCAGGTGAAGAATGCAAGTTGATCTTTTCTTTTGGACTCAAAAGAATTAGGCTCCACAGGTACCAACTTGTGAAAGGTCAGATAGTCTAAAGTCACCATGTGTGGAAATTGAATTAGAGTCATGTGAGGTAGCTTTACTAACATTTTGGCAGTAAACTATTACTTGACAGAAAACTGAAATGTTAAAAATCCAGGTGCAGATGGAAGGGGACTCCTTTAATAGTGCAATCAGCATATTATAAATCAGAATATGGTACAGCAAAGCTGAGGGTCACTAGGAGAACTAGTTTTATTCACGAAACCAGCTACGGCTGGTTATATTTTCTAAATATATCCCTAAAAGCACAGTGACATCTAGAAAAGCTAAGCATGAAAAAGAAAAGATTGTTCCCCTGTTATAGATGACACCATTTTTCTCAGTGATCTATGAAAAACATTCTTTTTCAAGCAGCCATTTGGAAAGATCTGCTGAAACCTCAACTGATTATTTGTTTCCCATTCAAAATTTGGGATCTGTTCTTAAGTGGGAGAAAAAAAGAGGGATACATTTTATCAGTGGATTTAGGGGTAAAAAACAGAATGTATGAGACAACAAGATTGTGCAAATAAATATTCATTGCTTTAGTATTTAAGAATTATTGTTTACTAGGACATTTAGTTTTTTAATCATTGTTACAGCTTTAATATAGTTTTACTTGTGACCACTCCCAACTAGTGAAAGTAATGTACACTGATCCCAGATTATTGCACCAAAAAAAACATTGGCAGTATGCCATTCTTCAAAATAAACCTTTTCTTAAATGAGCAATTATGAAGCAATTTGTGCAATTAAAATACCACTGAATGTTACAAATGGTTTCTATAACACAAAATAAATATATTGTTAAAGACAAACTAAATACAATTACTTTTATTCAACCAAAACCCAACATGAAATATTTTAGAAAATGGCAAATATCCCAATATTTGCAGGAGTTATCTACAATCCAGTTGTTTTTTTTATCATCACTATAATCTCATTTTCCCCTAAAAAATTATCATCTTGACAAGAAAGACAAACTGATAAAAACACTGCATCTATTATTAGGCATTTTCTTTTTATATAGTGTTCCAGCTTCACCTCTTTTCTATTTCAGTAGCAAATGCTTATTCTATAAATATAGACTTTTGTATAATGTGCTTTGTTTTCCCATTATTGTGCTGATTTAAGACTATAATAAACTGTTTGTATGAATAATTTCAAAGCATTTTAGGATCTTTTTAGTTATACTTCATGTGAGCACAGTCTTTTATTTCTCTTTCATTAAATATCAAAACTGGATTTTTTTCCCCCCCATCATTGTTTCTACATGTCAATGACAATATTTAAAAAGGTATCTGGTACTTATTGCTTATCAGAATATTATGAGGAAAAGCTATTCACAAAAATTACTTGTTATACAGCAGACTGGGAAAAGCCAAATAGTATGTGTTAAGAAAATATCAAAATAGTATGAAAAACTTCAGATCATTTTGGTCTTGATGTTCATAGTGCTATTAGAAAAAAAGTTAAGGCGAGTAAAAGCCAAATAATATCGATTCCAACTCTTAGTTGAAGAAATTCTGAAGTGAGCTTCATTGAATATAATTTTAAGATTTAATTTAACAAAGTATCATTGAGGCAACAAGTGGCAGATGTATATTTAAACTCACAATTTAACATTAGTATTATACAATTATAAACTTAAAAATCTGAAATTCTCAGACTCCTCTAAATCATCGGTATTTTTCAGCATGTTGCTACATGTCATTTAGTCTTAACAGTACAAAATGAAATCAACATTTGATTTTCATTTAAACAAAAATGAACCTCATCTGCACCTCATCTTAAAGTTCTGAAGCAGCATTTTCAGCTTTTACAAAAAAATTACTATAAATTACATATTCTAATAAACCTTCCCCAGGAATTAAGAGATCCAGCATGAAATTCCTATATTTTAATTGACAATGTATACTAACATACACCTGCATTTACATTTGCAAAAATTTGCAGTTAGTATTAATTTGGCCTAGGCAATGGTAGTAAAGTGCAAAGTATTTGGTATAATGTCTAATGATTATATTTTTCTTCTGTGGGAAATGAGTGACTGAGCCTGGATCTTCCATTGACAGATATAGTATTTGATGGAGCAGCAACCTAGGAGAAAAGAAAAACATCATCACATTGCTGAAATAGAAATATTTGTCCAATTTTAATGAATTTTCCCTGTAATATTTTATTCAGTACTAGCTTACAAATGCAGCAATCGTTTTTTTGAAGTTCAATCAAGTTATAAATTACCTTTGTGCAATTTTAAAAATCAGATATTTACTACTTGGAGAGCATGTACACTTTGGTAGGCATTAAGGGTGAAACAACTCTTCACAAACTGCACACTTAATACAATTATCGAATGTGCCTGGAGCTCTGCTGCCATCTCAAAAGAAAAACGTGAAAAGCAATGTATTCACTGAATACATCCACATTTTCTTTTAGTCAAGTACACATTAGAACTGATTCCAGATATAATTCTTGATTTAAATCTGTTCCGTGACACTGCAATGAATTTTTTACTAAGTGGTAAAGCTTTACTAGATGATAAACCTGTTAATTTAAGACATTCAGGACCCTTTTTTCCAACAGCGCTGAATATACCATCTCCAACTGAAGTCAGTGGGAGCCGTGGGTGCTCTGTGATCCTGAAAATCAGGCCCTAAGATTAGATACCACTGAAAAGATCTTCAACAGAGTTTACTAGCACAATGAAAATATTCTGAAGAGAGAAAAATTGTTTAAAAACAACCTCATTTGACCCATTTAGATTAGTAATTACTGAAGGCTCCATTCAAAAGAAAAGATCCACGGCACAAAAGGCCACAGATCTTGGCTCTGCACTCTGGCAAGTTATTAAGGGGGAAAAAAAGACTTGGCTAGCGATGGTAGCATTTTTGTCTGGTTTCTTGAATGCCTCCCTTACAGAGCTGCATCAGGGAAGGGGGATGGCAAGCACCTGACAGACCTTTTACCCAATTTAGTAGGACCAAATAGTAGCCAGTCATCACTCACAGAACCAGTTAATGGAAGCTATGAGTTAATTTACTTAAAATGCTTTTCCCAACCGGGATCACTGACTATCTGGATACTTATACCCTGCTTACAAAAGGTGTTTTATTTCTCCATTGATTACAATATGCCCTGTTCTCAATTTTAAGCTTTTAATAAAAACATTGCCTGAATTCATCAGCACAAGAGGCCTAAAAATAAAGTTGATGCCACACTTTCTCTCCCCAGGCCCCCCCATCATATGTCACCTTCCCTTTATTTGTTACGAAGAAAACAGTGCAGTGGTTAGCATTTTACACATTTAGAGTTTCAAGTGTCCTTATATTTGAACAGACTTCATGACATTCTCATGTGCCACTACGCTGTAGAATGCTTTAGGTATGGTTTAGGTTCCTTCACTCAATTCTTCAAGTTCTCCCTGAAAACACACATCTTCTACAACATCCATAAAAATGCTGTTCTATTTCAATATTTCACTATTTTAGAAAAACTTTCAAATTCAGTTACTCTGAAAGACTCGTCTGATATTTTTCTGTCCTTTAGATTTGACACTCCCTGCCTGAGGAGTTGACAAACTTCTCTACTGGTACAAAGTTGGCCAAGGAAAGTACATAAAATCAAAATGTTATGGAACTCCTTGCTAACCTTTTTCCAGCTTTCCATCTATGCTTGATGTGTTTCTTGAATTCTGAAGAGCACTTTATCAATCTTGTTTTTCCAAATAAGTTATCGGGTATTATGGCAAGTATTACAAACAGGTTTTACATATTTTTGATATTTTAATATTTTATCCACTTTTTTTAAACATTGTATTTTCAGTTTCAATATTGTTCACAATGCAAATATGTAACAATAATCAGAAAGCTACATCATAAAAATCAGGCATGTTTCTTCTACATCAGATAGATCCAACTTCATCAAATCTCCAGAAGATTTAACGTTTGATTAATCTCATCCACTGTCCTTAAATGATTTGTAACTGGCTGACAACTAGTTCACTGCAATATAGCTTCTAACTGTGCACCACCCTGACAGCACACTGGACTGACTGACTGACTGATCATGCTGACTTTCCACTTGTGACCATTCTGGGGAAGCAGGACTATTCAATCTGTGTGGAGAAGGTGGGAGGCTTGGGAAACTCAAATTCCGTTGCCACACTTCTGTTGAGAGAGGTTTTCCATGTAATGTAAGCTGTTTGGGTGCCAAAATATAGACACCCACAGAACCCGTGTTCTCCTGAATATGGTTCTAAGGAATCAAAGACTTCTATAAAATAATTGCTTAGGAATAGGGATTTTTGGAGGGCTTGGGTAGGTGGGTAACAAAGCTCTGGATCTTCAAAAGAGATAGGGTTCTGCAGTAACAGGTCATACTTCAGCATGCTGGTGGAAGACAAAAAACTGGGGTTGAGGACAGAAAGATACAAATGAGAAGGTCTATCAAACCAAGCCAGAGTATTTTTAAAGGTTTCTAATTAACAATACTGTTTTAAAAGGTAGATCTCCAAATATCATATAACTGAGGGAAATAAGTTGAAACTATGGAATGATCTGACTTATTAAAAACACAGTATATTTATTCTGCAAAATAATTTAAACAGAATGTTCTTCTGAGGTGTCAGATTGTTCATGGTAACTATAAAAAACAACCGTACTTTAAGCAACCCATTTATCTCCAGTCATTTGAGTATTAAATAATAGAGCAGGCTAATTCATGTTTTTATCCTTTACATCAGTGATTTCTTTTATATTATTTCATTGTTTTTAATTATTAAAAAGCATTTACTAAGTATATATCACTATAATATCTCGGCTCACAAATAGAATGAATTACAACTACTCATACTATTATTTTTGATTAAGTATTGTGGTTTACATTTAAGGAATCATTTTTCTTATGTAGTGTTGCATTCTAGAAACAGGAAAATATCAGCACTTATTTCAGTAAGATGCATACTTAATTCTCTCTGAAATTACTGGCGACAAAACACTTACAAATATTGTATGAAAAATGAGATCGTTCTAGCTAATGAAACCAAAAAGCAGACAGAAGTTTTAAAATATAAAAAGAATTACGTGTGTATATAGTGTCGACAATCGATAGGAAATTAATCTTTACAACTTCTGCATGTGTACTGTTGGCAGAAGGTTGTAGCTGATTTAGCTCTTGTTCTTAAAACCATCCCTGTTCAGAAAAGCATTTAAATAGATGTATATGTTTGAGTGCTTTGCTAAACAGAGATAAGCACATGCTTATGTGTTTTGCTGAAGTGGAGCCTTAATAATTAATTTTAATATAAAATTTATTTCAGAAACATAATATTTTTCCTAATTGAAAAAACAAGCTTCTTCCATGTACATTTACAAATCTGCTTTGGTACAACTAAAAAAAACACTTTCAGGAGACTCCCTTGTCATGATTAGTTCCAGGACTGATTGCTTTTAGGCATTAATTTGGTAATTTTGAAATAAGCACTGTAAGTCCATTGTTACTGATGAGATGATGAAAACTCACCCTTTTTAATTTGGCAGCAGCTTCTCCAGAGCGGATAGCAGCCAGCAGACTCTGGTGGATCTGTTCTGGGTCAGAGCTCTGGAACGTTAAAGCAGTTTCTCTCTCAAAAACAGAAGTTGGGTGGTCAGCTGAAGATTGCACCTGGCTGTTTTGTTCACTGTTTGTACAGTTATTTTTCTATTTGGGGGGGGGGGAGGAAGAGGGGAAATCAAAGCATTTCATTTGAGTGAGGTAATAAATGGATATCTGAAGCAGTCTGGCCAAATATTACAGCACCGAACCCTCATTCTGCATTTTGCTTCATGCAAGATTTCTGGGAACAACCTTAATTTTGTACTTTCACTTTGCAAGTAATTTATGATGTGATGTGATGTGATAGCACCCAGCTGAGGGTGCCATAAAATAGCATCTGGGAATTACACCTGGGTTTTGAACAAGTTATAGGCCAGAAGGGATTTAAGGAACTTTTTTACTGTTAAAAATGCGGAATATTCTCCCCAAGATGTCTATAAAATTCTCCACATAATCATCTCATGTAGTTTAATTAATATCAAACAAATTTATTTCTATGCCTGCAAGTTCCTTATTAGGACTACAAAAGCCCTTAGGAAATAGACAGTTACTGCTTTACCACAAGATGAATGATATAAGATTTCCAGGAATATTCACACAGTTGCATCTGAATTCATACTCTCAACTTAATCATACAAAGATACAGATGCCAGCAGGGCTAGAATTAGGCCACTGCATAGTATGGATGCCTCTCCCAAGCTGCCCACTTGCTCTCTGAAATCTCAGCTTCTACTTTATGCAAATATAGCTGTTACTGTTGGGAAAAAAATAAAATAAAACACCTTCAAAATGTGAACTGAATGCAACTGATGCAGTGAGATCTGCCTGAATTTGCAGAATATATGAAACAATAGCACAAATGTATGAACTTCCCCATTCATCTGAGTAGGTGTTAC
Organism: Chrysemys picta bellii; assembly: GCF_011386835.1. Lineage (NCBI taxonomy): Eukaryota > Metazoa > Chordata > Testudines > Emydidae > Chrysemys > Chrysemys picta. The sequence goes on from NC_088801.1 coordinate 35,020,039, forward strand.
AGGCCAATTATGATACTTTAAATGTCAATGTTGATAAATGTTTCATTACTCATTAAAACGTTTAAAAAAATACTATGATGAGCTACACAATTTACTCTGAGTGACAGCTCATTTTGGGGCCATAAGTGGGTAGACTTGGGAGAGGACCACTGCTCCTTCCCCGCCACTCAAGAGTACCCAAGTCCAAGGTGCACAAATAGGGCATTTGATTCTGTGAGGGAGCTGAGCCCAGGAAGCATGCGTGATCCTACTTTGAATATCTGCACAATCTACTAACATTAGTATCTCACTGTAGCATCTAAAGTGAATAGATATTATACAGGGTAAACTTTTGAAGAGTTCCACTAACTCTACTTTTCCAATTCAACCCCTGGATGCCAGTCAGGTTACATAATACTGTTGACTTGTGCTAGTCATACCAGAAGATAATCTGCAGCCTTACACATATCCTGTTTCAATGTCCCTCAATCGATTATTCTGGGACATCACTTAAAATCTAAGTAAAAACAGTTTTACACATGGTACTTTTTTAAAAACAAAATGAACAACTCTGAATAGGAAAATAGATATGCATAGATAAACCAGATCCAATTATCTTTTCTTTGCTTATAAGTTTAAGAGACATTATTAATTATGGCAAGACAGAATTATTTCTCAGCATTTTCAATTTTGCAGAAAAATTTCATTTAATAAAAGTATCCTCTATAAACACCGTACAAGACAACATTACTTCTTTTTCTTATATTCCATTGAAATGTTGTACATGGTGCTGTTACAGCAGAATGTACCACTAGATGTTTATATGTTGTTATTAATCCAAAGCCTACTAATATTTGTGAACTATTCAAAGAAGGGACAGAGTGAATCTCACTCTTCTGTGAAAGATACAATGATTAATGTCCAAAAATATTAAATTTTGTAAAACTTACCTTATCTATCATATTATGTTGTGAATCTCCTGTTAAGGTCTGTAAAAACTGGTTCTTCACATCTCCTGTGGAAGTTGCTGAGGATAGTTCAACAGGCGATTTCTCTTTTGATGGCTGGCTACTGATGGCATGTGGTTTACTGAATGACTGTGATCTTTTGATTGCCGATGAAACAGCAAGAGCAAAGGGGGATGGCCTAGAACTGGAATATGGTTTTGGAACTGCAAAAGTTCTCAGAGTTCTTAAGTTCAATGTTGCTGGCTGACAGGAGGGAAAACTCAAAGGTTTAGCAGTTTTGATAGAAGTGGAAGTGTCAATTTTTTTCTCATTATTAACCTCATCTTCATTTAATTGAACAGGGAAATGATGTGTTTTATGTAAAGGAAAAAAAGACTGATCTGATGATGGCAATTTTTTCTCTCTCTCTGTATTCGTAGCCTCTCTTTGAGTAGGACTAGTAGCAACACTGACACTTCTGGCAATTGCAGATGTTACATAATGACCTGAAGCCCTTCTTTGCATCTGTAAGTAAAAAGAACTAGGTTTCATTGTAGGACTGAAAACACTTGATTTTTCTTGAGTCTCAGGTGAAGAATTTGTGTTACCTGAGCTTAGCATCAATGGAGTTATGCCATTGCCTATATTGGGTTTGGAAGCCTCTGTTTCTATTTGCTTGCTTTCAGTAGTAACCCCAAGGTCAGAAGTTGAGACACTGTCAGTAATTTTGTTAGTTTTGTGCAGCTGATCATTCACTGCTAAAGCAGGTTCATATTTTAAACCAGACTCTGACTGACTTGTATTTTTTGAAACCCAAAGAATTTCAGTTTGCACTCCAAATTCTTTTGAATTCTCTGACTGTGGGGACATTTCCAAGGTGACTCCATCCTGATCCTTAATGTCTGACACAGCATCTGACTCACAACCTTTCAATATTTCCAAGGATTTTGGAGGCACTATTTTATAAGTAGTCATTCCAATTTTGGGGATATATTCTCTTGTAATTTCATTAGAGGGTTTAGGTTTAGGTTTGAAGTCTTGTCTATAAAGTGGGTAACCTTTAATAGGAGAACTAATTGCACTTTTTGGAGCTCTCTCTGATGGGGTAAGACCACTGTCAGTATCATATATATTACTTTGATTTTCTATGGGAATTGCTTTGTCATCCGCAGCTTCTTGTCTCTGATGGTTGAATTCTGTTGAAACTTCTACAGACTCTTGCGCCTTGTTCATCAACTGCAAAGGTGGACTGTCTATATCCAAATTCTGCATGTGGGCTACTCCTTTGAAGGTAGATGATTCACAGTCTTGAAGGACAATCATTTCACTTACTGTAGTCCTGCCAAAACTATTATCAGATGGAGTTGTCTGAATTGCAATATCCTGAGTTTTTACTATCTCCATGTTCGTTTGATTTAGCTTCCGATTTTGTATCCCTAGATTCACTTGAGGATTATCATCCTGATTTGTAGAGATGTCATTTTTATACTCTTGGCAGTTTGATAGTTTGTCAACTTCAAGCTTATTTTTTAATCTGACATCTGCTGTATTAATTTCTCCCATCTTATGTTGATTTTCTTTTTCTCCTGTGGTTGCTGGAAGGAATCTTGTGCCACTATGATCTTTAAAAGAAAAAATATTTCTGAACTAATATCAATATTAAACTGCCGACTTTTTTGTTTAAATCATGAAACCCAATAACCCCGTTTTCTTTAACCACTAGAAATGGTTCCTTAGAAATAATAAACTTTCCCTTTTTACACCCTTTCAAGACACTAGAAAGATACTTTAGCTTGATTAGTACTGGTAATTTTTCCAATTTAATATTAAATGAAAAATACTTTAATACTACTACCCACTGAGGCTGTTGGTGTCATGGATAGACCAGATGACCAAGCCTGTTTAGGGACCACTTAAGGTTTTGGGGCGTGGAGGTTGTCTGAATTTCATTCCATTATATATAAGGTATAGTTCAGTCTACAAACTGGTAAGGACTACTGGTCCCGTGTCTCTGCTGTTTGTGTACCTACTATATTTATTCATATAAAAAGATGTGATTTGCCAGATGTTTATAGCATTTCTACACTAATGCAGTTAAAAATATCTGAGTAACACAATTATGGCACATCTATTTTTCCAGGAGTTTATATTAAAGTGGCCTGTCTTAAATTTTGGAAATATGAATCACATCTGAGCCTTTCCAAAATTCACTTTAAAACACATTACTATAAAATTAATTATCCTAAGTTCAAATGATTAAAAAAAAATGTCTCTCCCTGATGTATTTTATGTGTCTATTAAAAATAGCAGTTTACTAGTTTTAATTTATTTGAATTATAAATATGAAAAAACAAAGATAGGATTAATAAAAACACTCACGCATGTATCTGAAGGAGTGTAACAATTTAAGATTATATATTTGCAGAATTTAATGTGTGTATTTGTTACACTACAAGGATAAAGTAATGGGTTCATGAAATCATGAAAGTAATAGCTTCTAGGGGAATGAATTATCCATTTCTAGAACTATGGAAGGGCTTTTGCTTCCCTACAAAACAACATATTTTCACAAAAATGTCATAATGCAGTTTTGTAATTAAACCTGATTTTCCTCTTAGGCAGGATATTTGTGACAAATTCAAAAATTAACATATTAGAAACCATTATTGGGATATTCTACATTGTTCTAAGCAATGTACTGCAACAATGGATTACAATGGGAACAATAAAAGTTTAATTTAATAGATTTTGTTCATAGTTCTACAGTCAGATTCATGACATGATTTACAAATAACTTGCAACACAAACAAAACACAGTTTAACTGAACATCATTTTGGTCGTTTCATTTTCTCGTCTTTATCATCAAATAGTTAATGAATATTTGCAGGAACACACCAATGTTGTCTTTAGCAGATTCACAAAATGAATTCATGATTGACAAGAGATCCTCTATGTTCTCACAGATGTGAGAAAATCTTTAACTGTTTCAGAAAATCAATAGAACTTCAGCAATCTCGGATGCATAACTGGCAATTATTTCATCAAGTTCACACATTAATTTCATCCATCTAATGCAACATACACCAGAAGTCTGAGGGCTTGTCTACACTACCTGCCGGATCAGCGGGCAGCGATCGATCCAGCAGGGGTTGATTTACCGTGTCTAGTATAGATGCAATAAATCGACCACTGAGCGCGCTCCCGTCGACTCCGGTACTCCACCAGAATGAGAAGCACAAATGGAGTTGACAGGAGGGCGTCAGCTGTCGACTTACCGCAGCAAAGACACCAAGGTAAGTCAATCTAATTACATTGACTTCAGCTACGCTATTCACGCAAAAGTGTAGACAAGCCCTGATTGTCTCTGAAGGAGCCATTATGGGCTGATAAGTCAAAAAGGTGTTGCAGTCCTTTAGAACTTACATACACAATGAAGCCACTATGGCCAACTTTGTTTATACTACACACATGAATGATGGATCCTCTTCTGTTTGTTAACAATAATCTAAAAGTAAAGTTTACTACACGTGTACTGGATTACTAAATCTTTGCATTAACACCTCAAAAACAAAATAAGCTCAAATTCAAGTTTACATCTAAACATCCTGGCAATAGCAACTTCCACAATTAATAATAATCCAACTGACATGACTTAAGGAATTTAGTTTACCATCGTTAGATGCTCTCATTCCTGTATATTTCAAACAAGGTGCCTGTCATTTCATTTGACACTATTAACCTTGAAATACATTTTTTCATCATGCCAGTAAAGCCAGAAATAGCTAATTGGGGGGACGGTGGATGAGAATTTTTTTCTTGAATGTTTTGCTCTTGCAATACCATTTGACATCATAATTTTTTGAAAAAAAAAAAAAAAATCCTGTTGCTAGCTTAGCAACATAATTCAGACCAATATAATTTCTCTCTTTTACAGAGATCATTCTTCCGCTGCAGCTGTCTGCTTTAAAGCTCTCACTCTGAAGGTTTAGCATAGAAGACACCATCCATCCAGCAGATTTATTCTAAACAGGACTTCCTTCAGAGCCTGTCAGTGCAATTTAATTGGCTGGGGAGTGCTATTAAGCAATGTGCCGGGACATCTATGTCCTGAGTCATCTGCAGTTCAATTACAATCTGTGTGCTTTTGCAATGTAAAATAAAGGGTTTCTTTTTTTTTTTTTTTTTTTTTTTTAATTACAGAAACCACAGTGTCTTACTTATTCTGAAAGTGATTTCACAATGTGAGCCATAGATTGATGTCATGAGATTCTATAACCTAGGACTGGAACAATTTCTTCTATATTTGGAACAATTTTGAAGTATCAAGACACTACTGCATTTGAATGCATAAGTAGCTTCTATTTGTATTAAATTTCTGTACTTCATAAAGTGGTTTGAGATGCTTTTGAGTATGAAAGTTCTATTAACTTGGAAACCAAAATTCTTCTCAACTTTCATTACAAGTATTTTTCTTATTTAGTCAGAATAACTCACCATAATTTTTGTTTGGATCCAATATTCCCAACTTCTTGTCATTTTCAAATGTAATTTGTTCATCGCCTATCTTACTGTGTGGTCCTCTGCAAAACAACAGCACAGTACATTATATATGCTAATATCACTCATTTCAGTAAACACACAGAAAAGATGTATGAGAACTGGCAATGTTCTCCAAAGACAGATGGAGAAAACTAATTAAATCTTTCTACCAAACACTGGAAAAATTCAACAGAGATTATTAAAAAAAAATTAGAGGAAATGCTGCTATGATACTTTACATACCACAGTGCATATGCAGTTTCTCTTTAGTGCAACTCTACGTGCATTTTTTTTAAAAAATTCCCTCCGCCAATTTATTAGGCCCCGAGTAACCTCTGCAAGTTGATGAGCACACAACTTCCAGTGAAACCACTCAAAGGTACTCAGGATCCCACAAGATCATGCTCAAAATGTTAATTTTTTTGTTGAGGTAAAAATAACCACCCAGGTAATTTTCTGGATTTTGTCCATTACATTATATATACAGTATGTTGCCTCAAAGGGGGAAAAAAAGAACTCCATACATGAATATCTTGCGATCATAAAACCACAGATGATTGAATTTGTGCATACTCTTTCCTTAAAAAAGGACAGATAACATTTTCCTTACACTTTTGAGACCTATCCTAACAATATCAAGAACAAAAGAGAAATAGGAGCACAGCATATTACTAAGCATGATATACATTCTTTTATGCTCAAAACATAAGGTCCACAGGCTGACAGAACTAAGAGCAGACCTGGGGCTGCTCTAAATACACAATAGACCAAACTGGCCCTCAATAGTCCTGGAAATTGGGGAGTTCAAGAAGTCCTAAAGCCACCTTTCCTCAGCTACACTAAGCAGAGCTTTGGTACAGCTGAGAATCAGGCACAATGTTTGTCCATGTAGAACACAAGTTTTTTTTCTCTTACCAAAAGTAGTGGCAATGAGGAAACATGATATTTTGTTAGCTAACAAGCATTATATAGTATACTGACAGAGTAGGGATTTCTGCAAGGCCCTCTTGACCCCAGACTGACTAAAAGGAATGTGGAGATCGAAATCAAAACTAGAATTGGTCAGGAATTTTTCAGCAAAAGTTTTTCCATTGGAAAATGCTGCTTTGTCAGAACCAAAATTTTTCATGGAAAAATATCAATTTCAATTAAACTTCCATCGGGACAGGATTTTCAGGTGCAGGATGGAATTTCTCGTCAGAAAGAGACCCATTCCAAAATACCCAAGAGCCTGGTTGTTAGACCACTCACCTGGGATGTGAGAGACCCAGGTTTCAGACTAGGAATTTAAACCTCTCTCATATCCCAGCTCAGTAACTGCCAGGCTACTGGCTCTTCTGGGTTGAGTCTCTCTGTGTTTTTTTCCCCCCCACAAAAAACTGAAACAGGTCTTGGGTTCAACTTGATGTAGAAAAGGAAAATTTTTGAAATCTTGAAAAGTTTAGTGGGATGGGAAAAACATGTCTCATCAAAACCCCTCACAGTATTTTGGAGGTGACTGCATGCTACAAGTTCTCAAAAGATGTTCACTCCAGTACAGTGTTAAAAAAGGCGCCTTTTTCCAATTTAAATTGGGCAGAATGGCCAACTTACTTCCCTCTGGGAACAGAGGAATAGTAGATTAAATGAATATTATGGAACTTCTCTGGCCAATCAGCTTTCATTTCCAGCAGGCACTACTTTATGATAGAAGCCTGCTAAGTCAGGCAGTTTATTATACATGCTGAAGAGCAAAGTCAGACACTGCAGAGGTATCAGAAAGGGAAAAAATGCTAAAGAAAACTGAGATATTTACATCTTTCCTAAGTAAAAGAAGAGAGAATTATCAGTGTTCTCTGAGGATAGATGGATAAAACCTGTGTGTAAAAGACAAGAAAACACAACAATGAATAAAAAAAACAAAGAGAATTATGACCATAAAAGTGGAGAGCATTTATCCAGGAAAGGCTATTCTTCCTGATCTACCCAAAATTGTCAGCATAATATTGTAGCAGTCCTTTGTGTTGTGACAGCTAACTGACCAGATTTCTAGTTTTCATACTTTGTTCAATGAAAGTGACTGTTGCTTAAATAATAATTAACAATGAAAGAACATTTTAATCTATTTGTAATTTCTATTACTATGTGAAACCTGAACATAGCTACCTTTTATTTACTAAGTGAGGAAAAGTGGGCCTAAACAGATTAGCCTGGAATGTTTATGTAGTTATGTTTTTAACCACATTTAACTATTGTGTAATGAACTTGTTATATTAGAAAAGAAAGGAAATGAGAGTTTAGAAATATTAATCTCATGCCACTTTCTTATAAATCTCTATTCTGTTCTTTCTTATGAAGAGTACTTACTTGCCATCTGTGCACATATTTTCTTGTTTTTCTTCCTTGGAACTTTGAAAGTTATCTACAGAACCACTGCCAGGAATTGAAGATGATGAAGCAGAATCATTTTTTTCAGTATCTAGTGGTACATCAGTAGAAATAAAGGAGGCAGAAATCTCTTGTGTCATAAGAGAGGTATCTGCACTTTCACTTTCCTCTTTGTACTGTATAGTCTTCTCTTCCTTTTCATTGATCTCATCCAGGCTATATTCAGAGCAAATTCCAGCTGCACTCACAGAACAATCACCCACAGTGTAAATATTAAGGGACAAAGCAAGTCTAAACATTTATAATTAAAATAGCAAACTGAAGAAAATTTTCTGAAGAAATCACACAAAACATTAAAGTCTGACTCAAAGTTTAAATTTCTACAGGATTTACGATATAGTTCCTTCCTATTCCATTAGCCATATTTCTTTATATCTGTGAATGCTACAGACAACTTTAATTTGTTTAAAATGAGTATTGAATTAATTTTTTTAAAATCTGCAGTACTTAGCAATAAACATAGTACTAGAAAAATATCAATTCTATGTTAATCAAATCTCTATTTTTTTCTGATAAATCAATTTGTTATTCTCAAATTCAGCTTTAAAAATATACAGCTTTTTAGATCAAAAGTAGTATGCCAGTCGATTTAAGAACAGATACCAGACCCAAACCTAGTCCCAATCAGATCAGTGGGTGATTTGCCACTGATTGGCATGGTACCCACCAAAGAGTTATCAAAACTTAGCTGTAATACCTTGAATTTATCAAAATTTAGCTAAAAGAGTACTCTGATATTTAGCATATAGGGTGGTTGCATATGCTACAAACAGAATTCAACAAATATGTAATGTTACATGAAATGCATTTTAAAATGTAACAGTACTTCAATTAAAATGTAACTCAACAAAAATGTGTAACTATCAATTTTGACCAAATACCATATAAAATACCATATAAGACATAATAAAATTTCCAAGGCTGGGGTGCCTAACGTTAGGCTCCTAAATAAGGCTATGCAAATAACTTATTTTCTATTTGCTGGCAGTTATTAAAAATGGGGGAAGGCAGAAATTGTTTCCGATCTACCCCAAAGTGATTATTTTATTTTTTTATTTTTTTGGCAGCAAACTGAAAAGTCAGAATTGCTTTGTTTCGGGGCAAGCAAAAACCTTCATTTTGATTTTGGGCACTTTAGTAAAGGAAATTGAAATTTGAAAATTCAGGCCTAGGTTCGCAAAACAATGGTGGCGCAGTCACCCACAATGGTGGCGCAGTCACCTTACACCCAACAGTCTAGTGCCCTAACCATCAGGCTACAGAGTTATTCTCACTGTCCCTTGCTGACCCAATAAATATTTAGGTATTTCATACCTAGTGGAACAGTTTCAACTGGAGAGACTGAAGGACCCACTCCCAAATATCCTTGGGCTTAGGGCTCTCACCTAAAATGTGGGAGACCTGAGTTCAATTCCCTGCTCCAAAGTGAGTATCTTAACCAGCTGGGTGTGAGGGGAGCATCCGGCACTGCCACCATGTGAATTTAACCTGACATTTCCAAAATTTCTTTTTTGCTGAAACAATTCGTGACACAATTTGGCTGACCTGAATCTGGATATTTCAGAAGGAAAAAAAAGTTTCACTCAGTTCTACTCCTAAATTCAAGATTAGCCATCTAAATTTCCAGAGGTGCTAAATGCCCTACGGCCCATTGACTTCCTATCACAAACCTTTCTACAATTAGATGTCAATTAGTATTTTAAAAACCATTAGTAAATAGACTTTACAATTAGCCTACTGGTTGTGTTGCTGCTTGTACTGTTTGTTATTCAAAAGATCTTAGGCTATACCTTGGAAATTTAGGAAAACAATTGTGGAATAATTATTCCAGAAGAGTTATTTTTGGTATAACTCTCCCACCCCTACCCCCATGTGCACATGCACACACACTTACACTTATTCATTCCAAAAAGAACTATTCCAGAATAGCTATTTTGGAAAATTTACAAGTATAGACAATCTCTAAATAAATGAAGGCTATAAGAATGGTGACAAAATAGCAGCTGGGAGCTAAGGGGGAAGTAACTAGTGGTGGAAAAAGTGAATCACAAGGATCCTGGCACATGCCTTTCTTAAAGATCAGGGAGAAATCACAAATTGCCCTTCCTCAACTAGCAGACTAACACCACCACAGGCTGGACAGCATGTTACCTAGTATTATTACAGATTTGTGTAAAGACTGAGAAAAGTTCAGATCCAGAACAGCAGTTTAAATCATAGCCTGTAAGGATAAACTCAAAATTGGAAGCAGCAAAGTTTTAAGTAGTGTTAAAGGTTTCACTTAATCACATAAAATGGTCACAGCAGCATTAACTCAACTTGTGGTTAAAAACTAATCATGAAGGCCAGACAAGCACATTCTGCTATTCTATTCTATAGGATTTTATACTGTCTTCATCTCGGTAATACCAAAGGGCTTTCCAGTAGCTTGTTAGTCACATTGTTTAACTTCTGTCACAGGTGGATTCTCCTCTCTCCAAAGAGAGAATGATGTATGAAGTGTAGCATTTTGTTTTGGTGAGCAATCTCTTTTGTTGGTGGCTTTTAAAAAAACAAAACAAAAAACCATTGCTACGTGTTTATGTTAAACAAGGTGAAAGAAGTTTTCCTTGTACATGGAGCAAAAAAGCTGGTGAGGTTTGTGATGGGCCTCATTTCTAGTGGGAATTTGTTCCACAGTTTTGGGCCAGCCTCCAAGAAAGTGTTTTCTGACTTTGTTCCAAATGCCTGGTTTCTAGATTTAATTTTGATCTAAGATTGAAGCCACCTCTCTTCTTTTTAATGAAACTGTTTATGCATTGTGTGTATGCGATATACACCCTATGTCTACACTATGAGCTAGTGGTGTGATTCCTCTGCTGTACACATACTTGCAGTAGCTTGATGAGAGCTAGTGAGAGTATAAATAGCAGTACAGGCACAGTAGCATGGGCAGCAGAAGCATGCTGAGTACGTACCCACTGGTTTCAAACCAGTTTGTACTCAGCACAGCTCAGCTGTGTCTCCACTCCGCTGCCCGTGCTAGCAATGGTATGTTACAGTTTATACTTGTGTTACTCTTGGGACATGTATGTGTACATGTACGTGTGTGTGTGTACGTACGTACACTAGACATAAAAATATACTTTTTAAGAGCCTCAGAAAACCAACAAGATATTTAAAATGTATCTCTGCGGGTATATATGTTATTCACCAGAGCAAACATTAGGCTATGATGTTTAAACAATGTTCCTTTCAAGCTATTAACAGCCTATTGGGCTAAAAGGTACCTGAAGAGGTTTTAGTTGAAAGATCAATGATCTTACAATGTAAATCTCCTTTAGAGACATTCCAATCAAATGGGTCAATAAGAGTACCATTTAAATGGTATACAATAATAGTCTAACATCTCTTTGTAAGCTATTATGCTCCAAAGTGTCAGAGAGAGAGAGTTGCATACTCTCATCATTCACCTATTATAGTCTATCACTCTTTTCAGTGTGTTGGCTACTGACCTAATGGACCTCAGGTTCCTTGGAGACTTTACTGTGTGTTTTGTCAATAAGATTGCTACTCATGAAATTTAATTTAAAAACAAATTGTAGGAAATATACAATAATTGTTAATTAACATGCGTATAGATATTTTACTCTTCTTTCCTAAACCATGAGACTCTAATGGAACTACACCTCTACCCCGATATAACGCTGTCCTCGGGAGCCAAAAAAAATCTTACCGCATTATAGGTGAAACCGCGTTATATCGAACTTGCTTTGATCTGCCTTAGTGCGCAGTAACGCTACCCAGAGCACAGCTTTACCGTGTTATATCTGAATTCAGGTGTATGTATGTTAGGCTAGAAAAATGTTCAGAATGGAAACTAAAACCATTATGAAGAGGAAGATACATCTTTTTGTAGTTTTACAATGCAAAAATCATTCTAATTATTTTTCTTTTACATGTCTCTTCTAGTAGGTGTAATCCTTTAAAGCATTTTTCAGCCCAAAGTGGGCTTTTTATAGAAAAAAATAAACTTCTGAAAATAGTAGTTTATAATGGAAATGTTAGCATGTTTTAAACTATACAGTGTGGTACCACTTTAATTAATAGCTAACAGAAGCACAAACACATTCTATTACTTTCAGGAACAAAAATAGATTCTTTCAAGTCATCATTACATTGTGACTGGTATTGTATGGTAAACCTATTATGCACTGCTACTTTATTGAAGGAGCAAATAAATTTAAGCAGCAGCCATTTTATATGATACAATGCAGAATACAACATTAAGTCAAAACCCTAATTGAAAAAAAGGCTAATGTTCAAAATATCAGTGTTTCAGAAACATTACACCAAATGGATGGAACTACTGAGTTTCTGGAATTGTTAAAACTGTTCTCAAAATTTACACTAAAACTGTATTATTATTAATTTATGTAGTTACCAAAATGTGCTACATAATTTTCAGATAAAGACTAAGATAGGAATACATGAAATCTATGTTCTGTTAGAGGCAAATCCTACAGCCCCCACACCCCGGACACACACACACACCCACACCCACACACCAGGGCGAGTAGCTGGGCTTCCCTCATGGGGTCCTGTAGAACCACAGGCCATGGAACTGTAGCAGAGCTGCCTCTGTAGTACAGTGGCATCCACTTAGAAAGTATTGACAAAAAACTCCATCATGCAACTTCTCCCAACATCTGGGTGGATTGTAATGGGGCTTAAAAACAAAACAGGGCATAGAAGCCCCAATGGATAACCTTCCCTCTCAGCAGGCACAGTCCTTATCTGAGTGCTTATACTGGGCCTGTTCCTAAGCCCACTGAAGTCAATTAGAGTTTTCCCATTGCCTTCAGTGGGCTTTGGATCAGGCCCACTCGTATACCTCTCTACAGCTTTTGACAGTCAACCACAAGGTATTACTGACCAGTGGGAAACACTCAGAAGAATTAGAAGGCTACTTCCACTCCCATGAAAGGTGTTTGCTTTCCCATTTATCTAAGTGATGCAAAGATTTGGGACCCTCATAAATTAAACTCTAGATTTCTAGGAAGTGACAATATCAACAAATACCTTCTTCGACCTTCACTTTCCTATAACATTTTGTCCCATCCTTATTTATAATGTTTTGGCCATGGTAACTCATGCATTCATCACCGCCAGTATGGTGGAGTACAGTACAGATACTGTAATTTGCTGTATCTGGGATTGAAGTTGGAAACAATGCAGAGGGCTCCAACTTGTGCAGAATACAGTAGCCTTATCAGTGGAACACGCAATCTTGAACACATCAATGCTTTGCCCTACATCCTCTATTAGCTCACAATCTGCTTCTACTGCCAATTCAAGACCGTGTGGCACCAGTGGACAAGACCCATCTATCCATGACCTGTGTAAACTGCTGCATTCCTCTAGGGCAGCATGGCTAATAAAACCCAGGATGAATGCGCGGGAACTAGAGTGAAAGCATTCTTGTTCAACAAGGCTCAGCTGTGGAATGAGTTGTTGGAAGAGATTAGGCTAGCATGCTGCAAGCCCTTACTTTTTTTTTTTTTTTTTTAAAGTTTTTTCATTATAACTTGAAAGATATTTATATTTTACGAAAGTACATATATCACAAGCAGAGTTTCCTAGAAGCTAAGAAGAACGAAGAACAGACTATTCCATAAAGTTGACAGATCTAATTCATCCGTGCATCACTCAGATACTACAGTGATGGGAAATGAAGAAAATCTAACATAGATCAAACCCCCTAAGATAGAAGGATATTACAGTTAAAGAAATAAGTCAGAGAGACCTCTGACTTCATTCTTCATTTTAGAACTGAATTGTCTCATCTGTAGCTGGATACAAATTTAACAGGGAGAAAATTAAATATTTATACATGTTATCTGAAAAGAAAAGTTTATGATATGGCATAATTACAGCTGATTTTTGTTCCCTACAGTGGCTCTAGAAGTAGTGAAAACTTCAACACCACATGCGTTATAATATTGGTCTACTGTAAATTATCTATCCAAAATATTCTACAGAAAGACATTACAACCTACATTTAGAAGGCATTTCAGTTGCATCAGGACAGCCAGTGTTACCAGAAAGGTTAGTTTCATCGGTCACTTGCTGGAGAGTGTTTTGTTCATGATTGGCTGCATCTAAGCAATGAGAGGCACATGATGGCACTGTGGCTCTGGTTATATCAACTTTATTGCCTAAAAAGCAGTTTAGGAATAAGAAGATTAATTAGCTTGATGTAATCTGAAGATTAAACAAAATAAAATTAGAATGACAGCAAACAAAAATGTAGCTAAACAAATTTCAAAGCAAATTAGTTATTTTTGAAGGAACTTTAGCAAATTATTTTGTGAAGTTGAGCCTCCAGTAATATTCCAATTGTATTTCTCTTTTTAGAACAACTACAGTTTATACTTGTTTAAATACACTTAGCCTCAAGTTAAATTTTCAGCATGTCCTTAAGACAGCCTCCTTTTCTGCACCCATGATTTTTCAGATGCCAAAAAACTCTTAGGCACAACTTAGGCCACCAAGACTTTTTAGTACCTAGTGTACACATCATTTATTCAGAAGTCCGAGTTACCTAAAATTCACCTGCAATTATTTGCTCACACAATTTGAGTTAAAAGTTAGAGGCAGTGTCCAAACGATCTGGTCCATGATTTGCAAGACATCTTATTTGCCTGAATAAGTTTTTCGCTAAGTATTTTATTGCTCTTCTTATTACTCTTTATAATGTAGGCACAATATAATGGTATGTGACCCCATGTACATGTTTGCAAACTATATTTCCTCAGGGTGTGATCTTAGATCACAAACTAAACAGGGACAGAATCTAGTGAGCACTTTTGATTCAATCAATTACAGCTTTTTCATTCATGCACAGAACTACTCACATCACAACTTTTATCCAAGTTGGTAACTGGTTAGTGACACAGCTGGCTTTAAATATTGTTTGTATCCAAATACATTATGGGTTCTTCTTGGTTGGTAACTGAGTTTCCCCCTTGCCAGAGGCCTAAGATAACACATGGGTCTCTGTATAACTGGTGTGGCACACTTATGTTTTCCAGTCTAAAGGGACTCCCTAACCAGGCCCATGTAACCACTTTAGCTCATCTGCCTGCTTCTAGTTATCTGTACAGTAGGAAATCTCAAAGTGCAGAGCCTCATATACTGCTAATGCCACTCCATGTGTGTGTCCTTAAGACATTTTATCCCCTGCTGAAATATTGAGATAGCACTTTTCCCAGAATGCACTGATACAAAAACATAGGCAACACGGTAGTTATAGTTATATAAACAAGAATGATACTTGGTTATGTTGGGTGGGGAGGGAAGCGACGTATGGACATGACTCAACTTCTGACCCAGACTCTCACAACACAGGTGGTGTTCTTTTTTAAAACTATTTCATGAATGTCTAAATATTCTAGAATACCCACTAGGTATCTTTTTAAAATGTAACACATAATAACCAATACAAACATCAGGTGTTTGTTACTATATCATGCAAAAGTAAAGCTTTTGTACTTTAGAAAGTCATAAATACGTACAGAATTGGCGAGGGGGGAAAAAAAAAAAGTATCCAGGGAAAATCTCAAATTTAAATGATAGTTTAAGACAAATACAATAATGGGCCTGAAATATCTGCAGCATAACCTTTTTACTATTTCTCTTTATTACCGTGCTTTTATTATGACTGTTCTTGACTATGTTTTAATAATATCTGGGAAGAACTACCTGTTGGGAACAGTACTTCTGTTTCTCTTTCTTCCACAATACTTTCTACAGGGGTTGATTCTGCAGACTCTGATGCTGAAAAAGTAAAGAAAATGTTAACAGACAGCTTTCTTTTCAAATGCAATCCTTTATTTTTTTTATACCGATATAAACCTGAAACAAAATTTCTAACTTTGACCTTACAGATTAGTGGGTTTCTAAGGAATGAAGTACTTTAGTCTCAGTGATCAAAGCTTGTTGCAACCACACCTACAGTACTGTCAATTCCATGTTCCGCACCCCCCTCCCCACAGCCCTCTGTGCATTTCAATTGTTACAATATTACAGATCTTGACATAGAACTGAAGTTTGATACATGACATTTTCCTCTAACATTGTACTGTTTTCATCTGTCCTTTTACCTAAACATATTCTTAAATAAAGGTGTTTGACATGTATGTATGGTTTTACTTAAAAGTTCAACTAATAGGGTGACATTTCTTTAACATTAATATTTAGCCTAGGTCCATTTCTGCCTAGTTAAAAAGTAAAAAGATTACCAGTTCTTTTACTGTTGTCACTTTGGTCTTGTGGTATTCTAGAGGGTGGGGAGGGCGCTTTGCGCTTAGTCCTTCTCAAAGAGGAGTTAACAGATGATGTGCCACTCAGCTGCAGAGAACCTGTTCTCACGATTCCTAGTCTCAACTGACCCTAAGGGGGGGGGGGGGGGGGGGGGAAATCAAAAGAACAAGAGTATTCCGAGAAACAGAAAGAAAAGTCTGATTATTGTACTCCAAAATTTATACCTGAGATAACACACAATCCTCATTCACTATTAACCAAAATTCAAACAACTTGTTAAGTTTCTAATAGTTTCTCTGAGCAATACTTTTAAACTATTCCCAAGGGGAAAAATAATCAGAAAATGGTGGAGCGGTAAGTGAGGGGAATTATATCTCGTATAGTGTTGGATATTCAAAAATGTATCACAACAGTGACGGTAAACAAAATTCGTTGTCACAAATGTTATGAAGAGAGTAACCTGGAATCTCTCACGCTTTTAAAAAAGCCCATTTCAGAAAACTCTGATGGGGAATGTTCCTAAATATGTTGTAATATGGTGTAAAGACGTAACTGTAACAACATTTTTACAATTATTCTAACAAAAATAAGGATTTAGCTCTCTTTGCCAGTGTGCACACAATATGAAAACATCAAAATACACAAAGGTATAGGGCACCTGAGGGGAACTTTTTAGTTTATATCAGTGGCTCTCAAACTTTTTTACTAGTGGCCCCTTTCACATAGCAAGCCTCTGAGTGTGACACCCCCCCCTCCTATAAATTAAAAACACTTTTTTATATATTTAACACCATTATAAATGCTGGAGCAAAGCGAGGTTTGGGGTGGAGGCTCGTGACCCCCTCTGTAATAACTTTGCGACCCCCAATTTGAGAACCCTTGGTTTATACAGTATGTTGCTATGGCAGTCCTGTATGTATTTTTTTTAAAAACTGTTCAGTTTTCTTATCACTAGTTCATCATCTCAAAAGATAGTTGCCATAATTTTGCCTGCCATTGTAACAGCTATTAGCCTGATACTGAAGTAACCTTGTAGCTCTACATCTCAGAGTGATTACTTCCAGGATCCCAATGATAAAGAAATAGGTTTCATCCCTGGTCACAGATGCCCATTCCTGTAGCAATTTTGATCACTGTCACTTGTCTGTTTGACAGCATAATAAAATCCAGCAATCACATTCATTTTATGGTAGCAGAATCTACACTTGAGCCAGACCTGGGGGTCATTTTCAAAGGAGTTTTGTTTGTGCTTCAATTAAGCAGTCCACTTCATAAAGTAGAATATGAAGGAGCAGAACTGGAATAAACAGGCTCACAAATCTCTCTTTTACTGATGATCCCTCCATAATTCAAGAACCCATTGACAGCAGAATTCTTGACCTTGTCAATACCCATGGAGTAAGATGCCTTTCATTTATCAAGCTACCACTGAACAACAACTGTGTCTTAAAATAAGCTGACATTTGTTCAAAAAATAGGATTTAATGCCAACTTCAAATAAGTTTGTCACAGTACTATACATGTGTAATTTTTTTATTTGATAAATGTTGTTTAAAAAGAGGCTGGGTGAATATCAATAGGGAAAAATATGGTGCAAAGTTTGTTTCAGTATGCATATAACACTTTGTGTGTGACAATGTTGGCTGCTATTAAAGGGCATCCTAACAAGATGGCGATTATTGACACATTAGGAAAAGAGCCACTTAGCGATTCACATTCACAGCACAAGGTTCTCAGGTTGCCCTGAGGACAAGATGGCTTAATCTTACATGGCATACCCCAACTAGATGTCAGTTACAAAGAGGACAGTAATCAATTGCTCTCCATGTCTATCAAGGAGAAGACAAGAAGTAACAGACTTAAACCACAGCAAGGGAGATTTAGGCTAGATATTAGCAAAAACTCTCTCACTAGCTAAGTACTGGGATAGGTTACCAAGGTAGGCTGCGGAATCTACATTGTTGGAGATTTTAAAGAACACGTTAGATGAACATCTGTCAGGAATGGTCTAGGCATACACAGTCCTACCTCAACACAAGGAGATAAATTAGATAACCTCTTAAGGTCCCATCCAACCCTACATTACTATGATTCTATATCCAGCTTTAAGAAGTTAATATAATGGGATGTGATATTGAGAATAAATAGGGCCTTCTAGGAATGCAAATCAGCCTAGCAGGCAGCTGGATTTTGAGAAATATGATTAATATGCATGGAAATGAGGCCAATAGGAGAGCATCTATAAACCACATACCTCTTACTGTTGTTGGAAATAAAGGAACAAATTCTGCTCTCATTTCCACCCATGTAAATCTAGTATAAAGGGAAATTTCTTAAATTATGGTAATTGGAGTTCTTCAAGATGTGGTCCCTATCTATATTCCACTGTGGGTATACATGTGCTCCATGCACCTGAGACCAGAAGAATCTTGCACGCAATGTCTGTTGGTCTGTGCCAGCGGCCTTGCTCTCCTCATGCTCTGTAACTAGGGTATAAACAGCAGTGCAGAGCAACCGCCTCTCCAGTTCCTTTTCTCTCATGAATCCAATTATGATCCAGAGCAGAGGGGAGGAGAGCTGGTAGTGGAATACACATAGGGACCACACATCTAGAAGAACTCCAGTTACTATAAGTAACTTCACTTTCTTCTTCAAGTGCTGGTCCCTATGTGTATTTCACTGTGGGCGACTGACAAGCACTACTCAAGAGGAGAGGCTCTGAGGAGGGAGGCAGTATAGAGGTTTGAAAGATTACTGCCCCAAAGGATGCATCATCTGTGGAGGCTTGAACTAAGGTGTAGTGTCTCATGAACATATGGATAGAACTCCATGTTGCTGCTTGGCAAACGTCAAGAAAGGGTACTCTTAACCAAAGCTACTGAAACTGCTATCGCTCTATAAAAATAAGATCTCACTATCTGCAGGTGAGGGAAATATGCCAACTGATAAAGTGGTAAACAGCAAGAGATCCGCTTAGATATTCTCTGAGAGGATATGGCTTGTCCACTCACTCATTTCTCTGTAGCAATGAACAATCTAGGTTACTTTCTGATTGGCTTTGTTCTTTGCAGGTAAAATGCTAATGCACATCTCAGGTTGAGGGAATGAAGCCTCTTCTCCTCATTGGTGTCATAAGGCTTTGGGAAAAGACACAGATAAGCATATTGAGGGACATCTGCTTTTATGTTTAGGAGATCCTGTCTCCTGTTCTCATAAAAAGACCCCAGTGAAAGGTCTTTAGTTCTGCTCCATCCCACTCCTGGTGCTAGGAGGTCATGGTGCTAGGAGGCGCACATCTCAACATCTCTGGATGATGTACAGAGGAGTGTCCTGTCCCAGGTCTCAGTGGGGTCTCATTGCACACTCCATAAGGCATTTCCTAAGCTGGAGTTCTCGCATCTGTCAGGTTTGGCTAGGAAAGGAATGGCAAATACTGCACTTAACAGAAATATGAGCCTCTCTGAGGCAATAATGGCAGCGTTAGCCATCATAGCTGGAAAAAAAACAGCAGAGACAGGAGATGCAGCTTTTAAATCTCATTAACCTGGGCATAATCTAAATCCTGTAGGGGGGGCCAGGGAGACTCCCTGGGGGAACTAATTAACTACTATAGTGAATAAACTGTACAAACACTATATACAGTTAAAACTTTATAAAACTTTTGAAATATTTACAGGTTGAGGACAAAAGGCTCAGCTTTGGCACTGAGTTTCCGTCTCAGGCTACGCAATGGTAAGAAGGAGCTGGAGAGGCAGTCAATCTGTACTGTCCCTTATATCCTCGGTACAGAGCATGAGGAGAGTAAAGGCACAAGTATGGACCAATGAACACTGCTTCAAAAGATTCTTATGGCCTCAGGTGCATGGAACACATGGAATTCACCCACAATGGAATACACACAGGGAACATCCCTCAAAGATGAACCATGACTTCAGTGGAGTTACCCAGGATTTCCACAGCAGTAAACTGGTAGAATTTAGGCCATTAGGATTAATCAAGTATTGATGCACTCAATGTAGCGAAGAAAACTGGGAAATACCAAAGTTGTTCACTCATTGTGGGTTACTTTATTTCCATGTGCTTCTGTTTCTCCTCCCACCCTTTGTTTGTCTTTTCTGTTCAGACTGCAAACTCTTTTGGGCAAGGACTGTTCCTTATTATATGTTTGTAAAGGGCCCAGTTCAATGGGCTCAACTCTTAAGTTTATGTCCTGCAGGTGCTAATACAAATAATGAATTATAATAGTCACCATCGACGCCCCAGGATGTACTGATTTTAATGGAACCACTTTTTTACATGTCACAGAATTTCTTCTCCTTGAACTCCTCCCCAGTGGCTAAGAAAATGTTTTGTTGTAAACCAGCACTGCTTGCAAATTTAATTAGACAGTGGAGTAATGCCTACTCTCCCCAGTAGATTTTTTTTAAAAGTCTTTCCTTCACTGTTACATTCAATGAAGATGCAAGAAAAGACCAAGACAGACTGTTACTTAATTTTACACTGGTAAAGAAGAAAAATATTTTTCGCCTCTTCAAATGACAAAGCTTCTCAGCCAAATATAAGACAAAGTTTAGAACTTCTGTTAAACAGCGCTCTCTTGTGGTTTTCTTCATGTTAACTGGAAATGAAAAGTATTGTGTACAGGATAATTAGACTAATGGTTCATTTGAGAATTTTTGTTTACAGGACTAGCACCAAATTCTAGGCTATTTTTTCATTCAGCATTTCATTTCATCTTTCTGGCATGCCAGTAGTCAAATTTATTAAAAAAAAAGAATGCCTTTTATTCCAGATTCAAAGCACAGTGCAAAATACAAATATGCAGTGTTTCAATTTACACTGACACTTTTAGCCTTGATCTTTAATTGGACTTCACAACTGAATCTGTGCTTTACCAAGATATTACCCAATACATTAATTTTCTCCCAAAATTTGTTGGAATGAGTTCAGTATACATTCAGATAACCTCTCTCATAACTTCATTCAAATGCATTACTATACAAGCAGACAATTTTATTAAGATAAAACTTCAGTTTAGCATCCTTGTGTTTCCTGTAAGTTAAATGTAGTTCCCAAGAGTCCCACTTGTTTCTAATAATTTAGATTGCAAGATTGTTTAGAAGACTTTTCTTCAACACCACATTAAACTGCATTTTACTACAAAGGATTAAGTGAGGCAATTTAGAAATGACATAAAATCCCAATCCACTGTGTAGTTAATGGACATATTAATGTAAACCATAATGTATGCAAGTATATAAGCTATTAACTCAATAGAACAAGTTGAGGCTGAAACTCCTATTTATCACTCACACTGTTTAAAATGAAACATCCTTGTTAAAAAATAGTGGTTTTCTTTAAGTATATGTGCAGCACCAGTGACTTTAAAGTTAAGCAATGTACATGTCTTTGGAGGATCAGAGCCTTTGTCATGATTATATAAATCTTTGCTATCTGGCTTTTATCAAATTGCTACAAATACTTTCTTCTTTCTAAAATAAAATTGACTTCTAATTTTACCCATATAAAAATGTATTAATAGAACATTGTCTTATTTTATTCTACTTTTAAAAATACAGCCAATATTTTGGAAACATACAAGGATATTTAAAATGTATCCTTCAATTGATACACTTATCTCAGTGTGAAATATTTTTTGTTTCACTACTATATGCTCAGAAAATAGGAGTTTTTACTTATATTGTGTAACTATTTTTGTTCTAAGCCTCACCAGAAATACCACTGCCTCAGATACTCTTAATCGGTGAAACTTAATTGGGTGGGGAAGTGGAGAAGAAAAAGTTTTAGAATAGCTCACCTGTTCATTGTCATCAACACTACTAGATTTCACAACACAAGATGATGTGTGTCTCACTTGGGCATGTGCAAGATCCTGTGGGACACTTTGAGATGCAGGCATTGGAGGCAAGGGTGCTCTTCGCTTCTTTGGCATTTCAGATGGTAATGTGTTAGAGTCGTACTGCTTGGAAATCGTGTTAGATCTGTTGATAAAAGTTGGCCTGGGTTTGCTCATCAGTGGAGTTGCTGGGGCACTGGCAGTCTTAAAAGGAGGGGAAGAGATAATCAAACATTCTGAAAGTATTTGAACCAGCAAACCTGATTGTTCTGAGAATGTATTTAGACATATTTTGCTTAGAAAATGCCATCTTACTTGTTCTCGTTTCTTCTTACTTCGCTGAAAAAAGCTGAAAAATCCTTTATTTTCTCTCTCCTTCAAAGTATCTTGATTTTGAGAAATTTGGCAGGAGTCTACAACAGAAAATAATAATTCTAAACATTTATTGCATAGATTATTTTTGATATGTTTGGTATATCCTTCCAGCAGGCTGGTAGCGGAGTGTGTAGTAGAGAAAAAAATATTATGAGTAGCCTTTTGAAAGTACAGTTTGAAAAAGCTTCCTGACATTACCATGTTTTTTGCCTTAATTTTTCTCCTTAAGCAAACATAAATTAGGATGAATTTTACTTGCCAGTGATGTAAAAAGTGCTCCATATTAGCATTGCACTAAATATGATCAATCGTGTTAAAGATTTTAGTTGCGGTCAATTAAAATTTTAGAATTCCATGTACACTACCATTAGAGTGACCAGATGTCCTGATTTTATAGGGACAGTCCCAATTTTTGGGTCTTTCTTATATAGGCTCCTATTACCACCCCCCCCCACCCCGTCCCGATTTTTCACCCTAACTGCCATATTCCTATGTACTTTATTTGTTCCTGAACAAAGAAGAAAAACTTTCTATGCATGTAGTGCTTGTAAATGAGTATACCATTTTCAATTAAACACAAACCCATAAATATACACACACCCTTAAATGAAGATGTGGCACAATGGTAACACTCTGACATCTCAGTATAAAGATCACATCATAAACTAGGTATGAGCCACTGGTAAAAAGCCATCAAATGCTTGCTAAACCTGGGAGCAGTGATTTTCACTCAGAATTAGGATTCTATAAAGCAATTTGTTATAATCTAAAAAGATGCATGTCCTATAGGAAAACTAAATGTTTTAAATGCACAAATATTCACAACCAATGCCACATACATATGGGATAACTACAGGTCTACTAATTGATGATCAACCACTCTGAGTACATAAGGAATGTGGAGGGTGCAAGGAGCTCTTTCATTCTGTATTTCCTTTTGTTTTGGAGAAAGATCCTCCCCCACACATCATGTACCCTTTTAACTATCCAGCTCCCATTAATTCATAGCTTCTTCATTCTGTAGACCACCAGTACAGGCACCACAGATGTAATATGTGAACCACAGATGTAATATATGTAGTGCACACATCCTAGGAGAATAAAAACTCATGAACACATGGTGTGCTAAATCATGCTACCAGAAATCCACATTAAAAATGGATAGAGGACTATATAAAGTGATTACAAGACAATAAGGTCTCTGGTTAAAAACCCAATAGGTACATTATGTATGCAGTTTTCGTCAGAACTACAAGGCAACATTGACAACTTGAGGCTAGGTTTGAAATACAAAAACATCGACCAAGTAGTGCTAACCACCATGAATGGTGTGAATTCCCTTGTTTAGCGTAAAAAATTATGATTAGGTATGTATGCATGTCACTTTCACAAAACAAGTGAGAAAGTTTATTATTATTAATTATTATTATTGTATTAGAGTTTAAGCAAGATCTCAACTATTTCCAAGGAAAGACAAGAAATCAACTATTGCCATTAAAAACAGTTCAACCACACTGATCAATGTAACAATATCCTGGACAAACCTTACTCAATTAAGTATTTTAGGATACTCATTGTATTAAAAAAGTGTGTGTGTGTGTGTGTGTGTGTGTGTGTGTGTAATTTTATGTAACTTGTCTAGGAGACATGACTAATGTAAACCGCTTGTGAGCTTCGAAGTAATCTTTTAAACAATGGGTAAGAAGACAAAAATGAACCTTTAAAATTAAGGGGGTTTCCCCAGGAAATTTCTAGGGGGTGTATGCAAGTGAACCTCTTCCAGTTATGCAAGAACTCAGCCTTTTGAAGCTTCACCCTGAGTGGGAGCCTTTATCTGGCTGATTACCTATTTATGGTGGCTTCAAAGACGAAGACAGGATAAAATAGTGGCTCTCAGAGTCATGAGGGGGCTAGTTCTAAGCAAAAGTTGTTATGAACTGGTGACTGCAGGAGAAAACTCCGTGTGGAGTTTGAAGGACTAATCACCAACAAAAGCCCAAGATCAGAGGTAGGGGTGATCTCTGATAAGCTTATTAGAATGCAGGTAGGTTCTTTCATTGTTTTTAATATGTTTGACCTTGGATGCCTTTTAATCTAAGAATAAATTAGAAGTGCTTGCTTAGAAAGAGCTGCGTAGTAACTTATAACTCTTGGCCAGGGGTCAGCAACGTTCAGCACGCGGCTCGCCAGGGTAAGCACCCTGGTGGGCCGGGCCAGTTTATTTACCTGACGACGCGGCAGGTTCGGCCGATCGCGGCCTCCACTGGCCACGGTTCGTCGTCCCGGGCCACTGGGGGCAGCGGGAAGCCGCGGCCAGCACATCCCTCAGCCCGCGCCGCTTCCCGCCGCGTGCCGAACGTTGCCGACCCCTGCTCTTGGCAGTTACACTATTTATCATCTCTGAGGAGAGAAGCAAAGCACACCTGCTTAGGCATTCAGTCTTTTGGGGAATAACACAGTGTTGGTGGGGAACTGTTCAGCCTGGAAATATCCTGGTGAAAAGGGAGAGAGATGCAAGTCTCTGCCCAAGATAGATGACGGCTGAGGAGCCTGGAGCGGGTGCCCTTGCTGAACCACAGAGGGGGAATACATGTGCAATTGCCCTGAACTATGGCACACACTATGTGTAATTTTTAGATATGGCTACAGCAAAATGTCTAAAGTTTAAAACTCAAAAGTTGTCATGGATATAGTACTCAACAAGGGCTAGTGCCTTTGCTTGGTTTGAAAATAATTACTTTGCTCCCTCATTTTTTAATTATGGGTCTGTTTAGCAAGACTTTGGAGTGTGAACCTCAGTTCACTCATATTGGAGCAAATCCCCTGCACCCACTACACCACTGACATTTTGGGGATCACCCAGACCAGTAAGGGATTCTGTCACTTCTTGTCCTGTGACCTTGGGAGTGTTGATCATGTGTTGCTATGTCTCAGATCCCTGACACCAGTAGCCTGCCCCCAGCACAATGTCTCATCCTGGCTTCTACCAGCCTAGTTACTCCTTGCAGGGTAACACCTACAACCCTTCCAGTCCCAAGTCTGTCCTCCCAAAGTTCTGAACTACTGGACACTTGGACCAATCACTCCATATCTGACTTTCAGTCTCCATCCTCACAGGAAACCTGCACAACATCTTCAAACGATGAGCCTGTGAACTTAAATTCAGAACTCTGCTGGACACTAAAAACCAAAAAGACTTAACAGAGACACTGGTTTTATGGCGCATTACACACCAGATGTAACACACCAGATGCCCGCTAAGCCTCCTTTGTCCTACGACTGCAAAGGTGTTAAGTGCTCACTTCATTTCAAGTGGGAATCCCTTAAACTTAATCTGTATTTAGATGTGACACTCTGCCTCTTTCACCCCCAGAAGTTGGTCCAATAAAAGAAATTACCTCACCCACTTTGTCTCTCTAAACTCAGTACATATTGACTAGTTAAAATAAGTGACAAGTTCTACTGTTAGAACCCATGGCATATTTGTGTAGCTAACAGCTTTTGAGGTCCACAACACAAATAGCTCACAATTCTTTTCCTTTTTTTTTTTTTTTTTTCCAAAAATAAAAATACAGAAAAATTAAATGCAAAAATTATATGTATACGTATTATCCATCTACTCATTTCTAAAACACCACTGTAAAACATTTCAGTACTTCTTGACTTCACTCCACTAAGTAAATTTTATTTCCAGACAAAAAAAAGATGTTTTTCAAATATCACATTTAAAAAATAAATAAATAAATTACAGTATGTATTTATATATAATATATATATATATATATATATATATATAGCATGAGTGTATATATTTTGCAGGACAGAGACAGGAAATTCACTTTTTTACACAGTTTTAGTTCCAATGTGAAGAATTTGTAGTTAAGTGCTCATTGTTATTCATTGCTAAATAAAACCTGTGTTCAGATGGAAGTAGCAATGAAAATCTCAAGCAAGCCTCACAATCTTATTGTGTACTCAGGGTAATGTTTAAGGTTGTTTAAGACTAAGAAAATGAACCCTTCAGAGCCAGTACTACCCTGTCACAGACTTGCCTATAAAAAAACAAACAAACAAAAAAAACATTATGGGACATAGGGTACTCTTCATCACAAAGGTGGGGCAAGTATTCTCAGGGCAGACAGTATGGTAATAAGCACTGTGCTTAAAATATTCCAGAATAAGAGTGCCTCAGGGCAACTCCATACTTAAAACATTGCATCAGCATAGCAACACTGATGCATCTGCGCTGCTGTAGCGCTTTAATGAAGATTCTCTACGCCGACAGGAGAGGGCTCACTTGTCGGCATAGTTAATCCACCTCCCCAAGAGGCATAGCTATGTCAGTGGGAGAAGCTCTACGGGGTGGGGGAGGGGAGGGGAAGAGAGGTAAGGTTGGCATAACTACGTCGTTCAGGGGTGTGGATCTCACATCCCTGAGCGATGTAGTTATACCATTATAGATCTGTAATGTAGACCAGACCTCATTCTGAATTAAGTGTGTTCCACACATGAAGCTAAATCAGGAATAATTGAATTCACACACTACATTGTTCTGGATTAACTTTCATGTGTAGACACATTCTTATTCATGGGAAGACTTTGGATAAAGAAAGGCTACCAATATGTTTATTTATCATCTGATTCAGCCAAGCAGTCCTGTTGAAATCAATAGGATATCTAACATGGTAAAACAGTCCTCAACAACAGTAAGGGTGGCAGAATCAACCTTTTAGTAAAACTTTTTCAGTCATTCAATGTTCAAGGGCTCCTGAAGAACATTCCTTTGTGGTGATCAAAGAACTACCCTAAATTAAAATTTATTGAAACACCGTATGATAGGCAGTGTGTCAACTTCTGTAATGATAATTTATGCAAATCTGACACACATTATAGGACATGAAGGTACTTGTTTACCTTGCAGTCTATAAATGGCAATGTCTGAATGACAACTCTATAAGCTACAGTTTATATATGTGCTCCTATTTCACTATCTAGCTCAGTAAAACTTACCTTGTAAAGATGATACATTGAAGTCAGCAGCTGAAGTGGCTAGAAAAAGAAAAATGGTAAATTAGTTATAATGATACTATTTATTAGATACAGAACTTAACTGTGGGTTGAGGGAAAGATGTAAATTACATATGAACACTATCATCGGAGTTTCCAAAAACAGGAAAAGACAGAAGGCCCCTTTCATAAGAACGGTCTTCCCTATGTAGAAGAGTAAATATCTTAGAATTATATCTAAAACTAACCACCACCTCAGAATTTGAACTAGTACGACAGTGAAATGCACACAAATTTATATCAAAGACCAGAGATGCCACCTTCTGTACATGTGCAGATTGTGCTCTAGAGCACATCATATTAAAACTAGCACATTTGTTAATATTTCCCCATCAGTAGCAAATCATAACAATCCTCTAATAAAATCAATCCATCCACTCGCCCACCCTCCTGGATTGTTTCTAATAGAGAAGGGAAGGAAATTCATTTTGGAAAAAAGTTCACCATGGGTGTTGGCTTCTGGCAATTGCTAAAAGGATGCTGATTTTAATTACCTTTATAGCCCCAGAACAAACTTCAGTAAAGCAACTGGTCATCCTTAACCAGGGGAATAGAAGTTAAATAGGACATTCTAAAAATAAATAATATTTATGGTATTTTTTCCTTGCTTTTAATTCTGACTATAACTAAATTGTCTGTTAAACAGAAAGCTGGAGTCTGGAAAACAGTTTTCAAGTTCAAATAATGTACATTTTTAATTTAGTCATTTGACCTGCCCCAAATTATTGACTTTTAGCACATACATTCTCAAATAAAAAAAAAGTTAGGAATAGTCAGGGAAAGAACCCCAAACTAATTTTATTTTTTTGTCCAAAGTAGTAAATTGGTAGAAGATAGGTTGTTTCCTTCAATCAATAACTTTCTTGATCCAAGGGAGTCTCCACTGTAAGGCATAATTCCCAAACTGAGTCTGTTACTCAGAATGTGACTCAAATGAAAAAAAGAAGATATTCCACAATGGATCTGATATCTTTCACTTGGGAAGGTCAGAGGTATTTAAATATGCTGTCAGGAGGCATACAGTATAGAAGAAAAACTCTTTAAATTTGGAGAGGGGTCTTTGTGATTTCTTATCTATGGGTGTTTTTGTTTTCCAAGGGGGGAAAAAGAAAAATAACAACAGTTAACCTGTAGCTAAACTGATTATTTTTACTGTATTTCTGTCCTAAAATGTAAACTTGTGCTTACAAATCTCAGTATAATAAAAGTAGAGCTGAGCAAAATATTGGATTTCTATCCCAAGGGAAATTTTGAAATGTCAATATTTGTTTTTGTCCCAAAACGGGATGAAAAATTAAATTTAAAAATTTTCCACACCATGAAATTCTGTGGACAATTTCAATTAGTAAATGATGAAACATTTTGTTATTACATTTTTGATTGACTTCAAACATTCAAACATTTCCAAGTTTAAAATGTAATATTTTTGTTTGTTAAAATAACCCAAATCACTTTGTTTCGACTTATTTCAACATTAAACTACATTTCTCCAAAGCACATAGCCCTAGCGGGAGTTGTCGTCTGGGCCCCGTTCTCTCTTATAGACCAGGCACCTTTGTTGGACTACATCTCCCATAATACACACACTCACGTGAGTCCCATAACATACAACATAACTCAGTCAGAAGGAAATCTCTTATGGGAGATGCGTCCTCCAGGCAGCCATAGGGGAGAATGGGGGCTGGAACTGCAATTCCAATATGGCAATGAGGCATAGGGAAATGCAGTTTTAATCTTTTGCTGTACTGATTCAAAACTAAATGTTGTGGGTTAGTTCAAAAAAGTAAAGATTATTAATTGGATTAAACCGTCCCAAAATAAAATATTTCATTTTAATTTTTCCACTGGAAATATCATTCTGATTGAAAATTCCCAACCAACTCGAAATAAAAGCTGTTATTTCAGATATTGCTGACTGTGGTGTATTTGGGAAGCAAACTGAGATAAATGTCTTTGAAATAAAACATACCATGTGATGATGCTATGGCAGAGAGGAAAATTTGCATTATGTCAAATGCAGGGATAATGACTATAGAAAGAAGGTACATAGCACTAGTCCAGGGAAGTCTAGCTGAACCACAAGAGCCAATGCTGACAGAACGTGTTCGCATGAAATCTCTCTCAGAAAGTCTTCGTAACAGAGGACTACAAAAAACGTAAGGAGTCCTTCATAAAAGATAGACTTGTGGATAAGGCATGGGATTGGGAGTTAGATGTGTGTGAGCAAGGCAAGTCACTTCCCTGCCTTCTGTCTCAATTTGACCATCACTAAAGTGGAGATAATACTTCTTGCTTCACAAGCCATTAATGAACTAAGCCAACCCATACCCCTGTGAAGTGCTCATATCCTACACTGATAAGCACCATATAAATTCATACATTTTGTTAAATTAATATGCCGTTAGGTACCTGGTCATCTGACCCTGCAGGATTATAAACAAAAATAATTACTTCCTGGCTGATTTTGCACCTTTCCCATTTAGCAAGATGTGACAATTATGGGAATCTGTCGATGTACAACGTAATTCTGTTTGATATTGGGCACCCTCTATGTTTATCCATGTGAAACTGCAAACTCCATTTTGAATGTAAGGCTGGTTTTCTTCTCTGCTATCTTTTGACATTCATCTTGGACTGAAATTCTAAGGAGTGGCGAGACAGGGGAACGGGGCTTAAAGATTTGGTCTTTGAAAGAGACTGGCATTAAGGATTATTAATTAGTGAACAGACCTGGCCCAGATAGAATAGGATAGTTGAAGGCTAGGGGAAGTCACTTTACTCCAACTTCTCTGCAGAGGACTGTGGTTTGGAGAGTGGAATTTCCCCAGCAGCAGTAAAAAAGGTGTTGGTGAGACATATAAAGAAACACAGAGCGCAACAGAGAGGAAGCTTTGGACAGGAGACAAGAAAAGAAGGATATGCTTTCATAGCAGGGGGTTCTGTTTAACTGTGAGACCAGCTGAGGTGGAGAAAAGCCAGCTGATATACAGGGTGGAAGATAGACTCTATGATTGAGAGAAGTCATGTGCAAAGGGCAGGAGGAGAGAAGGAGTCCACGATGTATCCTAAGACTCTGGCCTATGCCCAAAGAACACTCCAGAGGAAACTGTAAGGCAGGGAAGTGACTGCAGGTGTGTTTTTTATTTTTGTCTAGATCTGTATACACCTCTACCCCGATATAACGCGACCCGATATAACACAAATTCGGATACAACGCAGTAAAGCAGCGCTCCGGGGGATGGGGGGAGGGGGCTGTGCACTCCGGTGGATCAAAGCAAGTTCGATACAATGCCGTTTCACCAATAACGCGGTAAGATTTTTTGGCTCCCAAGGACAGCGTTATATTGGGGTAGAGGTGTATTTCCTTGTGTTAACTAAAGTAAAGAGTAATTATGATTAGAAAAATTAGCAAAACCTCTCTGAGTGAACTGTAAACCCATAGCTCCCACATGGCTGGAGTTCCAAGAGAGGGCATACTTAATCTGCTGGAGAGCCTGAGGGGTCAAGTATTGGTCCAGGAGGCCCCATTTCTGTGAAGGGGTAACAAACAGGAACTATGCCTTGGAGGTGTGCCAGAGGGTACGCCTACACTGCTCTAAAGACCCATGGCATGGCCATGGGTGGCCCACGGGAGCTGACTCAGGCTCGCAGAGCTTAGGCTGCGGAGCTAACAATTGCAGTGTAGACATTCAAGCTTAGGCTGGAGCCCAGGCTCTGAAACCCCCTAAGGAGGATGGGTCTGAAAGCCTGGCACCAGCCCAAGCCCGAACTTCTGCACTGCAATTTATTGACTCAGGCTCTGAGACTTGGTGCCGCGAGTTTTTTATTGCAGTGCAGACATACCCAGAGAGACCAAAGCCGACTTAGATCAAAGGGAGATTAGGAGATCTGGGTCTAGTTTGCAGCCTGGTGAGTGTCCAGCAGAGGGAGCTCTATCAGGACTGTGTGAGACAAGACACTGAATTTTCCTTGGGGCTTGAATGGGGCTAAAACTGACACAGGGTTTTAAAAATAATATATTGTACACACTTATGCTTAGTCATTTTAGAACTCTTTTCCAAAACAATAACTGTTTATACAGAGGAATTTTATATAGAAGTTCTCTTCCAGAAGTTTATGAAAACTAGCTTTAGGTGGCTCTTAGGTGGGTTTGGTTCTATAGCAGAATGAATGGAGAACATTATGCAGTATCTAGAAGGAAATTCATTCTTCTAGAACACATGAAATCATAGATGTACAATTTTTTTTAAAATAACATTTCCTGTGTGCATAAATTTGTTGAGAAACTATATATAAAAATGTCTTACCTTTACTGACATCCATTGCATACAATTCCCTTAGTCCAAGGTCATTAAGAGATTTTGTTACATCAAGGGGCTCCTGAGACTGGTAGTTCTTCAGCAATACAGTCTGCAAAGGATCAAACTCACATTTGCTACAGATAATCGGTATGAACTCTTGAAGAGGTTCATGTGGACTCACTCTCATTACAGTCTTCTGTGTTCTCTTGTAGTTTACTACCACTCTTATTGTTTGCTGGAAAAAAAATACAAACTCTATTAAGTAATATTCAAGGATACAGACAGAGGAAAAACCCAAATTGTTATACCAACAGAATGTTGCAGCAACCATAGAAACTCCCCCAACCCCCCAATAAGGGCTGTTTCACCATTGTTACAGTATTATCAACGTTACAAAGAGAACTCCGTAAGAAAAGTGTGATCAGATTTACTCTCTCAGCAAGAAAAAAAAACGGAAATACCTGATTGATAGAATATCAATTTTGGCTCAGACTTGGTCTACTCTTAAAAATTATGTCAACATAGCTATGTAGTTCAGGGATGTTGACCAAAATAGCTATCCTGGCCTAAGATGCAATTGTGCTGATGGAAGAATGTTTCTGTCTATGTGTTCCCACACCAATGGAAAACCCTTTTCTGTTGGCATAGCCTGCCTCTACACTATAGAGTTATGTTAGCATAACTACAGTGATGTAGCTATGCCAATGTAGTCTCCAAGTTGCAATACACTTAGCATAAGTTAGAAAGGAGGAAATGGAATGAGGAAAAAATTAATTATGTAATTTTTGAGCGCTTCATAAAAATGATACAAATGTTTATTTTCTGCCCTCTGCAAAGCTTCTATTTCCCAGAGCATGAGGAATATCCCTCATTTATACATCTGAGCTGAAGAATTCTCAAAATATGGAGCAATAACATGCAGAGCACACATTAAATGAAAATGAAATATAAGTAATTTGTAATCAGAAGGGTGTATAAGTTATGGCAGTCCAAATAATAACTTATGAGCAATTGATTTTCAGTTTATGAAAGGGATGCTATATGTATGTACAGTTCTGCTGCCCACAGATCATCATCTTTAGAGTTTATCAAAAGATACTTTCATGAAGGAGATTTGTAACTTTATATTATACTTCAGATTGTTGCATATAATATTTACATTCCCAAAAGAACAAACAATTAGATTTACGTCATTGTAAAAATCCAAAATCATCTAAACCCTTCGAGTTACAGACTAAAGCTCTGATCTCCATGTGATGGTATATTGTGATGCCACCAGGCCAGGCCTTGAAAATATATTCTATTGAGAAATTGCATTCAACATAAATCACAATTAGAACATTTAGATAAAAACTATCTGCCCTGGTAGACTACAATCAGAAGATGCAGAGTACTTAATCTCTCTCTCTCTTCAGATACCACCACCATTGGTATAATTCTTACCTCTGGTATTATAGGAGTTGGCTTTTTCTTATCCATATGTTTTGGCTTTAAAATCACCTTGTCTACTTCAAGCATTCCAATCGGTGTGTTGGGTTTGAATTTAATCTGTCTCTTCTCTGACGACATCAGGTCTATGGTATAGCTTGATGGATTTAAATGATAGTGTGCACAGAGAAAAATCAGCAAGTCCATCATGGGTTTGCTGTTAAATAAAAAAAAGGAGGGGGCAAGGGGAAGGTTATAATACCTTATGTTCTTATACAACCATTATATAGACCACAAAACAAAGTGCACTTCTGAACATTAGCAAAAATCATCTCTGCTCTCCTATGACTAAATTATTATGGTCAACACCTCCACTTTGTAATTGTATTCTTAGATGTTGTAGATATTACTTAAAGAAAAGGCACTTTTAATATGCACATATACTTACAGAGCTACTGTGCTCCTGCAAAAGGCAATCTGCACAGAGGTGGGGCAAAATACTGCATTTGTGAGGGTGAGAGGTGTTTTTCCCTCCTGACTTGCAACACAACATGGGATTTGGCAGTGGTGGTAATTGGACAGCTGGTATATTTTATGGTCCATTTTTTCAAAATGACTCATGATTCTGATGTCCAACTTGACATACTGAAAACAGGTTCAATTTCCAGAAATGCTAAGCTCCTGACTACTGAAAAGTCATCTTTTAAGATGTCTCTAGTCAAGCAACCAAAACGACCAGTCCTTTTGAAAATTTTGGCACATATGTTTAATGTATGGTATAGCACCCAGAAAATCTTTGGGAAAAGATAGCTGGGAGAAGGAAAAAGGTGCCAAAGCATACCCACTCATAACAGTAAAGTTCCCGACTTGTGGGAGCAGGATAATTAGATATTTGAACCTCAGTAACAAATTACTTGCTACGGCCATATAAAAAAAAAAATACTGTGAATCTAATAAAGAACACTTTCAAAGTCTATTTGCAGCTATTCATACTTTGGATTTTCCCCAAAACCAGCCTGATCTTGGCACACAATGAAACTATTTCAACTAACTCTTAACTTTACTTACTCCTTCCTGAAATGGCCTGTTTCTATACAAACATGCAATGGTGTAAAGAACACAAACATTCAATTTTTCCCAAGAACTTTGAACTGGAAGCTTTAACTCATAGATTGTATTATGATTAGATATACTGTACAAATAAGATGGCTATATAAGCTAAACTGTGCTCTTCTCCCCTACCCCCCAATATATTCTCAAATAGGAGCAGAGAAGACTTCATAAAAAGAAAGCAACAAAGTTGCATCAGAGGGCTTTCACATACTGCATACATAAAAACTATGCTAAAAGAACATTAAGGTTGCAGAGTCAAACACTCAGAAGTTAGTAAATGCCAGAATTAAGGTTGCCCGAAAAAACATTGGAGGAAGAAACCATCCCTCCTCCACAGACACAGAATACCCAATATCCTGGCTTTGTAGCCCAGTGGTTAGGGCACTCATCTGGGATTTTCAAAAGGGATTTCCATATCCCAGGCCAGGACCATAACTACCAGGCTGTAGAGTTTCAGAGACATATTTACATCCATCCTGGAGCTAAGAAAACTTCCCAAAGAGATTTTATTCATAATCCAGTATCAGCGGGGTAGCCGTGTTAGTCTGTATCCACAAAAACAATGAGGAGTCCGGTGGCACCTTAAAGACTAACAGATTTATTTGGGCATAAGCTTTCATGGGTTAAAAACCCACTTCTTCAGATGCATGGAGTGAAAATTACAGATGCAGGCATAAATATACTGACACATGAAGAGAAGGGAGTTACCTTACAAATGGAGAACCAGTGTTGACAGGGCCAATTCAATCAGGGTGGATGTGGTCCACTCCCAATAATTGATGAGGAGGTGTCAATACCAAGAGAGGGAAAATTGCTTTTGTAGTGAGCCAGCCACTCCCAGTCCCTATTCAAGCCCAAATTAATGGTTAAATTTGCAAATGAATTGTAGCGCTGCAGTTTCTCTTTGAAGTCTGTTATTGAAGTTTTTTTCATTGAAGTATGGCTACTTTTAAATCTGTTATAGAATGTCCAGGAAGATTGAAGTGTTCTCCTACTGGCTTTTCTTTGTTACCATTCCTGATGTCTGATTTGTGTCCATTTATTCTTTTACGTAGAGACTGTCCGGTTTGATCAATGTACATGGCAGAGGGGCACTGCTGCACATGATGGCATATATCACATTAGTAGATGTTCAGGTGAATGAGCCCCTGATGGTGTGGCTCATGTGGTTGGGTCCTCTGATGGTGTCGCTAGAGTAGGTATGGGAACAGAGTAGGCAACGGGGTCTGTTACAGGGATTGGTTCCTTGGTTAGTGTTTCTGTGGTCTGTGAGAGGGAGGGATCGTTTTCCAGGATAGGTTGTAGATTGTTGATTATGATAATCCAGACACACAAGGGGGCCGAAGTAATGTTGCACAGGCAAACTTAGTTCTGGCATTTCCTAACTTTTGAGTTGACTGCAACCTTAATGTTATTTACTATGTTTTTTTTAAACATAGTAATATTATATGTTATTGCAGGAAGTGGAAAAGCTGTGGTTCATTTCCTCAGCACCAGCTTGCTATACACACAACCTTGTGGTGAAGGGATTAATTCATTAGCATTGGAACATAACTTCAATTTCTAGGAGCATATCAAAGCAATTATAGAATGTTCAAAATCCATACACATTCCCAAAGCAATCATGAAACTAAGCAGACTTTGAGGCAGTGTTGTCTAGAATTTTGTCCTAGGCACAATTCTGTGAATAAAATTATTTTGAAGGAGAACAGATAACTTAAATTTATCTTCACCGACATAAGACACATAGAAAGAGGTGTCTTTGCTTAGCAAAGACTGAATGTAAGTAATAGGAGGAGGTTGTTTTTTTGTTTTTTTTTTTAATGCCATGATTTAATTTTTAACTTTTAAAATTAACCCAGGTTATGATTCCTACATTTAAACTAGTTCTTGCTGGTTCTAGCACTGCTTATTTCTTGAGCAAGCTTCATTCAGGCTTCAGGGCTGGAATCATAGCCCTGGACACACAACAAAACAAGCACACTTTCAAATGTTGGAATTATACAAAAGAACATATTCCTAAATTCAGGATCATGTAAGCAGAGGGATGCTTTACCGTCCATCTGCCACCACTGAGCACTAGGATATTATAGGCTAAATTCTGCTCTATTTTTAGGTTTATTCTTTCCTCTTCATCTTCTAGAGGAAAGTCTCATTACTTGCTTAAGCAGCAGGAGGCAGCACTTGCCTGAAAAAAAAATCTGATTCAAAAGCATCAAGTAGCCTACAATCTTGTACTGGGTTTGTGTGGGAGGATAGAAAAAACAACTTCTGTACCATCATCCCGTCGGTACATGCCCGCCTGAGGGGTGCAGTGAGAAACTCATCTGTAAGCTCTTCACAAGATCAATTACATTTCCACTCAGGGAAACCAGCCCTGAGCACCGATCTCACCCTTTCTCCTTCATACATCATTTTCTTTCCCATTGGCAAGAAGGAAGGAAGAAATTGCTGTCCTCTTCCTTGTGCTCCCACCCAAGTGATCACTGATAAACTTTGCAGAGGACACAAAAACTGGGTGAATGTAAATGTATACATCTAAAAAACAAAGAATGAAGACCTTACTTTCAGGATGGGGGACTCTATCCTGGGAAGCAGTGACTGTGAGAAAGATTTGGTGGTTGTGGTGGATAAGCAGCTGAACATGAGCTCCCAGTGTCACACTGTGGTCAAAAGAGCCAATGCAATCCTGGGATGCACAAACAGGAGAATCTCAAGTAGGAGTAGAGAGGTTATTTTACCTCTCTATCTGGCACTGGTGTAACTGCTGCTGTAATACTGTGTCCAATTCTGGTGCCCAAAATTCAAGAAGGAAGTTTATAAATTGGAGCAGATTCAGAAAAGAGCCATAAGAATGATTAAAGGATTAGAGAACATGCTTTCTAGTGACAGACTCAAAGACTTCCATCTATTTAAACTGAACAAAGAGAAGGTTAACGGGTAACTTGGTTAGAGTCTGTAAGTATATACATGGAAAACAAATATTTAACATTGGGCTTTTCAATCAAGCACAGAAAGGTATAACACGATTCCCGTAGCTGGAAATTGAAGCTAGACAAATTCAGACTGGAAATAAGGTGTAAATGTTTAACAGTGAGAGTTATTAACTATAGGAACAATCTACCAAGAGTCCTGGGGGGTTCTGAATCACTGACAATTTTTAAATCAAAATTGGATGTTTTTCTAAAAGATACACTCCTGGTATGTTCTCTGGCCTGTGTTACACAGGGGGTCAGACTAGATGATCACAATGGTCCCTTCTGGCCTTGGAATCTATGAATTTAAGTGGATAGAAGGAAAGAGGATGGGCTGCTGAGACTGACCATTGCATTCTCATCTCCCTATGGCTGAACAAGAATGGAGACAGTGGCTCCATCAGCTCAATGGCTCCCAGCTTATCGAGAGAACTATCTATTAATTTTATTTAAAAGGTTGGCAACTAAGCACAGACTCTAGCACTATCAGTTGGGTCCTGGTGTTGCAGGTGGGAGACAAGAGCAGAGACCAAGATCTCCTCCTTTACATATAAAGTGAACTATATTTTAGGCCCCCAAAAAATCCATTTCTCTGACCCTCTCCAAAATCCTAAACCCCAACCCAGTCCACACTGGGATGAGCCCAGTGAACAACAGTGGGCTTCATTTGAAGTAGGGAAAAGGGATGTGAAGAAGTATTTCACAAAGTTTCCAAAATATTGATGTGGGGAGGAGGATAATGTTCAGTGCAGGAAGGTCCTGCTTGCTCTTATCTGCAGGTCTTCTTAGGTTGCTACTGTGGCTTGAAACAAATGTTGCTTCCAGCTGCATCCCCCGATTCATGATACCATTATCAAAATCTTAGCCTTTAAAAGTGGATTTTGAAAGCAAACATATGAACCAAGATTGGGCAATAGCCCATTACTGCACAGTGTCTAAAACAAAAAATGCTTGCTCAGTCCTGGGTTGGAGCATGCTCAGTAAGCTCTGTGAGGGCTGACCGTGGTTAGTATGGTTCAT
Organism: Chrysemys picta bellii; assembly: GCF_011386835.1. NCBI lineage: Eukaryota > Metazoa > Chordata > Testudines > Emydidae > Chrysemys > Chrysemys picta. The sequence goes on from NC_088801.1 coordinate 35,058,372, forward strand.
ATGAAACTCTGAAGATGGAGCATGCTCAGTGTAGAAAGAAAATTTGGAAAATTTAGCTGCCAGCCTCTAACAAACCTCTACCAAGCATGTGCAAACAGTGATTTTCACAGGTATGTAATCTGGCTAAATTTGGGTAGGTTTTAATGGGGAGAGCCAAAAAGGCACCTCTCTGACCCTAGGGCAACCACACTGCCAAATATAAAGTCCCTGCTCCAAAGCCTAGAAGCACTTCAGCTTTTCAGGAAATTGTTGTAAGAAGTTTTCAACATTGGCTAAAAATTTATTTTTCTTTAACCTCATTCTCCAAATTGCTGAACCTTTTTGCTGAAACTTTCCAAAGCTTCAGCCTGAGATAGAGACACAGCATGAAAAAACTCAGCTTGAATGGTTAGTCTGGCAAAATTATAAGCAACTGAACACAGGGTTTTATAATGGAGAGTAAACACACACACTCTCCCTTCCTCCTCCCCTATCTCAGAGTATTATGGCTGCATTTGTTTCTTCACATAAATTTTATTTAAATGTTTCTATACAATCAAATTACTCTTTTGTCTTCTTGTCTTAATTCATTCCCTGGAAATAAGATTTCACATCACGTTTCTATGATTCGATGATCACCAGTTCATAAAGACAGGTTTCAGAGTAGCAGCCGTGTTAGTCTGTATCCGCAAAAAGAAGAACAGGAGTACTTGTGGCACCTTAGAGACTAACAAATTTATTAGAGCATAAGCTTTCGTGGACTACAGCCCACTTCTTCGGATGCATATAGAATGGAACATATATTGAGGAGATATATATACACACATACAGAGAGCATAAACAGGTGGGAGTTGTCTTACCAACTCTGAGAGGCCAATTAATTAAGAGGAAAAAAAAAAACTTTTGAAGTGATAATCAAGCTAGCCCAGTACAGACAGTTTGATAAGAAGTGTGAGAATACTTACAAGGGGAGATAGATTCAATGTTTGTAATGGCTCAGCCATTCCCAGTCCTTATTCAAACCGGAGTTGATTGTGTCTAGTTTGCATATCAATTCTAGCTCAGCAGTCTCTCGTTGGAGTCTGTTTTTGAAGTTTTTCTGTTGTAATATAGCCACCCGCAGGTCTGTCACTGAATGACCAGACAGGTTAAAGTGTTCTCCCACTGGTTTTTGAGTATTTTGATTCCTGATGTCAGATTTGTGTCCATTAATTCTTTTGCGTAGAGACTGTCCGGTTTGGCCAATGTACATGGCAGAGGGGCATTGCTGGCACATGATGGCATATATCACATTGGTAGATGTGCAGGTGAACGAGCCCCTGATGGTATGGCTGATGTGATTAGGTCCTATGATGATGTCACTTGAATAGATATGTGGACAGAGTTGGCATCGGGGTTTGTTACAAGGATAGGTTCCTGGGTTAGTGGTTTTGTTCAGAGATATGTGGTTGCTGGTGAGTATTTGCTTTAGGTTGGGGGGTTGTCTGTAAGCGAGGACAGGTCTGTCTCCCAAGATCTGTGAAAGTAAAGGATCATCTTTCAGGATAGGTTGTAGATCTCTGATGATGCGCTGGAGAGGTTTTAGTTGGGGGCTGAAGGTGACAGCTAGTGGTGTTCTGTTATTTTCTTTGTTGGGCCTGTCTTGTAGGAGGTGACTTCTGGGTACTCGTCTGGCTCTGTCAATCTGTTTTTTCACTTCAGCAGGTGGGTATTGTAGTTTTAAGAATGCTTGATAGAGATCTTGTAGGTGCTTGTCTCTATCCGAGGGATTGGAGCAAATGCGGTTATATCTTAGAGCTTGGCTGTAGACAATGGATCGTGTGGTGTGTCCTGGATGGAAGCTGGAGGCATGTAGGTAAGTGTAGCGGTCAGTAAGTGTAGCGGTCAGTAGGTTTCCGGTATAGGGTGGTATTTATGTGACCATCGCTTATTAGCACAGTAGTGTCCAGGAAATGGACCGCTTGTGTGGATTGATCTAGGCTGAGGTTGATGGTGGGATGGAAATTATTTAAATCTTGGTGAAATTCCTCAAGGGCTTCTTTTCCATGAGTCCAGATGATGAAGATGTCATCAATGTAGCGCAAGTAGAGTAGGGGCGTTAGGGGACGAGAGCTAAGGAAGCGTTGTTCTAAGTCAGCCATAAAAATGTTGGCATATTGTGGGGCCATGCGGGTACCCATAGCAGTGCCGCTGACTTGAAGGTATATATTGTCCCCAAATGTGAAATATTTCACTTTTACTCTCACAGATCTTGGGAGACAGACCTGTCCTCGCTTACAGACAACCCCCCAACCTAAAGCAAATACTCACCAGCAACCACACATCACTGAACAAAACCACTAACCCAGGAACCTATCCTTGTAACAAACCCCGATGCCAACTCTGTCCACATATCTATTCAAGTGACATCATCATAGGACCTAATCACATCAGCCATACCATCAGGGGCTCGTTCACCTGCACATCTACCAATGTGATATATGCCATCATGTGCCAGCAATGCCCCTCTGCCATGTACATTGGCCAAACCGGACAGTCTCTACGCAAAAGAATTAATGGACACAAATCTGACATCAGGAATCAAAATACTCAAAAACCAGTGGGAGAACACTTTAACCTGTCTGGTCATTCAGTGACAGACCTGCGGGTGGCTATATTACAACAGAAAAACTTCAAAAACAGACTCCAACGAGAGACTGCTGAGCTAGAATTGATATGCAAACTAGACACAATCAACTCCGGTTTGAATAAGGACTGGGAATGGCTGAGCCATTACAAACATTGAATCTATCTCCCCTTGTAAGTATTCTCACACTTCTTATCAAACTGTCTGTACTGGGCTAGCTTGATTATCACTTCAAAAGTTTTTTTTTTTTCTCTTAATTAATTGGCCTCTCAGAGTTGGTAAGACAACTCCCACCTGTTTATGCTCTCTGTATGTGTGTATATATATCTCCTCAATATATGTTCCATTCTATATGCATCCGAAGAAGTGGGCTGTAGTCCACGAAAGCTTATGCTCTAATAAATTTGTTAGTCTCTAAGGTGCCACAAGTACTCCTGTTCTTCTTTTTACCAGTTCATAAAGTTTGTTTTCAACTGCATTTATTTTTCCTCTCAGCAGTTGTTGCCATCCCAGAAAGTAAAGATAAAAATGCTTCAATGTGGCCCCTTGTTGTTGTAACACATCCTTGGTAGTTAAATAATTCCCAGCATCGTGACTGACTCAAAGTAAATTGTGTCTACATGCCAAGTTACGTACGGATGCAGCTGACACAGGAGGTCAAAAGGCAGAGTCCGTAAGTAAATAATTGTTAAAAAGTAATCCAAATGACACTTTGGAATAATTTTTAAAGTAGCATTTTCTGCTAAATTTTGTTTGGTTGATATGTTAATCTGACTAGCAGTATTAGTTAAAAAAGTAAACTCATTTACAGTTAATTATTCAGTGAATTATTCTGAATCTGAAACCTTCTTGTGCCATCAAATACCACATAGGACAAAAAAAGGACTTTGCCATCCCTGTCTATTCTGGGTTGCCCTTTGCACGTCCTCTGTGTTGTTAAGTCACGTAAGTTTTCCCAAATTACCATTTGTGATTACAAAAACATATTTGCACACTTAAAGTATGTTTCCATCAGCCTCCAATTTACCTGTTTCTCTGAATAGGTTTTTATTTTGCAATGAACTGTAATTATTTCTGCCTCCAGATGTGTTTTAAAGCAATGAAAAAAAGATGTGATGTATGTTTACAACATGCTGAATCCTCTGAGGAGTGAGCAATAAATATTTGGAACCTCTCATCACAACATAATTTAAACACACACACACACACACACACACACACACACACACACAAAGAACTACTCACTGTTCATGCTCTAATCTCATCTTTAGCCCTGACTGGGAAGATTAACAAGAATTCTCTAGCCAACATAAGATCATATAGTATTACTGGAAGGTTGGAAGGGCACAAACTATTTTTTCTATTTCTTTGAACAGTACTGGAACTACAATGGTTAATGTTAAGTAACTTTTGCTGTGTGCAACTATGACTGCTCTTATACAGAGAACTGCAGAAATAGTTTGTAGCCAGGTTTCTTGTAAAAAGGTTTACAGAATTCAAATGAAGTACTCACACAACCTACTTTTAACAACCAATGAGCCACAAGTCCTTAAGTTACCTAATGAACTTTTCTTCTGAAGGAACCAATCTTAGTAGTTAAAAGGTTAGCAGTAATGCCAGCCCAAACAGTCAAAAATCATAAGTCAGGCCCTGAAAAAAACAACAAAAAAAATCACTAGACTGGTTTAAAGTCATGTGATTTTTCAAAAGAATATATTTGGGGATCCTTTATCTATCTTCTGGATTTTGAATCTTTAGGGTACATTTGGGTAACATTTCCAAGCTTTTCTCCCAAACCATGAAAGCTAGAAATGTATTTAAAAAACAGCTAAGCTTCTCAGACAATCACCTAACTCCAGGAGTTTGGGCTTTCAGAACAACAAATACCACGAGGCTCACGATAACATCATGAAAGTTGGCAGCACTGTGTTAGTAGTCATCAAAATTCTTCCAGGTTGGGAAAAATCTATTTCATTTCTCTATGACTAATTACTTAAGCCTATATCCTCCTGAACTTTACTCCTCCCTTCCCCCTCCCAAAACACACAAAACATACTTTTAAGGTAAAAACAGAATTTGTTAATGATTATAAATATAACAGTTTTTGAAAACTAGGGCAGCAAAACAGACAAAACTTGTTATTCACTAGCTATGCAGAGTAAAGCAACAAATTATAGGAAGAATATCCTAAATGACTGGAAGTACACAGAAACCGATTAAAAAAAAAATCCACCAAGGATGTAAAGAACACAGATTCAGCACAGCTCTTCTGGAACAATTTGTAACTCACTAAGCTCAGCCTAACTGCACATTCAGCAAAGTGGGCTGTGCAGCAGAACACAGACAACTGCACAGAGGCTTCATTCTATAGCATTCTGACACTTGGGCAAAGTGAAGAAATGCAGTTTGTTGTAAGAAAATATAACTTCCCTACTTTCTTTCCTGTGCCCAGTTTAAATTTCTATACTACACTAGATTTCAGCTCAGGAATTTTAAATCTGTTCTTGGGTCTAAACAGAGGAAGGAATAAGACAAAAACCAATAAGTTAGTTGTCCATAACATATTTAGAACCAGGTAGATCTTGTTATTTGTCCACAAACTAACAATGCCAGCATACAACTGGACACATGATTAGCAATCTCTGCTCAAGACAGGCCCAAGACTAGAAAAACACAGTTGTTGGAAGAGTATTTGCAGAGCAGAATGGTGAAACTTGCACAGTATCTCCCTGCACTATGAATGGGTCTAGCCAACACTAACAGCTGCTCACTTTCAAGAACAGTTTAAAAAACAAAAACAAACAAACAAAAAACACATACACATACACACACACCCCACCATACATACTAAGCAGCAAATCACCACTAAAAACCACTAATTCGTGGGATAACAAAATTGCTAAAAGAATCAGTATACTTTATGTTCTTAAATGACACATGTATGCCCACATTTTATCTGATAAACTTGCAGGGCATCTTCCTGAACACTGACAAATTATACATGCCATAGTTCAGTTAGGTGCAAGAATAAGCAAAATTCCTTTACCAAAGAATCTTGGCATTCTCATAACCTCAGTAAGCGATTTCAGAAGATGTATCCTTTTTCAGAAACACTAACCTCAAATCAAAGTTCTCTTTAAGATCATTTGGGGCCTAGAAAAGAACTACAAGACTTCGTCAATTACAGATCCTAGTGAATAAAGGACAAATATCACTCTGCTAAGTGAAAGGCTTGCCCATTCTACTGAAGGGGAAAGTCTGCAAACATGAGCAAGCAAGCCATACAAGGATAAATTGCTTATTAAGTAATGAGAGGGATACAGCTGCTTACTAGTTTCAGGTTACATAATTTAAAAAAAATTGCAAAAAACACAGGGACAACACAGAGGAAAGCAAAGAAGAGAAAAATATACATATGGGTTCTTTATTTCATCTGCCAGACTGTGAAAGCAACAAGCTGGCATTTAACCTGCAAGCAACAGATTCATCTTTTCTTGTAAGGTCTGCCACGTTGAACTGAGATGGTATATACATTTTCCACTTTGCTTTAAGATACTAGGATTTCTGACTCCACCACAATAGCTAGTTGTCAGAACTTTCTGAATTGGAGTGGGCTCAGTACACACGAAGAAAAGGCTCACTTAAATTTACTGGCTTGCATTCACAGTATGTTCTATTCTCTGACTGGCTTGACTTCAAGACATTCAATTAAAACATTAATATAACAGAGGCTTGGATAGAAAGCATCTATTTCTTTTAAAATTTAGAGAGTTTGAAAGGATCAAAATCTTTTTGGCACCCACCATCATTTAGGACAGTTTCTAGGATTCATTGCACTCTAGAAGTAGTAATGAGATTGGTGAGAAAATCTTGAAGGCATCACTTCCTATGTGAATAATGTAATAGGTTACTCACCCTTGAATAACTGATTTAACTAGGAGAAAGAATGAATCCATTTGTGGAGATGGGCAGCTACAGTCCCTCTATCTTGGATGCCTCCTTACTCAACACACACAATGACCTATAAAATTATTTTATACCTTCCATTCTTGCTAATTTGGTTCCTACCACTCCTTGCCATAAGTAAGTTTTTAATCTTAAAGTTGGGGGGTGGGAACCTCTTTGGGGAGGAAAAAAAAAAAAAGAGTACTGAAATATAGAGCTATATACTTGATTTTTTCCCCAGTAACAAGTGATTAGAATCAGAGCACTAATTAAACAACATATCTTCTTCGGAGGTGCAAGTTTGAGTATGGATTTAAGGGCTCTATAAATTTGTCCAGAAAGTATAACTACAGACAGTAGGAACTGAGTGTCATTCTCAAAAAAAATTCTATGCCATACCTGCCATTAACAGTAGTAGATTTGATCACATCCCCTGGAAGGACCACTGATAATTTTATGTCTTTATCAGTTATATTCTCTTTCTGTTCCATGGTGTAATTAATTGGTTCTGTATCATCAAATGAAGAAACTTCAAGTTTTTTGTTTCAGATGGAGGAAGAGGAGCTTTAGTTTTAGCTTTTCTTCTGAAATAATAAAAAAAGAATTAGGAAACCTTAACAAAAAATACAAGTAGCAGTACATATTTATAGTACAACATAGTGTCAAAATATTCAGTTAGTGAATAATTGTGCTCAACACAATTCTTTCCCTATGGCCCAACAGGAATATCAGAGTGAAAATGACCAATATTATATTACTTTCACCCTCATGTTGTGAAAGCCAGGTGCCTGAATATCTCACAGAAGGATTGTTAAAATGTTGTTAGTGGTGGTGAAGCACGAGAGAAATGTATGACTAACCCACACTAAGAATCCAATAAAACCGAACTGTATTCAGTTTTACATGTTGGTTTTTCACACTGTAAATATAAAAACAAAACAAAACCACCTTCTATCGTGCAACATGTATGTTTTTGGATGTTTTTTTGTTTTGTTTTTTTAAATAAAGAAAATGGTGTTTTTCTCATGTTGCAATAGTAAAATCTGCCAGAAGATTTATTGCACTCTGATAGTGAAACAGAGAAGTCATCATGTAATACAACAGTGCCACAGGAACTATGTTCTGTTGACGATACGCACATCTTAAATCTACAGTGCACGTGGGCTTGGGAAAGTTTTACTTTTCCCAAAACATCTCTGTCTTTCTATAGTAAGGATTTGAAAGAATTCAGTGATTACCTTTATGAGACTCTCAAAAATGGCAATGAAATTGCAAAAACCAAAAGGAAAAAGTGTTTTCTACATATCATTATTAATTTGTTATATTTAAATGTTATTTTTGATAGTCTGTGTTGTCTACTTGTTCGGCTTTAAAACTTGGAGGGGCAGAAGTGAGTTACATGTCACATGTAGCCTAGTTATATTGGTGCATCCGTAAAAACAACAACAACAACTTCATGAATGACCTATCAGCAACAATATTGTGTCATCACACCACCACCATCTCTCACTTCTCCTCCCCTTATAGTTAACACAGCTGTGATAGATCCTCCACAGAAATAGAAACAAAATATGGAAATAAACATGCAGTGTAAGAATAAAATGTTTTCTCGTCTGCTGTGTCTGACCAGGATCATGCTACTCTTCTTCCTTTTAAAGAATATACTATTAACTGATACAGCCTGAAGTTTCTGTGCCAATCTCAGCTGTGACATAAATTACTCGCTGCACATAACACGAGTTTAAGTTGCAATATGGTGCAACTTGCACTTCTTTGACAACAGGCAGGAGTGAACAATGTACAAGTTACATAAAGAAAACACCACCACCCCACATCTGTATACAGAGTACCTACTTGTGCTAACTTAGCTTTAAAAATAAATAAATAAATAAATAAAATCAGTAACAGTATAATTTCCCCTTAGACAGAAACCCCTTTTATTTAATCAATCACCTTTGGAAATAATGTGTTTACATTTCAGGGGAAAAGGTTTGTGAACTCAATCTTCAAAAAGGTAGTGATTAAATTGCAAGAAGGCATTACTCAAAATTATGCTTTAAATTCCTGAAGTAATATCTCAGTTTGAAAGAACAACCAGAAATCAGTTTTCAGTGACAAAATATGTTAAGGCATTCAAAAAAATTTCCAGACCCATGCAATAGACTTTTCTTCCTTTGATGCCACAGTCATACTTTATTTACAGAAACTCCTGAGGAAGCTTGACAACTTATTAAAAAAGTTCCTATATCTCTAAAACATTGAGATGAACATGAGGGAAATATTTGGAAAAGTATGAATTTTATATTCAGTGGAAAAGGATATATTCCTGAAACATGTCGCCAAAAATGTACAGCTTAAGAAAAGTTCATGTATAAAACTTCAAGGCATGTATTAACTTGTATAATCTCTTCGCTTTTATATCCTTCAACATTCCCTTAACAGTTAGATGAAGTTACACTCACTACAAAAAACAAATAAATGTCAATATAGAAACATGTTGTTTTAAGTATCTGCATGCCCCAAATAAAAGCAATTTACTTTTAATGCAAGCTCAAAGAAATGTCAATTAATCTGATTACTTGCAATGACCTGCAATGCAGGAAATTAAAACAAAGCTTTAGCATACAGAGAATAGAAACACATACCTTCCCTGCAAAAACAGAAGTTCAAAGCTAATTACACTTAAGAACAAACAGCAAGGTCCACAGTAGCATTGCAAAACAAAACTATGTAACTAGTCATGTGAAATCTTGTCACAATTTAGTAATCTGTCTGTTTCTGAAAGTACTTAAAGAGCTTTGAACTTCAAAAGTCCAAGTGGAATAATTTAACTATTCACATCCTCTACAGCGGTTCACAACCGGGGGTCCGCAAGCCCTTTCAAGGGGGCCACGGGGCCCCGCGACTGAAGTCCCGATCTCCGGCGCCCCCCGCGCGGCTGAAGCCGGGAGGCGTGGGGCTGAAGCCCGGAACCCCAAGCCCTAGTACTTCCTGTGGGGCAGAAGCCCTGAGCCCCTGGGCAAAGTTGGGGACATGGAAGGCATTGCCCACCCCTCCCCCAATTGCAGTGCAAGAGCACGGTAGTCCCGGGGGCAGCTCCACACCTTCCCCTCCCCCCCCGCCAGGTCGAAGGCGGGTGCCATGGAGCAGGCAGTGGCAGTGTTCCCTCTTCTCCTGCTGGTGCCCCAGGTTAAAGCTGCTCCTCAGCTCCGAGCCCCCTTTGCTCCCAGAGAGGCAGCCGGTAAGAGCCACCCGGCTCCGGAGGCCCGGCTCCATGGCTGGCAGAACCCTCTGGGAACAGGGACCGCAGGGGAGTCCTCACAGCACACAGCCCCTAATACCCTTCTCCCTATACCCTGAGGCTACACCCTCTCTGCACCCTGAGCTATCCCCTGCCCGCATACAGTCCCAACTACCCCCTGCCTGCACACAGCCCCTAGCTACCCCCTCCCTGCACCCCTCGCTACCCCCCTGCCTGCACACTGCCCCAGACACCCCTCTCCCTGCACCCACAGCCCCTCGCTACCCCCTCCCTGCACCCTAGGCTGTTTTAAAAAAACTTTGAGCTAAGCCCCCACCTTTGAGTTATAATTTTTGGTTGTCCCCCCCAACCCAGACAGGCTGGGTCACCTGCTAAGGTGAGTCAGGGGGTGGAGGTGGTGCTCCCTCTCTGGACCCCCTCCATGTGGAGGTGGTTCGATCCCCGCTGGCCCCTGCCCCCCAAAAATAAACATCAAACTATACCTAAGCCCAAGGCTCCTGCCCCGAGACCTCCTGGCCCTGGCGTTTTTATAGCATGTCGAGGGGGGCCTCAGAGAGAAAAAGGTTGAGAATCCCTGCCCTATAAAACAAATCAGTAGTACTTACAGTTTTCCAAATCAAGCAACCATGATGAAGATTCAGAACCTTCCTCCATTCATTTTTTTTTTTTTTTAATTTGCTTATATACAGGGTTACAGGGCTTAAATCAGTTTTGCTAGTTTGGGTTTACAACTCTTCTGTGACAAATTCAAATGCATCGAGCTAACAGGTACTCAATTAACTTTGGTCAGCATGGGCAGCATGCCAGGGTTATTTTTGGGTTACATGAAAACTTCAACAAACAGTTTGTGAATCACAATTTTTTTTTTTATTTTTTTTTTAAACACAGTGGAGATTCTGGTTTTTATATAGGTTAAAAGAAGAAACTAGTGACAAAAATAAAAGCAGTACCACTAAAAATTGTAAATATGTACATTATAAAAATCAAACAGGTTCTAACAATGCAGAATAAATCAGTTCTCCCTCTTTTGGCCTGTTTTTACTTCTTCAAGATGCCTAGGATGATCTTTGCACTGAATGGGTCAGAACTGCCCTTGTTGTCTTAACCCTTAAAAACTAAAGAGGAGGGCAAGTTTTGTTCAACAAGCGTTGATGGGTTAATAATACTTCTCTAACCAAGTAGGCTAATGCAATTGCCCTTCACTGCTGGAGATCTGGTTGCAAAGCTATCAGATGTCACTAACAATATGAGTTAATCCGAAGTTTACATTTGTCCACATCATAAAACCATAACCCAATTCACACAATGGCAGTTTATGCTGAAGAAAGATATAGAACTGAGGCCAGGGCTACACTAGCACTTATGTCGGCAAAACTTTTGTCACTCGGGGGTGTGAAAAAACACACCCCTGAGCGACGTAAGTTTTGCCTGCATAAGCGCTCATATGCACAGGGCTATGTCAGAGAGAGACGGTCTCCCGCCAACATAGGGGGGGAGATTATGCATAACAGTGTCATCTGGTAATGCCTGCCATAAAAATATAAAAGTGATTCTAAAATTAGTCCAAGCAAGTCATTCAAAAAATATACTTTTTATAAGTCATAAGAGAATATTCAAATATTCAGCTATATGACGCTTCAATTGTTATATTTAGAAAGGCCAATTTTAAAAGCATGGAAAAGTGGCTTACACAATGCAGAAGTAACTACACAATCCCTATTTGCAGTTAATTCAGTAGTTCTTCCACCTTGAACCTACTCCAAGCTTTTAATAAACTAAATTCAAAGAGATTGCACATTTTTTTTAAAAAGGTATAGAAAGGGAGAAAAAAAAAAACGAGTATGCCACAAGGGTATCTATAATCTTCTGTCTGGCCTGGAACACTAATTTTCTACTGGATTATGCTGGTGGGTGATATTTTGTAATTCTAAACTGAAATGTTACTAGGGTGTAGAGAGGCTGCATAAAGTTATTTTTTATATTTTCTTTAAATCAAAATAAGAAATAAAGAAAATACAAAATTAGAACTACATAGATCTCAAGTTAGTGACACACAAAAAACTGTTACTCACCTTCTCATAACTGTTGTTCTTCGAGATGTGTTGCTCGTATCCATTCCAATTAGGTGTGTGTGCACCATGTGCACAGTCATTGGAAGTTTTTTTCCTTAGCAGCACCAATGGAGTCCCCTGGAGTGGCACCTTCATGGCGCTCAATATATGACCCTGCTTACCCGGTGCCTCCTCAGTTCTTTCTTGCCGGTTACTCCGATAGAGGGGAAGGCGCGTGGGTTTGAAATGGATATGAGCAGCACATCTTGAAGAACAACAGTTGGTACCAGCTCCCTAAACTTCAGCATTGAGTTCCAGGAGTTAAAACTGTACCTGCTCAGGATTGCCTGCTGGTTGGTGCCGCAAGTCAGACCTGCGCCACGAGTACGACCAGCGCCGCAAGGCTGATCAGCACTTGGACTCCAAGCAGTGCCTCCCCTCTGCAGGCTGTCGGAAAGCAGATATCGCTGACTTTCCCCAGGATGGTGCCACCTGTGGTGGTATCGGAAGCTTAATACAAACGGCCAGGGACCTCGGTGCTGTCATTGCAATGAGGTCTCTGCCTCAAAGGTGTCCGGGGTGGAAGGCAGTTCTACCTCCTCCACCACCAGACCCGGGGAGTCCAAGTGCACTGGACTCAACGGTCTCTCTTGCAGGGTCAAAGTCAGTGGTGCAGGCTCCAAAAGTTTCGGATCTGGAGGCTCCTCCGTGGGACACACACCATTGGCCAGCTCTGATGAAGTGGGTTCTGAAGTAGGAAAACCACTCCTCTCTTGCTTCCAGTGTCACTTCTGCACCAGTGAATGGGATCAGTGCCGGGCCGGTCCCGCCGTCTTCAGTACCGGGGAGCGATGGTGCTGTGGGTCTTTACCAGAGTCATTTGCAGTGCCACCTCCACCACTGCTGCCAGGGAACTGTGTGCTGACAAACTCGGCGCCAGGTCCTGCGGTGCCGATGTGGGTTGTGGTCTAAGTGCCGCCTCCATACAGAGCTGCTTCAATCTAAAGTCCCGCTCCTTCTTGGTTCGGGGGAGAAAGCCCTTACAAATCCTGCACTTTTCTGACTCATGTGCTTCCCCCAGACACTTTAAACAAGTGTTATGAGGATTGCCTGTTGGCATGGGCTTGTTGCAGAACCCCTGGGACTTAGGCATGTAAGTCCCCCGAGGAGAATGCAGTCGAGGTGGAGGGTAAACCCCCCAGCCCAACAGCTAAGTAACTAACTAACTAAAACTACAATAACTAAGAACCAACTAAGAACTAATCAACTACAAAATACAAACAGTCCAAATCAGAAGCTAGGGAAACGTGGAGAGCTTGCAAATCAAGACACCACAGTTCCAACGACCATCACTGGCGGTAAGAAGGAACTGAGGAGGCGCCGGGTCAGCAGGGTCATGTATTGAACGCCACAAAAGTGCCACTCCAGGGGGCTCCACAGCTGACCTGACGGGTGCTGCTAGGGGAAAAAACTTTCAAACGGCGTGCACCACATCTAATTGGAATCGATATGAGCAATCACTTCAAAGAACAGTAGCATTTGTAACCCAACATCATATGAATTTGTTACCTCCACAGAGAATATTATTTTCTGAAATGGGAAATTTGGAACAAATGGCTTTTCTTGGCAAGTACACAGATGTTGACAAGCTACTCTGTATTAGATCACATGTTGGAATGAAAAGTTAAAATGCTCATGAAATGTCTTTTTGCATCAAAAGTATTTAACACTCCTCTTACTACTGAACACATCACATATGCTGCATTCCTTTTTAATACACATAAACGTTCGTCTTAATGTATATCTGCTTTGTTCTATCAAAATATGGAATGACTATATTTCCGATGCTGGGCTTGAAGATACTGTTACATAGTTAATTCTTAGCTAAAGCTAAGTATGCATTTCATTTTCTATTGTATATTCAATATAGCGCAAACTCTGTCACAGTTCATACAGACTAACACGCAGTAAGGCTATTAGCTCTCAAACTGACTGATTACCCTTATACAATACTCACTTTCTAGCCTGCTGGTAGAGAGGGGGAAATAATGATAATTGGCTGTCCAAAATATTATTTTTCATCACAACAAGGTGATGCTGGAAGACATCAGCTAAACTCAACAAAGCCATATGCTGCTGTATACGTGGAACTGTATTGTACTAAATACATGTGTGTTGTGCTGCAAAAAGCATTACATCTTCCAGCAATGCTTTACTTTTCATGACAATATTAAAACTGTACGGCTTCATGAGCCATGGGAGCAAGGGGTAGGCTGGGTCCCCCAGGATAACTATAGGCATCTCATTGTTGTCAATGTCCATTTTGTGGTCTTGAAAGAAAGTCCCCGACTTTTTTCTGTCCTGGATTGCAGTTTTTTGAACAGACTCAAGTTCCTAAAGATACATGCCTCATGAACCTTTCCCGACCATCCTATGCTGATTTTGGTGAAACGCCCCCGTGATCCACCATTGAAAAACATGTGTCTAACATGAAAGCTTATGATCCAATACATCTGTTAGTCTTAAAGGTGCCACAGGACTCTCTGTTGCTCATTGAAAAAAAAGTATCCCTTTCAGTTTATGTACTCTTCGGCAAGGTGGTCTGGTGCCAAGATGGGGATATGCATGCCATCTATTGCCCCACCGCAATTAGGGAACCCCATTGCGGCAAAACCATCCACTATGTCCTGCACATTTCCCAGACTTACTACCCTTCATAACAGAAGTTGATTAATGGTCCTTCACACTTGGAGCACAGCAGTTCCCACAGTTATTTACCTACTCCAAATTGATACCCCACTGACCAGTAACTCTCTGGTGTTGCAAGCTTCTAAACAGCGATCACCAATCGCCTCTTCACTGTCACAGCAGCTCTCATTTTTGTGTTGCTGAACTGCAGGGTGGGGGAACCTCTGCACAAAGTTCCTGGAAGGTGGCCTTCCGCATTTGAAAGCTCTGTAGCCACTGCTCGTCATCCCATACCAGCAAAATGATGCAGTCGCTCCAGTCAGTGCTTGTTTCACAGGACCAGAAACAGCGCTCAGAGTGCAGGTGCTCTGTGACTGCCAGCAGCAATTGTGAATTGTTTTTTTCAATGGCTTGCAGCAGGCTGCTTGCAGGACATTGCTATGTTCCATGAAGTGGACCCTACTTCGGCTCTGGAAATACTGCAGGAGAAGGCATAAGGTGTTTGAGATACTCACAGCAAGACTGCACAACTGAGCAGGCTCCATGCTTCTGGGGTTATGGCGTATGCACGGCGGTTTTAAGGCGCGAAAACCACTGGGTTGTTTGCTGTTGATATGAGGGAGGGAGCACAGTGCATCATGGGATGCAGACAATGTTCCCATTCTCCCCTGCAACAATGTTTTGGTCCCATGAGGCATTGCACAAACTTCCCAAAACACACTGCAGCAAGTTGCACTTTGGGATGGATACCCATGATGCACTGCTTTGTGCATCGACGTAGGCACTGCTAGTGAGGCCATCAAGCACTCCATCAAGACAATAAGCAAGATGTGGCCACGCGCAATCAACTTAATTAATTCGGACGCTCGAGGTCAAATTAGATAAAGTCGACTTAATTTTGTAGTGTAGACAAGCCCTGAGAGACAAAGAATGTTAAATACACTATTCAGAGAAGACTTGAGAAAGGAATGAGGCAAGAAAGACTAAATGGGAAGAGTGACAAGTAAACAGGTGGAGGCAGTGAAAGAAAACCAAAAAGTAGGTCAAAGGTGAAGAATGAGATAAAAACTATACAAACAAAAGAAAACAAGGCTAAAAATATAAACCAAAATAACTCCAAGAAGAGTGAAGGGACAGAAACTAATATGGGGAATTGATTTCTCCATTGTGTGCTGTAAATAAGCTTTTACTGAAAAGCCTAGGCACTCACCATCCCTACTAAGTGTGCTGCTGTTTCACAATGGCAGAAACTCAAAAACTTCTTATAATAATGCATCAGTCTCAAAGTAAAAATGTCAAGATCCATGCTGAGCCTAACTTTTGCTTTTAGCCACAACCTATGGCTATGTCTACACTTGCAGAGTTTTGGCGCTATCAGTTTCACCGGTGATAGGGAACCGGTAAAAGAAAAGCGCTGGTTTGTGTACGCACTTACTTCCACAAGCGTCAGCTTGTGTTCACATCTACAACACTTCCATTGTGGATGAGAGCAGCGCACTAAGGGCAGCTATCCCACAGTGCAGCTCTCTCCATTTTGAGGATAGGTCTTGTGGGAAAAGGGGGGGGGGAGGGGAGTGATCACGGGGCATCCTGGGTCCCTGTACAGCCTCTCCCCAAACACTGATCAGGTCCAGTAGCTCAGCATTCTTCCAAGCAGGGGATCGGTGGAGCAGCCATTGTCACCTGGCCAGATAAGTGAGCACTTGCCAAGAAAACAGGAAGGGGAGTTTCAAAGTTCTACGGGTTTTACAGTGGGAGGGGCAGACATCTGTTTACCTAGCATCAGAGCTGCTGGCCAGAGTGGTCACCTATCCTCCATAGGCTAAAAGCCGTGTAAACAGGAAGAACAGGTCTTTACTTGCACATCACAGCAAAAGGATCAGCAGTAAGAACTGCATGCCTCTCGTGGAGGTGATTTTCTGTTTGCGGTGAAAGTTCTGTGTTTCACCGCAAAAAGTCATTGGCAAGTATAGATGTCCCGTGGTTTTTGCACAAAAAAGGGACTTTTTGCGCTTTAAATGGGAAGTGTAGACATGCCCGTATAGTCTCTGATCACATCTTAAGGTCACATTTTTTTCCTCCTTCCTATCCCGCCAGATAAAAAAAAAAAAAAAAAAACACTATATAAAGTTCAAGATGTTTTATGGGTTCCCTCCCCCCCCACATCGAAAGCAGTTCTAAAGAAATGTTTTTATGTTAAAAATAAAGATAGTCTCCCCAGTGGCATGTTAAACATTTCCCTTTCAGTTCTCGCATAGCTTGCAAAATAACTCGAAAAGTAAATTAAAGTGTCTCAAGAACAAGAACTCTTAAATGTTTAAGATTTAACTTTAGAAATGCAGATTTCTTCAATCAACTTTTTAATATGTTAACCTCTTGTTACTAGGGAATGGAATTACCAGATACCAAATATTACTGCAGTTAACAGTCACTAACCTGTTAATATCAGAATATTGATAGTTATAAGGGACTCTTTAAATAAATGGTTTAATTTCCCAATAACTTGAAGCAAGGAGACAGTGTGAAGAAAAAAAGAAAAAGCAAACATACTATATAGGTTTCATCTACTGCAATGTGCAAGGAATATATTGTACAGTTGAACAGAGCACTTGAATACACAACAACTATCTGATGAAAAAACTTTCAAGTAACACATATTGAACTTTATTATTCTTGATTCAAAAAAATGTCAATTCCCTTTTTTTAAATCTTAGTTTTGACATTTAATAAATATATTTTTTCAACAGAAAATAAAAACTGTATAACTTTAAAACAATATCGGAGCATAACATCTATGCTAGTTGATCATGAGCTATCCCAAAGCATTGAAACTGGAAGACTTCTAAGGTAAACAAAATATTTTCCAATTCTAGAGGATCCATTAGGGAGGATTTTAAAAATCCTGCAGGCAATGGAAGCGCTATGATTCTTCCCCACCCCTACTTCAGAAATCTCTCCTTCCCATTTCTCCTGTCTTCCTCTGTGGTAGATTATCTAAAAGATAAGAGAACCTCCTAAGACTATCAACAAAATATGGCATTCCACTGACTGTAGTCATTGTTGAAGTTTTATTTCCTATATATTCCTATGTTAAAGCTTGCCTAAAAACAAGAAGTTTTAAAAAGCCTATTCTCTCCTTCAAGATTTCTATTAGGCCCTAATCTAGAAAAAACTTAAATCTGTTCTCAATAGTATACATATGAACAGTCAAACTCATTTCAATTATTAGGTACTAATTGTCTGAGAATCTGCTTTTGCTGTAACTAAGTGAGAGTTTACTGATGCAGTGTCTCTTTGTAGTCAGTGGGTAGAAAAACTGTAGTGTCTTTTGTTGATTAGTTAAAATCACTTTAATTAAAAAGGGACACTCATGTTTAAAATCACATTTTAAATAGTTCATTATCTATTTAGTAACATTTTGGATACTGGAAGTAAACTGAATGAATGTATTTACTGGTTTCAGAGTAACAGCCGTGTTAGTCTGTATCCGCAAAAAGAAGAACAGGAGTACTTGTGGCACCTTAGAGACTAACAAATTTATTAGAGCATAAGCTTTCGTGGACTACAGCCCACTTCTTCGGATGCATATATGCTTATGCTCTAATAAATTTGTTAGTCTCTAAGGTGCCACAAGTACTCCTGTTCTTCTTTTAATGTATTTACTGTTTGTTTACTTTTTGCATATCACTAAATATAGACAATTCAATTGAATTATTAAGTGCGTTTCCAACATTTAAGGTTACTGTAATGGAACCTTAAAGTGCTTTAACAGCTTCAGTTGGCTATTAACTTTTTGCATTGCACTCAGCTTGAATTACAATAATTAGTCTCTTCACTTTCTAAATGATGTAAAGTTTAGGTTGCCACCATTGCAGAATAAATGATGGAATTTATTTCTATAAATTAGCCTTAATATTTTATAAAAATGTAACATTAACCTAAATATGGGGACTAAAGTTCTGTGTCAAATATGAACAGTATCTTTTTAAACTGTATCATCTTTTGGGGACTGCCTGAAGAGACTAATGAAAGGGTTCATAACCTGTTATCTCTAGGTTAGTATTCTGTGGCTGATGTAAACTGAGTTAAAGTTCTCAACCTAATTCCTTTTAGATAGTCACATTACAAAAACCTCCACCAGAACTGGTACTCAGACACTGAAGCCAAAGGCTGGATCATGGAATCAATCAGTGTATGGAGAGTGAAGTTCCTTTCTATCCCTGGAGATTAGTCTTCTAAGGCCAGGTTTGAGGCATCCTCATGGGACAATATGGAGGAAGCATGCATTTGTGTAGATAAGCACACTTCAATTTCTAGGCCTGTTAATTGAGTACCTTTTCAAAGGATCTAAATGAACTTTTGGAACTCTGGATTGTGAGTTGAGTTAAAGTCACTGTCCATCTGTGAAGTCCAACAGATGGCTCAATCTTTACAAAAGAGGTATAGAAATATCACTACAGAACACTACAGAGTAACATTTCTCTCTACAGCTTATCTAGTGGGAAAAAGCAACACTGGAAAGAATGGAGGGGCCTGTGGTGGTGGTCCTTACATAACAGAAATCGACTGTGTAATTGATATGTTCACTGATATGCAAGTAATGTGATCTGATAATAATTAATATGATTACTAAACTGATTCTAACAGATCATCTCTATAGGTTTATTGAACTAGGTTGCAATAAAGGTACAGGAAAAATTCCCTGCAAATCTGGATCTCTCCCTGTTCCTGTGAAGAGTGTTAAAAACAAAAACTTTTAAATGAGCGATTCCTTCTTCACCCAAAATGAGCATCCCTGGATGCTAAACATGTGCTCAGGGTGCCTCCAGACACAAGACGGTTCTCTCTCCCAATCTCTAAGGGATGTGTTGTCTCTCTTCCTAAATAGCCTCGTGCCTTTGAATGGAAGAGTCAGTCTCCTCCTGGAGGGAAACAAACCAGGTAACTGGGAATGTAACCATGAAATAAAAACTGAAAGTTTAATGGAATCTTGGGGAAAGTTTTGGATCCCACTAAAAGCAAGAAGGCAGCAAATGAGTTTCTCTGCTTCCTTCAGGTCATTTGGCACAGACCATTTTGCCTGTCTGATTATCTGCTATCTAAACAATTTAAAGTGCAAAAAAAGGGCAATTCAGAGGAGGAGGAAAACCAAATCTGTGATATATATTGTCAAGGTTTTAACCACAGAATCAGGAACATTTCTATTAGGAGCATATCAGGTCCAGAGACTTGGAATTAACATGTAAGGCCTCACTGACTTACCCATGTGAAACAAAAAGAAAAGGATCAGTGTCAATGTTCAGCAAGGATGGTTGAGAATGCTTTTATTAAGTCAGGATAGCACTCGTAGATGCAAAGGGTCAGCCATACCATATCCTGCAGGGCCAGAGAATCCATGACAATTATTTTTCTTTGCATCTATCTGTTCTTTTCCATTTCCCTACAGAAAGTAACTTAAGTCCCAACAGTCTTAGACTCAGGAGGTTGGGAACACTGAGATCTAGTGGAGAAAGTCTAAAACACAAATGCTGAGACCTGCCTACGTAAAGCACTATTCACCTATACTGCACTCAGTACATAATTATAAATGTACCAATAATCTTTCAGCAAAGTGTCAAACGCTGACTGAAATCTAGAGCAGTACAAAACAGTTTAAAGCACAGTTATACAGAAATAATCCAGAAGGCAAATTACTAATACTTTTAATAATACTCTTCAAAATAACCCATTTAGCATTTGCTATCTGAACAACTAATTATGAGAATGGCTAGGAGTGGGGCAAAGGGAAAGGAAAGAAAAGAAAACAAACCTACTACATTGACTGAGAAATATACAACTGGCTGAATAAACAGGAAAAACAGAGAGGAAGCAAAAGAAGAATCTAAACTGAAATGGAGGGCTTAACCTTTGATACACTAATAAATCTTATGTGCTCATAACTTAAGCAAACCTATGCCAAATCTATTAGGGAAGTCTTAAGACACACTGATCCCATTTTCCCCATGGTCAGTAAGAAAATTTCTCTGATCAATGCCCTTAACTTGCATAGACTCTAAAGTTCCCCCCACCCCTCCTTTGACAATTAAGCTTCTAACTCCCATGGTTTTCTGTCTAACCTTGCAATCTTGAACTGAGTCTGCAAACAGAAAGTTCAGTTCTGCTTCTGGTGCTCATGGTTTTCACAGCTGAGATTCAGAACCCTGAGAGCACCAGTCAGACTAAAATAATTAGGTCAATTTCTCTCTACTGCTGCTCTTTAAGACACATACTGGATAAGAAACAGTGGGGGCAAGCACTGGAACTATTCACCAGAAGGACTCAAATGAAAACTGAGGGATGGGGGGGGGGGGGGGAAGAGAGAGAAAGAGAGTAACACTCCCCAACATAACAGCCCAGAGCCTAGAGGAGAGGAAGACTAGCTCACCCCACCCACCATCAGCACCACCACACAGACACACTCTCTTACTTTACAGTAGCCAGGAAGCACTGCAGTAGGAGTGGGGAAGACAGGAAGCTTTTTCTTCCTTTCAGCAGCTATAAAGAATTTGAAGGGTAGAGACTGGGCTTAAATTTCAGACACTACTAGCTGAACTACAATACCAGGTTCATATGAAAGAGTCATTGAGCAGAGTCCAGCAACAGCATCCTGGAAATAATCCCAAGCAATTCCACTTTCCTAGTAGCTGGGATTAGTGAAGGCTTCTCATCTGGGGACTGCCCCTAGACAATAAGACTCCCCATATTTTGTATCAGTCTTTGGCTTGTACATTTCAGTCCTTTAGCCATAGGTGCTGGAACTAGGGGTGTGCAGAGGGTGCTGCTGCATCTCCTGGCTTGAAGTAGTTTCCATTATATATAGGGTTTACAGTTTGATTAAAAGCTCTTAGCAGCCCCACTATACAAATTGTTCCAGCATCCCTTTAGCTACAGAGTATTTAGTAAAATTTCCAAGCCCTTTGTGTGCATGGATGGCCAGGAGGGGGGAGAGACAGACTGATGGGTTAAAGTTAGAGGGGAAAAAGGCAAGAGAGAAAGTTGGAGAGAAAAAGCTCTCTCTTATAAAAGAGGCAATAAAAACTCAATAGCAAGTTGAGAACACAAAATAGGGAAAGAGATACTTGAAGTGATAGAAAAAGAGAGCATGAAAAGGGCTAACAGACACAGGAGAAAACTCAGGGAATGCTAGCTGCACTATGGTCTATTATAGGAAAGGAAATAAAGAAAAAGTGGAATTAAGGACGGGAAGGGCAAGAAAGGGCAAAACAACTTTTATTCTTTTAAATTTCAGAGGGGGGTGGCCTTGAGGGAAGTGTCTGCGCAGATATTTTCACCTTGATTAATATTCTCTCAGGCTAAAGGTGTTGGGTACATTTCTCAAGTCCTGCCGAACTCTGCTTTGGGCTTGATGTTATTTCTAATTTACTAAAGTACGGTAAAGTATGGGCCAAAATTCCTTGTCATATTGAGAAACCAGTGAATCTTCCATCCCTCAGCCAGCTTCTCTTGCTCACATTTAGCATCCAAAATGTGGGAAACCCTCTGCTTATCTTAGAAGTTATGAGACAGTGGGATATTCACCAAAATCAGGTCTGGAAAGGGTAAGAGGGTACTGATAGTGTGGGAGCCCATGATTGCTCTTGGTTATCTGCTAGCACTGGGTGGGGAAGGGGAGGTGGGGGAATAGTTCAAACTCTGATCCCAGACCTTTGTTACATAGGGCTAACCAGTAGTTTTCAAGTCCACTTCTGCCATTGCTGACAGCAGACACCTCCCTCCCCATTGTCCCACTTGAACTGACTCACCTTTTAGGTTGGCCACTTGTGGCCCCCAAATGCAAAAAAGAGACAAGGCCTGTCCCAAAACTCCTTGCTGGGGAGAAGAATGTGTCTTTCCTCTAACAGGCTTACAGCACAGGAGATACCAGCATGCAGCAGCTATTGCCTAATCCCTCCTGAAAGAATTCAGGCTGGCTTGCTGGATTCTTGAAGCAGGCAAATGAGGAAGTGGAGAGGTTCTCTTCAAACACAGCAAGATCCCTATCCCATGGTTGGGAGCCTGTCAGCAGCAGCTTCCTCTTTGCTGCTGCTGCTACTGTCTTCTTACACCTGATATCATCATAAGCCCCCTTCCCCCCCCCCGCCCCCCCCCCCCCCCGTTCTCTCTCTCAGGAAGAGAGAGAAGGTATAATTTAAAAAACAAACAAACAATCTCCATCTAATATTTAACTGATAACATTATTATTTTTCTCTGAGGGAAGAAAAGAGAGAAGAAAAGACTGGGGAGGTTAACTTTTAAGCACTTTTAAAATTGTCAATAAACCACCCTAAGAAATGTACTGGAACTCTTCTATACTATCCTGATGAATACTTTAAAGAATGAGCTAGCTCAAACATAAACCAATGATTTTTTTAAAAACACAAAAATAAGCATTCACAAAATCTAAAAGGTCAATGGAAAGGTGTCTATGATCTAAACAAAACAAGAAATCCAATGGAAATATTAAAAATAAGCATGTTCCCACACTGTTAGCAATCTAAATATTGGAAACGCACTTGATAATTCAATTGAATTGTCTATATTTAGTGATATGCAAAAAGTAAACAAACAGTAAATACATTCATTCAGTTTACTTCCAGTATCCAAAATACTTTACAGTTTTACTAAACTAAGGTGTCAGACATACACATGACAAAGGTTTTATAAAAATTTGATTCATAAACTGACAGTTTCCTTCTAAATATTGCTGGGTAAAAAATGGGTATTAGAGCTATAAAAGAAGGATTCATTTAATTTTTACAAAGGCACGTTAATTTCTACCATATGATAGGCACACTCCCAAGGTAGTGGAGAAAAATGGCATTGATTCAGTGACCTAACTTTTTTCGCCACTTTGCTTTTACTTCATAATTGTATGCAGGCAACATACTCAATTTTACAAGGAATTTGCTTGCATGAGCAAGATTCTTTGAATTCTTTCTTTGCTGCCTGAACCAAGGTTGGAGCTCAAGTCCAAAAAGGGGAAACTACATACTCCTATCATACATGCACCTATCACATGCCTGCAACTGAAGGTCCAGGAAAGGTTTGTCCTAAAATCCTTGACCATGTCCCTGTAAACTGATGCAGCAAGAAAAGTAAGTTAATAAGATATCACATCAGCTATATTCCATGTAATTTAGAGTATAATCTTTAAATATAACCTAATTAAACCTGAAGGTACATAATTTAACAAGGAATATAACTACCTTAAATTTAAACCGTATAATTTTTTTTCACGATTCTGACCTTGAGTTATCCATATCTGTTTGCATAATCCTCGTCCACAAAAAGAAGGAAGCAGTTTATAATATATACTTGCAACATACTGAAAGCAAACTATCCCTTGGGAATGGGTTAACTTGGAAACAAAGTCCCAATACAATTCAAATAAACTCTACATCCAAATTATTTGGAGAACCAACCTTTGTTCAGAAACAATTCTTGGGTGTTTCTATACATTTCAAGTAATTTTTCTGATACTATGAGAATCTTCAGTCTAGTATTATAGATGCTGATAAACAGATGCCAAAACTGATGTTGAAAATTACAACTTGAACTGCTACAAATGTACACATCTGTATCTAGAATTAAAATATTATGTAAATGTAGCAGTAGTATACACATTCTTTATGAAAGTTTATCAGCATTTATTTATAATTAACAGTCTTGTTTATGTATGTAGTAAGTGTTTAAAAAAAAAAAAGTCCAATTTCAGAGGTTTGAACAGAGACTAACAACGTCTATTTGAAAACTTGGCAGAGAAGAAACGAAGTTATAAAGTACATGTTAGTAATTTTAACAGGTTAAAAACATTTCATAAAAAAATTAATCCATAAGCCATTAATTCGCTATGAGTAGCATGAAGGATTTTTTTTAAACGCTCAAGCTATTTTGATTTAAAAATGTATTCTGCTGAACAAGTTGAGTAGCTTTGCTTTTTTTTTTTTTTTTTTTTTAAATCAATTTTAGCTCAAAGCACTGTAACTATAGACAAATAGCAGCTAGATTCACATGAAAGGAAATCAGCTTTTAGGCCTCAATCCTGCAACACGCGGACAAACTCATGCACCTACTCAGCGTCTCACTGAAGTCAGTAGGGGTCCACCCATGTGGCAGTACTTGCAGGACTGGGTTCTAAAGGAGTAGTGCCTGAAACAAGTTCATACTATACTATAGATATAAAAACTAAAAGGTAATTTCAGAAAATGTAATTTTTTTTTACTTTAGCACAGCCATGAATAATTTTTTTTAGTTTCCTGTATATTATTATTTTTAAAAATTGTGGGACAATATATAATCAAACTCAAATAGACAAATTCTGCTTTCTATCATACTTGTACAATACCATTGACAAAATGTTGTTGCAGGTGTGTAACTACGGGCATAATTTGTTCCAAGTACTGTTAAAAGGAAGACTTACACCCCAATAAGCAAAGAACTGTAGCAAGAACACTGACGCTCCACTCTTATTCTTACCGGACACATGACATTAACTCACCCACTGAGTCCATACCTCTCAGTTAATCAGGCAGAGAGGAATATATCGGCAAAGAGTTTAATCTGTATGTACCAAATGAGAACATTGTTGATATGATACTCAACATACATAATAGTTTTCAAGCAATGCATATGCTATTCTACCTATTTAACTTTAAAACATGAACATATTTTACAAACTGATTAAACTGCTACTGTCCTTACCGCCAATAAGTCACAATATTTTCTTCATCACTTAAATCAAGTGAATTTTTTTCAAAAGGATACACAGGCAGAGGGGAGAAAAGCAGAGTGTGCATATTGAGTTCAGTGTTGTGCCTGTTCTTCCCTAATGACATCATTAAACCTACCTATTTATAAATCTCACCACCTGACCAAACAACCTACATAGCACATCTACAGATCTGTATAGTCTTTAATCCTGACATGTCTCCTTCAGCCAATACAGGAAAGATTATTAAGTAGCTTTGTTAGGTCTTCTGTAGCTTTGGAACTTAAGGAGGAAAACTCAGCCAGCTTTCCAAACCTGATACTATTTACAATAGTAACAAAGGATATTATTAGTGGAAACTTTCAGAAATGAGACCATCTATCTCCCTGCTCCATGCTTACTTTCGCTCTCTCCTTGCTCCTACAAGAACACACCCACCCCCCGTCCCGCTTATACACAAGTAGTACTGCAGGTGATTTTAGCAAGCAGGTGTGAATACCTGGACGGCAAAAGCAAAATAGCACATTTTACATCCCATCTGGTCATTTAATCACAGTAGAAATTACTGGTTAGTAACTAAGTAATCATGTTGCGTAGCTCAAATGTTCTCTAAACTAGCTAATAAATACCTTTATCACTCACACACACAAATTTCCATTCTAAAGGTCTGCAGGAAAGGCTTGCAGTGCTTGTGATTTAGTTATTTATAGTGTGATTTATAAAAGCTTGAGCCCATTATCTAATAAACAAAACTAATAAAAAAATTTACATCCCTCTGCCAATATTGCCTCCAACAGAGAACACTCCCCAAAATTCATAAACTAACCCTGCCGTAAGAAAAGACAAGGCACAACCCTGAGGTCCCTTCCAACCCTGATATTCTAACCTCCAAAGCACTATGGTGGCTAATTGTATTGAGGGTTGCTACAGTAACAGCTGGGGATGTTACTCACTTAGGGGTAACATCCCTAACCCATTACCTGAGCAATCCTAAACACAAGCTTTCATCCCAGTTAACCCACCTCAGGCAAAAGTCAGAGTGAACAAATGGATTTACACTGTGCTTTGAAGGCTAAGGTCAGGCTCCACTGGACCAATCGGGAAAGTGAATTTCAGAGTCAGGATCCTCCCCTGCAGACAATCTGCCATCCAGCCACAGATATTCAAATCTAGGAACTGCTAACAGGCGTTTTTCAGATTATCTCAACTGCCAGAGTGGTTCATGGGCAGAGGCAGGCAGGCAGACATGAAGCTAAATTTTAAAAAACTAAGGGTATACATACAGTGTAATTAAAAACCCATGGCAGGCCCAGAGTAGCTGACTCAGGTTCATGGTGTCTCGGGTTAAGGGACTGTTGAATGGTGGTGTAGACATTCGGGCTCGGGCTGGGCCTAGGCTCTCGGACCCAGCGAGGTGAGAGGATCCCTATGGTCAACCCCATTATCTAGTATTTAGCCTAACAGCGATCCCTCCCTCCCCCACACACATTCTAAATGCCCAGGATTCCGTGTACAAATGAAAACAGAGTGTTGAAGATTTTGTTCTGGACACATCTTTAATAAGCAAATACAACATTCTCTCTTTTCAACTCTCGGCGTTAACTCTAACAACACCTATTGTTATAATGTAGAAGATTGCATTATAAATCATATAGTCAAAAGAAGCAGTGCTCTAGAAAAGCTAAAATTATTATTTTAGTATTATAATATATTCTTTGTAAAAAGTCAAACTAATTGGCAGGAAAAAAATTTAAAGTCACCCCTTCTGACAATCATCGTTTAACAGCGAACAAGACTGACTGCTGTTTTTCATGAGTCTTATAGACACACAGACCATATAAGTGCCAGGCACTTAATATATCTAGTAAATACATGAGAAAGGAATTCACCAGTTTTCATATTTGTACAAATATGCTTTTTAGGCATATCTTAAGATATATTTTTCTAATGTCACCATTATGAAACATAAAATTCCTGTTCTATATACACCATAGGATATTTATTTAAAAAAAACCCAGAAAGTATGCTTTGCAAGAAAATTCTTAATATGAAAAACAGGATGCAAATAGTGTATGTGCTGAGATGTTCTCAGAGCTGCCTAGGCAACTTAGATGCCCAATTCCCAAGTTCCAACCTCAAGGATTGCACCTAGTGTTACTCCAGAGGCCCCAATTAAAACAATGAATAAGGAAACAGGAGGCAACTGGGGTGGGGAAGGAAGACAGACAAGTGTAGAACAAAAAAATAAGGTGGCGGGAAGAGAAATAAAATAGATGGTAAAAATCAGAGGAGAGATGCGAGCCAAGGAAATCTCTTCCACCACAGAAAGTGCAGCCTTTCTAACAAGCAGACCCAGCCTCTGGAAGTGTCAGAAATCATATGAAAGGCACAAGGTAACTGATTTCATATAGAGCAAAAGCTAAGCTTTAAAAAAAAGCAGCAGGGTGTGTGTGTGGAGGGGAGAACAACCAATAAAGAAAAAAAATGAGGGGAAATGACAATGAAGCTTTTTTTATTTGTTTTTTTGGGGGTGGGGAGGAGGCGGGGTTAGGGTGGAAGGAGGGATATAGTTGTTTAGGATTACAGTATTTTTAACCTGCTTTCAACTTCCACAAAGTGTTGAAATTCAACTCCTAATCTTGGCACTTCTATATGCAAAACGTTTTGTCTAAAAAGAAAAGAAAAGCATCAACTAGTCAACCCTATTGAATAGTGTCATCAACAAGGGGTAAAGTAGGTGAGATGCACTAAGTCAGTCATGAGACACTTATTTCTGTTAGTTTTTAAAAAATCAAGCTAATAACTATTTGAACAGTATCGTGCCATTAAGGAAAAAGACATTTTCTGAAGAGATCTCTTTGTAAATCTCAGTTCTGAGGCCAAGGCACCTGGCTGTATTGTGTCGGAAAACTGCTTCACAGATTAAAATGAGAAACAGACATACATACTTTGATGACCCTAGTAAGTAGAAGCCTTATCTTGCTCAATCAAAGGCTCTGTAATGTCCTACACTGACTGACACTAACAAGTGATTGGCTTGGAGAGCAGTTGTGTAAGGCACAAACATGCTACTGGACCTCAAATAAGGTCAGAACAGTGCTCTCATAAGTTATATGTACGTACAAGAAAAGATGGTCATAATTACTAATTTGCTGCTTGTTGCAATCTCTGACAGGGACTCCTGCATGGTGGAAGCTTTGAACCATATGGTGTGTCTATTGTTGCAGCAAGGAGAATGTCTGTTAAAAATATCAGCCTTTTCATCTAACCCTAGAAAAGTTTTGATTATTTTTGTTTAAATGACACCCATGAGAAATTCAAGTCTTAATGCAGCAAGAATAGCAGGAAACCTGGATTAAACAGGGCAAGGATGGGCACTTTTCCTGATTAAATTCCTGAATTATTAAGTGGGTGGCTGGAAAAGCCATTGTTTATATCAAGAAACACCTTTGAAACATAAGCATTTCTTCAGTGGCTTTATACCCAGAGGGACTATATCTAGCTTTCGGTGGATCAACATATTCAAATCTCCAGTCAAATACTTTGCTTCACCAAAAAAAAAAAAAAAAAAAAAAAATTATTCCAGAGGAGAATATGGATATGAACTCTCCAAATAGATTGGAAGCAGAGCAATTACTTGTATTTCTCAGAGATGAGGGTAGCCTTCCTGATATTTGCATTTAAATTCATCTGACTATGAGTTGTCCAGCTGGGCTCTTCCCCATATCTTTTGGGGACTTTTTCCCTATCAAATTATATTTGCTTAAAAATATTTCCACAACACCTTGTTTATACTAAGCTAATTCTGTAAAAATGTTCTTACAGCTCAAACTTCCTCAATTAGCCAATTACAGTTTTTGAACTGGAGTAGTATCATAACTTGGTAGTCATGGCACACTTAATTCAGCACTATATGGAAATGAAAAGGACAGTGCAAGCTATTAATAATGGAGATCCTGTATTGTGAGAGTTCTCCACTTTATGCAGATAAGCTTGGCAGTATTAGAGACTGCTGAGTTCTTGAGGGTGTGCTTATGTTATGTACAGCCATCATAATTGTAGTTTATTATTTGTATTTCCATCACATCTAGAAGCACTAGTCATGGACCAGACCTCCATTATGCTAGGTTCTGTACAAACAGAAGAAAAAGACAGTCTCTGCCGCAGACAGCAGTGGACAAACATTGTAAAAAATGGTGACAGGTTTCAGAGTGGTAGCCGTGTTAGTCTGTATCAGCAAAAAAACCCAGGAGTACTTGTGGCACGTTAGAGACTAACAAATTTATTTGGGCATAAGCTTTCATGGGCTAAAACCCAATTCATCCGTGGGCTTTAGCCCACGAAAGCTTATGCCCAAATAAATTTGTTAGTCTCTAAGGTGCCACAAGTACTCCTTGTTTTTTTATTGTAAAAAAATGCAACTAGTTTGCCTTCCTGCCTTACTCTGCCCCAATCACCCTCTCTATGAATCACTTCCCTGGCTCCTCTTCTCCACATCAAGCTTCACTTTCAAACCTTACATTACTCTTTCCTTTCCCTCCTACCCTGCATCACCCTGCTTAGATGACCTGATCTCTTACTGCACCATATCTCATCTCATTTCCTCTGCCAAGGAAGTCAGCCTCAAGATCCCATTTGTACATTTCTCCCACCACTGTCTCCACACTTTCTCCTATGCCCTCTACACCTAGAAAACCCTTTGCTGAGCTTGCCCACAAGGACCCCAGTGTCTCCTTGTCCAAGTCCCTCAGTAAGCATCACTTTGGCAGTAATACCTTAATTTTCAAATGTTTGTAGACGTCCACTGGAGTTAAAAGGAGAAAAAAAGGAAAAAGACACCCTCTTGATACCATTCCATGCGCTGCTCCTCACTGAATAACCATGTACTCTTATTAGGTTAAGCTCCAGTAAAGAAGCACAGTGAGTGTCTCTTGCTAGTGAGAAAGGACACAAAACAGAAAAGTATTAGAGAAAAATGAAGAACCATAGTGAGGAGCCGGTAAGAATCTAGGGGGAAGTCAGTATTTAGGAGGACCTGTAGTCAAGTGGGGAAGAGAGGAACTGGGAGATTATGGTTAATACTTGTATATATATTACAAAGTCTGGGAAGAGAAGGAGTGAATACAAAGCAAACATCTCCAGAGACATCTGTTGTTGTTTTTTTTACTTAAAAGGGTGTATATTGTAGTCCTGAATTGGGTTAATCCACCACATTTAAGCTTTAATGGTTAGCAAGGAAGTCTGGAGGAATCAGGTCCTGTAGCCAGTTGCTCAATAACTGCCCAGAAATTCTCCAGCCCAAGGTCAGTACTGTTTTTCTAAACTACGAAAATAAAAACAGCTTACATGTTTAAAACGGAACTGCATGTTGCTGTGGATATAGACGTACTTCCATGGCATATCGGTGCCACAATACATAGCTGTTTGGCAGTTAAACAACAATAATCAATAGCAAAGCAGGACTGGGAATTAGTCTCTAAAATTCCACTGGGTTTATATAGATTAATATGGTGCAGCACGGATTGTATATTATTTATTTTTCCCACTGACACAATTTAAAAATAAACTATCAATGGCTTCTTTGGAATGCTTGTTAATTTTTTTTTAAGGCTTTTATATTTTTCACAATTTAGTATAGCAATAATGAAACCTTTTGGGTCTGGAATTTCCTGGGGATTAATTACCGGCTAGGTTAATAGCCCGAGGAAATGCACAAACCAAAAGTTTCCTTATTGTTCAGTCATATAATTAATCTAACTCATCACCATGGGATGTTGTGATAGCCAAAAGTATAGTGGGGTTCAAAACAGAACTAGAAAAGTTCATGGAGAATAAGTCCATTGTGGCTATTAGCCAAGATGGTCAGGGATATGGCCCCATGCTCGGGGTGACCCTAAACCTCTGACTGCCAGAAGGGAAGAAGGTCTGGGTCGCTCCAAAATTGCCCTGTTCTGTAGACTGTCCCTGAAGCGCTGGTACTGGCCTGAGACAGGATACTAAGCTAAAAGGACCACTGGTCTAACCCAGTATGTTAATTCTTATGTTTACAGTATACACTTTTCTGGTAAAGCTCTCAAACTTTGTAACCAAGATTTAATATGTAACATAAAAAGTATTTTCTCCATCACCTTTCTATTACTTGCCCAATTTCAGGATTTTTTCCTTTTATTTAGCAAAGTGTAGGCAGGAAAACTATGAACAGAACTAATTCAGCTGATTCTGGGAACTTCAACAAGACCAGAAGTAAGTAGTTTAATATTTATTTGTATTTTAGTGATGCCGATTCATATTCTAGGCACTTCATACATACTAAAGGGAGAGCACTCAACGCAAGTAATTGTGCTCTAACAATTATTGAACTGTCATAATATTACCACAAGACTATTAAGTAATACTTAAATAACCCTTGTGTCTCCTTTATATCCCATTTTATGAACCCTCCTTCTCCCCACAAGTCTGAGGGGAAAGGTAGGCTTTGCAGTGTGCCCAAAAGATTGTTAAATCCAGGATTTGGAGAATGGCAAGGAAAGAGTTGCAAAATCACAAAGAATGCTCTGAATGCAACTCCATTTATAATAAGGTAGCACTCTCTCAAATACTTCTGCCATTGTCAACTCCAGCAGCATGAAATAGGAATATGGTGGCCTCTCAGATAACTAGATCAAACCATTTAGGGATTTTTAGATGAAAAACACCGTTAATTCTATCCACAACGTATTAAGTGTAAGAACAGTACAATCTTGAACAGAGCTTCCATATTTTGTTATGCTGCACTTAAAGCCATAAACATGGAAACCCTACCACACTAAATAAGCCCACAGAGAAATGAAAAGTGTTTTAATGAAGAAACTAACTTGTCAAAGCAAGGACAACAAAAAACACTTGTGCATTAAAATCCTGATGACTTGAATATACAAATGGTTAGTACTAAATATTTTACAGTAGTCCATGAACCTCTTTGTTGCCATTTACAGATTTATAACAGCTAACAGAGGACAGTTATTGGCTAAGATTTTACTAAGAAGGATTATGGCTAAGGGGATAGAATATGAGAACAACATGCCTCTGTTATTAAAGCAAGTTTTCTGTTAAGAAGGACTGGTATCTGACTAAAGATTTAATATAAAAATGCTTTTTAAGCTATTTAGCCTGTGTTTAATCAAACCCACATATGGTAGCCAGCTGCTAGAGAAGGGAATTTGTACCATTTCATTTCCCTAATCTGTGCCATCAGACAAATAACTTGAGTTTTAAGGTACCTAGAATACTAAAATGTACATCAAGTAGCCAAACTCTTCACACCTCATTTGGGAAACATGAAAGAGACTTAAAGGAACACCATCAGGCCCTATCCTCACTAAAGAGGGTGTAGTTCTATTCAGTATCTTCATAAGTGATTTGGATAATGGCATAGAGAGTACATGTATCAAGTTTGTGGACAATACCAAACTGGGAGGCGTGCAAGTGCTTTGGAGGACAGGATTAGAATTCAAAATGATCTTGACAAACTGGTAAAATGGTCTGAAATAAATAGGATGAGGGCAAAAGTACTACACATAAGAAGGAATAATCAATTGCACAAGTACAAAATGGGAAATGACTGCCTAGGAAGGAGTACTACAGAGAAGAATCTGGGGATTCTAGTTGATCACAAACTAAATATCAGTCAACAATGTAATTCTGTTGCAAAAAGAAGTGAACATCATTCTGGGATGTATTAGCAGGATTGTTGTAAGCAAGACATGAGAAGTAATTCTTCTGCTCTACTCAGCACTGATAAGGCCTCAACTGGAGTACTGTGTCCAGTTCTAGGCACCACATTTGGGACATATGTGGACAAATGGGAGAAAGTCCAGAGGAGAGTAACAAAAATGATTAAAGCTCTAAAAAACATGACCTACAAGGAAAGACTGAAAAATTGTGTTTGTTTAGTCTGGAAAAGAGAAGAATAATGGAGAACACGATAACAGTCTTCAAGTACGTAAAACGATGTTCTAAGGAGAAGGGTGATAAATCGTTCTGAGGACAGGACAAGAAATAATGGCTTAAATTGCAGAAAGGGAGATTTAGGTTAGACATTAGGAAAAACTTCCTAACTGTAAGGGTAATTAAACACTGGAACAAATTACCTAGAGAGGTTGTGGAATCTCCATCACTGTAGGTTTTAAAAAATAAGTTAGACAAACACCAGTAAGGAATGGTTTAGAAAATATTTAGTCCTGCCTCAGGGCTGCAGTCTGGACTAGATGACTTATCAAGCTCTCTTCCAATGCTACATTTCTATGATTCTATGACTGATCCCAGTTAACACAAATCACCGCATCTACACACAACAGAGACTTTTTGTTGAATCCTATATTCACGCTAGCACTACAATCAGGTATGTCAAAAGCAATAGCTTTTGTGTATGCATCTTCAAGTTCCCATTGCCATTCCAAACAGTGGTGTACTGTGGATGCTTTCATATAGCCTTCTGGAAGACATGATAGGTGCACCAGGGAATTACGGGAGGAGCAGTCAAAATCACAAAGCTACCAAAATCACCATTCTCCTGGAACATCCCATAATCTCAGATACTATCTCATAATTTCCTGAACTCAGTGCCATATGTAGACTGGATTACAAAAGTTTATCTTGTCACAGAATGGATAGTTTCTGTGCCCTCACAGAGCTTTCATTTTCTTCTCGCACTGGTTGCTGAAATGTTTGGGTTGTAGACACTGTGGGGGTTTATTTGTTTTTAAAACTGCTTGATTAGAATTTAAGAGAATTCATGGAAACCTTACTTGTGATCTTACATTTGGTTAAAGCTTGTTTTTCACAACCTAAATTTTGGGCCAAATTTGAACTGACGGTGTCCCTTTAAAATTTAAAATTGTGAAATGTTTTCACTGAAAACTTTTTGGAGCAAGGATTGTGTGCATTTTGTGTCTCAGATAGCACCAACCACTTGAATTAATAAATAAATAAATAATAATAATAATAATAAAACATGCACTGCAATAAGCGATCAGAAGAGTTACATACTTCTTGAAGTATTTTCTACATCCTTTAGCCTTCTGATCATCTTATCAAAAATATTAAGAGAAAACATTCATAATAGATTAATATTTCTCTGGTATTCCAAATAAATTACAAACACCTCCTCTGAGTGAGGTGAATACCGTGTGATGGGAAAATTCCACAAATAATTGACGTGGGAGCAACAACAGGTTTATGAGGAAAAGTCCATCCATCTTAACTAACTTGCAAAACTATGCAGCTAAAGACTTAGTTACAAGTTTGGTAAAGCTCTTAAATTGGTTTAGAGGAAGACTTCCATTCCCACCAAAGGGATTAAAGGGTATGTAGCTAGGGCCACAATCACTGAAACACTTAGGCATGCAGATTTGCCAAAAAAGCACAATTTTACACCGCCCTCTGAACAAGAATTTGGCAATCTGAAGAAAATGGCCAGAAGGTACTTGAATTATCTTACGTAGCAAATTTCCAAAAACATCATAGCTGAAAAGGCTGGAGTGGGAATGGACAAAAGTAATACAATGTTCTTTCCCTTCTGAAGAAAGAAACTGCACCTCCTCAGATTCAAAGTTATGGCATCTCAAACACAAATAAAACTCACCATGTTTGGTGAGAGGTTGCTGGGTTTTTTGTTTTTCTTTTCTGAAGGAGAAGTAAGAGAAAAGAAAAGACTCCTCCAAAATACAAATCACAGTTATCCTGTCTGTGGTAGAAAGAGGATGGGGACCTCAACAAATTAAGCAGCACTGAAATATTTCAAGTGCCATATGCTTAATAGATTACCATTCTTCATATGCTTAAACAATGTATGCAATAATGATTCACCAAGGCCCACAGGGAAACTGGACTCATGTTTTGTGATGTACCATTTCACATAACAGAAACTGCATATTAGAGTAATAGGTTAAAGAAATGGAACAAAGATATTTCACGAACATATGTTTTCTACTGCATGTGCTATAAAATGACAATTTATTTTAAAAGATGTTAAACAAATGAATTTTAAAAAGGTATATGCAGTACAATATATTGTCCTAAGAACCTGTGATGAATGAATGAATGAATGAATGAATGAATGAATGAATGAATGAATGGGGAAGTAAATTTTAAAGGCCAAAGGGACATTGTCAAAGTTGAGAGGCCTCAAAGTTAAATGTCTTCCACCCTAATGTGTTATTTACGTGTCCCTAAATCTAGTAACCCTTCTAGGACTGCATCAATGTTAAATGCTACAGGTGCATCTCTACTGTGTTTTAAAACCCATGGCAGCAAGTCTCAGAGCCCAGGCTGACAGTCTCGGTCTTGCTTTACGGCACTAAAAACAGCAGCGTAGCCCAGGGAAGAGGGTGAGCTTCAGAGCTCGAGTTCCAGCCTGAGCTCCAACTTTTATACTACTCTTTTTAGCGCCCAAGTGCAAGAGTGTGTCTGCAGACCTGGGCTCAGATACTCACTGCTGCAGGTTTTAAAACAGCGTGGACATACGCTTACGCTCCTCAGGATTGGCTACACCAAAAGCCAGCTGTTCTGGAAGCTGCGTAAGCTCAATGGCAGTCACAAGTGCATGTGGTGAAGGGATGTTCTGCTACTCACCCTGGCTGTCCTGTTTGTGCAAGTAATTGGCGGGGGCCGGGGAAGAGGGGGATCTAAAATGGCTAAAATTCCAGCTCTCAAGATTTTGTCAGTTTCGATCCTCTTCCTGCTCAAAGGAAAGAATGAAGAAGCAAGGTGACAGATATGTGAGCAGAGTGGTTTAAAATTCCATTTAAGATAGCAGGGATCCTTCACCTCATCCCGCCCACACACAATTAAAAAAAATTCTAGTGGGGTTACTCATGCATGGGAGGACACTGCCTGAGCACCTGTTCCTGTAAACAACACCTACCCAGCAATCCTGGCTGAAGCACAAGAGGGTGAATGCTTGTTGCTTCTGTTTGTTTACAAGGAAATGCACTGTGTAAAAGAAGAAGGGGCACAACTCCCTGCCTGCCTGCTACTGGAATAGCAGGGGAGGAAAAGGTGCCCCAACAGCTCCCTGATGGTGACTATGCCTTGGATTGCTTTTGGCAACTACCTTTGGTGACTGTAGCATACATGAGGTCTGGAGTGAGCTACATAAGGCCCTCCTCAGTCAGGTCACAAGGCACGATCTTCAACAGCAAGATAGAGCATAATCTTGGCCCAGCTCTTTCCTTCACAGGTCCCTCCTACATTCCTCTGACATGAGTCTAGCAGCACAGCACTTCCCTGGTGTGACAAGGAAGGTCATCAATGAATGGTGCAGTAAGACAGAAAAATAAAGAATGCCAACTAAGCACTGGGATTTAGTACTTCTGCAGCTTTCTCCTTAAAGGGACCGATAGTGAAAAAACTGTTAAGGGGCCATTAAACATAAAATGAGGATTTACTTTTTCAGCTGGTTTGTCCCTATACAAGGATATGTTTACACACTTTTCCCCAGGGCAGTTTTAGAAACATTTGAAACAAACCTCAGCCTGGAACACCCAGTAGAGGGGGGAGCTGCAGGTATATGTGAGCTCATTTATCTCGCACCAAAAAAAAGTCTTCACTTGCCTCTTTTACTTTCAGTTTTAGCAAACAGCTGCCTATGTTTTTGGTCATACAAAGTCAGAGTTCTCTGAAATGGGACAATAAAAGATTTTACTTATCTACAATCCAAATAAATCTCTCTTCCTACAAATCTATGGGGCATTATAATCTAGGCATGTCTTTCAAAACAACAAAAGCTCTAATGTCTCACGTTCCCTCCCAGTGATGAATTGCCTGACATGTAAGACCTTACAAGAGAACATCAGGCATTTGGAATGTGAGACCTGATCTGCTTATACTACCAACAATCAAAGAGGATCCTATCCTGCTCCCATATAATTCAATGGCATTTCTCTCATCAGCTTCAATGGTGCACGATTAAGCCCATATTTAAAAAAAAAAAAATAATCACTATACTCATAAGTAAAGTTACTCATGAGCTTAAGAATTTGCCAGTCTGGGTCCTCAGAACTTAAGGTTTTCGGGACACCCAGCACAAAATGTTTCATGTTTTTCAGCCAGCCCTAGTCACAGGGCCCTTAACTCGACTTCTAAAGTGAGAATGAGAGGGAACTGCACGAGCACCAAATGGAATTCCAGCATCTTATATCAGAGATGACTTACTTTTCACAGCTCATGACAACTATGCATTTACAGAGAGAGAATCTAAAAATTCTACCAACACAAAAACAGTTGCAAGAGAATAAGAAAAGGTCAATAGAAAATAATTGGGGAAAGCAAACAGCGCTCAGCCTGACAGAGCTGTTTCTACCCTATTCATCCAGAATTAGCCCTTCTATTCAACAATGACCGTATGAATTTCTCAAAATATTGTCTGTATCTACTGGTAGGGGATAATGTTACCCATTCTCTTGATGTCATAAGGGCCAGAGAAGAATTCAAATTGTCCACTTTCTATCATCCATTCACAGCCCTAGAGAGACAATACTTCACATTTTGAAAATTTGACATTTTATATATTTTAATTTGGATTTAGCCTATAGGGTATAAAAACTCTTTACGTTCTTCATGCAAAAATAAACAGTTCAGATCAACGACTGAGCAGATTAGTTTCTCTACGACTGAATAAGAATTTTATTACTTTGTACTTTTTTGACATACACCTAACGCGTTGACTTAGTTCCATCATTTCTCAGAATTCAAGCACAGTCAGCCGTAAACATGGTATCTTACTTTGTGTCCATAGCTTCATATATCAGAAATTGGCCACAAGAATGCACATCAGTTTTTAGGAAGAGCTCAATTAAATTTGTTTTAAATAAAACTAACTCCCCCAAACAGATTTTTGAAAAAGTATAGCCTGTTATAACTATAAAAACTAAAAACTCCTGTTTTGAAAAGTTATCAACATTTCCATGAAAGTTTAAGAAACAAAATTTAAATTCTATTTTTTAGCAACATGTATTATTCACATTTTGAATTCAAACAGAATTCTGTCCCAGAAAGATACTAAGGGGACTCCTTCTGCAGATTCAAAAAAAAAAAAAAAAAAAAAGAGAGAGAGAGAAAGTAAGTGAACTTCACATTTTTAATTTTCTCATTATTCACAGTCTCAGACTTTACCAGCAATCAATGGTGTTTATAGGTAGTGACAACACCAGATGTTGTTTGGCTTTGGGACTTTGCAGGAACTCAAAGCCTATACACAAGCTCTCATACCTGCAACTGAAATCCAAACCACACCTACTTGGAACAAAACCCTGATCTTTCTAAAAACTAACTTTTCACGCACAGTTTTGTAACTGGACTTAAACTTTGGAAATAAATATGCTTCTTATCAGAGAAAGCATTATACACATATACACTTTGAAACGGCTCATTCTCTATTAACAAAATTACATTTTGTTTTAAATAATTAAAACTCTGATTGGGTTTATTATGGTTGCCTTCCATTAAGGGTTGAATTAATAATTATTATAATAAGGGAGTGAAAGACCAGATTTTTTATTTGTGCCTTACTGTACCCCTGCTCTCCACAAGGGTAGTCATAGAAAAATCTATCTATTGGACTTGTATTCCTTAACCATTCTTGGTATGTAAAGTCCCAATGAAGTAAAGGCTAAAAGCATTCTGATATACACTAAATAAGACATTTTATTTGACAAAAGCAAGTCTAGTTTTATACCAGGAGAATGTCAAGAGCAAGATAAAACACTTAAAACTATTCTTTTGCTATTATAATTAAGACAACCTCAGTCATATACTACACATTTATAAAAAATAATCCCTTCTTTCACTGAAAAGTTGCATGCCAACTTTCCCCTATGACCTAAAGTGTGGTTAGATTAATGGAGCAGCATTGACACAGGTCTCTGAAGCAGTTGCTTGTCTGTACTGCCATATAAAGGAAAGGAACAAAGGTGGCGGTTTCTCAGTGGACATCTTGAATGAAATCGTATAGACTGAAAAAAGTTGTCCTCAGACATGGGTTTTTCAGAGACTCTGTGATACTTACAAGGAAGAGAGGGTCTCAGCTTTCAAGGAAAGTCTAGGCAAGTGCAATGCAGGAA
The DNA here is from genome assembly GCF_011386835.1 of Chrysemys picta bellii. Taxonomy (NCBI): domain Eukaryota; kingdom Metazoa; phylum Chordata; order Testudines; family Emydidae; genus Chrysemys; species Chrysemys picta. The sequence continues at coordinate 35,097,769 of NC_088801.1, forward strand.
TTCTCACTCTTATGTTGCAATGACTACAAATATTTCAGGGCCTACATCAGTCTATATCAAAATAAATTATGCTGTACATCCTGCAGACTCTATGGTGGGGCAAAGTATTGTATGCTTCTTCGATGAGGAAAGGATGCTTTATGTGAGTGAAGCTGAGCCTTCCCTCATCCTCGTCTTAAATAAAAGCCCGAGATTCACCCAGTGAATTTCTGCACAGTGCCAAATGATTTGAGTTACATACACAGGACTGTCAGTGTTCATCTAAAGAAGCTAATTTAATGAAAATAAAGTAAATGGTCTCCTCAGTTGAAAAATCTAGAAAATAAATGGAACATGTATCAAGAATATTGTACCTCATGTATCCAGAATATTGTACTAGTCCTTCCACTAACTTGGAACCAGTTAAAATAGTTGCTAGACACTATTCAGGGAATTTCATACAATTGGATTTTTTAAATCCTTTCCTCCTCAGGGAAAAAATGGACAAATTCAGATATTATCTCTTCTTTATAGTTTGTTTTGTAGCTTTTTGATGAGAATTTCTTTTCACTGCTTAAGGTTGACTTTAATCAGTAATTCCAGTTCCAGAGAGCAGGACCTTAAAGTGCAGTATTTATTAGCAAATTTTTTTTTGTTTTTCCTTGAATAGTTGTAGAAAGCATTTGAAAATATCAAAACATATTCCGTAACTGAATTCCTCTACACTTACTCATTATTGGGCCAGTAAAAATAATTTTAGCATCTAAAAAAGTTAAATATTTTAGAATTAAGATTTCTGATTCATTTATTTAATACAATCAAATACTACAATTGAAACTGAAGCTGTAGTTTTGGGAGCACAAAATCTACACATATATCCAGAGGTCTGCTTTAATCTGTACCACCTGGAGGTATTTTGGTCCATTTCAAAAGCCAGCTGAAAATTTGGCCCCAAATGTCAAAAAGTTACTTGAAGAAAAATATCTATTAACAAATATTTCCTGATATGTGCATTCCAGCCATTAGTACTAAATTATAAATAAATGGTTTGCTAACTCTTACAGTTGCTCATTTCAACTTTCTCATGGCAGTGATATTTTGTCAGGAAAATCATATCTTGGAAGAGAAACTATGAAAAAACCCCACGGGGTTATACTGTAGCTAGATTCTTGTTTGAACGGAATCCAAGTACTGTAGTTTGTTTCTTTTTGATATAAATCAGAGCTTCTCTAGTTTAATTTAGCATAGGCCACCAGGAGAAAAAACGTATTCATCTCTGTCCACAAATATTTTGTGCAACACTGAATGGAACTGGAACACAGAGTACATTTTAAAGGTGCTGAAGTGTAAAAACAACTTTTACCTAAGCCTCGGGGATACTTTAGCAACTCTTGGGAAATGAAAACTCAGTCTACAAACAGTAATAGACAAAAGTCTGAATCTCTAATTTAACATTACTGTACACTTAGAAGTCTTTTTGCTTCATGTACAAATTAGAGAAAGCATATACTGTAGAATTATGAATGCAACACTAAAGAGTTTGGACAGTGACTCCTTTATTGTTAACCTCTATTTTTATCTGGTCTTAAACTGCATGTATGTAAAAAAAAAAAAAAAAAAATCTTTCTACCTTGATATGGTTATTTTAAAAATTAATTTTCTCACTTTTCAAATATATTTTGTGTTTCAGTTATAAATATTTCACTTTCTTGCCAAAATATCTCAGTAATAAATTATCTTAATGATCAGTACAGACACCACATCAGATTTTAACAGTGACTATATAATACTAGAACAGTTACTTAAAATTACATTTTAGCCCAATTACCTCATTTTATGAATTAGGACATCAGCTCAGCTACAAACTATTTCTGATTTTTTCCTACCCCAGAGGTCAGTCACTCTGAAAGGCCGAATCTTTTCGGTCAAATGAAAATTCCAAAGCTCATTGCTAATTGTGCTGACTGCCAACAAACAACTGTATTTCATTCTCTCAAATGAAGCCCTGCAAGACAGTTGCCTTCAACAATCAAAAAAAAAAAAATGGGGGGGGGGGCATATTAGTAACTGCAGTCATTTTGATAAAGTGCATTATGTCTAAAAGACAGTATGATTAACCAGTTAGTCACCAGAGTTCGGAAATTCTTATTGCTGCTGCCAAAAATTTAAGGGCTTGCTCCAACAGTCATTGCAGACAATGGAAAAATTTCAACTGACTCTGGTAAAAGCAAGATCAGGCCCTAAATAAACACATACTGTACAATAGGGTTCATAATTCTTAAAGGAATAGTTAACTTCTGGGGTTAGACTGCTTTTTAAAAGAGTCTATTTCAGATTAAGTATCCTACACATAATTCAGAAGAAAATTACTTATTTGAAGAATTAGATCTATTACGCTAGATACACACACACACTATCCTAACTTCTAAAGACAATCACTCATAGAAGTACTTTAATGTGAAAACGGAAACTTGAGAATATTTTGTCTTCAAGTGACTTCCATGTTCATGAAAGGTCATGTACTGACTGTTTAACAGCCATGAATCCTCTTTTTCTCCATAAAACAAGTATAGAAACGACAGCAAAAGAGTGAGCTTTCCCACCCTACCTATGTTTTTCAATATTTTTCTGGAGAGATTTCTAGCAGTTAACTAGTTAACTCTCTTTGCTCACTTCATATTCGGACCTTCTGCTAAGAAGTGCAATTAGAGTTTCTTGAGATGGTAGTTTATATTACATGGACACATTTTTCTTGTAAAAATGGTCTTAGATCAGCAGTTCAGTACATAAATTATCAAACAACCACCACAATCAATCACTAATGACTTGAATCAAATTTTATTCTGTGACTTATTGGATACGGAACCTTTCACCTTTAAGTGAAAATAATCCCAAGACACAAAATTGACACCGAAAGATCAGTGTGTTTTGATTCCATGATCTGGTTCGGCCCACTATAGACTGATCCAGGTCATAATTTTCACACTTGGGTGCCTAAAGTTAGGCAGTTTAATCCATATTTAGATACCTAAATAAGAGTGCCCTGAAGTTTCAGAGATGCTGAAAATCCAAGATTCCCATTATTATTCTGACCCAATTAAAGTTACGTTAGATAGTTAAAAAGACATTTTGCCAAAATCCAGTAAGCAAATATTACAATCACTGACAACAGAAAAAGAAACTGACATGAGTCAGTACATCCAGAAGGAGCTCAACATGGTAGAGGGACCCATGTTTCCACTATTATTTCCCCATACATCGACCAGAGCAATGTTTTTTTTTTTTTTTTTTTTTCAATAAACTGAAGATCAGAAGCTGTGGTAAAGGAGGCACTTTGCTCTGCTGCCAAACAAGTAACTGCCCCCACAGGGCTTAGATGTTGCAGAGAACCTTGTGCACATACCCAGCCCAAGGCCGAAGTTTAGTAAAGACAAGCCATTCTTATTAAATATGGCATGGCACATTCCCATACCCCTGGGAAGGTAGCAGAAAATGAATCCAGTCAAATGCTCTCTCATAGATTCATAGATTTTAGGACTGGAAGGGACCTCGAGAGGTCATCGAGTCCAGTCCCCTGCCCTCATGGGAGGACCAAATACTGTCTAGACCATCCCAGATAGACATTTATCTAACCTAGTCTTAAATATCTCCAGAGATGGAAATTCCACAACCTCCCTAGGCAGTTTATTCCAGTGTTTAACAACCCTGACAGTTAGGAACATTTTCCTAATGTCCAACCTAAACCTCCCTTGCTGCAGTTTAAGCCCATTGCTTCTTGTTCTATCCTTACAGGCTAAGGTGAACAAGTTTTCTCCCTCCTCCTTATGACAGACACCCTTTTAGATACCTGAAAACTGCTATCATGTCCCCTCTCAGTCTTCCCTTTTCCAAACTAAACAAACCCAATTCTTTCAGCCTTCCTTCATAGGTCATGTTCTCAAGATCTTTAATCATTCTTGTTGCTCTTCTCTGGACCCTCTCCAATTCTCCATATCTTTCTTGAAATGTGGTGCCCAGAACTGGACACAATACTCCAATTGCGCAGAGTAGAGCACAGAGTAGAGCGTAAGAATGACTTCCCATGCCTTGCTCACAACACACCTGTTAATGCGTCCCAGAATCATGTTTGCTTTTTTTGCAACAGCATTACACTGTTGACTCGTATTTAGCTTGTGGTCCACTATAACCCCAGATCCCTTTCTGCAGTACTCCTTCCTAGACCGTCTCTTCCCATTCTGTATGTGTGAAACTGATTGTTCCTTCCTAAGTGGTGCACTTTGCATTTGTCTTTGTTAAACTTCATCTTGTTTACCTCAGACCATTTCTCCAATTTGTCCAGATCATTTTGAATTATGACCCTATCCTCCAAAGCAGTTGCAATCCCTCCCAGTTTGGTATCATCTGCAAACTTAATAAGCGTACTTTCTATGCCAATATTTAAGTCGTTGATGAAGATATTGAACAGAGCCGGTCCCAAAAGAGACCCCTGCGGAACCCCACTTGTTATACCTTTCCAGCAGGATTGGGAACCATTAATAACTACTCTCTGAGTACGGTTATCCAGCCAGTTATGCACCCACATTATAGTAGCCCCATCTAAGTTGTATTTGCCTAGTTTATCGATAAGAATATCATGCGAGACCGTATGAAATGCCTTACTAAAGTCTAGGTATACCACATCCACCGCTTCTCCCTTATCCACAAGGCTCGTTATCCTATCAAAATGGTCATGACTAATTGAAATATTGGACAAAGTACAAGTTCTGGTTTCTCTCTCTCACACACACACGCACACACACACACCCAACCCTGGGAATTAACATTCTCTGGGTCACTTGGTTACATAGCTATGCATCTGTTCTCTGTTTATTGTTTTTAGGTCAGAAAATGTCTTCCTTTAAAAGTACTGCCAATCTGCAGGAGATCAGAAAAAACAGACAACACAAAGAAATATTTGGATTGTTAAAAAATGGGTATTTGATGGCATATAAATTCAGCACACCTGCAAAGCTACTATTCCAGAAAATACTAAGAAGTTCTCTCAAGATACTCCCCTAAGTACAAACAGTACCAGAAGACCATATAAGTAGCTGGTAATATTTACTCATGACTCTGAGAATGAGCCCAGGAATGGATGCTATAGATGGGATTGTTTTAGGATTGTGCTATACAGGCAATTCCACATCAGATCCTGACATTTTCTTCTATTGCCAACAACCTAAGACTGTTCACCCAATTGGGTGGCTTATTTATAGGCCCGAAATCATGCTAGGTACTTCACATAAGGGTGTACCTCCTCTTGTGGAGACCTTACGATCTAGATTTTTGACAAGACATGTGAGTGGAGTAACAGACAGATGGAACAGAGGCTTGTTTGACCTTTCTGTGCTTTTCTAGATTCTCTGATTGAGGATCTTATACATTTCCCTCCTGGGTCAGTTGTATCAAATATCTGTTTTGCTTGTCCCCAGAACAGATCTGATCAAGTCTTTCTCCAGATGTGAACAAGTCTTTTTCCCATGTAACTACCTCCTAAAGCTGTGGTCCCATAAATCATGTTATGGAACTGACAGTCTCTAGAATCATAGCGGCATCTGGATTTTCCTTCCCTACCAAATCCATTTCAGCAGCCTCCTCCTCAAGAATAGACTTCAGGTCTGGAACATAGAAGCCTGGGTCAACACAAAAAGGATTCTCTATTTCTGATCAACTGCTTCTGTGCTGCTTCATGGAAAGAAGGGATTTATTCTCCCATCTTTAAATAACAGAGCGTGATGTACAGCATCTTCTCAGAATCTGAAAGATGATGCTTCCATTTGTATGTGTCCTTGTTTGTCATATCCACTTCCTCAGGCTATATTTCCAATCTCAAAAAAAAGGGGGAGTATGGCGGTGGGATAAATAGCATGTGATCATGTAATCAGAGACTACATCATAATGTATATACACAAGGGGGCCAAATTAAGATTGCAAAGGCAACCTGAATTCTGGCATTTCCAAATTTTTGATTTTGCAATCTTTTAGCATAGCTTTTGGATGTGGTAACTTATACATCAAGAGGATAGAAATGAAAAAGCAACCCGAAAGTGTAACCAGGGATAAGCAAGATCCTCCCCTCAAAATTCATTTATTTTATACCACTGTTGGTTGCTTTTCTGGCTAGTCTTGCTCCACTTCCCGCTGGACATTTGACTTACACCTCTTCACCATCATTTAAGTAACCTCTGAATTTAAGACAGTGGTATGTCTCAAATCTGCCACTATACAGGGCCTAACCCTCACTAACCCATACCACCACAGCTAAGATCACCAGGGCCGGTGTGAGTGAGAAGGGGCTGGAGACTGGGCATTTTCTGTGAGGGCTTCATAGTTTTGGAATTCACTTCCCTCTGTGATTCATAAATAGCCAAAGTCTGATGACCATCTTATCCTTTTTTCCCAGGCATTTGAGATTGTAGGGGAGTGCAGAGGAGGGAGGAATTGCTGGAAAGAGTAAGTGGTTTTTAATTCTTATTGCTCCTGCTTGCTGGCTGGTTACACATTCTTTTGTACAGTAGAGCTGCACTCTAGTTATTCTGGAGTTCTTTTTTATATTTTAAAGATATTTCAAGGGTGCCCAGCTATAAGTTCCTTTTAAAAATATATATAAATCCAAGTAAAATAGCAGGTATACATTTTTCTGCAAAACAAGAAAACTGGTCAAAGCAAAACATGACCATGCTGCATATTTCCATGTCCCTTAGTCCAGGACTGAGATTAATCCACTCTTCCATCATTTCACATACAGTAGACTCTGAATATGGACTATAATTGCTATTCTGTTTGTAACTGTTATTTGTTAAGTGTTTTAATATCATGTGCAAACATAACTGCTTTGTTCTGCAAACCCATAATCTTACAACAACAACAAAAACAAATACTTCTGGATGGAGAATTTAAGAGCTATGTCAATACAACTTACCTTTTAAACCAGATGGGTTTGGGGCATTTCTGCTGGAAAAATCAGACATTAAGACTATGCAGTCAAGAGAAAGATGACAAACTGTTCTGTCTCATAATCCTCTGGCAATCCAGTGGAATTTCCAGTAGACATTAATGTTGCTAGACTGAACTACACAGAATTTCCCTGTAAATCTTCCTTTCTCATAGGAGATGCTGATCAGACCTTTAGGTTTAGGAATAAGGCTGTAACTATTTGTTACTAGCACAAAACTCCATGCGTGTACAAGGAATACCCTATTGGAACAGCAGTGCATGCCGTCTCCCAATTCTAATAAGTTTCTTCAACCTTTTCAGATGTGCAACTCATTATCCATGTATGTATTCAATACAAATTTTTTCATAGGCCCCATTCCCCCCAACGTTTTTACTGTTATAGAAAATGTACCAATGATACAGCTATAAAATTTGTGTGCACGCGTGCGTGCATGTGGGTATTTTGAGAGCTTGACGGACAATATTTGACCTTCAAAAGATAAGGGTGTGCAGAGAGTGGGGGAGCTAGATTTTCTTTGCTTTAGGCTGAAATAAAATTTTCAGTGTTGCCCCACATACCCACAATCTGTCCCAGATTGCCTTTTGTGACATCCCTGTGAATTGCAAACCACCTGTTGAGAAAACTGACCTAGTGGATGGGGCACAGGAGTGAGAAGCAGGGAGGTGGGTTCTACCACCTCTGCCACTGACCTTGGGCAAACGGTTTCATTTCTCTGTGCCTCTGTTTCCCCTCCTAGCCTTTCGCTTTGTTGTCCATTTAAGTTGTAAGGTTTTCTGGGCAGGGAATGTCTCTTACTAGGTGCTATACAGTGCCTGGCACAATGGAGTTCCAATCTCAGTTGGAGTCTTTAGGCCAGGGGTAATCCACAGACAAGGGGCAAAATTCAGAACGGCAGATGTTTTCGAACAGACCCCAAAATCTTATTTACTTCATCATCATCATTGGGGTTTTTTTTATTATTTTCTTTGGAGTCTACCCCGACCAAGAAATCTGGACCTTGACAAAAAATAATTGACTACCCCTGCTCTAGGTGCTACTGTAATACTAGTAATGACCAATACCAACAAGAACAATGTCACGTTTCCAGGCTACTCACCACTATTCACACTACTGACCTGACTTCCCCCTTCATCTCTCTCCAGGCTCTGAGACACAAGAGAAAAATAAAGGAGACGAAGGTCTTTAAAACTGGCACCTTGTCTTTTCATTGGTTCTGTGCATTTTGAGGGCTATAAATAAATAACCTCCCTATATCCAAGCTCTCTGCATGTTCTTATGGCTGTTTGGTGGGTGACCATCAGACTGGACCTTCATTCATAATCCCATGGATGTCAATGTGATTACTCATGGTAGTAAACAGTGTACCCACTAGTGTTAGATTGGAACCATTTATTTTAGTCTTATGTACACAGTTTTTTATTTTAAATAAAATTTTTAAGTGACTACATGTTGCCTGAATGTACATATGAATCTATTTTACCAATGTGATGAAATGTGACTCATTTCCTACATCCAGAAAGTTCAATAATATGAGATTTGCTACTGTTATGTCTGGTCACCATTCTAAGTAGATGATTTTTAAGAAGAGAGAAATCTGAACCAAATGTTTGAAAAAAAAAAAAAAAAAAGCAGTTTCAAAATATGCAGAAGTACAACTTGGTTATGATACGTGCATAAAAACTCTTCAAATGTCTTCAATTTTAGACTGACTCACAGATGCTAGAAATGGAAAACACCAGGCAGTCAGTCAATCTGCCTGCCAGTACAGGGTGGTTCCTTAAACTACATTTTCTAGAATTATATCCAACCTAGTTATACAAGTCTCAAGTGATGGGGTTTTCAACGCTTCTCTTGAGCAACTAATTCCAGAAACTGTTACAATTTACCATTAAGCAGCTTTACCTTATAGCTGATATATTTTACATCCTAATTTCATCCTAAAACTCCAAGTTACATCCCTGTGAGCCCTCCTAAATAATCTCTACCCACTTCTTGGCATTTGCTGCCTTAGAATTCTACATTGCTATGTTCCATCTGGAATCGCATCACATAGAAACTTAGCTACTTAAAATAATATTTATTTGGCCAACCTGCAGTTAACCCTCTGCAACCTCTTGAAACACTATTTTCTCACCCTTGGTTTCTTTTATTTCCAATGAAACTAGAGAAGTAGAAGGGCATGAACAACAGATTTCAGCAGCACAAGTGTTACATTATTAGACTTGTACTGCATATCCAGAGGAATGATTCAGCTGGGGGGAAAAAATAGGTTTTTATAACAAGGTTATGCATATTAAAAAATGTGCAGTACTTTCTAATGTGATTCCAGTAGTGAAATAGCAACGAAATACAAGGGCAAATGAAATTAATCAAGGTTTTAATCCCTGTGTACTTCATGGATTTCCTTTTTAATAAGACTATCTAAAAGGGAGGGAGCATGCAATGAATGCCCACAGGCAAACTAAAGAATAGCTATTATTCTCATTGATAAAGACTCTTTTTTTTAGGTTTAAACATGATTGATTTATTTTTGTATTCCCTCAGAGCTAATCTCAAACTTATATGATTTGTCTGTTGAGGATGCTACACCAGGATGCTACCCTCTCTCCTCTGTTACACACTTTCAGACTCGATAAAATCAGCATTGCCAACTCCTGATTTTATCATGAATCTTGCAACATTTGGTGTTGTTTTCAAAGTACCAGCTCCTGGATTCCTAAATTTCAGCTTTCATTTAAAAAAATATATATATATATATGAAATTCTAGCCCAGATAGTTGTAGGGAAAGAGAGCTTGAAAACATTAGCCTTACAGGCTCAAAAAAAATAAAAGGCCAATAAAAAAAACCCCAAATGTACCCCTTTAAAAGCTGGTCTCATGAGGTGTATGTTGTTGTTTGGTTGGGTCTTTTCTGTTTGTTTTATTTTATTGTTCTCATTTTAAAAGCATCATTCATAATTTTTGAATGCTTGGGCTTGGGAATACAAAGCCCAAAATAGCTATTCATGTGACCTATAAATCTCTCAACAGTTTAAGACTTTGCGATGTTTCAGACAGGCTGTTCAAACTGCTGCTATGATATCAGAATGAGTTCTTACGCCAGTTTAAACCTGGGGCGTGTTAGGCCAACCTCCTCCACTGACTAACTCCTATGGAATCACACAGGGAGAGTCTGTCTGAGAAGTAGCAAAGGCCAAAACCATTTAGGGCTTTACAGGCCAAATAAATAGAAAGAGCTCAGTTGGGCTTTTTTTGAAGGGAACGGGGGGGGGGGGGGGGGGGGGGGGGGGGGAGGAAGAGAGGTTTATTGAAGTTCCCTCTATGGGATACATGGAACAAGCTGAAACGCACTTTCATGCCCCCAGCCAACATTCAGCTGAAGGGTCAGACAGCAGATGGTTGTGAACACATCTCTGACTTGCACACGTTTTCGTGTTTAAAGCCTTTTCTAGGTGCCTCATGGAAAAAGGCACCTTTTCATTTGGCCATAAATTATACTGCCTGCATTTCCATCCCCATTTTTATTACTAGGATTGATGAGAAATTCATCTGCTCTTTAGTTCTCATTTGAAGATACAATCCCCATGACATCATAGTTAGTTATTGCACTGGTAACTATGAGGCCACAAAGGACTTAAAAAAAAAAAAAAAAGGAATAATCAGCAGCAGAAGACTAAGCAATAAACAGTCCATATTTTATCTTTTATGAGAGTGTCTTTACTGGAGAAAAGGAAAGCAACACAGATAATATGAGGCATAAGCAGAAAACCGTCTAAACTGAAACATGTCAATGTTTGTTCTCAGACGCATCAGCAGCTCTCCAGAGTTTGTTCTTTGCTGAGAGACGCTGAAGACAACTTTATTTAACAGCCAGTCACTTATCAGCCTTGCATAACCCCCATTTAAATACATCTGTTGAGGTCCGTGGGCATGAACCATTCACTGTGTGGCCAAAACTTGTGAAAATTGCTTACCGAAAAAACAAATCTTAGATCAATTTGAAGCACAAAAAAAGCCATAGCTGTTTACGCACCCCTGCATATAACCCAAACCAAGAACTTCAAGACACATTCCAGTTATTCCATGGATGGGGAAGACAGGTAATATTGGCAGCCAGAATTAAAATGCTTTAGTACCGTCTGGCAGCTCCTTAATCAAACCCACTTATCCCTTACCCATTTCCAGACACAGCAGTAAATGGCCACCAGGGGAATTCTACAGGGAAATCTTCTGTTGACCATCTTTTGCCATTTATGCCAACTGCTCCCTATTTACTTTAAGCCAATTATGGTTTATTTTTAAGAAGTAAATATTGCTTTTTAACTAAAACAACAAGGAGTCTGGTGGCACCTTAAAGACTAACAGATTTATTTGGGCATAAGCTTTCGTGGGTAAAAACCTCACTTCTTCGGATGAGTGAGGTTTTTACCCACGAAAGCTTATGCCCAAATAAATCTGTTAGTCTTTAAGGTGCCACCAGACTCCTTGTTGTTTTTGTAGATACAGACTAACACGGCTACCCCCTGATGCTTTTTAACTAGTGTCTTTGGGATTTTGTTTCTTTAAATAAAAAATTAACCTAAAATCAGAACATATTTGCAAGGTTTATATATTTCCAAACTAGTTATTTTTCCTATAAATGTTTTAATGTTTTTACTTTAGTTTTGAGGCACAGATTAGACATGCATAAGCAATACTACAAAAAAACCCACTAGCTTAACCTAACACACTGGTTTGTTTGACCCACCTCACAATATTCTTAAATTAAATGAACTTTTTCAATTTTTATTTAGACAATACAACACTTCCATTATAAATCTTAATTCATACATGAAGAGAGGCCATTACCATCCTCACAGTCTGATTGATTGTTCAGACTTCCAATCTGTAAAAGTTTTAGATGAATAATGGCTGTGCATAACAGCCCAATTTATGGTTGTTTGACGTTAGAAGTCTAAATGTGCCATTTTCTGGATGGTACAACACTGGTCCCCATTGAAGGCTATTTTATTTTTACAATAGATTAGATAGATTCTTTTAGTTTGGACCACTGTAGATAGAAGCACAAACTAGAACACCAGGCTCAGCATCTTCACCTCTCCTTCAACCTTCAGGGGAGTCTGGATATGAACTCGGCAAGTATAAAGAGCCAACATGGAAAAGCAAATCCAAAACACCAAACTTTGGAGAAAATATGGATTCAGAACATAAAATTCACAACTGATTATATATTACAACCAAAAAACAACATTAAAAGAATATTAAGGTTGCAAAGTCAAACCCTCAAAAGTTAGGAAATGCCAGAATTAAGATTGCATCCACTCCCCCCACCCTCTGTCTACTGCCATCCTGCCCCCTCCCTCCCAAATCTCCTATTTTCTCTGTCCCCGCCCCATCCCTTTGCTTTCTTGTCAGCCTCTGGGGCCATCAAGAAGGCCAGGGCTTTATAAAGCAGTGAGCAAGCGACCAGGGAGCTTTGCTAACAGGGAGTTTCACAAGGGAGTTTGGAAGGGGAGTGGGAAGGGGGCAAGGCTCACTTGCCGTCCTTTTAAACCTGTAAACTAAACTATATTCAAAACTTTTTGATTTAAACAAAACCCTTTCATTAACCTAGGTAGCTGTAGGAGAGAATGCAGGTAGAAGCCCAGCAGCAGAGTGGGGGCTATCCAGTTTATTGCACTGAATGCAGCATGTATGATTACCTGCCCTGTGGGCGGGTGGCATTCAGTGCAAGGAGCTCCTGGCCCTCAGAGACCGTGTTCGGGCTTTGGAGGCCAGGGTGGTGGAACTGGAGGAGCTAAGAGAGGCAGAGAGGTATGTTGATGAGGCTTTCCGGGATACTGTAGATTTGTCCCACCACCGGTCAGACAGACCCTGCTTTAAGGATCCTCACAGCACTGCTGCGGCAAAGGACTGTCCTTAAAGCGCTGCCGCGGGAGTGCTTTAACGTTGCTGTCCCTTCCCCCTGTCGGCGGCCCTGCCGGTAGGGTCCATACCAGCAGAGCCGCCGACAGGGGAGGCAAAAGGGGCAGGGACATTAAAGCGCTCCCACGGCAGCGCTTTAAGAATGGTCCTTTGCCATGGCAGCGCTTTAATGTTGCTGCACCCCCTGCCCTCCCCCATTGGCGGAGCCGCCGACAGGGGGGGGAGGGGAGGACGCGCAGCAATGTTAAAGCGCTGCAAGGTCCTTTGCTGCAGCAGTGCTTTAAAATTGCTGCCCCTTTTGCCCCCTGGGCCACTGACGTGCGGGGGGCAGGCAAAGGGAGCAGCTGCCCTAGAGACAGCAATTTAAAAGGGCCCGGGGATCCAGACACCGCTGCCACAGCATGGCAGGAGCCCCGGGTGGAGCAGGCCAAGGGCTGGCTGGGGGATGCTGCCCCTTCCACCTGAGGCCCCGCCCCTTCCGGGCGCCTGAGGCCCCACCCCTTCTGGGGGCCAGAGCCTCTCCACCCCCCTGTACCGGTAAGTGTCCTCACTTAGTTTCACCCCTGGATAGGGAGAGCCTATTCAGGAGGGATGGGCTCCACCTAAACCAAAGTGGAACCAGAATGCTGACACTTAACATTAAAAAGGTTGCAGAGCAGTTTTTAAACTAAGAGATGGGGGAAAGCCGACTGCTGCAGAGGAGCACGTGGATCGGACAGAGACTTCTCTTAGGGGAGAGTCTATTGATAGAGATTCTCTAGCTTTTAGACAGGAGGAGAGGATGGAAAAGGATAAAATAGGGGCCAGATCAGACAAGAAACATTCACATAAAAAAAGAATCCAATACATCAGAAAAGGACAGACAAATAAACAGTGACAAGTTTTTAAAGTGCTTCTACACAAATGCTAGAAGTCTAAATAATAAGATGGGTGAACTACAGTGCCTCGTGTTAAAGGAGGATATTGATATATTAAGGATCACAGAAACCTGGTGGAGTGAGGACAATCAATAGGACACAATCATTCCGGGATACAAAATATATCTGAAGGACAAAACAGGTCGTGCAGGGGAGGGGGGGGGGAGGGAGTGGCAATATATGTGGAAAAAAAATGTAGAATCAAATGAAGTAAAAATCTTAAGTGAATCCACATGTTCCATAGAATCTCTATGGATAGTAATTTCATGCTCTAATAAGAATATAACATTAGGGTTCTATTATCGACCACCTGACCAGTACAGTGATAGTGATGATGAAATGCTAAGGGAGATTAGAGAGGCTATCAAAATAAAGAACTCAATAATAGTGGGGGATTTCAATTATCCCCATATTGACTGGGAACATGTCACCTCAGGACGAAATGCAGAGACAAAATTTCTCGATACTTTAAATGACTGCTTCTTGGAGCAGCTGGTACAGGAACCCACAAGGGGAGAGGCAATTCTCTATTTAGTCCTGAGTGGAGCACAGGATCTGGTCCAAGAGGTAACTGTAACAGGACCGCTTGGAAATAGTGACCATAATATAATAACTTTTAACATTCCTGTGGTGGGAAAAAAAAACACCTCAACAGCCCAACATTGTGGCATTTAACTTCAGAAAGGGGAACTATGCAAAAATGAGGGGGTTTGTTAAACAGAAATTAAAAGGTACAGTGACTAGAGTGAAATCCCTGCAAGTTGCATGGACACTTTTCAAAGACACCATAATAGAGGCCCAACTTAAATGTATACCTCAAATTAAAAAACCACAGTAAAAGAACTAGAAAAGAGCCACTGTGGCTTAACAACCATGTAAAAGAAGCAGTGGGAGATAAAAAGGCATCTTTTAAAAAGCTGAAGTCAAATCCTAGTGATGTAAATAGAAAGGAGCATAAACACTGCCAAATTAAGTGTAAAAATGTAATAAGAAATGCCAAAAAGGAGTTTGAAGAACGGCTAGCCAAAAACTCAAAAGGTAATAACAAAATGTTTTTTTAAGTACATCAGAAGCAGGAAGCCTGCTAAACAACTAGTGGGGCCCCTGGATGATCGAGATACAAAAAGAGCACTTAAAGACGATAAAGTCATTGCGGAGAAACTAAATTAATTCTTTGCTTCAGTCTTCACGGCTGAGGATGTTAGGGAGGTTCCCAAACCCGAGCCGGCTTTTGTAGGTGACAAGTCTAAGGAATCGTCACAGATTGAGGCATCACTAAAGGAGGTTTTGGAATTAATTGATAAACTTAACAGTAACAAGTCACCGGGACCAGCAGGCATTTACCCAAGAGTTCTGAAAGAACTCAAATGTGAAATTGCGGAACTACTAACTATGGTTTGTAACCTGGCCTTTAAATCGGCTCCTGTACTCAATGACTGGAAGATAGCTAATGTAACGCGAATATTTAAAAAGGGCTCTAGAGGTGATCCCAGCAATTACAGACCGGTAAGTAACGTCAGTACCGGGCAAATTAGCTGAAACAATCATAAAGAATAAAATTGTCAGACACATAGAAGAACATAAATTGTTGGGCAAAAGTCAACATGCTTTCTCTAAGGTAAATCATGTCTTACTAATCTATTAGAGTTCTTTGAAGGGGTCAACAAACATGTGGACAAGGGGGATCCAGTGGACATAATATACTTAGATTTCCAGAAAGATTTGACAAGGTCCCTCACCAAAGGATCTTACGTAAATTAAGTTGTCATGGGATAAGAGGGAATATCCTTTCATGGATTGAGAACTGATTAAAGACAGGGAACAAAAGGTAGGAATAAATGGTAAATTTTCAGAATGGAGAGGGGTAACTAGTGGTGTTCCCCAAGGGTCTGTCCTAGGACCAATCCTATTCAACTTATTCATAAATGATCTGGAGAAAGGTTTTAAAAGTGAGGTGACAAAGTTTGCAGATTATACTAAACTGCTCAAGATAGTTAAGACCAAAGCAGACTGTGAAGAACTTCAAAAAGATCTCACAAAACTAAGTGATTGGGCAACAAAATGGCAAATGAAATTTAATGTGGATAAATGTAAAGTAATGCACATTGGGAAAAATAACCCCAACTATACATACAATATGATGGGGGCTAATTTAGCTACAACTAATCAGGAAAGAGATCTTGGAGTCATCGTGAATAGTTCTCTGAAGACGTCCACGCAGTGTGCAGCGGCAGTCAAAAAAGCAAACAGGATGTTAGGAATCATTAAAAAAGGGATCGAGAATAAGACAGAGAATATCTTATTACCCTTATATAAATCCATGGTACGCCCACATCTTGAATACTGCGCACAGATGTGGTCTCCTCATCTCAAAAAGATGCACTGGCATTGGAAAAGGTTCAGAGAAGGGCAATTAAAATGATTAGGGGTTTGGAATGGGTCCCATATGAGGAGAGATTAAAAAGGCTAGGACTTTTCAGCTTGGAAAAGAGGAGACTAAGGGGGGGATATGATAAAGGTATATAAAATCATGAGTGATGTGGAGAAAGTGAATAAGGAAAAAGTTATTTACTTGTTCCCATAATATAAGAACTAGGGGCCACCAAATGAAACTGATGGGCAGCAGGTTTAAAACAAATAAAAGGAAGTTCTTCTTCACACAGCGCACAGTCAACTTGTGAAAATCCTTGCCTGAGGAAGTTGTGAAAGCTAGGACTATAACAGGGTTTAAAAGCGAACTGGATAAATTCATGGAGGTTAAGTCCATTAATGACTATTAGCCAGGATGGGTAAGGAATGGTGTCCCTAGCCTCTGTTTGTCAAAGGGTGGTGATGGACGGATCACTTGATTACCACCTGAGAGGTTCACTCCCTCTGGGGCACCTGGCATTGGCCACTGTCGGTAGACAGGATACTGGGCTGGATGGACCTTTGGTCTGACCCAGTACGGCCATTCCTATGTTATGTTCTTCTCCTCCTCACTGCCTAGGCAACATCAATGGGAGTACTAATAGTGCAACAGAGACAGTCTCCCTATTCATAATTCCAGTGCACAACCACACGACCACAGCCTCTAGAGCAGCTAATGCAGAGAAAGTGCTGTGCAGTCCTTGCAGCCCTGGCTGCAGCATACCCAGTGCTGGCAGACTCTTCAGAGAATTTAGCTGCCATAATTTGAGAAGCCTCTATTGAGCATGTGCAAACTGAAATTTTTCAGAAGCTCATTACTTGGCCAGATTTGGCCAATATTTCAGTGACAACAAAAGTCATTTCTGACAGGTAGACAACCCCTTTGCCCAGTTTCAAGTCCCTGCTCCAAAGCATGGAAACACTAGAACTTCTCAACAAAATGGCTTTACATTTAGGGTTGGTTTTTTTTAAAGATATGGGCAACATAATGCTTTTTTCCCTAACCTCAGTTTCAGAAATGGCTGACCTGTTTTTGCTGAAACTTTCCCCCCAAAAATGCAGCCTGAGACATGGGAAATTTTAGCCCAATGGCTGAAGTCTACCAGAGTTATAAGTAACTGAAAAACAGGGTCTTGTGTGTCTCAGGCAACCTAAACTATAGGCATCACTACCTAGACCACCTGTAATATCCACTTCATAACTGGTTATACATATGCCTCCGCACACAAATATATAGGCCTACAAATGCACTTTTCTCACTTTGAGGATGTATTTAATGTAAGATCCTATGATGCAAAGTCCTATAGAAGTACATCTTTGAAAACTCATGGCGATCGGGGGAGGTCCCGGATGACTGAAAAAAGGCTAATGTAGCGTCCATATTTTAAAAAGGGAAGGAGGAGGATCTGGGGAACTACAGGCCAGTCAGCCCCACCTCAATTCCTAGAAAAATCATGGAGCAGGTCCTCAAGGAATCAATTCTGAAGCACTTAGAGGAGAGAAAAGTGATCAGGAACAGTCAACAAGTCATGCCTGACTAACCTAATTGCCTTCTATGAGGAGATAACTGGGTCTGTGGATGAGGGGACAGCAATGGATATGTTATTCCTTGACTTTAGCAAAGCTTTTGATACGGTCTCCCACAGTATTCTTGCCAGCAAATTAAAGAAGTATGGGCTGGATGAATGGACTATAAGGTGGATAGAAAGCTGGCTAGATCGTCGGGTTCAAAGGGGAGTGTTCAATGGCTCCATGTCTAGTTGGCAGCCGGTTTCAAGCAGAGTGCCCCAAGGGTCGGTCCTGGGGCCGGTTTTGTTCAATATCTTCATTAATGATCTGAAGGATGGCGTGGACTGCACTCTCAGCAAGTTTGCAGATGACACTAAACTGGGAGGAGTGGTAGATACGCAGGAGGGTAGAGATAGCATACAGAGGGACCTAGACAAATTAGAGGATTGGGCCAAAAGAAATCTGATGAGGTTCAACAAAGACAAGTGCAGAGTCCCGCACTTAGGACAGAAGAATCCCATGCACTGTTACAGACTAGGGACCGAATGGCTAGGAAGCAGTTCTGCAGAAAAGGACCTAGGGGTTACAGTGGATGAGAAGCTGGATACGAGTCAGTGTGCCCTTGTTGCCAAGAAGGCTAACGGCATTTTGGGCTGTATAAGTAGGGGCATTGCCAGCAGATGGAGGGACGTGATCATTCCCCTCTAGTCAACATTGGTGAGGCCTCATCTGGAGTACTGTGTCCAGTTTTGGTCCCCACACTACAAGAAGGATGTGGAAAAATTAGAAAGAGTCCAGCGGAGGGCAACAAAAATGATTAGGGGTCTGGAGCACATGACTTATGAGGAGAGGCTGGGGCAACTGGGATTGTTTAGTCTGCAGAAGAGAAGAATGAGGGGGGATTTGATAACTGCTTTCAACTACCTGAAACGGGGTTCTAAAGAGGATGGATCTAGACTGTTCTCAGTGGTACCAGATGACAGAACAAGGAGTAATGGTCTCAAGTTGCAGTGGGGGAGGTTTAGGTTGGATATTAGGAAAAGCTTTTTCACTAGGAGGGTGGTGAAGCACTGGAATGGGTTACCTAGGGAGGTGGTGGAATCTCCTTCCTTAGGAGGTTTTTAAGGTCAGGCTTGACAAAGCCCTGGCTGGGATGATTTAGTTGGGAATTGGTCCTGCTTTGAGCAGGGGGTTGGACTAGATGACCTCCTGAGGTCCCTTCCAACCCTAATATTCTATGATATGATTTTAAGTGTTCCTGTAGGTTTATCACCTCAGCCCTGATCTATATTCCCCTTGCTGTTCTATATGTGGGCTTGTCTTAAGCAGAAACAGCTAATCATGCCTAATTGTTTCAAATGGTATGTTGGTTTTATGACAGAGAAATATGTCCACTGAGGTACAGGAGGAGACAAAACAACTCATTTCCAACTAGAACCTAAACAGAATTTGAAGCTACCTCTCAAGACTGAAATATCATTTTTTTCTAGCTCCAGAGTATGTACTTTGACAGCATTCCTTCCTAGAGGGACAAGTTGCCCTTGGGTGTGACACTGACTTCCAAGAAAGTAGCAAGTGATATAAAACTACCAGAGCATTCCCTTTTGTTTCCCTTTTTACAAGTAGCATATCAACACTGAATTACCACATCACTGGGTTTCTTAATGTTTTGACTCCTTTGAAAAGTCAAGTTATTCCTTTTTCTTTTTTGCTATTTCCAGTTTTATTATTTTTCCTTACCTTGTTTCCCAAGGTTTCCCTGAGTGTATGCACCTTAATAAAGCTAATGTTAAAATTATATAATACACAGGTTAAGGAATGTGTGTACATCTGGGCATAGTGCTTAAAAGTATCCAAAAGTACAAAGTTTGGCTTTTAAAAGTTATACAATACCCTCTAAACTGATCATTGTATGAGGCCTCCTTTACGCATGTCCATAATATCCCTTTGTAACCAACACACATCCCTCAGAGACTGACTTTTTTTTTTTTTAAACTAAAACATATTTAACACAATTGAAATACCGGAAGGTTCTCATTGTTGTTTTTTTATAGAACCCACATGTAAATAATCCCCTTTTCATCTGCCCTATAGAATAGTAGGTTAAAATAACTGATGACTTTTTTTAGTTATACAGTTGAGGTGGATCCACCAGGTCACAGTTGAAAAGAAGAGAGATTTATATCCTTGATAAGCATGTTAGTTACTATTATTCTATATAGAGTACTGCTCTAAGGGAGGTCTAATCATTTCCTTACACAGTAGTAAGACTGTATCCTTTGATTTATACTGTATTACTCTAGCAATACAACCAGTATCCTGTTTTTGTCTTTGAACACAACTGAATAATTAGTCTGAAGGCTTTATTTCCCACATTTTCTACAACCATCTTCTGATTATTAGAGCATAGCACCCAATTTAGCAGGCACACGCTTTCCCATGCTTTGCAGCTAAACTGCTAATTCCATATTTATCTGTTCTAGACAGCATTTAGATGTATGGTAAGTGTTTTCCCAAGCAAATAAAACTTTGTTAGAATTAAATTAATTATATGTACTTACAAAACGTAAAAGGGAAAACTGTAACAGAGCATCATCATTTTAAACAAATTCCTCAAAACCAGGAAATTCAGAGCAAAAGTCACATTGAAAGAAATCTACCA
Organism: Chrysemys picta bellii; assembly: GCF_011386835.1. Classification (NCBI taxonomy): domain Eukaryota; kingdom Metazoa; phylum Chordata; order Testudines; family Emydidae; genus Chrysemys; species Chrysemys picta. Next base: position 35,118,168 of record NC_088801.1, read on the forward strand.
TACAACATTGTAAAATACAGAAATGCTGTTAGTATAAACTGAACAACCAGAGCTATTTTACCTTATGAACCCCCAAACTACCTTTCTGGTGCCTGAGCTTGAGAAGTGCGTATAACATAACATTCAGATATATTTTCCAAGAGTACTGTATAGTAATCACTGCAACCTCAGAATAAACATTCACAAAGAATATGAAAAAATTTCTGAACAGATTCCCATCAGATTTCTTTAAATATCTCTTATAATCCTCCCCCATCCTATCTCCCCATTGAACCAATGACAAACTGGTCAATAATATTCCGGTATTTCTCTAAACATATTTTATGAACATTTATACATTATTTACTAGTAATGAATTCACATTTTATAAAGTGTATTTTAAAAATGAGGAAAAATATTTTTCCTCAGAGCAAAGTATATTCTCTTCCTGTTCCTTCATCTAATTTTCCTTTCTGGTTCATTACCAGCTCTCCTTCCTGTACACAGCTGTGATAGGGAAGAACTACAGTGGAAGATCAGAAAAAATAAAGCCCAAACTACTGATTTTTCCTGACCCAAGCTTTGTAACTATAGCTAATTGACAAAGGGAAATATATTTCAAGAAAAAATTAAAAATAAATTATTTTGTTTCATTTAAAATTTTTCAAATCATTTTTCAGGATTTTTTTATATTAAAAATTCATTTTAGTGAGAAAAAAACCTTTCCCCCCCCCTATACTTTTCTCCCACTGGAAGAAGAAGGCCAAGTGCAAAAAATAGTGTGATATTACCTGTAAGGTAAAAAAAAATACCCAAAAGTATACCAAAAAACCTGTGTTTATATTTGTGTCAAAAGAATTGGAAATTCTGAAGTTCAAAATGTTTGAAAACACTCCAATTTAGTCAAAACTTTATTTTTCAAAAAACAAAAAAAAAATCCCCCCCCTCCCTAAAAAAAAATGAATCCAGCTCTTCTTGTAACACAGTACAGAAGAGCACTTAATAGCAGTAGCATGACAAAGAACATAATCAATTATGGTTTTTCTACCACCACTACCACCAAATTGCTATTAAGACTAGGCAAACTCTTTAGTTAAGACAATCATGTTCTGAGATGAGAATTCTGTCACTCAGCAGTTAGAAGAGATTACGAGTAAAGCATGAAAAACCTTGGATGAGGACTGAAGGATACAGACACACAGAATATTGGCTCCTGCCTCTTCAGAGTTAATTTTGATGCTATGGCATGAGCTCACCATTGCGATCACATTTGTGAAGTCTTTTAAGCACTAAGTGTTGTACTGATAAGGCATTCTATTTCTTCCCTAGCATATGTCATTATCACTCTTCTGCTGTTTTATAAGAACCAACTTGGTTGAAACTGTTCTTGGAAACCTTTAATATGAATGGCACAAGAATAATTAAAGTAACAGGCTATTCTGAGTTAAGGTATTTAAAACTCTTCACTATTTAAAGATTTTCTAGAATTTTCTAAAATACTAAGGCAGGGGTCGGCAACCAAAAGGCGGCATGCATGCCGATTTACTGTGGCACGCTGCTGCTGGCCAGGGGTCCCCGCCGCCTGCCCCGCTCAGCCTGCTGCTGGCCTGGATGGACGGAACCCCAGGCCAGCAGCGGGCTGAGCGGGGCCGGTGGCCGGGACCCCAGTTGACAGGGACCAGCGGATGGAACCCCAGACCGGCAGCAGACTGAGCTGTTCAGCCCAATGCCAGCCTGGGGTCTCAGCCGCTGGGCCGCTCAGCCCACTGACAGTCTGGGGTTCCATCCACTGGCCCCTGTAAATGTAAAATGTATTACTGGCACACAAAACCTTAAATTACTGCGAATAAATGAAGACTTGGCACACCACTTCTGAAAGGTTGCCAACACCTGTACGAAGGACAGTTACCACAAAGACAAGAGTGACAAGGATGCACTGCTATCTGCTTCCCTTGTTGGATTCCTAAAACTGACTGAATATTGTTCCTAGAGTACTGATTAGATTAGACACAACCACATAAAAGGTGATTATGTAATATTCCATATACAATCACTAAAGTGTACAAAACACAGGTTATAGTGCAATGGTTTATTAGTTATTGGGTTAACTCTTGGCCCTGTTGAAGCCAACAAAGCCAGGATTTCATTCCTAAATTTAAGGTTCTATAAACTCTTACCTCTACAATATTACTACTGGATTTTCTCACAAAACAACATGTTCTATTCTATGGAGAATTATCATGAAAGCTACACAAGCTTAGATACGGAAGTTTTTACAGTACATTGTTTTGTTTGAGGATTTTTTAGACCAAAAAAAAAAAAAAAAAAAAAAAACCACATATTTTATGAGTACGTTTAAAGCTCCTGAAAATAATTTATTAATTATACTGATGGAACGTGAGCAATCACCACACAAACTCCTACACACAGGTTTGCAAATGTACCTTATTTCTAACTTATCTTACATTTACTCATTTTCACCTTGAGCAATGTCAACTGTTTCAAATTATATCAAGTTATATGTTGGTTTTTCTCTCTGCTTGTCTACATGGGGGTTTAAACTGGATCAAATCCAGTTTTAAAATGCTTGCATACACACAACACAATTCGTCACTGCACAATAACTCAGAATTTATCACAAACTCTGGAGTCCTCTTGCAAAGCGGACTAGCTTTGCTTCAAATCATATTAGTGTAGCCTATTTGTGTGGAAGCAATTACGGTGCACCACTTTTGTCATGTTTCCAATGGCTATCCCACTGTGCTTTGCAGGTCAACTGTTACTGGCATTTATCTCCGTGCCCTCCCATGCTCTAGTGTGAAGTTTGCAAGATGACAACTCCCCATTTTTAAATTTGGAGTGGAGTAAGATTTTGCCCATTTACTCCTGGATCTCATTTAGCAGTACAACAGTAATAGCACTCCAGAAGCCCCACAACATGCCTCACACAGCTGCTTAGAGTCATGCCGAGACCCTGGATCTCATCACCACCAGGGAAGAAGCATCAGTTCAGGAAGATCTCATAGCCTGCCCCCAGAATGAAGTCCTTTTAAAGGACATTGCAAAGCAGATGTTCATGAGGTTTCATGGGAAGGGCTGTTCTAGATTTGATTTTGACAAATAGGGAGGAACTGGTTCAGAATTTGAAAATGGAAGACAGCTTAGGTGAAAGTGATCATGCAATGGTAGAGCTCATGATTCTACGGAATGGTAGAAGAAAAACAGCACAATAAAGAAATGATTTCAACAACGCAGACTTTAGCAAACTCAGGGAGTTAGTAGATAAGATCCCATAGAGCAAGTCTAGGGGGGGAAAACAGTTCAAGAGAGTTTGCAGTTTTTCAGAGAGATATTATTAAGGGCACAAGAGCAAGCTATCCCACTGTGTAGGAAAGATAGGAAGTACGGTAAGAGATCTGAAACTCAAAAAAAGTGTCCTACAAAAAGTGGAAATTAGGTCAAATTATGAAGGATGAATATAAACAAATAACATACGTATGTAGGGGCAAAATTAGAAAGGCCAAGACACAAACCAAGATTAAACTAGCTGATAAAACTTAGTCCTGCCATGAGTGCTGGGGACTGGAGCAGATGACCTCTCGAGGTCCCTTCCAGTCCTACAATTCTATGACTGTGATGCCAAGTAATGCCAGATAAAGAGCAAGCAGCTCAAGAGAAAGAACACTGCAATGAAGGACAAAAGGAGGCAACATAGTAGGGGACATATGACCTGTCCATTTTTTGATTAAATGGACAGGATCCTATATAATTATAACACAACCCATCCCAGACACTATTCAGAGCCTGATGCCTGCACCTTCTCCTCACCAAGGACAAATGACCAGACCCATCAGAGGATGAGCAGGAACATGCCAGAGAGGAGCTATAACATGAAAGTAAGGATCTTTTTGGGACTCAGGACCCTGATGCCATCCAGCTGGAAAGCCAGCCCCATTCCTAACCTACTGCAACAGATCATGATTCATGCTGTGCATTCGCTGAGCCCAAGTCTCAGACAGAAACTCAGGCTGGGACCGAAGAGGTAGATCCCCTGGAGGGAATTTTGGCATGTAAGTACCTATTTTTACAATTCTTTATTATTGCGCAATACTCCCGCAGTATAGTTTGGGAACATGATGCATGAAAAGCCAGCAATTATCTCCTCAGTATAAGGACTATTAGACCGCACCTTACCAATGGCATAGCAGACCTGCATCAGAGTGGCCCTACAGCTGATCTGTCCACAGCTAATTACACCCCATTCTGGGGTGGCCAACTTCTAGATGGCAATGATGACCCAATTCTCCACAGGTATGAGGCAGCGGATGTTGGTACACTCTCACTGCAGCTCCAGGGACAGTTCAGCACAGGTCTCAAAAAAGATAGCCCTCCCATCCTGAAGTTCTCTCTACACTACTGGTTGTACCAAGTCTGCAGAACTACCTCTCCCACCAATCCATGCTGGTTTCCCAGACCCATAAATGGCACTGAAGGCTAGGTAGCTCATCCAGGAACTGGTCCTCTAGTTCCAATAGCTCAGCATCATCCTCTTCCTCCTCATACTGCTGCCACTGCTTCAGCGTGTTCTGCTGCTGCCACCATAGAATATTGTCCTGCTCCTGCATCATCTGCTCAGTAATGAAAAAGGCGAAGTCCAAGGCCAAATTTGTCTGGCTTTGAGTGCTGTAATACCCAAGCAGCCCCTGTGTATTCACACCTACCACCGTAGCAACACAGTGTATTTCTAGGTCCATGCTGGAAGACAGGGATTCAAAAAATGGCGGGAGCATAACCAAAAAGGAAGTATGGGACATACAGAGAAGAAACATGGGAGGTTTTTTTTTTTACAATTTGAACCCATTGACTTCCCACAATTCACAGCAAAATCAACCTCAGGACGCAGGCTGCTCGGCAATTAAGTAAAGGACCCTAGGATAACCCCCAAGAATGCTACGCTCTCAGTTCACAGCAAACTGTTGCCATGTGTTCACATGATGAGAATTGAAAATGGAACAGGTATTCTGTGTGCCCACTACTGGTGCGAGTTGCATACTGCAAGTTACCTGAGATGCATCAAAAAGTTTTGGATTAAAAATCCCAGGGAGACACACCCTTAGAGAATAGGATGAGACCAAACATACTCCAAATGTATAGAATCCAAATCAATAGAGGTGATTTTTTTCTCTCTTTTTCAGTTACAGATAGAAACATTTAATGAATGCCACACCAAAAGCTTTAGACATTTATACACATACAGGCTGGGTTAAACCTCATTTAAAAACTGTAGGGGGCAACCACTGCCCCTCATTTAAGAGGGCTATAACAGAAGGTTAAGCAGCCCCTTCCTAAAACAAAGGCATACCACCCAAAAATTAGAACTATGTAGGCAGTGTGCTTGTCTGAGTATTGTTTTGGGTAAAGATGGGGAGGGGAGGAGGCAGCAAGAGAAGCACCACAGGAACAGATGGAGCAGGAAGCTCCACCACAGCCTGAACAAATGCAATAGCACGATCCTAAGGAAAAGCCTAGGGAGTTTTCAGGGGGATGCTGGTGGCAGGGAAAAACTCTATGGTTCAATTCTTTCTGCATTCAGGGAAACAGGACTTTGTACATAAACAGAACTGCAACAAAAAAACCTGGTCCCATCATCAATTTCTCTTCTTAACTAGAACAACCTGCAAGACCGCAAATTTTGGCTAATCACTCGCATCAAAAAAACTTGGTCCCATCATCAATTTCTCTTCTTAACTAGAACAACCTGCAAGACCGCAAATTTTGGCTAATCACTTGCATCGAAAAGGGTGTAACAGGATGTACTGATGCCAGGATCTTGGGAGAAGACTGCTTTTGCCACTCTGCTGAGCATGATCCATTTCACCACGATGCCTTTTGGGCTGCATGGAGCCCCTGCCGTTCTCCGGAGACTCATGGATTACATGTGGCAACGATATGCATCTGTGTACTTAGATGATGTGGTGATACTCAGAACCAACTGAAAAGCACATCTAGATCATCTCAGGGCAGTCAACCAATCGTTGAGAGAAGAAGGAGCCCCCTCCTGCACCAAGACTCCCTCCCAGAGCCCACATCCCAACCCCCCTCCTGCACCGCAACACTCTGCCCCAGCCCAGAGTCCCCTCCTGCACACAAACTCCTTCCCAGAGCTTGCACCCCTCACCCTCTCCTGCATCCCAACCTCCTGCCCCAGGGTCAGCCCAGAACCCCCTCCCAAATCCCTGCCCCAGCAGTGAAAGTGAGTGAGGGTGGGGGAGAGTGAGTGAGGGGGCAGGGCCTCAGGGAAGGGTCAAGGTAGATCCTGAGTTGCCCTTAAATTCAAAAAGTGATCTTGGGCATAGAAAGGTTGGAGATCATTGATCTACTGAATGCGTTTACCCAATTTGTATGCATGTATCATTTCTGTATCTGAAGTTAGGAATATTGACTATGTAACAATTACAACTGTGTGTGTGTATACTTAGGGAAAGACCCACCAGACAGACAGTAGGACGGGGTGGCCTACCTGTGGCTCCAGAGCCACATGTAGCTGTTCAGAAGTTAATATTCGGCTCCTTGTATAGGCACTAACTCTGGGGCTGGAGCTACAGGCGCCAACTTTCCAACGTGCCGGGGACTGCTCACTGCTCAACCCCCAGCTCTGCCACAGGCCCTGCCCCCACTCCCCTCCCCTGAGACTGCGTGCCCTCACTCTTCCCCTCATTCCCCCCAGAGCCTCCTGCATGCCACAAAACAGCTGATCGGGAGGTGCGGGCAGGGAGAAGGCGGCACTGATCAGCGGGGATGCCGGTGGGCAGGAGGTGCTGGTAGCGGGGGGGGGGGGGGGGGACTGATGGGGGGCTGCGGACGTATTACTGTGACTCCTTGGCAAGGTACATTAGTAAATTCTGGCTCCTTCTCAGGCTCACGTTGGCCACCCCTGCAGTAAGCAATCAGCCTGAATGAGCCATTTAAGGAAGACAATAGAACTTTGGAGATACTAATCTCCCACCATCCTGAGAAGCTTCCTGGGATGTTGCTTTGACACTGCAGGGTCATCTGATGAGGTCACCTGGTACAGAGTACCACCTTGGACACAGCTGGTATTTTTCCACTGGAAACAAAGGGTTCCCACTTTATGTAACTTCTATTTAAGGCAGGGGAGTAACACAAACAGGACTGTCCTCCATTGCCTGCCCAGGAAGGAAGACTGCTAAAAGACACCTGAAGGGAAAGGCAAGGTTGAGTCCAGACTCAGACAAGAGTCCAATCTGTAAAAAGAAATAATTGGAACTCTAAGCCACAGAAACTCTAAACAACATTTAGGGTGAGAAATTACAATGTAACCTGTTTCTTGAATGTACTGAGCTTAGTTTGAGTGTTTTGTTTTATTTGCTCAGTAATCTGCTTTGTTCGGTTTACTATCCCTTTTAATCACTTAAAATTTACCTTTTGTAGCTAATAAACTTATTTCTTGTTCATTTCAAAACCCAGTTTGTGCAATTCATATGAGCGGGGGGGGTGCAAAAAGCTGTGCATCTCTCTCTCCACATTGAGGGAGAGGGCGAATTTTTATGAGCTTGTGCTGTGCAGATCTTTCTATACAGCACAGGACAATATTATTTTGGGTTTACTCCCCAAAGGGGGTGTGCACAGGAGTACTGGGTGAATCCCCAAGCAGATTCCTCCCACACAGAACTTATCTCAGTGTCTCTGTGTCCATTTGCAGCTGGGTGTGTTCCTACCTGTATGTATGTGCTGGAGAAGGCTTGAAGGCCTGGCACAGCTAGGACAGGGTGAGGAAACCCAGGCTGATGGAAAGGGTGGAACCAGTGGGACCCCAGTGGGGGGGGGGGGGGTCCAACTCATCACACAGTAATCCTCTCTGTCAGAAATCCACTGTTTTCTACTTTCATCCCCCACATTGAAAATGCACAGTCAAATAGCAACCTGTGTATGGATACAAAAACATACTGTTTATTAATTTATGAACACATACCATTCACATGTGGTCATATTTTAGAAATAGACGGGAATACTAAACAGATTAAGTTCAAGTCTACTCTACAAAATTAAGTCCACCTCTGGTCTATACTACAAAATTAAGCCAACCTAAGTAACGTCAATTTACAGCTACCACAGTAATTAAATTGCTTTTGCATGTCCACACTGTGTTTCTTGTATCAGCCGTCCACTCCTCACAAGGAGGGCTTGCACCGATTTAATGGTCACTGTGGGGCATTGCGGGCTAACTTCTGAAAGGCAGCAACAGTCAATGTAAGCAACGCAGCATTTACACATATGCTAAGGGACTGTTCAATGTAAAGTGGCCCATTAACACCTCTGCAGTCATAGGGCAAAAAGGAGGGTTAGTGGGTTACAGATTGTTGCAATAAACCATAAATCCAGTGTCTTTATTAACAGGCCACTCTACTTTGAATGGGTTCTTTAGTAGTCTGTCTAAACTGACATTTCAATGGATCTATTCCCTTCTTTTGGTACATCTAAAATACATTTGATTATGATTCTGTCTACTTTCAATTGTTTCGGAATGCCTGAGGTACTGTGCTGATGTGTTAATAACAGAGTAATATGTCAAACATTATACAATGTTAACACTTTGGAATTAATTATGTAATAAATTAGGGCTTGATCCGGCAAACCTTACTCATGTACTCAACTTTTCTCATGTACTGATTCACATGGAACCCAGGGTACAACTATTGAGCTTGTAGAGCCAGCCAATAGGAGCTAGGTACCGAAACACCTTTAATAATCTTGCCCTTTAGCTTTTTTATTTCCATAAAAACTATAAAATGTTATAACTTCTTCCATACCGTTTATAAAGAAAGTAACTCATGCTGCTTTAGGGTTAGACTGTAGAGCTCTTTTACACTTTAGTGAGCTATTACTCATGTGAATAATCCCATCAAACTGATAAAAATACTTTTTCACACAACCTGTAATTAAGCTCTGGAATTCAGCGCCACAGAAAGTTGTTGAGACCAAGAATTTAACATCATTCAAAAAGGGATTGAATAATTATATGGATGTCAAGAATATCCAGAGTGGCCATAATTAATTAGATCAACAACTTTGGAAAGGATATTAAATCTCATGATTTAGGGTTTACGTCAATCTTTAACTATTGGAATCAGGATAAAACCTAATGATGGGGCAGAATATCCCATATATGCCTACTACAGGTTATCCCACATCTGCCTACTTACTCTCAAGCATCTGGTACTGATCACTATCAGAGACAGGTTACCAACTAGATGGACCTTGGGTTTAATCCAATATTGTAATTACTATATTCCTATATAAAACTCCTTAGAGAGAGATTGTTTACCCTGGGTGTAACAGGAAAATTTATCGTGACTTACCCCAGAAATCTCACCATTCTGGAAAGAAGCTGGCAGATCCCTTCCAGCAAGGTTTTCCCCCCTGCTTGCAGCTTCCTGGTAGTAGAACCATACCTGCCACCCAAGGATGGTAGGAGTATCTCTGAAAACCCTACCTCTTCAAGATACTTCTACAGCTACTACTATAGTAGTACTACTACAAATAGATTAACTAATTTCTGAACAGAATAATTTATATGAAAACTTCCTACTTCTGCTCCAATGTGTGGCAGACAAGAATATATTTGTGCATCACAAAGAAAGGAAAAGAAGGTATCATAAATATTACAAGCGACACTTGTTCCAGGAGCGATAGATCCATGGTTTTTCCCACTAAACAAAAAGGAAATTTTGAGGTAAGTCAAGGAAAAAAAAAAAAAAAAAAAACACCCACCGTCTTCACAGGGAAGCTCTACAGATTCCTTTCACTAGGATTTCCAATAGCTGTACGTAGCCAGTGAAGACAGCAAACCAAACAACTATCCACAATTTGAGAAGCACCTTCTTATTGGATTACTGAGATACCACAATGTGTAGAACCCTTCTACCAGGCACACATCTAATTTATAAAACTTATAAAGGTGTGGATGGATGGCCACCCTATCTCTCTCTTCATACAATACATATGATCTTTCAGCCCTGGAGGTCACCCAATTCACTCAAAACTATGGCAAAAAACTTTGAAGGAGGAAGATTTTTAGCCTTGTAATTTTCTGATATACACCATTTTAACAATCCAGAAATTGACACCTTGGATATGCCTGTGCAAGGTATATTTTTTAACGTTCTCCTGACATCCAGGACATGCCAGTATTTTTAGTGGGATGTTTCAGATTTAGGCAGAAGGCTGAAAGAGTTGTCTCTTGTTAAACAGACCTACTTTGTCTAGGAACCAGATTTCCAGTTTTCTATGCCAGAGATGGCAATGGGACAATCATAGTTAAGGTTAAGATTTTTTCATGGTCATTTTTAGTAAAAAAAATCACAGACCAGTCACAGGCAATAAACAAAAATTCACAAAAGGCAGCAACCTTTTGGTGACTTTTACTAAAAATAATAGGCGGGAGAGTAGGAGACTGACTGCAAGGGAGGACTGAAGCCTGAGCCCCATGATGGGGAGGGAGGAGACCTGACAGTCCCCGCCGCAGCTGCAGGGGCCGAAGAGGTCATGCAGGTTCATTAAAGTCACAGAATCCGTGACCTCTGTGACTAAACTATATCCTTACTCAGAGTCCTTGCAGTGAATTTCAGGCTATCCAGACAGGCATCTCACATAAAGACTGCTGCCAACAAAATGCTTCCTAAGAGTGGTTCTCAGTCCAAAAGGGAATCTGTCCTTGCCAAAACACTTCTTATGAACAACATGAAAGCAGCAGATGCACACAATACTGCTGAAGAAGCTTCAAAATGTCTCCTTGGTGAAGATTGAATTCTGTCTCCCTGATCCTTAAGGAGGGAATCCCTACACACTGGAATCACCAGATCTTTAACTAAAGATAACAGAACTGCACCAACCCTTGCTAAAGAAGTAGGTCAGACTTAGATTTATGCATGTTGAAGTACTCTCTTGCTAAGTTCTTGAGCTCATTGGATTTTGCTGGGTTTTCCCACTTTGTCCTAATTACATTCCTCTGCATGCAGCCTTTGAAACCATAAGGTGAAAATCACAAAACTATGGGAAAATACCAACAAGTAACCTTGCTTCCCTGTCTGTCCCTCTCCTCCAGTATAGGGCCTGGTCTACACTACGAGTTTAGGTCGACTTTAGCAGCGTTAAATCGAATTAAGCCTGGACACAGCCACATGACATAGCCCTTTCTTTCGACTTAAAGGGCCCTTTAAACTGGTTTCTTTACTCCACCTCCGACGAGGGGATTAGTGCTAAAATCGGCCTTTGCGGGTCGGATTTAGGGTAGTGTGGACAGAATTCGACGTTATTGGCCTCCGGGAGCTATCCCGCAGTGCTTCATTGTGACCGCTCTGGACAGCACTCTTAACTCAGATGCACTGACCAGGTAGACAGGAAAAGCCCCGCGAACTTTTGAATTTCATTTCCTGTTTGCCCAGCGTGGAAAGCACAGGTGACCACGCAGAGCTCATCAGCACAGGTAACCATGATGGAGTCCCAGGATCGCAAAAGAGCTCAGCATGGACCGAACGGGAGGTCTGGGATCTGCTCGCCATATGGGGAGACAAATCAGTGCTAGCTGAACTCCGTAGCAGTAAACAAAATGGCAAAATATTAGAAAAGGTCTCAAAGCCCATGGACAGAGGCCATAACAGGGAAGCACAGCAGTGCCACGTGAAAATGAAGGAGCTAAGGCAAGCCTACCACAAAGCCAGAGAGGCAAACGAAAGGTCTGGGGCAGAGCTGCAAACATGCCGCTTCTACGGGGAGCTGCATGCCATTCTAGGGGGTGCAGCCACCACTACCCCAACCGTGTGCTTTGACTCTGTCAATGGAGAAACACTCAACAGGGAAGCGGGTTCGGGGTAAGCGGAAGATGATGATGATGAAGACAATGAAGATAGCTCACAGCAAGGAAGCAGAGAAACCGGTTTCCCCAACAGCCGTCTATCGCCCCACCACAGTTTGGGAATCCCATTGCAGCAAAGCCATCCACTATGACCTGCATGTTTCCCAGAGTCACTACCCTTGATATCACCAGGTCTTTGATTGCCCTGGCAACTTGGATCACAGCAGCCCCCACAGTAGATTTGCCCACTCCAAATTGATTCCCGACTGACCGGTAGCTGTCTGGCGTTGCAAGCTTCCACAGGGCTATCGCCACTCGCTTCTCAACTGTGAGGGCTGCTCTCATCCTGGTATTCTGGCACTTCAGGGCAGGGGAAAGCAAATCACAAAGTTCCATGAAAGTGCACTTACGCATGCGAAAGTTTCGCAGCCACTGGGAATCATCCCACACCTACAACACAATGCGGTCCCACCAGTCTGTGCTTGTTTCCCGGGCCCATAATCGGCGTTCCACGGCATGAACCTGCCCCTGTAACACCATGATTTGCACATTGCTGGGGCCCGTACTTTGTGAGAGGTCTATGTCCATGTCAATTTCCTCATCACTCTCGTCGCCGCGCTGCAATCGCCTCCTCGGCTGGTCCTGGTTTTGCTTTGGCATGTCCTGGCTCTGCATATACTCCAGGACAATGTGCGTGGTGTTCACGGTGCTCATAATTGCCGCGGTGATCTGAGCGGGCTCCATGATCCCAGTGCTATGGCGTCTGGGCTGAAAAAAGGCGCGAAACTGACGGAGGGAGGGGCGACTGACGACATGGCATACAGGTACAGTGAATTAAAATCAACAAAGGTGGCTGTGCCTCAGGGAGAAACACAAACAACTGTCACACAGAATGGCCCCCCCCAAAGATTGAACTCAAAACCCTGGGTTTAGCAGGCCGCTGATTTCACGGAGGGAGGGGGAAGCAAATGAATACAGAACAAATCTGGTCCATCTATTTTTTACATCTTAAGCTGGCAGCAGACGGTGCAGCATGACTGATAGCCCACGGCATCTTCTGGGTGCTTGGCACAAGATACTGTACTACGACTGCTAGCCATCATCATCAAGACAGTTCAATAGGACTGCCGGCAGGACTGAGTCTCCAGGAGACAAAGCATGTCTGCCCAGGTGCCTCTGATTGAACTGGAGTACGACGACGACGGATACCAGTCGTAATACACCATCTACTGCCAAAAGGCAATGGGCTGCTGCTGTGTAGCAATGCAGTACCATGTCTGCCGGCACCCAGATGACATATGGTGATGGTGAGCTGAACTGAGCTGAGCTGAGCGGGCTCCATGCTTGCCGTGGTATGTTGTCTGCACAGGTAACCCAGGTAAAAAGGCGCGAATTGATTGTCTGCCGTTGCTCTGACGGAGGGGGAGGGGCCTGACGACATGTACCCAGAACCCCCCGCGACACTGTTTTGCATCATCAGGCATTGGGATCTCAATCCAGAATTCCAATGGGTGGCGGAGACTGCGGGAACTGTGGGATAGGTACCCACAGCGCAACGCTCCGGAAGTCGACGCTAGCCTCGGTACTGTGGACGCAGTCCGCCGATTTCATGCACTTAGAGCATTTTATGTGGGGACACACACAATCGACTGTATAAAACCGATATCTATAAAACCGGCTTCTATAAATTCGACCTAATTTCGTAGTGTAGACATACCCTAGGTTTCCTTGAGGCCCATCCTTTCCGTGTTTCCTTTGCTCCTGAACCATCGAGATCTGAATATCACTGGCCTAGAGACTGGCCACAACAACCAGATTAAGAATATGGAGTTTTAATTTTGAGTTTTAGTTATTCTGAGCAGGACCAATTGTGGAACCTGCTTGTAGCTGCTGGAGACAAACTGGATGGTTTTTTGAGGATGGACACTCTTCCCCTGCCTTGACTTACAGGTGTGGTTCCACTTCAACAAGCTGTAAAATATGCCCCTACCAAAAAGAGATCTGTAGATCTATCCTGAGATTGAAAAGGGCACATTAAATTAACAATAGGTTTCTCAACAGGTTCCCCCTCTTCCCCTCCACCCCGCCGCCCCATCCTTGGGACAAGGCAGACTATGTTATGAGAACAATTTTGGTCAAAATGAAGATTTCTCAAAGTAATTAAATTATATTATTTAGAAGGAATAAAGTTATGGGGATATATTCAGAAGTAATTATTCAGTAAACAGGAATATTATTCAAAAGGGAAGAACGTTATAAGCTTCAAAAATGAGTGAAATCTTACCTTGCACATTTCTTTAAGAAGGCTGTCTAACTTTCTAAAACTAATTCCTGAGCCTGCCTAATGCAGTTCAAGTTAATAAGATTGTAACATAATCATATGACATCCTGTGTTTAATTAACATGGTATTATTCCTATGCATTACAAAACTAACTTATAAGAAAACAAAAGAAATGCACCATGCCCCAATTAAATGCCCAGGTTAATGGTATTTCTAAATATAAATACAAATACAGCAACAATTTCCTGATGGAAGTGAACATCTTTACTGCACTAACATTTACAATTTAGTGAGTCTGTCCTGAAATTATATCACCTGTAAACATACAGGTCCTTCCATTGACCTCAATGGGACCAAGATTTCACATACATAGCTTAATCCTCATATGCAAGTGGCACCCACAGACAGGCCCTAAGAAACTTACTCACTTGGTCTCCCCAAGTGAGTAGCAATTTTATGTGAACATGAGCAAGGCAACTCAGGCCAAGGAGTTGTGGACTCCAAAAAAGAAAGAAGCTTTGAGGCTGTGACACCACACATTTTAACACTCATCTAGTAGGTGGTCAGGCAAATTTTTCAAACCCCACCTAAGACTACACAAAAAGAAATATATACAACACTAGTTTATATTATTGCACATGATGAAGCTTCAGCAGTTCCATTATAAGTCACTATTTCCAAAGGTTTATAACTGTGCCATAAAAAATTTGTTCTGGATTGAGTCTTGGCAAGCAAGGCCTTTTTAAAGTTATGTTTCAAACTGATTTGTTGGCTGTTTTTAAACTCTGGAGATGGAGAGCCAGGAATTGTTTGGTGGGTGGAAGCAGGCAGGAAAAAATGTGAGCAGTGTCTTTCAAAATAAATAAATAAATAAATAAAATGAAGAACCACTAACACACTAATAAGAGAATAGAGTACTTGTTTGGCGCCATGGCGATTTTTTAGGTGTAGTCAATATTCATATTGCTAAAATAATCACTGTATATTTTTGAAATTTGTAATGAACATTTGTGAGTCACTACACTATTATTTTTTAATTCCATTCCAAGTTCCTGGGCAAGCAGGCATTGCAGGGAGCCTATTTTGGGAGGAAGACTGGAAGATGACATGGAAATACTTGGGGATTGAGAAATGGAGAAGAATCATAGAAGCCTGCACAGAACACAGGGCAGACAGATTCCAAAATGGTCAGATAATCATCACTAGTGATTAGGATCTTTGAAGGAGTATCAACCCCATTATAAATAAAGGAGTATAGTATGTAGAATAGGAACTTTTATGTGTCTTCACCAGAAAAAAGCAGGGTATATGTTGGTTAGAAATGAGTGAACACCAAAACGTGCCATTTTTTAAGCTTCTATTAAAAACAGGGCTACCTTAACCAGAAAAATGCACTGACCTTGTACTACAGTAGGGCAAGCCATGTGTCTACTGGAAAGGATACATTATTACAAATCCTCTATTATTACCCAATGGTTAATCACAAAGAATGTTTCTGATACTTATTTATGCTATTTGAAAGTGGCAGAAGTGTTAAGAAGTGGATGGAAATAAAACGTATATTGATCACCAGTTCTCAAAACTACATTTCAGAAGGAGGGAAATAGAAAAAGAGAAAAAGAATCTAGGCTGCAGGAAGGAATAGTTCTGAAGGGTAAAAAGCATAGAAGAAGGGAGAGTTCGCAGTGAGACTGGGCTGAAGGAGGAAATAAGATTTGGTGATGTGGGTTTTGCTGGGAAGGAGGGAGTTCTTGTTACATATGCCAATTATTTTTACAAAACTGTCAACATGGCAGGCAGAGTTGGATGCAGAAGATATCTCAAGAGAGTTTAATGACAGCATCAAAAATACAAAAAAGAGAGACAATAAGGGAAGAATACACATGAACATTGGAACCACTATACGGAATCAAACCTGTGATTCATTTAGCCCAACATCCTGTCTCCAAGAGTGACCAGCACCAAATGCTTCAGAAGATGCAAAACTCCCCATAGTAAGTAGACGTGGAATAATCTGTCCTCCATGAAAGTCTCATCCTAATTTATATTAGCTAGAAGTTACCAAACCCTAACGCGTGATGTTTTATATTCCTTCTAAAGTTGTTCGCATTATCTGCTGTAAAATTGGAATAGAGTAAAGACAGAGAAGTCTTCCAGAAAATAGGAGAGTATAGTAGAGTAAAAAGGAAGTAGACCTAAAATCATAGAAGTCAACATAATCACAGGACTTCCTCCAAAGACTGGGAGCAGCATAAGAACAGGAATGAGGTAGAAGTTACTGGGAGAGAGAGCCAAGGGTGGAATTAGCGGGGCAGCAAAGTCGTGTCAGTGGAGAGAGTCAAAACAGGAATCGGGTGGGGATATGTCAATTGCAGGGTGCAATCCGGACCAGTGAGAGGTTGTGTCACTGCCTGCCCTGTAACCCTAGCTGCCTCACAATGTTTTGCTGTCATAGCTCCCAAACTGGTCCACTCACAAACAATATAACAGCATGCATATTACACCCTGGGGGTGTGTGTATAGCTACAGCCTTTGCCCAGCAGCTTTAACCCCAGCAGCCTCTCAGCAACAGTCCAGTCACACACTGGCTTCCACAAGCCTTGGTTACTATTTGCAGGGTACCCCAACATACTCCCAGTCCTGAATTTTCCATAAAATGTATGTTCTGCACTGTCCAACTCTCACCTGGGCAGTTCAGATATTGGAGGTCCTCATTCCCCATAAGGGGCAATATTCAACATTTTGCTACTTTAATTACAGTTACCAACCAGTTCAATTTAAACACAATATTGGGTTATTTTTAATATAAAGTAAGACAAGTTTATTAAACTACAAAGAGATAGATTTTAAGTGAGTACAAGTATAAGGTATTAAAGTCAGAAATGATTACAAGAGAAATAAAATGCTTTCTAGTAGCTAAAACTTGACAAGCGAGACTTGGTTCAAGGTAAAAGCCTTACCAGAGATCCCCAACAACATTGCTGACCAAACTATCAGGTCAATATCCCTCTCAAAGTCAAAGGGCTGGTTCCTTTGTCTTCTTAGGTGAGAGAGAGAGAGAGAGAGAGAGAGAGAGAGAGAGAGATGGATGTCTTGAGGTGTTTCCCTTTTATAGTCCAGTCACCCTTTGAAGTGGGTTCTTCTGAGGATTACCTCTCAAAGTAAAGTTTAATCAAACAGTAAAGAAGGTGACATGGAGTCTGGTGGTGAAGGTGGCTCCATGGGCTTTCCTCTCCCCTGTGTGCGCTGAAATAGAGATCTGTCTTGTCTCCTATTTCCCCCTCTTGATGCTTCAAGGACCTTTCTACTACTTACATGTAAACTGAGGTAAGCACACATTCCTTTGTTTAGGATAGACCTGTTTAACAATTTTTGCCTAGTCAGGGCTGTGTGGGTTTGAACGTGTGCTAACATCCTACAAGGGGAATTCATAACTTCACATATAATCTTGCTACATTAGTCTCCCCATGATGATATTGACCAGCAAGTTATGAGTTTTCAAATGATACCTCACAAGGCATATTTTGTACAAAGATTATTACAATGGTGTGAATACAGGGGATGAAAGACCATGAGCCAGAGAGAGAGACCCACAGAGAATTAAGAAATGTTGACAGAAGCCACAGAAGGAAGGACAAGACAGGGGAGAGAGAGAAAGTGGGGAGCAATCAAGTAGTGATCACAGAGTGGGACCATGTTCAAGAGAGGACTGTATTTGGTGAAGATCAGATCAAATTCATTAATACAACAGACAGTCGAATGCCAATGATCCGACAAGGATGTTAGAGAAAGGCATTGAAGGGTGGCAGGATATTGACATGAAAATTGAAGTTTCCCTATATGTGAGGAGGGATTGAGGAAAGGGGAATATTATCAAGTTGTTGAGTCAAAGAATCAGCATTGCAGTGGTGCAGCTTGCACTCATATTAATGCTTAGCACTTAAGGTACTTTCTGAAATCATCTTAAATAAATTCAGAGTTGTCACCTATAAAACACAGCTGCTACAACTCTTGCTCCATACAGTGAGAAAGACAAAAGGAACAGCCAGGTTAACCCATCCAAGCACACAGTTGCTGCTCTCGATGCCAGTCTGGCTTGGTGTTAAATTCATGTGGCCTCACACCGCTGAGATCTGAAGATGGTAGTACCCTTCTTAAAAATTAACTTGGTGTTTGTACATATTTTCTTTTTCTTCTTCAAGTGAATGTAATGATCAAGAAAGGCAATATACCAACTGACCTGGAGACCAAATTCCTCTATTTACCTACATGACAAGTACAGTCTGGACACCTGCAATGCAAGCTTCCTTTTACTGCTTTGCTAATGGGCCTCTATCCTGACCTATAACTACCCATAGACAAAAGTGAAAGGTTAGTTTATTCTCCATGCCTATTCAATCATTGCCATAGTGACTGAGCCTGCCAAAAGTCAAGGTGGACATCTCCATAAAAGGAATCAAGAAAATGGCTTGAGTCATGGTTCACTGAACAGCTGCCATATGGTAACAATTTTTGGTCATTATAAGCCTGGCTTGAATTCCAACTGATGAAACTAAATGGAATGGTTCTATATCCCATTTGGAGTCCTATGAACCATCTTGTCCCCAATTCTATCTTTCTAAAGTGTTTCACAGCCTCTCTAAATTGAATATTTAGGGCCTGATTCTCCACTAGCCATCTCAGCAGAGACACTACATTATAAATGGGGCTGGAGAATTAACTACACTGTCAGTTCTAGATTTGGTCCCTCCAGATGAACGTTAAGACACATGGCTACCATATACCACCTCACCAGTGTATTTTATTTCTGTTTTCATAGTCCCTAACACTGAATGTGAGCAAGCCTTTGGCACCACTTTCAGACACAGAGGCACTAATATTACTTATCAATAGATACAATAGATTTGATATTGTCCCCACAAGGCACAAGAGAATGAATCACATCAAGCTTTGGAAGGGGCTGGTCATTTAGATCTCTCCCCCAAAAAAGCCTGTTGTCATGGTTAAGTGCTGTAAGGGGAAGGGGAACAAGGGGTTTATACTACGTATTAGGGTGACCAGATGTACTGATTTTATAGGGAAAGTCCTGATTTTGGGGGCTTTTTCTTATATAGGCACCTATTACCCCCCCACCCCCTCCGGATTTTTTACACTTGCTATCTGGTCACCCTACTACCTATAATAAAAAAGAAAACCTAAATACAGATGCAGCTCCATCTCAGATGCCTAGAAGATACCTCAGATGTCCAACTTTATTGCATAACATGTAGTTACCTGCAGGTAAGTGGTTCTCACTCTTTCAGACTGTTCATACTACAACTAAAACTCAAAAGTACTTGTCAAATAACATTGGTGGTGTTAATCAGTGCAGCTTAGAGTTATCATAAAGTTTAGGTTTTGTTTTTTTAAACCAAGACACATCACATTTTGAGAACCGCTGCTTTAGGTCATTCGTATTACAAGGGACAATTCAGAGAGATTCAAAACCCTCTGATGGTGAAATAAACACACACATATACTGGCATAGGCATTAAAGGAAGGAACTAGGAGTTAGGAGATCTAGATCTAAAGGCCCCTTTCCAGTGCTGTCAGCACTGTGTAAAGGCTGCTTTACACTGCCCGAGTGGTACAAAGCGGACTATATATGAATGACAGAATAAGGCATTAAAAACATAAGAATGGC
Source organism: Chrysemys picta bellii (assembly GCF_011386835.1). Classification (NCBI taxonomy): domain Eukaryota; kingdom Metazoa; phylum Chordata; order Testudines; family Emydidae; genus Chrysemys; species Chrysemys picta. Next base: position 35,137,987 of record NC_088801.1, read on the forward strand.
CCTAGTGGGTCAGACCAAAGGTCCAACTAGTTCAGTATCCTGTTTTCTGACAGTGGCCAGTGCCAGGTGTCCCAGAGGGAATGAACAGAACAGGAAATCATCAAGTGATCCATTCCCTGTCGCTCATTCCCAGCTTCTGGCAAACAGAGCCTAGGGACATCATCCCTGCCCATCTTGGCTAATAGCCATTGATGGACGTATCCTCCATGAATTTATCTAGTTCTTTTTTGAACCCTGTTATGGTCTTGGCCTTCACAACATCCTCTGGCAAGTTCCACAGGTTGACTGTGCATTGTGCGAAGAAATACTTCCTTTTATTTGTTTTAAACCTGTTGCCTATTAATTTCATTTCATCACCCCTAGTTCTTGTGTTATGAGAAGTAGTAAACAACATTTCCTTATCTACTTTCTCTACACCAGTCATGATTTTATAGACCTCAATCATATCTCCCCTTAGCTGTCTCTTTTCCAAGCTGAAAAGTCCCAGTCTTCTTAATCTCTCCTCATATGGCAGCTGTTCCATACCCCTAATCATTTTTGTTGCCCTTTTCTGAACTTTTTCCAATTCCAATATATATATTTTTGAGATGGGGCGACCACATCTGCACACAGTATTCAAGATGTGGGCGTACCATGGATTTATATAGAGGCAACATCATATTTTCTGTCTTATTATCTATCCCTTTCTTAATTATCTCAGCATTCTATTCGCTTTTTTGACTGCCGCTGCACATTGAGTGGATGTTTTCAGAGAACTATCCACAATGACTCCAAGATCTCTTTCTTGAGTGGTAACAGCTAATTTAGACCCCATCATTTGATATGTATAGTTGGGATGTTTTCCAACGCGCATTACTTTGCATTTATCAACATTAAATTTCATCTGCCATTTTGTCAAGTATCAGAGTGGTAGCCGTGTTAGTCTGGATCTGTAAAAAGCGGCAAAGAGTCCTGTGGCACCTTATAGACTAACAGACGTATTGGAGCATAAGCTTTTGTGGGTGAATACTCACTTTGTCAGATGCATTCCACTACATGCACTACAAACCCTACCCTTTGTTTCCTATCTTTTAACCAGTTACCAATCCACCAGAGCACGTTCCCTCTTATCCCATGGCAGCTTACTTTGCATAAGAGCCTTTTGTGAGGGACCTAGTCAAAGGCTTTCTGAAAATCTAAATAAACTATATCCACTGGATCCCCTTGGTCCACATGCTTGTTGACCCCCTCAAAGAATTCTAGTCAATTGGTGAGGCATGATTTCCTTTTACTAAAACCACGTGGACTCTTCCTCAACAAATTATGTTATCTAGATGTCTGACAATATTGTTCTTTATTATAGTTTCAACCAGTTTGCCCGATACTGAATCAGGCTGACAGGCCTGTAATTGCTGGGATCACCTCTGGAGCCCTTTTTAAAAATTGGTATCACATTAGCTATCCTCCAGTCATCTGGTAGAGAAGTGGATTTAAATGACAGGTTACAGACTATAGTTAGTAGTTCTGCAATTTCACATTTGAGTTCCTTCAGAACTCTTGGGTGAATACCATCTGGTCCTGGTGACTTATTGCTGTTTAAATGTTCCGAAGATTCACCAGTGGTCTTAAAAATGTAAGAATTAAAAAGGGTGATTCAGAAGGATAAAATTGAAACTGCAACATAAAGAAAACTACACTATTCAAATTTCTAATAATGTTCGTTTAAGATGCAATTTGTTTGGAACATAAAGCAACGTGTTACTCAATGGGAAAGACACAGAGCAAAGAATAGAAACTGTACAGCCACTGGCATTTGAAAGAATTTAAGATCATGACTTATGCACAGAGTAAGCATTGTTTACTCTGCTCTGGGGGCTGTACAAAGATGTCTTTTTTAATAAGATTGAGCCATATATTCCATACCAACACAAAATAATTATATTTCCAGAACTGAGGTGGAAAACGAACAATCTTCTCCACATATTTCCTTGGATACTGAATACATTTATTTAAAAAGCGGTCTCCTCTGCAAACCATTAGTAAAATTTAAAAACTAGCACAGCAAGTGCTTTATCATAGCATGAGTTTGACTTCTAGCTAAAAATATTCATGTGGGGCTCCCTATACCAGTGAAAGAAAACAGAGCAAACAACTCCCATCTTGCTGAACAGCGGACATATATTTTAACTCCCTGGCAACATTTCCCAGCTATATCAGGATTCTGTCCTTAATCTCAAAGAGCCCTTCTATTCCTTACAATAAAAAGACACAGTATAAACTGTAGTATGTTTTTATATAAACATCTACATACACATATTGGGTCTCACTTGCTAGAAAATTACATCAGTTTTTATCCAATTAAGTAACTTTCAATTCTATAATACCTCATGTTGTATTAGCCATGTCATTCCCCTTCCCATACAGAATTTAAAAAACACACCCTACGTTTTCATCTATATTAGAAAGGGTTAGCCTATAATAATCCAAATTTTACTACAGAATATTTTATATCTATTTAAATCTCATTGAGCTGCAGGAATTTATTAGTCTACCTTCTGTACATAAGGTTAAATTTCAAACTGCAGGACTGCACCACAACTGAAGATTCAACTTAAATTATTACAGCTTTTGAATATCCAGGGGACAGCTCAAAGCAATGTGTTCTTTAACACTCCACTGTTGCCTGTTGTACAAGCAGAGAATTTCCTCTTCATTATACTAACACAAGATGTGGTCATAGAACTCTACAGGAATCCCAGAGTCAATATCTAGGTTCCTCTTCATCCACTAATGCCTTGATGTCAACTGCAGATACCCACTGAGTTCTACAATAGTATACAGTCAGCAACACTTACAGTGAAGAGACATGCCTACACTCAGACAGCAGCAGCAACATGAACATAAATCAGAATGCCAGGTCTGCAGTTAGAGAAGGTAGTAAAAGTTGGGAGGGAAATTATAATGGAGAGAAGAAGTGTGCAATTAAATCTACTTTAACTTACAGGTACTTATAAAACAGATTCATAGATTCTAAGGCCAGAAGGGACCATCGTGATCATCTAGTCTGACCCCCTAGTATAACACAGGCCAGAGAACTGTCCCAAAATAATTCCTAGAGCGTATCTTTTAGAAAAACATCCAACCTTGATTTAAAACGGTCAGTGATGGAAAATTCACCATTGTTCCAATGGTTAATACTCTCACCTTTAAAAATTTTCCTTGTTTCCAGTCTGAATTTGTCTAGCTCCAACTAACAGTGTTATACTTTTCTCTGCTAGACTGAAAAGCTCATTACTAAATGTTTGGTTCCTCATGTAAGTACTTATAGACTAATCAAGTCACCCCTTAACCTTCTCTTTGTTAAGCTAAATAAGCTCAAGGAACTCAATCACTATAAGACATGTTTTCTAATTCTTTAATCATTCTCACAGCTCTTCTCTGAATCGTCTCCAATTTACCAACATCCTTCTTGAATTGTGGGCACCAGAACCGGACAGTATTCCAGCAGCATTTGCACCAATGCCAAACACAGAGGTTAAATAACCTCTCTGCTCCTTCTCAAGATTCTACAGTTTATGCATCCCAAGATTGCATTAGCTCTTTTGGCCTCAGCATCAAAACTGAGAGCTCTTGTTCAACTTATTATCCACCACGACCCAGTCTTTGTCAGGGTCACTGCTTCCCAGGATAGAGCTCCTCACCCAGTAAGTATGGCCTACATTCGTTGTTCCCAGATGTATACATTTACATTTAGATGTATTAAAAATACAGACTGTTTTCACCCTGTTTATCAAGTGATTCTTCTTCCTTTCATTCACTGAACAGTTATATTGATTCATTATATAATAATCAGTTAGTTTAGATGAATAAGCCTTCTCTTATTCCCCCCCCCCCCACACACACACACACACATTCATCCCTCCCAGACCGTCTCCGTCTTTACGTCCTGAATAATCAGGGGCCTACCGTCTCATTGATTTGTGTATGTAATTGCCATTATAATAATGGCAGCTTATATACACACACAAAACCAGGGAAGAACAATTAGCCTCAACTAACAGTGGATTTAGAAACTTTCCTCCCCCCACTTTCATGTAAGCCAGCAACAATATTTGACTTAATGGAGGGAAGATTTCTCACTAGCTTATAAAATTCATGTCCCTCTTTAAATACTGCTAAAGTAGATCTGCTAGAATTTACTTTTATTTCCAGCTCAAAAAATACTTCATTCATTTGCTCTTCAATGACAGATACCTTCTAAGCCTATTCCAAAGGAAACTGAAATCCCTGGGTTTTGCTACAAGAGGTTTCTCCATTTCTCTCCTTCCAACTGACACTCCTTTGCAAGTTTCTCAGCATGAACACTGATTTCTAAGCGTCTCCCATTTGAACTGCTGTCTTTGCATATAGATGAAAGCATCCCAATCTTTGGTACGATAATACACATTTATTCATTTCCTACATAACAGAGTGCTAATAAAAATAATTGTTTATTTATTTATTTTTAAATAAAACAACACTCCACTCTTGAATGGCTTTTCCCATCAATTTATCTTTGACATACTATTCATCAACTCCTTACTTTCATATTGGCCCTTATTTTTCCTTTTGACAGGATACCATCCATCTTGGACAAAGATCTGAAATGGCCCTGCCTACTTTTCTTTATTTACACATTATCCTCCGACATATTTTGTTACCCTACTATCCACATTCCCTAAGCCCCTAAAGTTTCCTTGATCTCGTTCCCAACAGCAACACTCTCTGATAGTGAAGGGCTATAACATCACCACTGAAGACTTTACAAACACACAGTGATTTCTGACCTGACAAGTTTTACTGGGAATCAAACCAACTCTGAAATGGAGCAGTTAAGAGCAACATACGATTGTGTCAGACAACTATTTGATGCAGTTTCAGTTTAAACAGATCCGATATAAAGCACCATATATGGCAGCTATCTAAAAAGTGCTGGTTATAATCAGCTCAACTGCCTGTATGGCAGGTAAACACTGAACATTTAATAGTAAGCTAACATGGCTCTTTATAAGATCTAGATAGAAAATAGTCAAATATGCAGGGGGAGGGGCGGGGAACTTTCATAGTAAAGCTGTACAACACTGTTGCCAGTTTGATTTTTCTCCTTTTTTTTTTGTTTCTTTGTTTTTTAAACATATTTTCTGTACTCCTTACAGTTGCGTATATTTTTATCTTATCTAAGACTAGACTACTGGTTAGGAGCCCAGTGACCCTGTGTTTATTAATCATACTCCCTGGTGGACATTTGTTAAGAATTCATGCATGCATTTCACAAGGACTGGCAGCATGCGCCCAGGAGAGGACCAGAAATGGAATTGCAGAGGTGATCTGACTCTGGATTTAGGTGAATTGAAGGCATGTGCTTTCTCGTAACTAATTTTAGCTAAGACTACTCATTAGCATCATAAGCACAACAGTCTTGCTCTCTTTCACCCATAAAAATATTCCTATATACTGATTAAAATTTCACACTTCCATAATAGTTTCTGATATAAGTATGCATTCTGTAAACTGCATAACAACTTAAAACAGATAGTTATTAAATAATTCCATGTAGAACTCCAGAAAAGATTCTGTTTGCTACATGTGACTAAAGTGAAAGCATTGCTCCTAGATTTTCAGAGGTACTAATGAACTTTACATTTCTTTCATAACTACCACCACAGGGAACTTGGCTTTTAGAGGATCTCACACCATTAATGGAATTTCATAACAGAGGGTTCATAGATTGGATGTAAACATTTAGAACTTTAGTATAGGTATTATCTGACTGTTTCACAGCTATAATTTATTGGCTGAATGCTGCAAAGTCTAATATAATAAATTAATCTGATGTTAGTGTTTACAAAAGAGCTACTATATAATTCAATTTTAAAATAACAGTTCATTGTGCTTAACATAGCTGAATTTCATTTTCTAAATTGTTCTGAAGATTTGTAGAGAAGATAATGGGTCCAATTCACTGAAGATGCATACAAGAACCTCCCCCCGTCCTCCAAATCTGCATCACACTCCTCTCCCCCCACCCCCACGTTGTGACCTGCATAAGCAATACATCAACCTCAATGCTCATGAAAATCAGGAGAGTTCAAAGCCTGATGATTTTAAATCAATGTTAAATTTTGGGTTCTGAGTTTTGAGCCTCTGGAGTATGTTTGGGTCAGGTTTCAAGCTTTCCTCTGCAACTATGAGGGCTAGATACTTACTTTTTGTAAAAAGGAAAGCGGAGTTTCACATAATCAGTTCTCGCCAATCATTATATTTTTAAGAAATAAAACAAGATATCTCTATTACAATTTTATTGCAAGTCTAATCAGCAATCCTATATAGGCCACAATAGTAATCCCAATGATTGATGAAGCACAGAGACTGCTTAAAAATCATAAAAACTAGTCTATTAAAAAATATATATATATATATATCAATTTTCTCACAATATAACCCCTAGTTGTCAAAGAGGCAGGAAAATGCAGAAGATATTTAAAAATGTGTTTAAAAGAACCTGGATTACTCTTCATTTTATCTATTTTTATACCAGTACAGGTTCTCGAACCCAGGGGTCGGCAATCTTTCAGAAGTGGTGTGCCGAGTCTTCATTTATTCAGTCTAATTTAGTTTCACATGCCAGTAATACATTTTAATGTTTTTAGAAAAAGTCTGTCTATAAGTCTATAGTATATAACTAAACTATTGTTGCATGTAAAGTAAATAAGGTTTTTAAAATGTTTAAGAAGCTTCATTTAAAATTAAATTAAAATGCAGAGCCCCCCGGACTGGTGGCCAGGGACCCGGGCAGTGTGAGTGCCACTGAAAATCAGCTCGCGCACCACCTTTGGCGCATGTGCCATAGGTTGCCTACCCCTGCTCTAACCTGATAAAGACTATAGAATAGCATTAAGACACATTGCCTAGGGAGCACTGGGTATTTCCTCCAATCAGCTCAGCTCCATGCACAAACTTTTTTGTCTGGTTGGCTCTAGGCCGGCATGGAGATGAAGTCTTTTCAAATACATTTCTGCTTTTACCTCCCTTATCTTCCTCCAACTCATCACCACAGAATAATGCATTGAGATTTCTAATGACCGCGACTAAAAATAGTGAACTCCCCCCTATTATTTTGATGTGAGCAGCAGCAGAGATGCTGAAGCAGTGTGCAGTTTCATTAAGACAACTGCAAACACCACATACTTGGAAAATGGTTTTCAAACCCATAATAGCTAGATGCTGAACATTATTTTTAAATGGAAATTTAAATACTGCAGAAATTGATGGCTGAGCCCCTTCCCCTCTGTCTTTTTCCAAGCTCTTTCTACCCCTCCAGTAAAGAGAGAATTTTCCCCAGCATTGGCATAAGTCTGATATTTTTATAGTGTTTTTGTTTGGAAAGCAAATGTGTCTGTATTCTGTCGGAAACCATTTTATCTTTAATTTAAAATTATGTAATAAACAGAACTGTTGATAGTACAAATTAATCCTATTTTGATCTTCCAAAGAAAAATAATCAGGTTAGCTATATACCTGTTTGCAAAATTGCCTCTAGAATTTACCAACATAGGTACAAAATCTACTTGTCTGTCTTCTACCATAATAGATTATGATAAGAATGTAACAGCAAATATTTTACTCACATATATAGAAAATGTCAACTCACTCAAGTATTGGTGTAATGCATACTGCAGCTCACAAGGGTCAAGAATCTTTTTTCTGACGTTATAACCCTCTTGACATTCTTACCTGTTCTGAATTCAACCCCAGCCAAAGAGAAATTGGCCAAATTTACCCCCTTTTTCCCCCCAAAGCTACCAGAAAAAGGGTTCATCTACAGTAGTTTCTATCAAATGATTAATTTTTCCCTTCAATAAGTACAAGAATGCATGAAAACATTTAACCTTTGGGAAATAATCATGAGAAACTTCCCCGAGAGCCCATCACAGTGTAACAGATGGTAAAAATTCCAAAGAACAAAGTCATGTAAATACATCACCAAAGACCACTACAACAGTGCTAAACCATATAGAAGTTTCCAGCCTAAAAAAATAAAATAAAAACCATTAATACCTTTATCAATTTTCTAGGGTTAAGAGGTTCAAAAGGTATCAGATTTAAAATTTAGCACAAATTAATTTTCTAAATTCAAACATTTATCAATAAAAGTGGTCAGCAATTTCTTTAGAGACTATTTAAAAATGCATTTTATCACCAACAACTGCTTGCTAACTAACCAGGGCTTAGCAGCATTGTCTCTGTAAGTCCAACTGACTGTATGAGTAAGACAAAGACATAAGGCTTTTACTCAATAATTTGATGATTTAGTCAAAGGAAATCACTATTTCAAATCCTGTCCTTTCTAGATTACACAATCTTTCCAACAACTTCATTCAGATGGAGGACTAGGAATTGTTTTGGTGTACAAAAGCATTTCACTGGATCCTCCTGTTCAGAAGTTAACTTTTTAACCCTTTTATTTCTATAAACCATTATCAAACCAGAGTTTGGTGGCTAGCAACCAGCACCATTATGGACCAACACAAATAGCAACAGATGGGACAAGAAGCATAAACTAGTTTAATAACTTAGACGTTTGTGTAATATAACATACTTGAAAAATTGAAAGTATTTGAAAAAAGTAATTTAAAAAAGGGGCACCAAGTCACTTGAACCCATGTATAGGAGGGCATAATTATTGTATAAAGTATCTTAGCTTTTATATTCTGCTTCCTCTACTTACACAGAACTCTCAGAATCATTGGAGAACCAGGCATATAGAGAGAAGCATAACAGAATTAAGATCCACCATTTTGATGCAATTAATAAAACAAACACCTATTTTTTTTCAACTCTATGTGAAACAAAGGAGAAGGAAAATCAAGTTTTCCAAACATAAAAAGGGACAACTGATATTCCTGATTCTAAAAGTGATATTTTAGACAACGGAAAGCACATAAAACACTGATGAGTCTCATGGTGCATTTTTTGGTATAAAAGTTAAACATATATAAAGATTCTAAAATTTAAATAGAAATATAAATTCTGGTTGGTAGAAGTATTTCGATGATATAAGCAGGAATTTACACTTTTTATCTAAGATCTGATTCTGCAGTCTTTATTTCAGAAAATTACCGGTTAAGATGGACCAGTGTGTTGTTTTAGTAGCTGGACAGTCAGAAAAGCTACATTAAAGAATAACTATACAAACAGGCATTTGCTTGAAACTCAATGTTCTGGTCAGCAAACAGACCATCTTCAGGAAATAATTAAAACTGCTAATAGATGGACCCAGTTGTAATGAGCTAGGAAGAAACAATGACAACATTAATTTTCAAAGCAACAGTTATTTCAGAGTTGTTAAGTTGCCTGTAAATATGCCCGCGGGGCTAAACAGAATAAGTTTTATTAGCTGCACTTTTTTAAAAAAACAAAATTCACTTGCTGATAGATGTTTTAAGAGGTATTAAAGAAACAGGCTATTTTACTGATTTACAGCAAAAATATAGCAGCCAGAATTCAAGTCATAATTCACCAAAAGTAATATAACATGCTTCAGGCCTAAGGAAATTGTAAGAACAGCTGAAATGGTATCATATAGCCATTCAAACTTTAAAAAAAAAAAAAAAAGTGAAATAAGCATGAACAAGGAACTTAAAGATTTCAGAAGTACAGTTATAATGCAATATTTGCATGTTCTCACATTACTATTACGTGCTTGCTCTTTTGCTGGAGCAACGAAAACTTGATTTGCATGCCCGAAGTCCGAAAGTGTTTGTTAATACATAAGTGTGTTCACTTATAAAAACTGGGAATTAAATTGTATTACTTTGGAATATATGGCCTGATTATCAACAGCGATGAACACCTGCAGTCCCTAACCAAGAGTACGGGTGTTATGGGCATTCAGGCCAATGATCCTCCCCTTTTTGCCATTTCATATATCTGATTCCTCTTAGCTCCCCAATTCCCCAAAACAGAGCAAGAGTAATTTTGTTTATGACAGCAGTCGTGTTCTTTAAATTGCACATTACTGTATTTTCTTCCTCAATGAGCAATCTCTCATCTATTTATATTCCAGATGTTGTTTCTATTAATTTTACAAAACATATACACTACTTCCATCTACGTAGTAAAGCATTACTACACTGGCCACTCAAATTTTAAAGAAAAACTCATTAACTGTTATGGATTTAACCATAAAGATAAGAAAGGAAGATAAGCAAAAAGACAGAATTACCACAATGTTACAGCATTAGAAATGACACAGAACTGAAAATGCCTACAACTACAATCACTGGTCTGCACCAATGGTATTTCATATCAGCACGATCAAGTAAAAGAAAAAAAGAAAAAACAAATTTTCTTATCTGTGACACTAAAAGGATTTTAGATTGTTAAAACAGACAGACAATTCTAAAAACTGGTGGGTTTTTTTCATACTGAAGCTGTCTGTCCACTTTTCGCATTTCACATTGGACAATTACCAAAGACCTGAACAATTAGCTTCTCTTTTCCCAATATTCAGTTAATTTCCTGGCCCTCATACATTAGCACATTGCTGCAACACTTGGGCTGCAGAGTACTGAGAAATATTTCTTCTATGTAGTTAAACATTTGTTACATAGCACTGTAGCTAGAGTTTTGGGGTCCTGAGAATTTTTGAGTCTATTGCCAACATTTACATGGACAATGATATGAATAAGCAGGTACTGACTTGCTTCTAAAGAAATTCCTTTCATAACATTCTAAGAGAAAATTACAGCTACACCCATTAAATAATACCGATATGAATTCCAAGTAGCTTGTGGCACCTTAGAGACTAACAATGTGCCACAAGGACTCCTCGTTGTTGTTGCTGATACAGACTAATCCAGCTACCTGTCTCCAAGTAGCTTGTTTTTCTTAACACCTAATACAAAAACACACTCTTGCTTATCTAGCCATTTGAATAAAATATTATTTACATCAAAGACAAAATAACTTGTTTCATGGCAAGAGAAAACAAGCACATGAAAGTTCTCTGATTCTTTTGGTTCACGGTTCATAGTTTTGGTTCATATTCTTGACAAGGTGAATGCATGTGTTCATCTCCAATTAATCTCATCGTCAAACTATTAAGGTTTTTTTGTTTGTTTGCAAAACTAACTCCCTTCCCCCCCCCTCATTTTGTTTCCACAAATGCTAACTACAATCAACATGTTTGTTTACATGACATTTCATCACATGAACTCTATGTCAGGTGACACCACAAGAGCACTGGGTAAAGAGAGACAGTGAAGGAAGTTATAGCTGATGGACCGAATCACTTAGTATCTGCCAGCCAACCAGCGTTGTCTGAAGTATTGCTTTAGTCTCTTTCAAGTCTGTTTCCCTTTCAAGATGGTTTGTGTTTAGAAACAAGCATTTATTGCGTTTGATTCCAAAGTGATTCCGCCAGTCAGATTAATCACAATTGCAGCCCCTTTTCAACAGACCCAAAAGAGCTGCCTAGTCCCGAGGCGCAGCCATAATCGTTCCCGGGTATTACCTTGCAAAAGCTACAGTTCCACAATGGCCCTTTGTTGAGCTGCACGTTGCTGAGGTGGTGGATGTGCCCTGCTCAAGGTGCTGTGTGCACCTACCCCTCCCTCCCCTTACAGTCAGCTGAACTTCCACTTTCCAATCCGCGCAGACCCGGATAACCTCGCCAAGGGGGCAGAGGCGAGCAACTGCCTGCAGCTCGGCAACGGCAAGGGAAAGCTCACGCGAGCCAGCAGCAGAGGACGGCGGTGCCTGCACACACGGGACCCGGGTTGGGGCCCTCACACATGCCATGAGTTGTTGTGCTTACCCTGAGGGAGGCAGGGCTGCCGCTGCCCGCCAGACGCGGCCGGCCCTTCCCTTGGCTGGGCGAGCAGCGCTTGGTCCCCCGGACAGCTGACGGCTCCACGCCGGCCGGGCCGGGGCCGGGCTCCAAGCTGGCCGGGAGACGCGCTCGGCACAGCTCCTCTACTGCCCTCCTCCCCCGTCACCTGTTTGCAAAGGGCTCCGGGAGACGTCGCGGCTCCACAGCCCAGCGCCAGCAGTGCCCCGGGGCGCGTGTATCCCCCCTCCGCTCCCAGGGCAGCCACGGGGCGCCACGCGCGTTCCCAGCTCAGCGGGGCATGTTACAAACCACACCTTGGAAAACTGCAGCGCGGAGAAAACTTGGCGCGCGGAGCCGTCCCTGCTGCCGCCGCGGGCCGCTCTCCCCCTGCCGCTCCGGCTCGGGCTGAGCAGCGGCTTCCCGCCCAGCCGCTCCGACGGTTCCCTGCGCCCAACACAGCCCCACTCCGCGCCGAGAGCCCGGCCAGCGCAGCCTCTCGCTCCTAGTCCCGCCGCGGGGAGGCGGGGGCAGGGCAGGGCTGGCCTTCCTTCGCGCTGGAATTTTCCTCTTTCCCCAGCTGGTACGGGCTCCGCTTCCCCCAACCCACCACTAGGGCGTGCGGGAGGCCGGGCGAAGAGCCCTACAGGTGGGGAGAGCCGGGGGTGGAGAGCCCAGGCGGGGCACAGACAGCGAAGGGTTCGGCTGCTACCACCTGCCCGCGTTATCCTGGTCGGGGGGGAGGGTGCAGTTCCCTGAGAGGCTGCTTTGGGCGGCGGGGGGGAGGGGAGGTTATAGGAGAGGGGCCCCTCTCATCAGCCCCGTCTTCCCTCCGCACCCAGCAATCAGACCTAGTCTCTGTTAAAGATACACGTCCCTGCCTGCTCCGCGCAAGCTGTAAGACTGAAGGGGGCAAGTCTGCGTTCTCTCTCCTCTCTGCCCCCCATCCCTTTGATCCTCAGGCTGCGCAAAATGAAAATTAGACGGCTAACAAAATTGAAACTGATTAGTCTGAAAGCACCGGGTGCCCTGTTGTTGCTGTGCAAATATAAGACAGGAGGCAGGTTTTGCTTGTTTTTATGGCCTAGCATAATGTTGCAATGTTTGGGTTGCAAAAGCTCAGATGATAACTTTTTAGTTAAAGGATTTTTTTTTTAATTTATTTCCTTCAATAAAATCTAAATGAGGCCTTATTGAGACATTGTCAATTTAATCACATTTGTCTCTTCCTCACCTCCATTGTTACAAGTAACAACTATAGTTCTACAACAGATTATGGGGAAATGTTTTCATTTTGTTTGCATCCTGTGTATGACACTTTAATTTTGTTTATGTGAAAGAATTGCTCCGTTGCTACCTGAATTGTGTGACTGAATTGGTCCAACAGTGCAGTGTCTGCACTAATACTGTATTGTGAGTATCTAACCCATAGAAAGGGCCGTCCTGGCCATAGGATGAACCGGGGCAACCACCATGAGCCCTGAGCTTGGGGAAGGGGTGGAATGAGAGTTGGGGCGGGGCCTGGAGGGTGGGAAGGTTGACCCTGGCCCCACATTCTCCTAGGGATGTCACTGACCATAGATAGGGGTAATGACACAGCACCATAAAATATAATTCTTCATTCAAATGAAGTACTTATCACTCAGTTTTTTCATTGGCTTTTCATTTTTGCCAATATAACCACTAGCTCTAGTAGTAGCACACCTGGGAATCTTATACTGTCACCTTGATCACCTTGATCGATAGGTCCTTCAGCCCTCGTATAGATTGCACCAATCACAACACGTCTTCCATTCTTCTAGTATCCTGGCCTTCTTTCTCCATGTGCGGCCATGTCTTTTCACAATAAAATCTTACCATCTCTTTGGAGGTCGGCCGAGTGGTCATTGCAATTCCCATGGGTACCACTCAGGGACAGCTGCAGTTCACTGATTGTCAGTGAGCCTTGCTATATGCCCAGCCCATCATATTTTACTATGCCTGCTCTCAACAATGACATCCTGCACTCCACTCTGCTGTCTGATCACTTCATTGGGGACTCAGTCCTGGATTGAAATTCCCAGAATTCTTCTTTCCCTCACCCTCTCCATGACAGATAGTTGCTGTTCCTCTTTCATTGTATCAAATAATTATTCTGTAAGAAATATTGTAACATAGACATTGTCTATATGTTATGCTTTCCCTTTCACTGTGGGAGTTTTTCTCAATTGTATTTTCCTTTTACAATAAAGAGTACATAGGCCCTATTACTGCCTGATCAGTCAGACTACAGGTGTGTGGTTACCCACTCCCTGTATAATCAGACACCATCATTGGGCACTGCCAACTAGTCTGTCTCAGTTCCCCACACCAAAAAATAAATAATTGATGAATCAGATGGGCTCCCATAACCACTCCATAGCACAGCCTCCTGAAAAATAGTATCCAGTGAATCCCTGTGAGTTGAAGTATGATCCAGGAGTCCATATGGAAGTCTCTCTCCCCATTTGTCTCCTTTGCCAGTCCATCATTTTTTCTTGACAGTTCTGATGACCCCTCAAATTGTCAAGTGCTTGTCCCCTCCGGGATTGGTGTGAAGGTTGAAAAGACTTGTCAGGCCACTGAGCCACCATAAAATTCTCCACTCTCTGCCTCTGGAATAGTGCCTGAGTGATGCTGGTGAAGCCAGATTTCCATACTCACTGCCATGATATCCTGATATGTTACCAATACAAAATAAGCTAATGCACTAGCCAGGTGATTCTTGGGTGAAGCCATCAAGTGGGCCATCCTATTGAAAGTTTCACCCATTAGTGAGGTGCAGCCACTTCTAAGGTATAAAATAGTAGCTGCTCAACAGCTTAGTACTGAAAATGAAGAATATCATATGCAATTGATAATTCAGAGGGTGTTTAGATAGGCAGAATAATGACCACACTTAAAATATGGCAAGGTGGTGTAAAAACCCCTGCTCTTAAGCAAATTTCATTGGCTCTTTAGTTACAGTAAGTCACAGGACATCATCCAAATGGTCAAAACTAAATGTTATGTCTCATTTAAAAAATACGGCACACTGCCCATCACTAACATCATTCTAGAGCTTTGGTTCAGTACCAGTTTTTAAAAAAAGAACGCCATGTACTGAATCGCTTACTAGTGCCAATGATAGAAACTCAGTAATGACAGGGAGAAACACAGCTATTAATATAAACTTTCAACACCAACATTGTGTGGAAAAAACATAAGGAAACCAGTGTCAAAAGGGACACACCCAAGTAGATTGAACCCTGAGGGGGAGCTCCCAGTGGCCCAGCCAAGGAGGAAAGGGTTCACTGGGGAACCCAAGCCAGAGGGAGAGGCAGAAGCTGTGCTTCCCTTCTCACACTCCAAATTCCCTTCATTTTAACCCCTGGTTGTTAATCAAATGCAGCCTACCACAGGCTGGATGCCTGCAGGCCATTCTTCAAGCAAAGCTTTAGTAAAATTATATTTAAAGTAGTTGTTTGAGACAGTTTAGATTTTATTTAACCTATGTATCTCATTCTTCAGTGAGGTTCAAAGTGCTGTGCTGACTTCAAAACGCTGCTCACGTAAAAGCTAAGTGAGAGTAGCTGCCTTGCATAATGGACACAGATCTACTATGAAATAACAGCTAGGGAAGACTGGATAAGTGATCTGTTAACTCTATCTGTGTCCCTGAAAGTGAACTCTTTTCTGTTACTGTAAAGCAATAAGTTTAAGACAAGTCCTTCCACTTTCTCAAACTGATTTGGGAAGCTACTGTTTAGTAAGTGCTCAGATGATTAGTTGTATAGCTGACATACATAAATGACTTTTAGAATGTTCTGAGGTAACACAATCATTTACTCAAAAGCATTGACCCATGTGACCAGTCCTGGCCTACTGTATTTTTTTAATGTACTACTAGGTGACAGTTCTGATCATTGTTAGCATAACCTTCAAGTACCAGGGACTGTTAGTTCCAGTTTCTATTTTAACCATCCTTCTCAGGTAGGTACATAAAGTTCCATGAAGTTTTCTGAGTGTGGGTCTTTCATGAAGAACTGAAATTAATAAAAACAAGATCCTATCTGTTCTGAATAAACACTAAACAGCCTGTGGCACTTTTTGTAACAGTAGCTAGTTGTCCAGTTGTTTATTGAAAAAATGCCCACACCTCCACCCAGCCACTGGGCATCATGTTGGTGGTTGCTTTCCTTCACCCCAGAGGTGACTGCAGTCCAGTAATGCTGTATGTAAACACTTTGGGATGAAAGGGGCTTTAGAAATGTAAAATGGTATAATTTTCATGCAGTTGTGCCCATTATTGCCAGTGGTGAATGCTATTTAAAATATTAAATCAAATAGAACACAGCATTTTTCACTGAATTCCATTCACAAAGTGGGAAAGGTCTATTTAGAATTTCTTTCTTTTAGCATTTACTTGTATATGTAACTTTAACATTGTGTGCAGTGTTGTGGCCATGTCAGTCCTAAGATATTAAGGAGACAAGGTGGGTGAAGTTATATCTTTTATTGGACCACCTTCTGTTGTTTCAATAAAAGATTCTAACAGAAGGTGGTCCAATAAAAGATATTACTTCACCCACCTTGTCTCTCTAACTTCAATGTTATCATTTCCTGATTTTGAGATACTTAACTATACCACCTTTACATTCTCAACCACCACATAGTTTTGTGCATGGAAAATAATATAGTACAATGGCTGTTTTGAATAGCATTGTGCAATAGGGGAGTGGAGCATGAAAGAGAAGGGCGTTTCCTATGTTAAATTAATTGTATGGTTCATTACTAAATGAGGAGGAAAGCAGAACTGCCTTATTTTATCAGTACAGAGGAAATGGATATAAAAAAAAATCAAACTTTTGGCATCCCAGCGGAATGGCACAACATTAAACAATTTATAGGGCTCTTGTAGGCCCTTAGTTTTGTTTACAAAAAAAAATCTACAAGTGATTTTACTGTCGAGTAGCCAGTCAGCGTACGTAGCATAGCATCCTATTAGAGTTGCCTTTTATCGTGTTTGAATTCTAGTAGCTGGCTGGGGTTTTTAGTGAGCATGCATATGCATGCACATAGTCAGCCACTGAAAGTATTACTATAGGCATGGGGACACATTTTTGCATGCCCATCTAAACTATTAGGTTCTCAGATGAAGAATATTGCACATTTTATCATGCATTTATCTATAAATGTATAGTAGTACTAGTTTGCACTTCTGGAGCACCTTTTACACAAATAGCTCAAAGCATTGTATAGTTGTGAAGAGGCTTAATTACTTTGAAAAGTAGTTAACAATTGTTACTCCTATTTTTCAAATGGAGAAACTGAGGCACTTTCAGATTAAGCAATTTGTTCAAGATCACAGCTAGTTAGCAGTAGAGCCAGGAATAAAACAAATTATTTTCCATTTTATATCACATCCTGTTGTATCCCCTCTCTGCTTCATTCCCCCTCCCCACATGTGCATGTGCACACACTCTCTCTCACACACACACACACACACAGGAGGTGTGAAAAATCTATATCTCTGAGTGATGTAGTTAAACCAACTTAACCTCCCCTGTGGATTAAGGGCCTGATGCTGAAACTTGCTAAAATTATACCTTGCTATGAAACACTTCGCCTGCTGTGGACCATGCTGAGTAACAGATGCCTACAGGTGTACCTGGGTAATAAGACCAGCTCACCCCGTATCATAAACAATGGGATACCATAAGGTTCTGTACTTGTGCCAACCTTTTTTAATATTTACGTAAGTGACATGTCTCCAACTAAATCACAAAAATTTGGATATGCAGATGATCTTGCCATGACAATCCAAGCATCAAACCTCCATGACATTGAGAAAGCATTAACTGAGGATCTCCAAAATATTGAACAATATTTCCAGGAATGGAGGCTCAAACCAAACCCTGAAAAAACAATAGTAAGTGTATTTCATCTTGATAATAAGAGTGCCAAAAACACACTGAAAGTAGCTTTTTGTGGTAAAAATGTGCAACACGATTACACTCCAACATATCTTGGAGTGAAACTTAACTGCACCCTCTCCTTCCATGATCATCTTGAGAAGGTAGCTGCAAAGATAAAAATGAGAGCCAACATAATCCAGAAACTAGCAGGTACAACCTAGAGTGCATCAGCATCAGTGTTGCAAACATCTGCAATAACACTTGTATATTCAGTAGCTGAATATTGTGCACCGGTATGCAGCAGATGCAACCATACATGACTTGTGGATACACAGCTAAATACAGTGATGCCGTGCGTCACGGGAACCCTTAAGACGACTCCAACACCATGGCTACCTGTCCTGTCTAACATTGCTCCCCCGCCGATATGCCAAACTGCTGCAACATTCCACAAAGCTCAACAAATCCAGGAAAATAGATGTCTTCCTATTCACCAAGACCTTGACAACCCCCTCCTGTAACGTCTTAAGTCCTGCAAGCCTTTCTGGGAACATTCGCTTAGCTTCATGCAATCAGGCTATGATCAGAATAGGGTGACCAGATCACCCAAGTCAAATATCGGGATGCGGGGGGGGGGGGGGGGGAGGGGGGGGGGCAAAAAAACAAAACAAAAAACACCCTTCCTCCACAAGCACTGGAGGGAGGCCTGGGAGACGCAGGGGAAGAGCGGGGCCAGGGTGAGTGGGAGTCTGGCCTGGCCCCGAGCAGGCAGGACTCAGTCGGGCGGTAGGGAGAGTTGGGGGGTGGCCTGCGGGGCCAGGCAGCGGCTGTTCTCCCCCCCCGGGCAGCGGGACTTGGGAGCAGCCGCTGCTGCAGCTCCCACTGCCGTGGGGGGAGGAAGCAGCCGATGGCTAAGCTCGGCGGCTGCAGCTCTGGCGCCTGAACCCCCTGAGCCTGGGCCAGTTGCGGGGACCCAGCAGCGTGCATGCTGTGCCCAGACCCTGGCCAGTCGCATCTGGGCTGCTGCCCAGCTGTTGCTATCCCGCGGCGGCCCTGGAGTGGGGGCAGCAGGCCCCAGCCCCCCCGTCCCGCTCGAGTCCTACAGGTGAACGAACAGGGCTGGGCTGCTGATGCCTCCACCCCGGGGCTGCCGTGGGATTGCATCAGCTGGGCAGCAGCCCAGACACGACTGGCCAGGGGCTGGGTGCAGCGTGTGCGCTGCTGGGTCCCCACAGCAGGCCCGGGCTCGGGGGGTTTGGGCCCGGGCGCCAGAGCCGCAGCCGCCGAGCTTGGCCATTGGCCGTTTCCTCCCCCCGCGGCAGTGGGAGCTGCAGCAGCGGCTGCTCCCAAGTCCCGCTCCCCCGGGGGGGAGAACAGCGGCCGCCTGGCCCCGCGGGCCGCCCCCCTACTCTCCCTACCGCTCGACTGAGTCCTGCCTGCACTGGGGCCAGGCCGGACTCTTACTCACCCCGGCCCCGCACTCCCCCTGCGTCTCCGGGGCCTCCCTCCAGCGCTTGTGGAGGGAGGAGGAATGGTGAGCCTGGGGAAGAGGCGGGGATTCGGGGAGGGAGCCAATGGGGGGAGAAGGGGGCGGAGTCGGGGCGGGGGGCGGACGCGAGCACTTCCGGGCTCCGGAGCATTTCCTTGTTTGTCCAGTGTCCCTACCGCACATCGGTCGGGACGCGGGACAAACAAGGAAATATCGGGACAGTCCCGATAAAATCGGCACGTCTGGTCACCCTTAATCAGAAGGAAGCTTGGAAAGCAGATTGGGCTAAACAAGAATTAAAAAATAAGCATCTTGTGCCAGATCCCAAGCAGAAGGTTCCTGGGTTTGATCCTCCATGGTCATCTTGGTCAACTCTGAATCAAATTCAAACCAACCATGGTAGATGCAGCTATCTAATGCCCAAATGGAAAATCAAGAACTTCCCAGTGTGCAAGTGTGGTTCCCCAGGACAGACCATCAAACATATCACTACCTACTGCCCAATTTATAAATATGAAGGAAGCAGTACTGCAATAAATTCTGCTACTCCTGATGTAGCCATTTGGCTCGATCAACTTCAGGTGAAATTGTAGTTGCTGCTCTACACCAGCCATACAAAAGAAGAAGAACCTCCAGTGTAGACAGCACTAGATCAGCAGAATTCTTCCATTGACCTAGCCACCATGTCTCCAGGAGATGGATTACCCTCCCATCGGTGCAGGTAGTGTCTACACTGAAGTGCTACATTTCAAGTGTAGACAAAGAGGTAGAGTGTTGTTAGGGGACAGAACAGTAGAATGACTACAGCGATTGGCATGTTTGATATTTTTATTTGGTTAGTTTATGGTTTTAGTTGACCTGTATTTTGACAGCCTCAGGAGTCTGCCCTTTTGAATTCAACTAAAGAGACAGGGCCTATATTTTTAAATAAATGGCAAGCTCTACTTGCCATTAAAACTGTTTGATTTATTGTTATCTTTGTATCTTTCAGATTAGCAAGCTCAAAATTTGATGTACCGTTTAATGGGACTAAGTGCAAACAGAGCAGCCTGAACTAGCAAATCCCATGCAGGACTGGGCAATATGTTTTTTTATTTTGTTGCGTACATAGTAGGGCCCTGATCCTACAACTTTCGTAGTGCTGACAGATCCCTGCATGGATACCCATTGATTTCCATAGGGCGACATTTGGGTGCAGCATCATGGTCTAGTTTATTGTAGAGACGCTCATGAGCAACTGGGGGTTGGAGATGGGCTGGGGGGGAGAATATAAAAAGGACTGATGTGGTTACTCCTACACAAGGAAAGAAAAAATAAAAAAGATACTGTAGGTCAAATTCTGGGCCTACCAAATCTAAAGGAAAATAATAGTAAATTCACCAATTTTTATGGAAAGTATTTTTTTACTTTTATTTAAAAATAATATAGGCCTTGTCCTGCAATTTGATCTATGCATGTGAACCCCTGTGTGTTCAATTGAATCCCACTGAAGTAAATAAGACTCTGTAGGGATTGGCAACACTGGACCATGTAATCTTCATGTGTAAAATGTGGGGCATGGGCCATTTGCTCACCTTCTGCACAGCATGAATTTCACCCCTAATGAGCAACAGAATCATTGTCTTTTAAATACTGACAGTAACAGGCTATCCTTTTAGTGCTTTGGTCTGCTGGAAGACATTGTTCTCTCAACATACTGCTCAATGTAATGGCCTAATACTGCTAACAGTTACTACTACGGGCCATGCGTGGCAGGTTTGTAGAAATTTTGGTGGTGCCCAGAACCCGCTCCCTCAAACTCGCCCTCCACCTGCCTAAGGCTCTGGAGTTTGGGTGGGGGAGGGGGTCTGGGGTGCAGGCTCCGGGCTGGGGCAGGGGGTGGGTGTGCAGGAGGGGGTGAGGGGTGCAGGCTCTGGGCCGGGGATGGGGGTGTTGGAGGGGATGAGGGGTGCAGGCTCTGGGAGGGAGTTTGGGAGTGGGAGGGGGTGCAGATGGAGGGGGTGCAGGCTCTGGGAGGGAGTTTGGGGACAGGAGGGGTGTGTGTGAAGGGGAGGGGGTGCATGCTCTGGGAGGGAGTTTGGGGATAGGAGGGGGTGCAGGGGTGAGTGCTGTGGGGCTGAGGATGAGGGGTTTGGGGTGTGGGAGGGGGCTCAGGGCTAGGGCAGAGGATTGGGGTGTGGGGTGAGGGCTGTGGATGAGGGGTTCATGAAGCAGGAAGGGGCTCAGGGCTGAGGCAGAGGAATAGGGTGCGGGGAGATGAGGGCTGGGGCTGGGGTTGAGGGGTTTGGGGCATTGGAGAGGCTCAGGGCTAGGGCTGAAGGACAGGTTAAGGACAGCCTGCTCTGCCATTAGTGGAAGGGGGGCACTAGGACCCTGTGGCTGCAGTTGATGACGGGAGCCAGCAGAGCAGAGTCAGCAAGAGCTGCAGGCTCCGGGGGAGGTGAGCGGGGTCAGCAAGTGGGGGCCAGGGGACACTCGGGGGAGGACCGTGGGGGCGGCAAGCGGGGCCG
The DNA here is from genome assembly GCF_011386835.1 of Chrysemys picta bellii. NCBI lineage: Eukaryota > Metazoa > Chordata > Testudines > Emydidae > Chrysemys > Chrysemys picta. The sequence continues at coordinate 35,159,749 of NC_088801.1, forward strand.
GGGAAGAGACCCGGCCCCAAACATTGGTGGAGCCGGGCCCCCAGGCCCTGAATATTGTTGGAGCCCAGGCACCACGAGTGTATATAACTTGCCGCCCCTGCTAGGGGTTTGTCTATACTACAGGTTATGTCGACATAACTTATGTCACTCAGCAGTGTGAATAAGCCACCCTCTTCAGCAATGTAAATTACACCAACCTACATAAGAATGGTCATATTGGGTCAGACCAAAGGTCCATCTAGCCCAGTATCCTGCCTTCCGACAGTGGTCAGTGCCAGGTGCCCCAGAGGAAATAAACAGAAAAGGTAATAATCAAGTGATCCAGCCTCTGTCGCCCATTCTCAGTTTCTGGCAAACAGAGGCTAGGGACACCATCCCTGCCCATCCTGGCTAAAAGCCATTGATGGAACTATCCTCCATGAATTTATCTAGTTCTTTTTTTAACCCTGTTATAGTCTTGGCCTTCAAAACATCCTCTGGCAGGAATTCCACATGTTGACTGTGCGTTGTATGAAGAAATACTTCCTTTTATTTGTTTTAAACCTGCTGCCTATTAATTTCATTATGTGACCCCTAGTTCTTGTGTTATGAGAAACAACACTTCCTTATCTACTTTCTCTACACCAGTCATGATTTTATAGACCTCAATCATATCTCCCCTTAGCCGTCTCTTTTCTAAGCTGAAAAGTCCCAGTCTTATTAATCTCTCCTCATATGGCAGCTGTTCCATACCCCTAATCATTTTTGTTGCCTTTTTCTGAACCTTTTCCAAGTCCGATATGTCTTTTTTGAGATGGGGCGACCACATCTGCATGCGTACCATGGATTTATATAAAGGCAATATCATATTTTCTGTCTTATTATCTATCTCTTTCTTAATGATTCCCAACATTTTATTCGCTTTTTTGACTGCCACTGCATATTGAGTGGATGTTTTCAGAGAACTATCCTCAATGATTGTAAGATCTCTTTCTTGAGTGGTAACAGCTAATTTAGACCCCATCATTTTATATGTATAATTGGGATTATGTTTTCTGATGTGCATTACTTTGCATTCATCAACATTGAATTTCATCTGGCATCAACCTAAGCGCTGGTGTGGACTGTGCTCCTGCTGACATATTTATCATCTCTCACGGAGGTGGTTTTATTATGCCAACTGGAGAGCTCTCTCCTGTCAATATAGAGCATCTTCACCAGATGCCCTACAGTGGTGCAGCTGCATCGCTGCAGCTACACTGCTGTAGTACTTCTAATGTAGATTAGCCCTAGGTGTAGTACTTACTAACTTTAATTCCACTGAAGCAGGTTCTCAAAGTGCTACATATAGCAGTACATTTTTGCCGGATCAGTCTATAAATGTTCTATTATTTCTGGTTGAAATATGATTTTTTTTAAGCATATACAGAAGATATTTATGTTTTTTGTGATTTATTATCTTTTTGGGACACATTCAGGATTAGTATAATAAATTCCATTATGATTAACGCTAGGTTTGTTAAATCAAAATTGCTACCCATTATGTTTCTATTAATGTAATATTTCATTGTTATGATTATCAAGATGAATATTTACCATATTGCATGTTGTAACGTATAGGTTATATTATCCTGATTGTTGAACAATATGTTTGGGGACAGGTTAAAACATAATTAGAGAGGTGTTATTATAGAATAACTGCTCACCTGAAGGAACATTAAGTAGCTTCAGATGATGACATTGCATTGCTCAGTGGTGCATATGCCATCCAAATGTATGGTTAATTATTTTTTTTAACTGTTTTGTCTATGCTTTCAAAAGTGTATCAGTTGTTGCACAAGTTGTTGCAACAAAACCTAGATAAGAAACAATTTTAAACATCTAGAAAAATCTTAAATTCACTGAATTATTTTCATATCCTGAAATAAATTATAAATGTTAAACATTTGTTTATCATTTATATTGTACAGAAATTCTCAAAAACTAAATTTTGTAAAGTCCTAAAATATAAAAAAAATGATCAAAAGAAAGTACCCTTGAAAATAATATTCACATTTCTATTTATCAATTGTTAGAAGTTCACGTGTTACCAGTATTTTCATGTCATGTTTGCACTATTCTAAAAAATAAAATACTATGTGTCGCTTCTCTCCCCTTTTGGCTGGAACCAATACAGTTAGTTAAAATACTTCAAACTTTTATGAAAATGAAATGCTTTCTTGAAGGAAGAGTAACTAAGGAAGAGCAGGAATTTACCATCTTTTGTAATCCCCATGACATTTAATCTTTTAAAATACAAACTCCACATTTTATTCCTATCATTTATTCCAGTGTCTATTTTATTATTACAAAGAATGAAGAGTGAATATGATCATGGATAGGATGCCAAGATTTCATCGTATCACCAATTTTTTCTATACAATTGGTATCCATCTCATAAGGGTGGTATGAAACATTGTTTGCAAAGCACTTGGAGATCCTCGGATGATAGCATAACTAATTTTAGTTAATATAGACTTCCCAAGTGGGACTCCATTTTCCCATCCCTTTTCTGCTGCTGCTATTCGTTTCCTGCTAATTTACAGTATTAGCACTTATTGGCTGTTAAGCAGAAGCTAATCTGCCCCACTATAATATGGAGTTTCTGGTGAGACGGGCCTAGGCTTTGTGTTGAGTGAAGATGTAAGTTGCACAAGTGTCTATGCCAGGGTTGGCCAAACTCTGGCTCGCGAGTCACATGTGGTTCTTTTACCATTAAAGTATCAGAGGGGTAGCCGTGTTAGTCTAGATCTGTAAAAAGCAACAGAGAGTCCTGTGGCACCTTTAAGACTAACAGATGTATTGGAGCATAAGCTTTCGTGGGTGAATGCCCACTTCGTCAGATTACATGCATCCGACGAAGTGGGCATTCACCCACGAAAGCTTATGCTCCAATACATCTGTTAGTCTTAAAGGTGCCACCGGACTCTCTGTTGCTTTTTATCATTAAAGTGCAGCTCACGGAGCCCCCCCACACACATTCCCTTCCCCATTCTCCACCTACCAGACTGGCGGGGAAGAGAGCTCAGATTCTCTGCCTTGCAGCAGGGTGGTGGGGTAGGGACTTCTGACCAGCGGGGAGGGAAGTCTCGGGGATTCAGCCCCATGGGACACACCTGCCAGGGCTCGGGCCTTCAGCTGGAGCAGGGCTGAAGACCCGAGCCCTGACAGATACGTCCCAGCACTCGGACTTCTGAAGATTGTTGTCGGAGGGTCAGTTGGCCACCCCTGGTATATGCAATATATCAAACTGATTTATCAAAATGGTTTGTATATATAGCAGCTTCCAGTGCTTCAGGTTTTATTTTGATTTTATGAAGTGTGACAAACCTAAGGTTGTTCCATTTTTTTATTCAGAGATAAATTGTGCTTGTGAAGTGAGCTCCTAGACACCCTGACTTGATCTCTATTGTCATTAATGTATTATTATTATGAAGTTCTTGCAAACTATTTCATGATAGTAACTGCCACTGAATAAGGTACTGCTTGGAAACTTTCATTCATATCCTACATAATCAAGAGAAAGAGAGTTAATGTAGTTTGGTTTTGTTCTGTTTATTATGAGATAACCGCAAAATCTAATGAAGAAAGTTCTTATATGCTAATTATTCTGTTTATTCTACCATGGAGTAGATAAAGTTTACATTGTTTCTGCTGTCATTAACATCATTATTTCTCCCTAACAACACATTCTGCACTAAATGAGAGACAAAGTTTGCATTGAATTGTACAGACATTTCAGTTATAAATTAATTAAAGTTAAGTTGTGAAAGCTAGGTTCAAATATGAGATGTCCAACCTAAACTGACAAATTAAAACGTTCAGAATCACTCTGTCTGTAATCAATTAGACTTGGGTATTGGAGCACTCTCAGTTCAGTGGATGATCTTACATATTACATGTGCTGCGAAGGTTTGTCAACACTGTATTTCAAAAATAAGGGACTGTTTTCTTAGCATCCCTCCTCCTGGTATTATTAATAAATAATAATAATGATTAATAATAAGCAGTACTCACCTACATTCCCCAGGGGTATTTCTTGTTGCTTTTTGCAGCACTCAGCAACTTCTGATCTTGTTGTACAGAGATGAAAAAATAAGGGATGTCCCTTGTAATAAGCCTAGTGCTGCGGTACACTGGCGTAGTTAAAAGAGAGCTGAAGTTTTAACCTTGAATTACCTAACTTGTTAAAATTGTTTTTGCAGTTTCTCACAGTTAAAAAGGCCACTAAATACAATGAAAGATTTTTGACCTTGGGTCTCAGTCCCATCCCAACCCACCCTCTTTGTACTGCTTAAAGAGCTGCTTGTGGAGCCCCAACACCACCCCCTTGTTTGTAGGGGGATGCTGAGATTGTTCCAGGAGTGGGAGGAGGCATGGCCAGCGTGTAATGGAATCCAGTGATCCTGGGCTGGCAGAATAGTGCCATGAATGCTTTAATGCAGGGATCTCAAACTCAAATCACCACGAGGGCCACATGAGGACTAGTACATTGGGCCTAGGACCGCATCACTGACACCTTTTCATCCAAAGATACGAAAGCCCCCCCACTCTGCCCCCGGCCCCGCCCCCACTCTACCCCTGCCCTGTCCTGCCTCTTCCCACCCCTTCCCTGCCCCCATTCCATCCCCTTCCCCAAAGTCCCCACCCCAACTCCGCCCCTTCCCTGCCCCTATTCCAACCCCTTTCCCAAATCCCCGCCCTGGGCTCGCCTCTTCTCCGCCTCCTCCCCTGAGCACACTGTGTCCCTGCTCCTCCCCCCTCCCTCCTGGAAAGTCCTAAGCTCCGCCAAACGGCTGTTTGGCAGGGGGAAGCACTGGGAGGTAGGCAGAGGAGCAGGGATGCGGTGCCCTCGGGGGGTGGAGGCGGGAGGCGAGGGGGCGGAGGTGGGGGAGTGGGAGGTGAAGGGAGCTATTGCAGGAAATAACTCCATGGGCCACGTGTTTGAGACCCCTGCTTTAATGTGTGCTGGGCATCAAACAGCTCTGGCTGCCCTCAGGAATAAGGGTTAGAAAATTGGAGGAAAACTATGTATAATACCTTTCTCCTCCTTCTCAGGTATACCTGCAGGTCTGGCCCTTTACAAAGGGAAGAGAACATACATATAACATTCTGTCAGGTTTATGTGGTTTCAGTGGAAGTGAGAAAGATGCCTCAATTTTGTAATAAAACATAGGAACTATTACTGGTACTGTAGCAATCTGTAGCTTCTAAGGATTAAAATTATTATTTCAATAATTTATATTTGATATTAAGTACTCTTTTTAAACAATTGTTCAGTACACTTGAGAGCTAGAGAAAGTCAAGAAATTCAGCAAGTTAACAAGCAAGTGGTGTTGGTATAGGGACTCTAGCTCTCTGCTAAAGTGTTTGTACCTACATTGATATTGGAAGCCCTATTTAAAACACGGGTACAATAAATAGTCTAGTTTGTAGTTCTTAGGCTAATGGGTGCTCTGAGTCTTGTACTCCTGGGGGAATTCTGCACCATTGTACACATGCAAAATTCATGTCCCCTCGCAGATTCTTCCTCCTCCCACCTCCGAATAAGAAAATTCTTTCAGGGAGGTGCTGCAATTATATCTTTTGTCCACTACACCCAACAACTCTCCAGGTTCACTCCCAGACTCCTTCCCAGCAATTACTTCCCTCTCCCTCAGCTCCTCTGTTACCCCTGACTCCCACAAGCCTTTGCACTACTTCTGAGGGGTGCGGGAAATACATTTCTGTATTGTAGTTTAAATGAATTATTACTAAAAGTTCTGCATTAATATGCCTAGTAAGGAATCTGTTTGTCAAAAAACATTTCCTGAATCTTTTTGGTTGTCTGTAGTATAACTGACATACTTGCTAACAGGTATTTTGAAAAATTACCAAAATAATTGAAACTAACATGATTATATTGTTATTTTGAAAAATAAAATATACAGAATTTTGTAGAATTTTAAACTATTGTGTGCAGAATTTTTAATGTTTTGGTGCAGAATTTCCCCAGGAGTAGTCTTGCAGAGACAGCACACACAGTAACTGAGAGCGAAGGAGAAATTCTGGTGTTGCTCTCCAGCAGCATGAGACAGGGTCTTTTGGCCTGGATGGGACCCTAAAGCTAAGCCACATTGCAGTCAGACAAAAGCCTGGGTTGTAGGGTTTCATTCCTATTGAGTTTCCCAGAGATATTACCAGTTAACAACTAATTAAGTACAGCTGAGTCTATTTAGACTAAACTATTTAAAAGTAGGGTGTTGCTCTCCAAGCAAAGAGAGAGAATGGGTTGAATTACCCAGGGGCTAGGACAGGGTGTGGTGCTCTAGAGAAACAGAGGAGTCACCATTGATAATTTGTACTTTTTCTTTTGTATATTTGAATGCACCATTTTTGAAACTGCATGGGAAGAATGTGCCATGAGAGGCTTTGGCCTCTTTGGTACCAATTTGAGTTAAACTACAACTTCTGACGCCAGGTCTACACTATACACTTACATCATTATAACTACTTCACTCAGGGGTGTGAAACATCACCTGAGCGACGCAGTTATACTGACTTAATTCCCAGCGTAGACAGTGCTCCCATCAACATAGCTATTGCCAATTGCAGAGGTGGATTAACTACACTGACAGGAGAAGCTCTCCCGTTGGTGTGGTGGCGTCTTCACTGAAGTGCTATAGCAGAGTTTTAACTTTAGACCTGCCCTTAAATACACCATATCGAGAGAAGGTTTCCCCCAGTCACCTTTCAAACCTAATCCTCTACTGAACTCACTTTCCTCTAGTGTCTTTACACTCCAGATCAGGGGTGGGCAAACTTTTTGGCCCGAGGGCCACATCTGGTATAGAAATTGTATGGCAGGCCATGAATGCTCACGAAATTGGGGTTGGGGTGTGGGAGGGGGTGAGGGCTCTGTCTGGGGGTGCCGGCTCTGGGGTGGGGTGGGGATGAGGGGTTTCGGGTGAAGGAGATGCTCCAAGCTGGGACTGAGGGGTTCGGCGGGTGGGAGGGGGATCAGGGCTGGGGCAGAGGGTTGGGGCACGGGGTGGGGTGAGTGCTCCAACTGGGGGTGCAGGCTCTGGGGTGGGGATGAGGGGTTTAGAGTACAGGATGGGGCGCTGAGCTGGGACCGAGGGTTCGTAGGGCAGGAGGGGGGTCAGGGCTGCGGTGGAGGGCTGGGGTGTAGGAGGGGGTTCAGGTTCTGGGTGGTGCTTACCTCAAGGAGCTCCCAAAAGCAGCAGCATGTCCCCCCTCTGGTTCCTATGTGGAGGCGCAGCCAAGTGGCTCTGCGTGCTGTCCCATCCGCAGGCACCGCCCCCGCAGTTCCCATTGGCCATGGTTTCCAGCCAATGGGAGCTGTGGGGTCGGTGTTTCAGGTGGGGGCCACGTGTGGAGCACAGGAGCCAGAGGGGGCACATGGCACTGCTTCTGGGACCCATGCAGAGCGGCCTCCCACCCTGCTCCCCAGCTGGAGTGCCGGAGTGGGCCAAGCCCCCAACCCTGCTCCCCAGTGGGAGCTCAAGGGCCAGATTAAAATGGCTGGCAGGCCGGATGCGGCCCACGGGCCATAGTTTGCTCACCCCTGCTCCTGCAACACAACCCCTTTTAGATGACACAAGGTGCACTATAAAAGCATCCAGCCCTGCTCCACCACAGAAAGTTGCAGAGTGTGGAGCCTTTGAGAAAGAGTGAAAGACAAGGGGAAGGTATCTTGTGAGTTTTTAAAATGGCTCAGATGTGTCCTTTAGCAGCAAAAGAAAGTATTTCAGTTCAAAATATAGATCCTGTTTATCAACAACAAAAGGAAACACATTTTTCCTGAGTGTGAACAGCATGTGAAGAATGAGGCTAGTGGAGAAGAATCAGATGTTTCAAAGAGGCTAGAGAATATGATGTACTTGGTACAGGAATGGCTTGGTAATAGAAGTAACGGCATAGACCATGGGCTGGACAGATAGGCAGCATGGCTCGTCATAAATGTGTAGTGAGGCCATAGTTTTCCCAACCTTGAACAAGATCTGTACTTTCCAGAACAGAGTGACTGCTGACTCAGTCACCATAATCACTGTGCTTTGTGAATCACAGCTTTCACTTGCACCAGAACTTCTATTTGATTTTAACTAGATTTATAAATAACTTTTTTTAAAGCACACTTTCTATGTTCTTGGTGCCACTGACAAAAAAGGAGATTATATAAATACATAGACAAATCCAGCTGCTAACTCATCCATAAACCGAGAATCAGAGGCTGACCTGAACAGCAGGCACTCCTCAAAACATTCATTGATGGTTCCTTTGATCAACTGTCTCAGACCTTTTTCAGAAACCAAATTTAAGCCAACTTGTAGTATGGGAAGCAAAATGATTCAGACTCATCAAGCAACTATTATTCCCGTCTAAACTTGCAGCCCTAAATAACAATAGAAATTAGATCTTGGGTACTGAAATACTAGTCCTCTAACCCACTAAGCTTCTGCACCTAATTCCATGGAAAACTATTACTTTTAGTTGAAGATATGATATATAAATTTAAACCACTTTTCTCCTTTCTCTTTTTTTAAAATAACTTATTTAAGCCTTTTCTATGAAAAATAAATTACAGCAGGGATGACAGAGTAATATATATCTGAAGGGGAATGGGTTATATGCTATATAAAAGATTTAAGCCATTAGCTAGAGTTGTGCCAGAGGATATTACTTTAAGTATATGGAAATGTGGTACCAAATCTCATTTGGTATATCTTTGCTAGTTAATCTGCAAAAATTCTTTATGCAGTTAGGATGTTGTTTACAAATTAGAGATCAGATTAACATAAAGTACTATATTGAAACAAGGTAAAGAATATCAAAACATGGCATATTCTGAAAACTGAAGAGTCAGACATAACAGTCACCATTTCTCCTGTAAGATTTACGGAAAAATATTCTTTAATAGGAATAGCTTTTTTAAATGAGCATTTTGGAATAAGTTTTGCAGTAACTTCCATTCTATTGATTCCAGCAACGTAGGACAGTTATACCTGATGGGTGAAATCCTGGTCCCATTGACTTCAACATAAACCTGCCCATTAACTCCAGCAGGGCAGGATTTCACCCAATATTTTTAAAAGGCACCTAAATGGGTCACCAGTTCTAAGAAAAGCCTTGAAGTGGTGCACAATCTAAGCCATGCTTTATAATGCAGTGCTATCTTGCATACATTTCACTTGACCTAGAGTGATCTAGCCAGCATGGTATGTTTCTTGCGCATGCTTTATGAAGAAGACTTTCATTAGAATCCTGCTCATCTGTGCAAGGCTGGCAGCTGGGAAAGTGCTGTGCCACCTCAGAGTGCATTGCTACCATGACTGCTTTCAGTGCTCAAAACATGTCCTGGAAGGCATGAATTGCAGTTGCTGCTCATTGCAAAGCAGTTTTGGTAACTACATAGTTTTGACTGAGCCACATACATCTTTCGTTATCAACAAGGTTTGAACCACAAACACAACATGAAAACATCCACTAAGTGAATTTCAGCACAACGTTCTACCTCTCCTCCTTATTAATGTAGTTCAGAATTGACGCTTCACAGCTTGTAGGTTTTTCTAGCTTTAAAATTAATTCAGTTCAAGGACAGAATGAAATAGAATGGGATATCAATCCGTTTACAATGGAATATGCTATAAATTACCTCTGTGGAAGGATCCCCGAAATCAGGGACTTGTTATGAAGAGGAAGGCACTTCCGGAAATTTAAGTAAAACATATAATGGCAGGCAAATTTATAAATCTCAAACATCACTGAGAGACTCACTTTGATGAAGAATCTGGCATGTAGTTACTCCTTGAAGCAAACAGTTTAACTAGTTGTTATGAATGTGCATCCTAGTCATACATACGTTCTTTAAGAAAGATTGAAATCCATAAGTCAGCTCTCTGTGCTGACTATGCAGTCGGCCTGTCAGCCACTTAAGTGAGAGAGTGCTGCATTGTGGGAGTGTAGGTGCTTCAGTTCTGCTCTGCACGTGGGAACTCAGAATATGCTGAATAGGGAACAACGTGAATTTAAATCCCTCTCCACAAGGTATTCTTCCCAGCCAGTTTACTACTTTTTACCCAGCAAGCCTGACTTTCCAGAGATTTCTCCAGGTTATACCACAAATCAGACAGTAACACACATTACAAAATTCATATAGTAGACATCAATCTGATTAGAACCTTTACATTTCATTTGGAAACAACTTATTTTAGTTATAGATTAACAGGAAGTTTATCATTTAATAAAGAGGTAGAATTAACATTAGTTTGTGGCTTCGTGAATGCAAATTATCAAAAAGGTCTATTGTAAAGTCTAATAAAATACAAAGACATGATTTTATTGCATATTAGGACAGTGCTTGCATCCAACAATGTTATTTTATGATGTGAGAGACAAGGTGGTGAGGTAATATTGAACCAACTTCTGTTGGTGAAAGAGACAAGCTTTTGAATTTACACAGAGCTCTTATTTAGGTCTGAGAAAGGTAAAGTGTCCCAGCTAAATAGAAGATGGAACAGATAGTTTTGCATAAGTAGTTAACACATATTCTATGAAACTATTGAAGGTGAAGTGGCCAGTTAACACCTCTGCAGTTATAGGGTAAAAAAGGGGGGTTTGCAGGTTATAGATTGTTGGAATAACACATAAATCCAGTGTCTTTATTAAGTCCATGATTTTTAATGTCTGGAAAAGTTATGAAATTAAGCTCCCAGGCTCATCTTTTGAAGGTGTTGTGCTGGTGTACTTTGAGGGAGAGAATTGAGAGGTCAGATATGGAGTGATTGCTTTAAGAAAGGTGTTCACCCATGGGTGATATGGTGTTTTTGTCTTTTATCATTTTTCTGTTTGAGTTCATCAGAAGTGTAGTGATTGTCTTGTTTCACCCATATAGTTGTTATTGAAATATTTAGTGCACTGGCTGAGGTACAACACATGTTGTGATAGGCATGTATAGAACCCAAGGATCTTGAAAGGGGAGTGTTGATCATCATTGTAGCAGTGGAGATATGTCTAAAGCTTTTGCATCTTTGGTTATAGTAGGATCTGGTGCCACTTTGAGTTGGTTTGTCCTGGTTTGTGGGGAGCTTACTTTTGATGATGAGCTTGGCCAAGTTGGAAGGTTGTTTGAAGGACAGAAGAGGGGGTTCGGGAAAGTTTTCATTCAGGATATAGTCAATTGCTACTGCCTAGAGGAAACTAATAGTTCCACCTGTCCAAAGAGAAAACATAGTGACAATAAGGGCATGATTTTTGAGAGGTCCAAAACACCAGTTCACAGCACCTCTGTAAATCAGGCCTTAAGTTCCATAGCAGGCTGTTGAGCTCAGAGATAAGTTTGCAGTTTTAAATTTTTGCTTTTCTTATTATTTCTTGTTTTAAGATAGAAATAAAAAAAAGTTTGAAATAACAACCTACTCTGTCCCTGACAATAGCAATGGAATGGTCCATTAGCCATTACAAAAAACAGAATGTTCAGCCACTCTATTGGCTTACACTGGCTGAGTCTTGGGGGCTCTATAATAAACACATGAAACATGCACATTTATCTCATGTGTTAAAGGCTTTCTTGTACATTAGGTTGAATACAACAAACTTCTAGTGACTCTTAGTGCAGAGATTTTAGCACAGCAAGCCTAGAGGAGCTTTTCAAAAGTCACAAAAGGAGGTTAGATATGCAACTCCCCTTAACCACCATGAGAGATGGGTATCTAATTGCCTTTGTAGCCTTTAGAAATTCTTTCCTTCCTGTTGTGTCTTTTCTTCATTATGCAACAAAAACAGCATGAAGAAACTACATAGGCACAGCTGGGTCCCAAACAGCCATGTTTATTAAATATAGGCAAACATGACAGGCCTTGCCAGCTACTTACATATTGCTGTTCTGATTGGTTACTGGTGGCTTTTAATATCAGAACCCAGTGAGCACCCCTAGTGAATTACATCAAGTGAAACTACCTACTCCTCTGCAACAAAACAAGGTGATTTTAATAACTGGTGAGGTAGTAGACGGCTTTATTTTCAGATTATATTAATTATGTAAAAATGTGTCTAGATGCGTAATAGAAAAATAGATATTAAGGACACACTGTGCAATGTTTTCTATGCCATCTATTCCCATGACAACTAGTCTCTTGTTTGAAGATTGGTTATGTAAAATGTTTGTTCCTTATATGACTGCTGTATCCAGAGTAAGCTCAGCAGCCTTAGATGTTTGTTATATGGTACCAAAGTTTCACATGGACCTTAAGCTAGAGTAGGGATCTGATCCACAATGATAGTTGCAGCAATGCCTTTCAACTCACCTAGATGAAGAACAGCATGAATATATCTTACTTACGATAAGAGATAGGGTGAAGAAAGGTTATAAAACAAAGAATTCCCTCACTCACTATGCTCTTGGATTCAGAGACCAGGTTTACTGTCTACTTCCTGTTACATATCTTAAATGCTCTGGGTCTGGTTTATCTACCTGTAGACTAAGGCCAGATTCCTATGTGGTGGGGTTGGTCACCTCCCCCAGAAATTATGGGTCCCCTGGGATCTATGTGGTCTCCACATGATACACAGATGTCAGAAGCATCTCCTGGAGGCCATAACTCCTCTGGCTTCCACGCCGGGCCGTTTCTTTGGAGCCATTCTGCCAAGGATTCCATTGCCAGCAGCCATTCCTGGAAGCTTCCATGACAAGGGCTGTACCACACAGGTAGACATGGTGGGGATGATGGAGTTATTTCACACTTTGGGTACATTAAGCTTTTTGTGATTCCCTGAGGGAGCTTGGGGTTGGGGTTGAAGGATGGCAATGTGCAGTCCCAACTCTACCTCAAGTCCCATCCTTGACCTGCTCCCACCCCAGCTGTATATCACACCTGAACCCCACTAAAGAGTCTCTACAGTGTCTGGAACAGGGGGCAGTTAGTAGATGAATAGCCACAAACCTCACTTCCCCTCTTAAAGATCCTTAAAAACAAAAGAACCAGATTCCAACATTAACCCCCCTCCTACCAAGAGGCCTAGAAAGTTAAACCAAATATTGCAGGATCAGCCTTATCTATGAGTTATTAGTATATTTATGGGTATATTTCAAGGATGAGCAGTTCCACAGAAATGTTATGTCTGTCAACAAGAAAAAAGTTTCCTGACTCTTCTAATACTTGACAATCACTATGACCCTAGTCACTTTTCAGATTTATAAGGCTTATAAAATATTTTACTAGAAGTGTGAATAATCAGGACAGCCTCTGGATATAAAATATGACTCAGAAGAGCAAGTCTGAGCGCACTATCTTCAGCAATCGCACTCAAATATTTATTATGCAAGTTTCACCAAGGAATGATCAACAAACTTTGTCAGATAACTGACAGGAAGGAGTTCAGAGGAGAAAGCTGTCCACCAATCAACTAGTGACAGAATAAAGAGACTGCAGAAGTATGTGCATTCAAGATGGGATCTGTCAAGCACTTGGTAGTTGGAATGTCACATTATGCCACTCCCTGTGTAAGGTTTATTGAACAAGAATGTGGCAATTCATTTGATTTTCACATCCTGCACAAATTCAAGTTACTGGAGAACTTAATGAAATCTGGGGAATGTAAATGTAAATTAATAGTACTAATTTAGTAAATTCTATTGTAATTTCAGTTGAAAGTGCTAGGTAATTCAGCCTGCATTTCAGGTGCAGCAGAAAGTTGTCACAGCTTGAGAGAATTTTCAGCTGTCCTTTTGACTGCATTCCCTTTGAGAACCACAGTTTATAAACTGTTTCCCTTATTTTCAAGGCACAGGTAGAACCACCATGGCTTCTGAAAGTGAAGGAGCCATCCCTGAAAATAACTGTGCTCTGTGCCAGCTCAAAGCTTCTGTGCTGACACTGTCATATTTACTTCAAACAGTCATAAATAGTGGTTTGTGTTCACTCTTCACTAGCGTAGATGAATGTTCCAAATGATGTGCATGCCCTCTAGAGGTATAACAAGAAAATACTGCAGTTGTAGCTTTATTTCAGGTTCCCTACAGGTAGTTTATTTATCAAATCCCTAATACACCTCTATCCCGATATAACGCGGTCCTGGGGAGCCAAAAAAATCTTACCACGTTATAGGTGAAATCGCGTTATATTGAACTTGCTTTGGCCTCAAGCATTTCCATCAAAATTGTATGGAGGGCTGAGTAGGGAAGGCTGTGCCTCCCCAAACAGCCTGGCCCCGCCCCCTATCCAACCCCCACCTACTTCCCGACCCCTGACTGATCCCTCAGAACCCCCGACCCATCCAACCCCCCCACTCCTTATCCCCTGACTTCCCCCTCCAGAGACCCCTCACCCCAACCACCCCTCCCAACACCCCACCCCCTATCTAAGCCCCCCTGCTCCTTGTCCCCTGACCGCCCCCTCCAGAGATCCCCGCCATCCCTAATCACCTCCAGGACTCCCACGCCCTATCCAAACCATCCAACCCCTCCTGCTCCCTGTCCCCTGACCGCCCCCGGAGACCCTCTGCCTTATCCAACCCCTCGGCCCCGGCCCGGCCCCCCTAACACGCTGCTCAGAGCAGCGTGTTGGAGCCAGACACGCTAATGCGCTGATCCACTGGAGCGTGTAGCCCCGTCCCCCATAGCGCTGCTTTAGCGCATTTTATCCGAATTCGTGTTATATTGGGTCACGTTATATCGGAGTAGAGGTGTATAGAGTAGTGACAATTTGCATAACTGGTAAACTGTTTATAATTGTGCTGGCTGATAACTCATCACAGTCACTTCCCCACAATACACTCAGTGACCACTGGTTGCCAAAAACCACTATAGCAGCGATTCTCGAACATCATTGTACCTCAATCCCCTTCTGACAACAAAAATTACTACATGACACTGGGTGGTGGTGCAGGGAAGCAGAGCCGGAGCCCCGCTGCCCTGGGCAGTGGGGCTTGGGCTTCAGCCCAGGCCCCAGCAAGTCTAATGCTGGCCCTGGCGACCCCATTAAAATTGTCCTGACCCACAGTTTGAGAACCACTGCACTATAGTATAGTAGTGATCTCTTGCTGTCCACAGAATCTGAACAATGCCAACAAACACACATTGACTAAATAACTATAACATGTCTGAAATCCTTTATTTTCAACTCCATGGATTTGGTCTCAAAGTCTCTACACTGGAAACTTCAAAGCGCTGCTGCAGGAACACTTCCGCAGCAGCGCTTTGAAGTGCGAGGGGATTAGCTCCGAACACTGGGAGTGCGGCTACCAGCACTCGGAGACTGTCTACACTAGCGCTTTAAAGCGCTCAGACTTGCTGTGCTCAGGGGGTGATTTTTCACTCCCCTGAGCCAGCAAGTTAGAGCGCTATAAAATGTAAGTGTAGACAAGCCCTAATACTCATATTGGTCAGACCTGCCATGACCAAGATCACTAAAAGATATACATACTTTATTTAAGTAAAGAGTGAACTCATTCCCTGGCCATAGAGGAGTATGAGCAAAGCAGGGAGCAGGCTATTATGTTTCCAGGGAGAGAGTAAATGCTTTTTAAAAAAAGGACAGGAAGAGAGAATGTAAAGTGACAAACTTCTGCCAGAAGTTAATGGGGAGGAAAGAAGGGAAACATGACAGAGAGGGTAAAAAATCTGTGTCTTTCTCCAAGTTTATATTTTGTCAGTCCTGCTATTCACAGAAGTGCTTTTAAATGTCTCTGTGATTAAATGCTTCCAGAAGTTCCCAGTTTTCTATGAGTTCTTCATGTTACGTGTTACCAGTTCTGTTCAGTCAGGTTGCAAATTAACCACAACTGAAACATCAGGGTGATAGTTACAGTGTAAGAATCTAGATGGATGGATAATTGAATTATTTATAAAACACCTCCATCCCAAATTTCATCTAAGTACTTGGGGTAATGTATATAATTCATAAAATCCTAAACACATCAATCTTAACAACAACGAAAAACCAAAATGAAAACAAATGGTTGGGATACTACCTGTGCAGAAGGGGTTCTACATACAAGAGCAGAAGCAGTCAGTATTATAGGGAGCTGGGAACAGAAAGCTGTTTGATATTGTCCTCAGATTTAAAAAAAAAAAAAAGTGCAGTGGAATAGTGCTCCCATGGTGAGTTACTGAGAGAGGGCATTTCCAAAATACATCTCCTATGGATCAATTTTCCCTTCATGTCTCCAGCAACAGGGGAAGTCAGTCCATCAGTTTTTATATGGATTTGGGGTTATAATACAGGCTCCACACAGGTCTTAACTCAGCAAAGCACTGAAGCACGTGCTTAACTTGATTTTAATGGGAATTAGGTATATGCCTACATTGAAAAAGGGCCATAATTTGTAATTGTATACTCATGTCATCTAATGCAACTGAAAGATATATTTTCTTTGGAGAGTAACTGACTTGAGTCAGTTTAGAGCAGGACACATAGCCCAGGAGAGGTGTGTCTCCCAAATTCAGTAGGTGTTCTTTTCCCACTATCCAGTGGGGGCAACAGAGTAAACAAAGGGGCTGTGACTGTCTGAAGAGTCTTTTGCAAAGGTCACAGTCCTGTGCTAATGCCTCTACTCCTTGCATGGTATCTGACCGAGCCAAGTGTCTTGGGGTTTTCTCAGTGCATCTGTAGAAACATTTACAGAATGTTTTCTGGATGACCTGGGAGCATAAGTCTGTTATAACAGTAGAGTTTTATTTAATACCGTGAAAGTTTATTTTTAATTATTTTTCCTGTTTATAAATTTAGTCTTTGCTTCTGTCCAAAGAATTTATAAAGTGTGCGTCTGAAGCCATTATTTCTGCGCATATTTAGCTTGTAGCTTTTTTTTTTACATTGTAAAGCTCAGAATAAACTTGCTTTGATAATACTCTGCTCACTTTGTGTCCGCTATTTATAGTTAAAAGGAACAGTGAGATAAGGAGAGAGGAAAGTAACCTAACATGACTACCCTAAACAGTGTAGAAGAATCACAGAGACAATGCTTAGCCCTGAGGATTTCAAATAAACAAACTAACTTGGGGACAGTTTAAAGAATTTCATTACTCTTTTAGAAGAAACCCACCAAAATCCTTTGCTATTGTTGACTTTGGGTCTTTGTGACATGTAGACAATGTAGAATTTAAAAAATCCTTAAGACAAAATTCAAAATTTTGTTTCACATTGGAAATGTAGTAATAATACCTAGCTCTTCTATAGCAATTTTCATCTGTAGATCTCTGGTACCCAAATAAGCTTAATTCTGCCTTCATATACCCCCACTCGCCACCCAAAATACAGACAGCTGTGTACCTAGATTTCATAAATTTCCAACCTTACACATTCCCCTGCTGTGTAGCTTATTTGATATGTTAATATGTGCACCACCCATTATGTATTTCACCTACTTTATCAGAGGATTGCCACTAACCCAACACACACTTCCTTGACAACATAAAAAATATAAGAAGCAAGATAGTTATAAGTACCAAAGGCCTGTCACACATCTAACTCTGCTTTCTAATATATTTCTCATCTGGCAGGAGCTGGAAGCTTTACTATTATTATTTTATGCCTTTACTATTCAGAGGATAGGATCCCTGAGTTTGTCAATGTCTGAAATGAAAAACAATCAGACTATGTAACATGAGTGTTTTTCTTCAGAAGCTCCTAAATGAGTTAGGCTGACTACCAACAGAACTTGTGCTGCTAAGTCACTTCCGCACTTTTGAAAATCCCGCCCATACTTTGCTGCACAAACAAAGGCGAGTGCTTATTAAGTGTCTGTAGTGAAATAGCAAAGAATGTGGGGTTTATTAGATAGTTTGTCCAGGTGCTTTGGCAGCTAGCTATCAGTGGTAGCTAGAGTATAACTTGTGAACAAGCTGTAATACTCTCAGTGCTTGTTATAAGCAAGTATCTGCCTTACAAAGAGAGCAAACAAGGGTGGGGGGAGGGCTAAAAGTACGAAGTTAAGGTTACCATCATGCTGTACTTCCGTACTTTTCAGTGCTTGGAGATCTGTCTGTGTTTTGTTACGTGTAGTAAACTTTGAATTTCCTGGTTTTCAGATATTTGATGGTTAACAAAATGTTTATGAAAATTATGGTACATGTTTACAGCCTTAACTTCAATTCAATCAAGACCTTAGTCTGGGAATTTTGTTTTAGTTTATCTGAAGTTTGATAACTGCTTATCATCTCCAACTTCCTCCCAACAATAATATTATCATTATAATTAATTTTATGGTAAAAGATGGGGGGCTTGAGAGAAAGCTGTTGCCAACCTTACATTTGAACTGAAGCTATAGTAATTTAATCAAATAAATAATGAAATTAAAAACAAGTGCCAAGCTGGAAAATCACTAATTATTACTGACACAAAGCTAGTAACAATTCACAGATTAAGTGCTGAAAGGTGTTGGGTATTATGTGCTTCCACTTGTCATTTCATCACATTTTTATTGATTTGTGCACGTGTCTATGACATACATTTCTTTTTCTTTGCAAATGTTGATCATATTTTGAACCAAATAAAAATGATGAATCATTTTACATCCCTAAAAAAGGTTCATATTAACTCTATTAAGCCATGATTAACTGTGCACCACCTGGTGGCTTGCTCATACAACAACAGTCTGAATTTCTAAGCAACCAGCTGCACCTTGATGTGTTGCTCTATATTGATTTACAACATATTTTTGCAGCACACCGAACAAAAGATCTTGAGATTAATGACAAACATGCATTATCACTTTCGTAGGCAAAAGAATCTGTAGAAGTAGGTTCAAGTGGTTCAAGTAAAACTGCCTATCAATGGGTGCAGTGAGCTAAGAATGTGTGACATTGCAATTAAGTTTATAAATGGAAAATGTTTCTAAAAATACGCCAGAATGGAAGACAAAGTGAGATAGTTGTCATCATTTTGTAAGTACCATATATCACCCTCACCATAATTCTTATCAGCAGGGAAAGAAGAGATATCCTTGTCATTTTATTTTTGGGAGACGCTTAGATACTGCAGTGGTAAGGGCAATATAGGAACTCACATAGATAAAAACTCTGCCCCAAGTACACTGCTGCATTCATTTCTTCCCATTCTCCCTTTGCTCTCTTAGCTGAAAGGCCTGGATGTAACAAACTGTTCCCTTGTTTTCTTCTTCTATGTTATACCGGTCCCCACCTGCATTCCGCAAAGGGGGATTGAGCTCTGTATGAGGAGCTTACCCTCCATGCATAAATCTTAAAGTGGATGATCCGACCATTGGTACTTAGCAGAAGACTCAATAACATGTCACTTGTGACAGGATGACAAGCTCTATTGTTAGAAGCCTGGATTCAGAAAGCTTTACGTATTCACCAACCCCTATTTGTGGTTTGGTTCTCTCCTCCTAAAGCACGTCCAAGTTCCCAGCATATATAACACTAACACAGACACACACACAAAATGCTGTAGGATACTGGGCTGCTCCATCTTCTTACACTGATAGTCTCTTTCTTTCACGACATCCTTCATAGACTTGCATCAATATTGCATTGCTATTATTAATGCTTTTAGATCTTCGACATATAACATTATTTTCTGATGCTGCACTGGCGCTGTGAAGGAGTGTTACAATACCATTACTAAATCTAATGTGCATGAGCAATAACAAATTGTAAGACTCCATTGTTTCAACCATTTTAAAATATTGCCCATTGAGATTCAGCCAGATGCAATGGAGATAGAATATTAGACATTACAAGCAAGCGTTACAAGGGAATTGACAACATAAACCTAACTATAACAGAACTACCACAGTACTTTTTTTTTTTTTTTTTTTTTTTGCTCTAGGTTTGGCAATAGTAACCTTCAGTCAGGAATGTTAAGGCATCCTCCAACAGAGTTCCTTTCTCAGTTCCAGAAGGCTTCTCCTCTGATGTCCTGCTAACATTCCAAGATGTTTCTCTTACAATATCCTGCTTGAATTCAAAGGTGGGCAACCTTCCCCCCACATCCCTTATGAATTTCACAATATTCCAAGATAAAAACCTACCAGAGAATGTCCAAACAAGGAGAGACTTCAGCCCAATGTGAGAGGATGGGGACGCTTAACAGAAATAGCTATGAAAAATTAGTAATCAACACAATTTACTGAGCCTTTTAAAGTCAACTCTCCTCTAAGATGTCCACAATTCATTAGTGTTAACAGAGATACCTGTAAAGTCAGTGCATAAGTTAAAAGTTTCATTGCATCTCCCTGCATAAAATCATGGCTATTTAGACTCTACCTATAATGGTCAGTGAAGTGGACATAGATGACTAAAACACTTCCAAAACCAAATATTTTAATTTGATTATAGCAGGCAGACCTTTAGGGCTTTTATAAGCCAGGCCAGTATTCTGAAGAGAGGGGAGAGTTATTTGCAAAAAGTAAATAAAGTTTACAAACCTTCCTTTAGAGCACAATACTTGACACACTTTATATGTTTAATGTAAAGAAATCTTCTCTAAGACAAAAGGTTTTATATATGTCACATAAGCCATTGCCACACAAGCTCATCTCTCTGTCACTTAAGTGATTTCTTTAAGGCAGCTTTTTCCTGATCCAATCTGCAGAATGAATTTAAGCATACGGTATGAAAAATTGTTAAAAAACAACAACACATTTTACAGGTAGGATTGGAAGTACCCACAGCGGTTCCTGAAAAGCCACAGCTATATGGTTCAGGAGAGGGTTCTGGGGAAGCATATGCACTAGGCAATAATGGGTTTCTGAAAGTCTGGCAGATATTGGCACTAGACCTTTCATCCTTTGGAATGTTTTGCACTAGCCCCAACTGAGCAGCAAGACCTCAGCAAGGTCTCTGAAGCTATTAGAAGCATCAACATATTAATAACCATACTGTAACAATCAGAAAGTCAACAGTTTGTATTTGCCCTCACAAAAGCAGGACTTTGAAAGACACAGAGCAGTATATATCTAAGGGAAGATAACAGGATATTAGTTAATCCCAACCCGTCTCTGGGTGAGGTGGACCACACCACAAACCATTTGTATAGATTTAAAGTTTGTATAGATTTAAAGTTTCTTTATTTTTAGGCCAAGTCACCAGCTGAAAATACTCCATTTAATAATATGGGGATGGAGTTGGAAGTGTGGCTTCACCTGTGAAATGCCACCTCATCCAACTCTATGGTGAGGAGAAGCAATAGGAATCCTTGTGTGGCTCTGTATATGTAAGTAAAAGACTGAGCAGAGAAAATAGCTTAGGGAAGTGTAGTTAGTAAGCAAGCAGTGGCAGTATTTTCTCTGAACTCACTTGCTGATAGAGGTCAGACAAAGGATGTTCATTAGTGCAAAATATATGTATTACTTTACCTTCTGTGGTTCAGTTTTAAAACCCACATACTCTCCATTTAAAATGGTGATTTGCTCTCGCAGGT
This sequence comes from Chrysemys picta bellii, assembly GCF_011386835.1. Taxonomy (NCBI): domain Eukaryota; kingdom Metazoa; phylum Chordata; order Testudines; family Emydidae; genus Chrysemys; species Chrysemys picta. Next base: position 35,181,150 of record NC_088801.1, read on the forward strand.
ATGTACATAAACATAGGGAGGAAACTCTTAGCAGAGGTTCTCTCATTGTTTTGTGGGAGCAATATGATATGTTTGCTAGGTCTATGAATGGATCCTATATGCCTACTTCTTTCAGACTTTGTGAGACAAATTTGGAATGAATATTTGATACCCTCATACACCACCTCACTGACAAAAAAAAGCTATGAAAGCTAGGCTTGGTGGTGTTTAGAGCATAAGTCTCATGTCCCAGCCCCATTTTCCCTCCACATATTTTTCTTTGGGACCTGTCTCTTCTCTGGGGCATACCTGCATCTGAAAGCTCCTACTGGGACCAACTATGTCCATACCTCATTTTTATTTTTCATTTTGTAAATACAACCAGTGGTGCAGCAGCACAGAATATACAGAACAGTACTCTGTACTCAAACATATCCTGCAAATACATTAAGCTTCTTCTGTCTTGTTAAGTGCCATAATACTTTATAGACCTAAATCTGAAAAGGCTTTTGTGATGGTTCGCCAGGTACTCAGGACTGTGAGTCACCTTGTCATCCCCCTGCCTCTAGCAAGAGGGAGTTTTGCCTGTTGTGACTGGGGTTTAGCAAGCTAACACCACCAGCCTTTCAGCCACTCAAGCACTCTCTTCTGGGCTATGCCAGCCCCATCTCTGCTTAAAGGTTAACAAGAGGTACATCCTGGTCCCCTTGAATCATTCCCCTATGATATCCAGCCCCTCACACTGACTACTCATAGAAATCCCAGCTCTTCTGCTCCCAAAGGAGCAGTTTACTAGTTTTACCTTCACTTCTCCTGGATAAGGCACAGCACTTCTAAGCACTTATAATAAACCAAAAGGAGGTTTATTTAAGAAAGAATAGAGAGTGATGGAAACAAATGGTTACAATACAAAACAAAATAATGAAACTCAAACTGGGGCCTACACTTATCAATTGGTACCCTTTCCTAATAAAGCGGGTTTTCCTCCCAAAGTTCAGTCTATTGCAGAGCTGTCTGACCTCACAGGAACCAGGATCCAATCTTTCATGAAACACACTGCTCAACAAGATATCTTCTCAGTGACCGAATGTAGAGAGTCTTTCCCTACCCTGTGGTATACTGAGTCAGTCTTTTGTCTTTATTCCCAAACAAACAGGGTAATCACCCTTCGGTTATAGTGTTCCTTTTTACCTCCATGTGGTTTTGACGTTTATAGTTTATCTTGGATGTTTTTTTCCGTTGACTTTTTTCGTATTGGTGCAACTATGGGCAATTGAGCAAACCTTGCTGCCTGCCAGTGACGGGGGCAGAGGGCAGGCCCGTCGACAGAAATTCTGGGCCCCAGGGCCAGTGCCATCCTTAAGAGGGTGTGAGGCCCAGAGTAGAAGTGACGAATTCATCACTTCTGGGACCGACCGCGCTGGCCAATCGCACTGGCCTGCAGGTTCCCCAAAGCACAGGGCCCAGAGCAGTCGCCCTGATTTGCCATACCCTAGGGACAGCTCTACCCAGCGCAGAACAGTCAATGGGCCCCCTAGAAAGGTTTGCCTGACATTGGGTGGTGCTGCGCCTGCACTGGCTGGTGCCCAGTGAGCTGCTGCTGGGTGTGCTCTTCCAGCACGGCCAGGGCTTCCACATGCCCGCGTGGCTGCCTTCGCTGCTGCTGGTATCACCCCATGCACATCTAGGAGCCCTACGACCTGCCCGGGCGATTTAAAAGGGCCCAGGGCTCCTGGCCGCCACTGCAGTAGCGACAGCGGCAGCCAGGAGCCCCAGACCCTTTTAAATTGCCCGGATTCCTGGGCAATTGCCCCCTTAGCCCTCCCCGTCGGCGGGCCTGGCGGAGGGGAGCCCTCGGCTAGCAGGCCGAGAGGAGCGAACAGTGGGCGGGGCCGTGGGGGAGAGAAGCCAGAGTCTGGAGAGGAATCAGCGGCAGGCAGGGCCTTGGGGTGCAGCACAAGTGGAACAGGCCGGGCCAGGACCCCTTCTGAGTGTGGGCCTGGTGCCACTGACGCCATTGTAAACCTGGTACTGACATAATCAGCTGGCCAGGGAGGGGTGACAACTCCCTCCCGCTTGAATGGGCCATTACTGAGAAATACGATTCCCTGGTGACTCACTTTCTCTCCAAGACCATAAGGCATAGTTTTCACTATAGTTACATTATTCTTTAAATATTACCCATATACACATCTCAGAATTACCAGCTATCAGTAGAGACCTCACATGCTACCTTTCATAGACAAATACCAAGAAAGCAGTGTATTAGGTGCACTGAGTTTGTCAGGTCTGAGACAGGAGCTGCTTGTAAAGAACAGTGAACCGGTTGCCCATTGACATCACTAGACTTCTGTGTCACAGCTTTATAAGACAGTACTTTTGTGAAAAGATAAAATAGAGAGATGGCTATGGGAAAAGTAGTGAATGTATATAATTACATTTCTGGGGTACGTACATCCTTCCTATGTGTCCAGATATTATTGTATCTTTTCCAGTTGCTCCTGTTAGTTTCTCCATCTGTTCCATGGTAGATAATGCTCTAAGCGAGGCAGCATCTCACAGACCCTTCTAGCCAGGACTGATTAGAGCCTGCAAGCTATTCCTTGGTGTTGATTGGAAGCACTTGTTCATTTAACATCTACAGCACACCAAGGTTAGGGTAAGGGCAAGCTTTTAGTGTCCAGCATTAATGGAAGTGTTTTAAATATACAGCCCAGTAGTCATGTAACTTTTCTCCCTGTAATCCATCTATAATTGTTCCATTTTTATCCAGGCAATTAGTTTTAGCTTTTATGACAGAAGCTACTTGTCAATTTGTCCAAAAAGTCATAATTTCAAATGAATTCTGTGAGGAGGAGGTTAGCGATCACACAGCCATCATGTGATCCCCCTCCATACCTTAATGACTAATTAGGTTTCCACAGAGCCAGGACAGAATTTGAATACATTTTGTGCAGTGGTCACTATACAGCAATATCCTGTGCTGAAGCAAATATATTGCCTTTCTCACAAAAGTTCTCAGTATGCTATAAAAATGAATAAGTGCTAATCCTTTTTGCACTATCTGTTAGGGCTTTGATGACTGCTTCCTCTTCAGATAAGCTGTGAAGCACAGCACACAGAGCATGAAAGCCTCCCGGCCCGCCTCCTCCCATCCTTTTAAAAAAAATATTTGAACCACTGTTAGCAGTAAAAGCAAGAGGGACCATCTGTGATCCAGTAACATATTTCTCTCCCATCACCATAGAGCCTCTTCACAGAGATGCACTACCAGGGGCGGCTCTATGTTTTTTGCTGCCCCAAGCACGGCAGTCAGGTGGCCTTCGGCGGCATGCCTGCAGGAGGTCCGCCGGTCCCGCGCCTTTGGCGTACCCGCTGCCGAATTGCCACTGAAACTGCGGGACCGGCGGACCTCCTGCAGGCATGCCGCCAAAGGCTGCCTGACTGCAGCCCTCCCAGCGACTGGCTTGATGCACTGGTGCCTGGAGCTGCCCCTGTGCACTACAGTGGCACAGCTGTGCCGATGTAGCGCTTCTAGTGTAGACCTGCCCTCAGTCTCTCTAGTTTTGTCAACTCTGACTAGTTGGGTGAATTCTCTGGACCGTGCAAGCTGCATTTTCTTTTGAGGACTTTGGTGGGGGTGTTTGCTGGTTTTGCTTTCATGGTGTCATTACTTCTCCTCACATTGCATATTATATTATTGCATTGTGTTCAGAACCAGAACCCTTGCATGGGTGAGTGGGGAAGGGAAATGGTGGTGGAAGGAGGAGTGCAAGGAGCCTCTCTCATTTTGTACCTATTCACAACATCCAGTCTCCCTCTGTGGGGGTCACAGTGATGAGCATCAGTCACACAAAAGCAACAAGGAAGGACAAAGTTTTTCCATCCCTCACCCAAGGGGTGATGCAGCAGGCATACTTCCTCTGCAAATCCAGGAGGCACAGAGCTCCTCCAGGGTGGGAGATCAAGTGCCTCCCATAACACATACAGACCTGGCCCTTCCTCTTTTCTTCAAGGTGTTTCACAAAGCTCTTGCCATTGCATACCACATAATGGTTCTCATTGGACAGTGACTGTGTCGGATTGCTGGCTGAGTTCTGCATTTTATGATGTATTAGAACTCAGATATTAAATCTGAAACAGCAGATCATGGTTATGCCCTACAGTGAGTTCTGATTTCACACTTCTGCCAGTTACATGAGCTGCAGCTAATAGCCTAGAAGATGGAATGCTCACCCTGCTCCAAACAGAATATAAAGGGGGAAAGGAGTCCAGGAGAGCTGGCTGTATTTTAAAGAATCCTTATTCAGGTTGCAGGAACAAACCATCCCGATGTGTAGAAAGAATAGTAAATATGGCAGGCAACCAGCTTGGCTTAACAGTGAAATCCTTGCCGATCTTAAACACAAAAAAGAAGCTTACAAGAAGTGGACAAATGACCAGGGAGGAGTATAAAAATATTGCTCAGGCATGCAGAAGTGAAATCAGGAAGGCCAAATCACACCTGGAGTTGCAGCTAGCAAGAGATGCTAAGAGTAACAAGAAGGGTTTCTTCAGGTATGTTAGCAACAAGAAGAAAGTCAAGGAAAGTGTGGGCCCCTTACTGAATGAGGGAGGCAACCTAGTGACAGAGGATGTGGAAAAAGCTCATGTACTCAATGCTTTTTTTGCCTCTGTCTTCACGAACAAGGTCAGCTCTGAGACTATTGCACTGGGCAGCACAGCCTGGGAAGGAGGTGACCAGCCTTCTGTCGGTCCTGGGGCTTGTTTTGTTCAATATCTTCATTAATGATCTGAAGGATGGCATGGACTGCACCCTCAGCAAGTTTGCAGATGACACTAAACTGGGAGGAGGGGTAGATATGCTGAAGGGTAGGGATATCATACAGAGGGACCTAGACAAATTAGAGAACTGGGCCAAAAGAAATCTGATGAGGTTCAACAAGGACAAGTGCAGAGTCCCGCACTTAGGACAGAAGAATCCTATGCACTGCTACAGACTAGGGACCGAATGGCTAGGCAGCAGCTCTGCAGAAAAGGACCTAGGGGTTACAGTGGACGAGAAGCTGGATATGAGTCAACAGTGTGCCCTTGTTGCCAAGAAGGCAAACGGCATTTGGGCTGTATAAGTAGGGGCATTGCCAGCAGATCGAGGGACGTGATCATTCCCCTCTATTCAACATTGGTGAGGCCTCATCTGGAGTACTGTGTCCAGTTTTGGGCCCCACACTACAAGAAGGATGTGGAAAAATTGGAAAAAGTCCAGTGGGGGGGCAACAAAAATGATTAGGGGGCTGGAGCACATGACTTATGAGGAGAGGCTGAGGGAACTGGGATTGTTTAGTCTGCAGAAGAGAAGAATGAGGGGGGATTTGATAGCTGCTTTCAACTACCTGAAAGGGGGTTCCAAAGAGGATGGATCTAGACTGTTCTCAGTGATGACAGAACTAGGAGTACCTGTACCTGATGACAGAACAAGGAGTAATGGTCTCAAGTTGCAGTGGGGGACGTTTAGGTTGGATATTAGGAAAAACTTTTTCACTAGGAGGGTGGTGAAGTAACCAAATCCTAATTAATGATTCTGTAACATAAAGTGAACCAGGCATCAAACTTTTTAAGGGTATATTATTGAAGACTCACCTCTGAGGATTACTGCTAGTTGCTTGAGCTGGGTTCTCTCTCTAACCCACAGCATCATACAGCAACTCAGCATCAGTCTCTGTGGAAAAGATTTCAAATGGGTAAATACTGAGATCCCAGCGATTAGATAAAAGTCACCTTTCACCACCTCTCCATACGCATCCTGTGCCCATTCAAATCAATAGAAAAAGTCCCATCAGTTTTAATGGTACAGTTTAAATGAATGGGGCCAGATCCTGTAAAGCACCCCTGCATGGAACCCCATTAGCTCAGTGAGATTTCCATGCACCTGTGATTCAGGTTCTTTGTGTTTACTGAAATCACAAAGAATGGATAAGACTGCAAATGGCAATGGTATCATAAGCAATATTACTTTGATCTCAATTCTTTTCAGAGGATATTAAATGCTTCATAAAGTAGTACATTCTATGTCAAGTTGTCCATGTATAATTCAGTAACTGTACAGTTCTTCACAGCAAAAACATTAAAATGATGAATCCCAGAATTGCAAAATCAATACAAAATCTTTTCAAATATTACATGAAGTTGATACATTAAAGGAATTCTGGTTGAATTTAATAATGTATCAGCATTACAGTAAGTGCCTGTAGTGCCAACATACATATGTTTTGATGGCAACTGACAATTACTGTAATATAATGTACTGTTTAAATTAAGAATATATGCATTATGCACATAGACTGAATCACCTTGGTAATAAAAGGAAACATTTATGAACCATTCAAAGAGTGATACACTTAAGCCCAGAAATTTAGTATTTAGTTAATTCCAAAGTGACTTAGTTTCATTATCTATTCCCAATGGACAGAACAAGCTAATCTATCATTCATAAAAAGTATCCAGTAGTGAAAGAGACTATAGCCCAGATTATTAACAGTATTTAGGCTACTAAATTCCATTGAAATCAATCAATGAGAGTTATGTGCCTAAATACCTTTCAGGATCTGGACCTACGTACCTGTTTCACAGCTCTGTGTATCCTCACATTTGCTGATGAAGTCAACTGGAGTTGAGGATGATCAGGACCCTACTGGACTGAGGCCAGAGTTGGATTCTGTCAAAGGTAGACTGTAGTTTTCCACTTACCTGAAACCATTTCTGTATACAACACTGGAGGAACACAAAGATCTTAAACTTGATCTTGAACTTTACATTGAATTAATCTCTATTAGATAAAGTTTGACAACACATTTCACATACTACCTATACATACATGGTCCAGCAGACCAGGTCTCTCAAATGAGACACTACAATACCCATTAGAGGAACTGGATGTTTGCCTTGGGGCATCGAAATATAATGAGCTAAAAATTTATCCAAACTGTGTTAATCTAATTTAATTTAATAACTGGATGGAAATACCCTTTTCTCTAAAACAGTAAAGTTGACTATTCTTCATGCCATTTTGTAGTAGATATTACTGGTTTGGGTTTGTAGGTTTTTTTTTTTTAAACCAAACAATTAACCATACTGACATTTTTGTGGTTCGTGTTTATTCTGCATACATTACAAAATCCTTCTCTATGCTTATGGCAAAGCTGACAAGTTCATCAGAAAGGTACTGCCTTACAGAACTAGCTATTAAATTCTTCAAGAAAGCAAATAATAACTGAGCAGACACACAAAAATGATAGGAAGATTAATAAGTAACTGCTGACTTAAAAGCTTTTCATCAGTTGTAGGCTGAGGGAAAACAAAGCAGGCAATAACTATCTGAGTATAATGAATTGGGTGCTGAGGGAATCAAGATGACAAAACAGAGAATGTTCCTTTTATTGAAAAGTCTAAACAAAATCAGATACAAATTTAGCAATTGGGCAGAATCTAAACTGCTAAAATACATATGGTCATCCTTTGCCAAGAGATAGTAGAAGTCAGGGCCTTTCAGGTTGAGCAACACTGGGCCTGGGTATTTTCTTAGTGCAACTTATTTATTTACACTCTATACAGCAATCCGGGAATAGAGGTAAGTCACAAAAGCATGCAGGCAAATCCTCTCTTCAGTAATTTCAACCAAAACACCAATGCCTGGCTCTCATGGAGTAATTCTGTCCTCATAATTAACTCTGGATAGGGAGATTAAGGCAGTGTGTAAACTCCCCTGATTCTTGCAACAGCTTCCCACCTTCCCCATAAAGAAGCTACATTACAAAACTAACTACAATACAAAGATTTCTTCAGAGACTGAACAGTGCTCACAGAGTAAGAAAAACAACTTGTAAAACTATGTGTAACAACATCATCTAGTGCCTTCTACCATAATAGCAAACGTGTAGGTTAAAAAGTTTTGATTGAAATTGTTTTTCAAGCAATAAGGACAGTGGGCAAAATTTTCAAACCTGGATGCCTAAATTAGGGCATGGCTAGACTTGCAAATGTAGAGTGCTGTGAGTTAAACCAGCCCTCGGAGAGCGCAGTAGGGAAAGCGCTGCAGTCTGTCCACACTGTCAGATTCAAGCGCACTGGCGTGTCCACATTAGCAGCTCTTGCAATGGCCACAGAGAGCAGTGCATTATGGTAGCTATCCCAGCATGCAGGTGGCAGCAACGTGCTTTTCAAATGGGGGGATAGGGTGGAGTGTAACAGGGAATGTGTATGTGGGGGGAGAGGGAGTGGTTTTTTGGGGCGCTGAGAGCATGTCAGCATGCTGTCTTGTAAGTTCAGACAGCAGCAGATCTCCCCTCCCCCCACCTCTCTCTCTCTCACACACAGCATTCCACAGTAATGGTTTGCTTTGTCCCAGAGCAGATAAGCATGCTGGCTTTCAGAAACGGAGGTTTGAAAGGGGATATCCGCATTCCTGCAGCAATTCCAAACAATGACAAGAGTGGCCACTTGACTTAAGGGGATTATGGGACGTTTCTGGAGGCCGATCACAGCGCAGTAATGCAACACCTCGTTCACACTGACGCCCGGGCGTTTCAGCCAAGGCACACCAAGTGTTAAGCTTCTCGTGGAGGTGGATTACCAGGAGCACTCCAGCTGCAGAGTCCAGGCGCTCTAAGTGCCTTGCCAGTGTGGACGGGTCGTGAGTTAGGGCACCCGGGGCTGCTTTAATGCGCTCTAACTTGCAAGTGTAGCCATGCCCTCAGGTCCTACATCCTGATCAGAAGTTTTCTTTTGAAGTCAATGGGACTTGCAGGTGGGCTCAGCAATTCTGAAAATCAGACCATTCCTGTTTAGCTTTCTAGATATGGATTTCGAAACCTAACTTATGCATGCAGGTTTGAAAATGTTGAGCAGTATCAAAGCATCTCTGGCTGAGGTAGCATAAAGACCTTAAGATAATGCAAACAGAGATTCAGCCAAGTAGGTGATCAAACCATTTGATCTGGATGCAAAACAAGCGCTCAGCAATAAAATGGGGAGCCAGGCCCACCCTTCACATTATTTACATGTGAATTCCTAGTTCACTAGTCTTCTATAGACCTTGATATAAATCCTCTAAATGAAAGGGCATTTATATGATTCTGCCATTTGTTTCAGATGGGGTAGAGTTCTGCTGAACAAATGGAATGTATTGAAGAGAGACATGGAATTTGAGATTTTAGTTCATTGGCAGAAATCCATGGGGAAGATCAGACAGCACCTGCTCAAACTACAGCATTATCACTATCAGGTTTCATAAGCAATAAGTTCACTTATGAATTTAAGGTAAATTATGATTCCTGTAAACTACAATTTCTATTCTGTCAATCTATTACTGTCTAATACTATTCTGTCATAGTAACGATTTTAAAGCAGACTATATTGTCAGTCATTTTTAAAAATACCAATGCTATTTTATTCATATAAAATCCTTTTAATAAAAACACAGCAAACAATCTTGTAATTCACTATTCAATGAGTAAAACTGCATTTGTGCACAGACTGTGTTGGTCCTCTGCACAACAAAAGTCCCACTTAAACCCTATTTAAATGCACAGGTCTTGCATGTATTGGTCCTCTGCACCAAGGTGATTTTCACTCTAAGCCAGATACACTACAGATACACTACTATAGAAGTGGGGCTATCCCCACTTCTCAGCAAAGATTTAATAGCAGAGTGGTATGGTTAGGTCTCTTAATAAGGACTTTTAGAAAATATGTTTCAGGACTTTTAGAAAATATACTAGAGTATGTTTACTAGTATTCTGTGAAGAGTTATCAAAAGTAATTAAAACTCCATTTGTTAAATGACTAGAGAAAGTACACTTTGAGATGCCTAATCTATGTTTTTTAATTGTATTTGATTACTAATTTGCAAATTTGCTAAATTACATCCTTAGCAATTGGTTTTCGAGTTATTCATCCAATTTAGTGAGACTCTACTGAAGAGTCAGGTTTGATGCAATGCAATCTTAAAAGTCAAAGCTTAATTCTCATCTAGAAAAAGACAATAGCATAAAACACGATACACAAATATAGTTGTACAGTTTAAGATTCTTAGTCAGTACGAAAACATAAGAGAACTCTGTCCCAGTCATATTTAAATTACTATGAACTGATGACAGGCCCTTTAGACTCAGGACTGGCAAATTGGCTAAAAAGGTGGAAGTGTACTGTTGTAAACAGAGGCATTATTAGGGAAGCAGTAGACCATTTCTTTTCCATGGCTACATTCTTGGGGATGCAAGATAGTCATAACAAATCCAACTGTCACCAGTAACACACCAATAGTAAGAATCAGGCCGGATATGAGGTTATCTGAATGGTTCCATCGCTCTTCAGACAGCTTCAGATAACATGCTGTTGGGATGATAAAAACAAGTGGAGTAGCACTGAGAATCCCCTGGTAGGAGGAAACAAAAAAAACCCATGAGCACATATATTCACAACGCCAGCACAAAACAAACATTTATAATTAGTTTATATTTAACCGGTAATTAGATCTGTGCAAAAAGTTTCCTATGAGAAGAAACTAGAGTAGTGGCTTTTCTTCTGGGTGGTTTCAATCACCAAAACCCAAATCGATTGCAAAGGAGTCTGCACTATAATTTGAAATGTCTCAGGATGAAGGAAACAGTTACAACATATTCATTTTACCGTAACAGGGTGAAATTTTACCCTGCATGAACTTGCTTTCTATTAAGCTAAAAATCACATGAAAAATTTCAGCTCCAGAAGTACAGTAAATCCCACATTTTGAATAGCTTTGAAATATTTTGTCACATGAAATATTTAGGAACAATTCCTGATAAGATTTTAGAAGAAATGTAAAGGGGCAGTATTATTCATGCACTTCTTTCATGCACTATCACAAAGTACCTACTTGGATTTCCTTAAAGTTTTTACCTTTCAGTAAAACAAAGAAAAGCTTCCTGTGCATGATAAACATCAGTGCAGCAGTTTAACTTGCTCCTAGCAGCTGCTCAGAACAATATTGTTGAGCAATGCCTCCAAACATAGACCCTGAGTCAGGAAAGCATCCCTGTTCAGGACAACACTTACACATGTGCTGAACTTTTAAGGGAACTAACTACAAGTCCAGCACATGCTTAAGTGCTGTCCTGGGTAGGGATGAGGTTAAGCATGTGCTGAAGTATTTTCTTAAGTAAGCACCAGTGCAGGCTATAATATTGTTGCAGCCATGCTTCATTTGCCATCAGAGAGCTCTGCATTTCTGTGCATGATGTTGGAACTTGCCACCCTCTTAACACACGCTTTATGAGTAGTCTGCATTAATTTCAGTTAAGAATATCCATAAATTTGTTGATTAGAGAGACTGCAGGCGGTGTAGCAATCCATACGTTAATGTGTCTTTGTTTCATTCATCTGTATTTTCTTGTTACTTATACTGTCATGCTGGGAAATGTTATCGGCAGTCATCAGTTACAGACCTGGTAGAAGTCAATGGGTGTACTATGCACCCTTCATTCAGGCTACATGATGGAGCAATTAAATGGCCCTTTTGCTTAGTTATAGCTGAAACAACAGAAGCAACTGCCCAAGTCATGGTCAACCATGGCAAGACCTAGAAGCTAAGCCATGTGGCCCAAGGGGTTTCCCTAGAGTCTGACTGCAAACACAGGGAATTGATTTATTGGCAGCTGTATCTGTGTATGGATTAAAAGAAGTAGTGGTGATCATAGTGCTTGGGAGGAAACCAAGAGACAGAAATTCTTTTAGGCATAATACTCAAAGAGAAGGCAGACTGGGCTTTCTGAACAAGGAAACTGCCTCCTGTTTGTTTCTACTATGTTCAGGGAAACAGGACTTTGTGTACATTTTTGTAAATAAACATGATTACATCAAAGAGATACCAGACTCATCTCCTCAGCTTCTTCTCCCAATGGAAAAACCCTGGGAAGGACTCAAAAATTGGTTAACTGCTTGGGCTAAAAGGGACAATATTATTATATTTATGGAATGCTTACTTATATGGAAGATTATTTAAAAAGAAAACACTTACGTAGACAATTACACATAAAAATCATACCCATTTACTAAGTTTGGCAAGAGAGTGGAACTGACATTCCCTGGAAGGGCCTCAATAATATATTAATTTAGTGTAATAAAATAGTACTACATCAGGTTAATTATACAAGAGATAAGTCTTTTTGTAACAATAAAGAAAATCTATAATATAAGAAAATTCTGTTTGTGAATTATACACATGTATGAATTTCACACACACAACTTAAAAATAGAGAGAACTGCTGGAAAGAAAGTTGCCAACAGATGCCATACAAGCAGTATTGGGGAAAATGCCAAAGGGAACATCTAGCATGGCTAAACCAAGCCAAGATGCATTCTGTTTATTTTAAGCTATTTATAATTTGGAAAGGATTAATTGGAAAGAAAGTATGCAGGTAACAATGAGTTGAGAGGAGGCCAGTCAGGTAGTTTATCTGGATAGCAGAATCAGATCTCCAGTATCAGTGTGAGCACAAGCAGCTAATGTGGCTGTTATAAAGCCTCTTCTCATTGCTCAGGTGGAAATTAAACTGTAATGCGGAGAACATGTTCCTCACCAAGGCCCTAATCCTTCAAGCTGTTACTTGTGGGCAGATCCTTGCACCTGTGGTGAGACCAACTCACTTCCTTCTCGTTCACTGATTTCAATAGAGCTTGCAGAATCAGGTCCTAGGATTCTCAACTAAGGGAAATGAACAGCAACATAGAGAGCCATTTTTAGGTTCCTCTTATGTATCAGAAGCAGTGGCTCTTATTACAGGGATCTCTCAAACCCCCTGCTATTACACCCTGAAGTGTGACATACCCATACCTACTGTATTATTCATAGATTCCAAGGCCACAAGGGGCCATTGCGATAATCTAGTCTGACGTCCAGTATAACACATGCTGGAGATCTTCCCTAAAACAATTCCTAATGTGTATCTTTTAGTAAAACATCCACTTGATTTTAAAATTGTGAGCGATGTAGACTCCATCACAACCCTTGGCAAATTGTTCCAAAGGTTAGTTACTCTCATTGTTAAAAATGTACACCTTATTTCCAGACTGATTTTGTCTAGCCTCAACTTCCAGCTGTTGGATCATGTTATAGCTTTCTCTGCTAAATTTAAGAGCTCATTATTAAATATTTTTTCCCTTGCAGGTACTTATAGTCTGTAATCTAGTCACATCTTAATCTTCTCTTCGTTAAGCTAAATAGATAGACTCAAGGAGCTCAGTTGCTATAAGGCATGTTTTATTATAAATATCTGGACTGAAACTGAAGCTAGAGGACTGGTTAAAAACCAGAGAGTTACCATAAATTTAGACTGGCTAATAACACAGGCATGTTTTGATGAGCTATGTAGTCTGCTTCCTCTATTATTACTATTTCAGATTGGCTAACAAATTACATTCACATGTACATTCATAAATTACATTCACAAGACTCCACTAGGTGCAAATGTATTTACCAGAAAAAACAGTTTTCAGACAGTAACAAGTGGCCCCTCCCGGCCACTGCCTTGTGGACTCAGCACAGCCCTACAAGTGGCCCATTTCCTCAGTTTCCCTTTTGAGTCCCCAGTAACTCCATGCAAGCTTATCTTCTAGTCCCAAACAATTTATTTACAAACATGGTGTAAGTACTCCATAATATATCCCAAAACATAGTCCATATCACCCCAGTGTAAATAATACTCCCCTTCCTTCTGTGTGCAACCCTGTTCCTTCCAGTGGGGACTCCCACAGCCTCTCTGCCGGGAGTATTCTCCTTTTACTGTTCCTCTGGTCCAGCTCTCCAGCAAGGAGATGCCAGCGGGTAAGCCCCTCCACTGCTCTCCCTTCTTTCAGCCTTCTCTGGCCCTTGGCTCTGGTTTAGGGTCATCAGGCAACTCCCTCTGCTGCTGCTGCTGCTCCTCCTCCTCCTGCTTTCAGCCATCTGGCCCTAGCTCTTTGGCTTAGAGACACCAGCCAGCAAATCCCTCTTGCTGCTCTCCTACCTTTAGCCTTCTCCCAGGAAGTACCTTCTTTCTTTGGCAGTTCTCTTCTCCTACCTCACTCAGTCTGCTCTGATTCTCACTAGATCTCACCAGGCCTCTTATTGCTCCCCAAATGTTGCCCTGCTGTCTTAATTGGCCCATCTGGGAACACTTGGCCTGGAACAGGAGTGCTGAGGCCAGTTTCACTCAATGGGCCAGCTACTCCGTTACACATTCTTTAACACTTTGTGTTGTGTAAGTATTAAAGACAAGAAAAACCTTAGTATCTGTCTTTAAACTGAACCCATGGTTTTGGAGCATCTGCCTTCAAGTTGAGGCAGTATCAGAGTCTTAGGGATGACACTTTGCAAGAGATATATTTTCCCTCCTATGAGGTCATTTTTGGATCCCCCACTCTGACCTTCCCATAGTGAAGACATTGTTGGTGGCTCAAGTGCAAAGGAAAGTCCAATAGCAGTGGAAGAAATTGGTTGCAACCGCCCTTCTGCCATGAGCTTAACAGGAATCTAGGCTCAAAAGTCAGCAGCACTACCTGGGGAAGGGCCATGGCTAGAGGATGTAGTGACTCAATATGAGATACCTGTAATACTGCAGTAACTCTAATTATTTCCTAACAAGTGTCAAGATTTTAACAGGTCCCATTATACTCCACTGTCTTATCTAACTGTACTTAACTACTGATAGTCATGGTCCATAGCCATCAGCCACATCCTTTGATAAGTCTATTCCACTGTTAACACTGTTAACACTATACTATGTTACATTTAAAAGAATACTGTAGTTTTTCAGAATTCCATTTATATTAAAGAGTGATTAGTAAATAATGGAGCATTAGATACACTTACGTTCAGCTCTAAAACTATTCCAAGGCAATCATACACTAAAGAGATGCTTGTGGCTACAGCAACAACAATTACTGTCACAGCAACATGGAGAATGGTGGTAAGGGTCCCACTGAAAAACACATTGGCAATTACCTGAAATGAAAACACAGTTTGTAACTTTACTTTGGCCAATTATTTATTTTAACAGGCTGCATGTTTTAAATTCTATATGCTATGATTTATAATGCAACTGAAAGGAGCGGCTGAGAATGTTATGGCTCTCAACCATCTCAAATTCTTGACTTCAGTAAGAGGCATCCCTCCTTTTCCAGAAATTACTTCATATTAAAATTATGTAAAACCCCCCAACATTTAATTTTACTATATTTTCAGGACATAGTGGCATTCTTCTCATTCACCCGATAAACACAGTGAAACCTTCTTACCATGAAGTCATTTATTAAAAGAAAAGATTTCCTACAGATTTCCCATTAATCGATTACAGTACAGTGAAACATTCCAGGACTTTCCTTCACTATAAATCCCCTGCTCCAATCAGTTACAACCACCTCCTGCATACTATACTGTGTGAGTCACCATACTGGAGTTCACTATGTGCCAGTTCCATTACACCACACTGAGAATTTAAGCAACAGTATTCAAGAAAACAATATTAAGTTTATGAAATCACAAGAAAAAGCCCACTAACTGCTATAGCTAGCATGCACCAGACCATTAGGTATTGATATTTACATAAGATTAGTTAGTAATTGCAATTAGGACAGATCTCACCATATATTTTACAGATTAAGCATATGATTAAAAATATCATGGAAAAAGAGATAAATGTCTCACTTCTCTAGTCACAAAACATTCAATGGGGAAAGTCAGGATTATAGTGACTCCATAGCAAAACCTTCCAAATGTAGCAAGATCATCGTCTCTGCAATAGTTTTCAAATATATCTCCTAGAGAACAGGGAAAAATGATATTTTTGCAACTTAATGACAACTCTGGCTAATTATTAGCTGACATTTACATTTATGCAAATAGAGAGATAAGTCACCAGAATAACTGTATACAAAAACTTGAGATTTTCTGACCCACTTTTGGAGACATAAATCAGAAAATGATGATTAAATAATCACAAATTTACATTCAAAATTAACTTTCACCACCCCAATAGTAACAGCATTTTCTATTATTTCTTGTGTTCTCAAGATCATTTCCACTTGAGTATTTACTTATCTATCTATCTATCATACACATATTACAGGGGTAAGCCTATTGTCATCCTATTTTTTGCAGCTTTCTTTTTGAGATTACTTTGTAATGGTGCTTCTGGTGTTTGTTTTTTTAATCGGTATGTGACACAGTTTTAGAAAGAAAAACATTTGGTTAAAACAAACAGATTTCCTTTTTGTTATTCTTAGGACAAGAACAATCACATAAGGAAGACTAGATGGGTACAGCTAGAGACCTGAATTTCCTGTGTATCATATTACAGGATCTAATCACAGCTGCAACACTATACTGGGGGATTTCAAACCTTGAAAACCCTATGTAAACATATGGATTATTAACTGGTAATTCCTTTTGCATCAGTTTACTATTATACTGCTATACAATTCAAGTAAACACCTCACCTAGTGATTATAGCAAAGGATCTCTGGGGAAAGGTGACCAGGGGATCTAGTTCAGGCTGAATGACTAACTTACCATGGAACATGAACAAATCTGAAGACTATACCTAGATGGCCTACCAGGTCATTTAATATAGTGTCTAGTATATATATACTCAAAAAAATTAGGAAGGTATGATTTTCCCAGTCCTGAAATATATTTTTTAGTCATTCTGTACTCAGCCAGTCCAGCTAGAAAGATAGGTATAAGCAATGACTAGGGTAGGTTGCTTTCCTGGATAAATAAATGGGGACGGGAGGAGGAGGGAAGGGAGTGAAAATCCCCTACTCCAAGCACAGCTAAATGCTGCTGTCTGCCACAAAAAGACAAGGCAATAAACCTCTTACAGCTTTAAACTGGACTGTAAAAGAATTATGAAACAACTGAAGAAATGTCTCTAAAATTGTTTGACTGACTTGAGAAACAATGATGTATTTAACATCATTTCTTCCTCCCTTAACGCTTACCTCCCTCTTCCCGCTCATTCCCAGAGACAGAAAGAGAGCAAAATCTGTTACAAAGACAGTGAGAACCCTATGGTACATTTCTGACATTAATAATCTAGGCTGCAGTTTCAAAGAAAGTGCATACCTGAGTTGTGCATATGAAAAATGTAACTCTGTTTAGATAGAGGATCCTCAAGGCAAAAGGCTGTATGTTTTTAGGAATACTAGACAGAAAGTTGCTCCCCACACACATCAACCTCACTCTCCCCTCACTGCTAGAAGGGAAGCTGACTCCCCCCCGCCCCAACCTATGCTCTCAGAATGTCTCTTTTCCCCCTCAGCAACAGGGAATGAGGTTTTCCCCCATCAGCTGCTCGATTCTTCTACAGAGATTTGTGTGTGTCAGTCATACCAGTGAGTGGCAGCCTAGCCACCTGCACTCCAGGGTAATTTCATCCTGAAGGAGTGCAGGTAATGGAAGTATCATTGCTCCACTCTGATAAGATTCTGCTGGGCACATGGGAAACAGCTCTAAGTTAGCCACTATAAGAGCACTGCCAGCACAGTGTGTTGAGGGGATGTGTGGGAACTATTTAAGCTTTTATATGTACTCATCATATTTCCCCATCCACTCTGGCCCTACTCTACCCCTGGGCAGTGCTGTTTATTTTTGTGCTTTGCTAAACCCATGCAATCCTTCCAACAGAGGGAAGCAGTTTTGTGCTAATGTATCTCCTTGGTGTGGGCTTTCCACCAGCAGGGCTCTGCTCCTACAGCATCTTCCACAGCATAGACCCTGGGCTGGCTTCTCACCCCACTCCTATATTTTTGGACTACTAGGTAAGAAGGGTAAATCTCAGACATTCCTTTTCAAGTATAAATAAAAAGACAATGATCAGCTTGGCATTTCCTCCTCTCTATACCCTGCAGGGAGTTAACTGAACTCAAACAAAAAGGGTGGAAAGTGTCAGAAGGCCAAGATAAGCCTTAAAATAGATGTGTAGAGTATCTTACCTTCTGTGTAGCCAGTAAATGTCACATATCCACATACAGCAAACACCACACTGACAAACAGAGCGAGTGAGACAGACACATGAGTGATGCGAGACCAGTTACTCAGAGTGGGTTCTTCCAAAGAGCCATAGATTAAAAAGCTGTTATGATGGCAAACGAATGCTGAAACACACATGGCAATTAAAAAACAACATTTCATTAAAAATAAAAATTTTGTACCAAGCTAAGCTAGTGTACTCCAGGGCAGTGGAAATATAGCACAGTTTAAATCAATTCATTATTACAAATACAAATGAAGGGTGCAGTACATAGCAAACATCAAACAGCTTCACATTTTGGATATTTATCTCATTCTACATGGGTCTCCACCTTCCATTCAGCCCATGTGATTCTGATTTCTCATCCCCAACAATGCCACCTGGTTCTCCCCTACCAACCCCAGACACAGCTTCCTGCTCACAATTCCACTTCAATCTCCAGTGCCTCCTTCTGGTGCGCCCCTCAGGTTTTATACCATGATCTAGTCTGGGGCTTCTCTGTTAACTATGCCCCAGAATGTACAGATGACAAACTCCAGAGGATGTGACATTTCCCACTCTGGGACAACAGGCATGTTGTGCAGTAACAAGCAATCGGAAGACCTCCGAGTACCAGCACACTAGAGCCTACAGGGGGATATCAGAACAGTGAGAGTAGAAGTTAGAGTGGGGACTATGCATATGAGAGGAGACTTATCCAAACCTGAATAAAGGTTTAATTCTGGCTAATGGGAAAAGATTAGGGCTAGCTCTAATTTTGCCTAAACCAGCTTAACACTAAGGTAAAAACTTAAAAGGAAAATCCATATGCCATGCAGGTCCAGACGTAAAGTAAAATTCTTTCAACCATTACGGCTGACTGCAGATTGAGAAGAGATGTTCAGACACACACACACTTACCAAATGACATCACCCCAATGGCTTGTATTGCATTAGACTTTGCAAATATCCAGGCATTCTCTGTTTTGGGTCTAAAACAGAAATTTGTTTTAATCGAATGTCCCCTATAGGTGATCGATGATTAGAATTATTTTAAAATACTGTACTACACATAACACAGTAAGGCTAGGCAGACCCTTCTGAAAAGAACTCCTCTGCACATTAGATCATGATG
Source organism: Chrysemys picta bellii (assembly GCF_011386835.1). Taxonomy (NCBI): domain Eukaryota; kingdom Metazoa; phylum Chordata; order Testudines; family Emydidae; genus Chrysemys; species Chrysemys picta. Next base: position 35,200,287 of record NC_088801.1, read on the forward strand.
CTTTGGTAATAAAATGCTTGTCATTCAGAGATATCCTTTTTTCCCCTTGTATTTATAAAAATATCATTTCTGGGAGTGCTTCTTATGGGAATGTGTCAGCACTTTTAATGAATAGTTCTGGTATTGTAACTTAAAAAAAAAAAAAAAAAAAGATTACCACATCTAAACACTCTGGAAATGGCAATCAGGACAGTGAAGGCCATGGTGCTGACCCCATGTGGGGTCAGGTTAGCCAAATAACACTGTAGATCTCTATTCTGAATATTAAGGGACAGATTTTTCCTCTGGATCTGCACATGTCGATCCTGAGGATTTCAATGGGCGCTCCACATTTGTTCCTAGGGCTTTAGTCCAAGTGTGACAAAATTCTGCCCTCATTCACATCTGTGCAACCCCACTGTCCCAAATAGGTCTGTTCTTCAGGGAATGATATTCCCTCTGGTAGGGAGGGTCTTGCACATCCCCGGAGCCCTGTGGTAAGAAACAAATTTAAGGAAGTACAACTAGAACAGTCCTGCATATGGAGGAGTTTAGGGTAGGATAAGGAAGGAGCCAAGGGATTCTGTATTATGTGGCTGCAATGACTCTATCAACCCCCCACAAGTTGTGTGGAAGAACTGCAGTGACTGTATGCCAAAGCAGCAGCGAGCTGGGACAAAGGAGAACTGCTGTAGCCCTGGTCATAGGTTGGTAGATTTTGGTAGATTTTGGTGGATTCCCCCCCCCCCCCCCCCCGTTATACACCACCCCTTATCCCCTGAATTTACTCAGGTTTTATACAGAGGAAATACATTTCATTTTAGGGGCTTGTCAATACATGAGATTTTTCCAGATATACTTGCATAGTTCATAGAATCATAGAATATCAGGGTTGGAAGGGACCTCAGGAGGTCATCTAGTCCAACCCCCTGCTCAAAGCAGGATCAATCCCCAACTAAATCATCCCAGCCAGGCTTTGTCAAACCAGGCCTTAAAAACCTCCAAGGAAGGAGATTCCACCACCTCCCTAGGTAAAGCATTCCAGTGCTTCACCACCCTCCTAGTGAAATAGTGCTTCCTAATATCCAACCTAGACCTCCCCCACTGCAACTTGAGACCATTGCTCCTTGTTCTGTCATCTGCCACCACTGAGAACAGCCGAGCTCCATCCTCTTTTGAACCCCCCCCTCAGGTAGTTGAAAGCAGCTATCAAATCCCCCCTCATTCTCCTCTTCTGCAGACTAAACAATCCCAGTTCCCTCAGCCTCTCCTCATAAGTCATGTGCTCCAGACCCCTAATCATTTTTGTTGCCCTCCGCTGGACTCTTTCCAATATTTCCACATGCTTCTTGTAGTGTGGGGCCCAAAACTAGACACAGTACTCCAGCTGAGGCCTCACCAATGTTGAATAAAGGGGAATGATCACGTTCCTCGATCAGCTGGCAATGCCCCTACTGATACAGCCCAAAATGCCGTTAGCCTTCTTGGCAACAAAAGTACACTGTTGACTCATATCCAGCTTCTTGTCCACTGTGACCCCTAGGTCCTTTTCTGCAGAACTGCTACCTAGCCATTCGGTCCCTAGTCTGTAGCAGTGCATAGGATTCTTCCGTCCTAAGTGCAGGACTCTGCACTTGTCCTTGTTGAACCTCATCAGGTTTTTTTTGGCCCAATCCTCTAATTTGTCTAGGTCCCTCTGTATCTGATCCCTACCCTCCAGCGTATCTACCACGCCTCCCAGTTTAGTGTCATCTGCAAACTTGCCGAGAGTGCAGTCCACACCATCCTCCAGATAATTAATAAAGATATTAAACAAAACAGGCCCCAGGACCGACCCTTGGGGCACTCCACTTAAAACCAGCTGCCAACTAGCCATGGAGCCATTGATCACTACCTGTTGAGCCCGATGATCTAGCCAGCTTTCTATCCACCTTACAGTCCATTCATCCAGCCCATACTTCTTTATGGCGGCAAGAATACTGTGGGAGATCATATCAAAAGCTTTGCTAAAGTCAAGGAATAACACATCCACTGCTTTCCCCTCATCCACAGAGCCAGTTATCTCATCATAGAAGGCAATTAGGTTAGTCAGGCACGACTTCCCCTTGGTGAATCCATGCTGACTGTTCCTGATCACTTTCCTCTCCTCTAAGTGTTTCATAATTGATTCCTTGAGGACCCGCTCCATGATTTTTCCATGGACTAAGGTGAGGCTGACGGGCCTGTAGTTCCCCGGATCCTCCTTCTTCCCTTTTTTAAAGATGGGCACTACATTAGCCTTTTTCCAGTCATACGGGACCTCCCCCCATCGCCATGAGTTTTCAAAGATGATGGCCAATGGCTCCGCAATCACATCCGCCAATTCCTTTAGCACCCTCGGATGCAGCGCATCCGGCCCCATTGACTTGTGCTCATCCAGCTTTTCTAAATAGTCCTGAACCACTTCTTTCTCCACAGAGGGCTGGTCACCTCCTCCCCAGGCTGTGCTGCCCAGTGCAGTAGTCTGGGAGCTGACCTTGTTCGTGAAGACAGAGGCAAAAAAACATTGAGTACATGAGCTTTTTCCACATCCTCGGTCACTAGGTTGCCTCCCTCATTCAGTAAAGGGTCCACACTTTCCTTGACTTTCTTCTTGTTGCTAACATACCTGAAGAAACCCTTCTTGTTACTCTTAGCATCTCTTGCTAGCTGCAACTCCAGGTGTGATTTGGCCTTCCTGATTTCACTTCTGCATGCCTGAGTGATATTTTTATACTCCTCCCTGGTCATTTGTCCAATCTTCCACTTCTTGTAAGCTTCAGGAATAAGAGTACCTTTTTTCAGTTTAGCTTGAACTGCTTCCAAAGCAACATAAGCTAAACAAAACAAAACAAAAATGCACTCTTTTATTCTGATAGAAGGGTCTGCACAGGGAGTTACACCAATAGAACTATAGCAGCTTAAATTCACCATACGAATAAGTCCCTGTGGAGGCAAACCCAAAGTGTATGTACTGAAATAATCAACAGTCAAACAACAGTTTCCACTACATGAATTCATGTCTTACTATTGTCACTGGGCTGCAGTTACCACTTTGATTTATGTATTTTTGAAATTGTGCATAATTTTATCATCTTATTATAGAGAGAGTCTTGACAGTCTAAACTGCTGTCAATCTCCATTTTAAAATATACTCAGGGAATGACGGCAGAATGCAATTTAGATTAAGGCCCAGAAACGAAAGTTTGCAACAATCTTTGTTAAATCAGATCCAGAGTTTGATACACGAAATTCCATCCTGTGAAACGAATTTAGACGCCCCATATATGTTGATTCACACTCTGGGGAAACGGAGAAGCAAGAACATCCTTTTTCTAAGATGCAATCTGTTCACATACCAGATGGAAGCTGTATACCAACTGAGAACTTCTTTTACAGAAGTTTTACAGAACAGACAAAATGGCATTACAGTGGAGAATGCTGCCATACAGCTAGCTGCTGCTAATTTGGCTTGCTTCAATTTCCACTTTGTTTTGAGGGGAAGCTGCTGCCACCTGCTGCCTCAGCTGCTGTACTCGTCCTTCATGGCAAAACAGCATGTCACAACCATCACACCACCTCTGTCTCTCTCTCCCCCTCTCTGTTACTAAGTCAGCTCTTTCAAGCAGCACTTTCCTTGGCAGGTGTTACTTTAGATATTATTGCTGCCAAACTTTTAAACCCTTTCCAAACAGATTTATTTATTTATTTTTGTTCATTCTCTCCCCCCATTCATTATCTTCCCATTTCTTGAGAGGTGTCAGGCTTTCCCTAAGAACAGATTTTAATAACAGCAATGACCTGATTATTCCAGCCTCCATCTATAAAAATGCTGGGGTTATTTTATAAATTATGTTCCTTTACTATTAAATTCATATCAACCAAATAGTAAAATCTTCATTTTCCATTTTAGAAATATGGCTTATTAGATCCAGATGCATATTTGGCCCTGATTCAGAAAAGTATCCCAACTCATGGCAGCACTTAAACTTGAAGTGAAAGAGTTTAAAGCATATGCTGAAATGCTGTTCTCTATCAAGACCTATATAAATATTTTATTAGAACTGGTTCAAGCCGAGTTCTTGGTTCACAGGGACAGCGTATGGTCTTTACTACAGTAATGGGATTTTTTAAGGATTTCAGATTATTTTTTCAGCTGAGAACTGGGAAGAGGAAGAACAGATGAGGTTGAGAGAAAAAGGAAGTTCCGTTGAAGAAGAGGATAAGCATATTCCAGCCTTTATATCCTTGTTTATATTAGCTTGTTTGGGGAAATCTCCCCCAGCTTTACTACTGCCTGCTCTGAGTGGGGTGAGATAACATAATAGCAAAAGCACCAGTGCTCTATTTACATTTGTGCTTCCACAACTGCTACCACTACTGGGGCTGCACTGCTCATAAAGGAATGGCAAGACATTAGCCTGAGGCAGACATAGATTATTGCTCACTTTAAGCTATTATAAAAATAAGCAGATAGTATACATAAGAGAAGGCTTTCAAATGTAAACAAATAAATGTTTTTATTGATATGAGCAGTACTGAGTTATGAGGCCTACTGGTATAATTCAAGGACTATATTAAGATCATGCCTGTAAACAAGAACACTGAGACCGAAAATCAATGAGCGAAAATTGGTGTGTCAGAATCCAGGCCATGGTAGACAAAATCATGAGGGAATGGGCTCACCCACTACTCCCTTTTGGATTCCTTAAAGAAAGACTTAGGGAGAAAAACTGTCTACTAGAGCAGTGGTTCTCAACTCGAGATCTGGGGCCCACAACCAGATTTCAAGGGGTCTGCTAAGCAGAGCCAGCGTTAGACTCACTGGGACCCAGGAAAGAAAGCCAAAGCCCCACTGCATGGGTCTGAAGCCCCAGGCCCTGAGCCCTGCCACCCAGGGCTGAAGCTGAAGCCTGAGCAATGTAGCTTTGCAGAGGCCCCTGTGCGTAAAGCCCCAGGCAACTGCCCTGCTTGCTACCCCCAGATTTTATATGCAGAAAATCAGTTATTGTGGCACAGGTGGGCCGGGGAGTTTTTATAGCTTGTTGGGGCGGGGGAAGGGGGGAAGGCATGTCTCATAAAGAAGGAAGATTATGAGTGTCTCATAAAGAAAAAGGTTGAGAATCTCTGTACTAGAGCAAGCTTCATCATCATGGCTTCCAGACCCTCCATCTCCTGGGACCCCAGGCCTTTCTCATCCTGATCCTGGGAGATGTCCTGACCAGACTGGGCCAGAGAGAGAGACCCAGGTGACATCGACACCTCTACCAGCTTCATCAGAATCCTACACACCACCTGGGATGTGAGACTTTGGCTCTCTCTCTCTCTTCCCTCCCTCGCCCCCACCATTTCCTTTTCCTTCCCCATCTTTTTTTTTTCTTTCCAATCTCTCTCCTTTTGCCTTCTTTTTAATAAAAGTCTGCCTGAGGCAGCCAAGACTGTATATTCTTCAATACTACTGTAAGCCTGTGACCAGAAATGCAGCTAAAAGAAATGGCTTGTAACAGCCCGATGCTGGTATAAATTTGCCAGGTTTCACAGTAGCTGATAAGACTGTGTGTTGTGCCTGTGTTTTTCTAGCAGTCATATTGCAAGTGAAAGTCAATATCAGAGACAGAAGCTGCATTTTCTATCTTTGCTGTTCTGTTCTCTCCCCTCTTGCATGTGTTCATCTTGTTTTGTCTTTTAGGAAATGGAATCAGACTTTAACAGCAGCAGCAACTACAGCAGCTCCAGCCTATCTCAACTAACTTACTTCCTACCCCCCAAAAAGGACATGTATTACCATCTTTAATACCATCTAAGACAGGGGTCAGCAACGTTTGGCACGCGGCTCACCAGGGTAAGCACCCTAGCAGGCCGGGCCAGTTTATTTACCTGCTGACGCGGCAGGTTCGGCCGATCGCGGCCCCCACTGGCCGCGGTTCGCCATCCTGGGCCAATGGGGGCGGCGGGAAGCGGCGCGGGCGAGGGATGTGCTGCCCGTGGCTTCCTGCCGCTCCCATTGGCCTGGGACGGCGAACCGCGGCCAGTGGGGTCCGCAATCGGCCAAACCTGCCGCGTCAGTAGGTAAATAAACTGGCCCGGCCCGCTAGGGTGCTTACCCTGGCGAGCCGCGTGCCAAACGTTGCTGACCCCTGATCTATAGGGTTACCATATTTCAGCAAGCAAAAAAGAGGACGGGAGGAGCCCCGCCCTGCCCCCTGACAGCTCCCCCCCAGAACTCCCACCCCCCCACCCCCCCGCTCCTTGTCCCCTGACTGCCCCCTCCTGGGACCCCTGCTCCTAACTGCCCTCCAGAACCCCACCCCCTACCTAAGACTCCCTGTTCCTTGTCCCCTAACTGCCCCCTCCTAAGACCCCCCCCCCAACTGCCCCCCAGGACCCTACCCCCTACCCGTACCCTGACTGCCCAAAACTTTCTCCACTCCCCCCAAAAAGCCCCCCCCCCCCCCGTTTCTTGACTGCCCCCTCCAGAACCTCCCTGCCCCTTCTCCTGCCCCCTGGCCCCCTTACCCTGCTGCTCAGAACAGGGTGTTGGGCTCTGTGCGAGCCCAGCCGGACACGTGGCTGCGCTCCCCAGCACAACAAAACCCGGTCCCTGGCCCTACACAGTGCTGCTGGACCGGGCTGCAGGGGAGAGCTGCCGGCTCAGAATGCAGGGCGGATCCGGCTCCTCTACAGCTGCTCCAGAGTCCAGCCCGGGACTTTCCTGCAGCCCTCCCAGCTGCTCGCTCTGCTCTGCCGGGGGAGGGGGGAAATCCCGGACATTTTGAGTGCTTTACAAATTCCCCCCGGACGCTATTTTTAGAACAAAAAGGAGGACATGTCCGGGTAAATCCGGACGAATGGTAACCCTACATAGTGATCTAAGACATTGTCAAATTGAGGGTTTTTTTCCTTTTAAAAACTCTCTCCAGCTAAAGGTTAAAGGGCTGTTCTTAAAATGAAGGCCTTATTTAATACTTTACATTTCAAATGCTCTAACTGTTTTTCCTTCTTTTCTATATCTTTAATGAAGGGTTAAAAGGATTTTTAATGGTATGTTTGGTCTTTGTATACAAACCCTGTATTTTAAGATTTTAACAAATCTTGTTAAAAATTATTTAATGTTGGACAGAGACAGGGTCTTGTTAATACCTTTGACTCTTTGGGTCCCTTTATTCCATCTAAATTAATACAGCACCACTTCACAGAACTACTACACTATTTAGCCTTATTGGGTCTCTCTAAACAGGAGGAAAAACTCAGGACCTTAACTGCATTTCAGGTCAGGATGAGATATATTGAAGATAAGGTAGGAGCAAGATTACTTGGAACATGGTTGCTCTGTTCCTTGCCATCAGATACACATTCATGAAACAAATAAAAATAATCACAAAATTTATCAACTATTTAAAAACAGCCACCACAACTGAAGCTAAGATATACCAACTAAAGCCAAGCTATTGAAAAATTAATGCCTACATTCTGTCTAAATGCATGCCTTAGTGGTGAGGAGAAAAGCAAATGAGGCTTTAGTTGGGCTTTATTTTCTTTATTGATATATGTATATATGTTAATCTAATATAGTTTTGATTTGTACAAATATAAAAAATAATAATTCTTTTTTAAAAACATTGAATCGGTTTCATCCTTGGTTTAACACTGACAATTTCAAATCAGGGACATCAGCGATTAAATTAGACATAGCTATTCATTGCTGGCCAGTTTACTAAATATGGTACATTTATTAAAGTACTCTAACATATTAAAATGTATGAAACAGAAATGGATTAACAATATTTAAACTAAACCATAATAGCATTATAGCAATTTAGTTCTATTGCCATTGGAGGTCAGATTTTTTTCAGTACATAGATATGGGGAAAACTAATTTATATTATCCTTTGACAGAATTGAGTATTCAAAAAGAATTTGTGAAATCTTTCTAACCAAGAATTATGATCCTAAAATCCTTTCCATTATAATATTAAGTGCACGTTGTGAAAGACTGACAATTTCCTGCAATATCCTGAATGAACTTGACTTAAATTAAATGTTTTTGAATTAGATTAATACCTATGGGGTCAAGTGTATTAAAAATAAAATTGCATATGTGTTGTTGTGAAATTGTATGTATTTCCATGGGAACGGTAAATAGGAGAACTGCAGTGAGTGAGTAGGCAAATTCACTCAGATTGTAATAGCTCCAGAGAAACCCCTCCCCCAGAAAAGTCCAAACATACTAGCTCAAACTAGATTCTCCATGGACCAGCAGTCAAAGGAAGGGGTTTTGTATAAATAACTTGGTTTTAAACTGGGTCAGGGCCTTCTTCCTGATTCAGCAAAATGGACAGGATCCCTGGTCCATGGAGGGCCCCAATCCTTAGGGTAGGATTGGAGGGTCTGTGTACTTGTTCTGAGCTAAAGCTATGATAAACTGGTAATCACGAGGAATAAACCTTGGGTGAGGGTTTGAAGGACTGTTCCTGCCAGAATCCATGTTAGGGTTAGGGTTAACTCTGGTAAGTTTATTAGCATGTGTGTAGGTTCTTTTATTGTTTTTAATACATTTTCTCTATAATACTTTTTACCTTAAGAATAAAGTTGGCTTGCACAGGAAGGGCTGTGTTATATCTCTGTGGGCCCTCACCCAAGGGAGACAACAGCAAGGGAGCTGGAAGCCTGAGGAAGGGTGCCTTTGTTGGAAATAAGCCTGAGGGGAATACAGGAGCAGTTGCCCTGAATTGTGAGACAGGTTATATTTATAGAACATCTTATGAGTTAACTGACCATTTAAAATGCAGCCAGAAAAATAAAATAATGGTTTTAATACCACTGACATTTAAAAATTATTGTAAAGCTCAAGCTGATTTGAAAATGGCTGTAAAATGCCTCCATCACCACATGCATTTATTTGCATGAACATTTTTAAATAAAATGGAGTTTTTACAGCTATGTTATAAACTCCTGTAATAAGAGTTTAAAAATGAAATGATGGTAGTATTCTGAACTTCAGTTACGGGGTTGTGAATAGAGATGTCTAAAGAGTCAATCTTTTAAAAGTAAGAATACTCAAGAGCCTGCAGGGGTGCTGGAACAATTTGTATAGTGGGGGTGCTGAGAGCCACTGAACCAAACTATAAACCATGTACATGATGGAAATTACTTCAAACCATGGGGTGCTGCTACACCCCCTGCACTCCTAGTTCCAGAACCTATGAGAGCCTGAGTACCTACTGTTAATAACTGGACTGTGCATTAATGATATGAAACACTAACTGCTCTAACTGAAACATAACCATCTTGTCTGGATATGTGACACCAAACTGAGATTGTGCTATTTGGGAATAACTCCAGAAAAGTAAAATCCTTAAACCTAACTGTACTCAGGAAGTGCATCCTATCCTATATTCTTAGAGTAAATAACCAAACCTCTCAGTACTGGAACAGAACTTAATAACCACAGTTTGCACTACCTAATTTCCACATAGTATCCATACAGTGCAATACCACACGCACAAAATTATGCATATATTATAACCCTTAACATTTTCCTTAACATGTAAAATAGGAATGGAAAGAATGTATCACTCAATTAAGTTGATTTTTCTGTTTTCATAGGAAGCATTATGATGTCTGTCCCTTATGGGACACATTCTTCAATTTATTCCTGAACTGGAGTTTAAAAAGCAGAAACTCAGTGGCAGTACAAAAACACAGTAAGCTGTATAAGCAAACACTAATTGTGATGTCTAGTTCACTGTTAGATTGAAAGCCAAGAGCTCTGGAATTCTAATTCGACCTCTGACATTTATTCCGTCTATCTCAGTGGGGGGATGAAGATCACAAAGGCTTTAACAACCTTCATGGAACTTAAAGGGAGGACAAGTTGCAAGAGGGAAGAGTTTTGAAGAGCACCAAGAAGTCAGTCTATGTGCATAAGGATAGCTTCAGTTACAGTGCCTTGGTAAATAGTTCTCTTAGTAAAAAGCTAGTTTAGTTTTAGAAACATGGAGTCCGACATCCAATACATTAAATAGTTTCTTCTCGGAAAGAAAGAGTGGAGGAGCTTAAATGGAAATTGATGTGAAAGACCATGGAAGCTAGCATAGAGAAACACTAAAAGTAACAACAATCACAAGGAGAAAACGCTGGCTGACATCCAGGACAGGAGGGAGGTGGAACATGAAGGACGATAGATGCATCAAGGAAGAGAACAAGTTGTAAGAAGAGCAGAAAGGAAAAATGTATGGGGCCATTTAGCCCTGATACCTGCAGCAAAAATAGGAGAGGATTAAACTGAAAGAGATCCTAAGGGAGGTTACTAGCCCAACCAACAGTTAAGAGGCCACATGAATGAAGCCAACAGCAAGACAGAATTGGCAAGTAATTCTAATTGCTTACTATAGTGAGGTGTGTGGCCTGAGACGTGTGTTTCCCAGATAAAGTAAGACCATATTCAGTCTCCAGGATACCAATAGAATGTATATCACAATAAAGGTGCTGGCTAATGCAAAGAATGCTGGGGAATCCCCACTGTTTGTAGTCCAAGAACAGAAAGGCTACAAATGCTGTTGTGGTGAAAGGTGCATCACATAAAGCTCTGGAGTCAGACCCAGACAAAATTGTTTGGTCACAATATGATCTGGATCGTTTTTGTTATTAAAATGTTAACGTCTCCATCACAAAATCCATTGTGAGGGGAAATCATTCTGTTTTTAGTGTTGTACGCTGTCAAATAAGAGACAGCGAGCCTGGTTTTTCAGAATATGGAGGAAGCAAGGTTATCTCTGATCTCAGCCCAGCCACACACAGCAGGTATAGAGAGCTCATTGAAATGAAAAAGTATTTACAAAAGAGGAACAGGAGTCACACTTTTGTACCAGATGAGCTGCATGTTTTGTACCAGCAAGAAGACTTCCATCTTCTTGAATGGAAGATCGGTGATAAAACTGCTATATTAAGGTGCAGATTGGCAATCATCAGGATGATTCTTCTAATGGAGCACCAGACAGCAGATTTAATTCAGGTTTGACTTCTAAATTTATAGACTTTATTTATAGACTAAATTTATATTAAATTGTGGAATTCCGTTTCTGTTCTGTGGCAAAACTGTAGAATTAAATAGGGAGTGTGGAATGTTAGTTCTATACTCTGGATTAAACTATTTCAAATTTAATCTTAGTCAACATTATGAAAGGTAAATTAATAATGCTTAGGTTAGCCTTTAATTTCTAATTGACAGAGGTCTTTCTGACCATCAAGGAAAATAAATAATTAAAATTAAGTGACATCATCTAAAATTCTGGCATGGCCCTACTTGAAAATAATTGGTGTATTTCCCCACTCTTTCTTAATGAACTGTTTAGCAGTGGTGTAAATATAGAGTGTCTTTGTTTTTACTTTTGGATTTCACTATATGGTAAAGTTTCTTTGGTCATTACATGATTATTAAGGAGCAAGAGAGCATCATATTCCTACTTTCATGTTGTTTTCTTGAACACTTGGTGTTTCATTACTGTGATCAGCTGCCAGATGCATAATTCTCTTACAGCTACACTTATGTGCAATCTTTAGAGGTTGCTCTCAAAATTTTTGTGATGATTTATTTATTATGCAGGCACTGACATAATGGTATTCTTTCAAAATCAACACCAAAAAAAGTTAAAATGCTCTGTCTTTATAAATGGCATTACCTATTATCCCTTTTCTATCAATGTATATTCATAATTTCATCCTTAAGACATGAAATAGCTTTATGCAATATGAATGTGTTTGAAGACTGTTACATTCTGAAGATGAGATAATCCTAACCCATTGTTGTTTTTGAATGTGTTAAAAAATTAACCCGGTATAAGCAGGTGGAAGTAAAATGAGGGAGAAACAGTCTTTTTTTACTCCACAACCTCTCAAATGTAATGAGGGCAAAAACTGTAGGCTGCACACTGGATGTTCTTAACAGCTACACTATCAGCTTCAGACTGCAGTGATTATTTATTTATATGGGTGACATGCAATGAACGCAAAACTGAAAAAAATATATAATGCCTTGATTCTACTTATGCCTGTAAGGGAAAAAAAGTCAAACCAAAAAATATCCTGATGCAAATATCAATTATTTCTGAAGCCTTCCAAAACAAAATATAATAATTTCTCCCCAGTCCCACTCCCTCACCCACCCAAAAAAGCAGATACCTTAGTTTTTAGATTAACTGAACATTAACATTAAAGCATGGTTTGGTATTGAACAATGCCAAATTACTACAGGCCTCCCAGAAGAACCTCCCAGGAGAATACAAGAAAATTGCATTTCAAATTAAATAAGTGTGTCAAAAAGGTTTACTTTAGGTCTGCCTCTTGGCACACTTTGACTGGACCCTAGGGACACCTGAATAGACAATTTAAAGCTTAGGCTAACCAGTGAGACTTTTAAATTTTCTCAGTTACATCAACAATAAAGAAAAAATACACGACAAGCTTATAGGAATACAAAAAGTATTTAAAAGAAAAAATGTCAGACTAAGTTAACAATATATTTTGGGTCCCCCAAGATATATTAGGGAGATCTGGCTTACTTTCACAGTCCCCTCTTTAAAGGCAAAGGGAATAGAAAACCCTCTAAGAGCCAAACAGAATTCAGAAGCCCAAGCATCCATCCAAAGACACTGGTGGTGAAGGAGGCTGCACCGAATTGTCACAAGACAAGGAAGGAAGACTGCATTCCATAGCTGCTGCTTTAAAACCAAGAATAAGACATTCAATATCTAATCTGGTGAAGGCAAGCTCAAATGAGGACACAAATGCAATATTTGTTGAAGATGGTTGATTTTTTTTAAAAGCCACAAGTTTATTTAACTTGAATCTAATAAACCTCTGTAAACCCAAAGTCTAGTTATGCTAGTAGCTTGGAAAGGTGGAATTCTCTCATTCCTTGTACTGGCTTCTAGTTCATTTCTATGTGAATCAAGACCTGTTGTACTGATAAACTGCTAGGACCATACCGGTATCACCACCCCTTCTCACTCAGAAAGACACTTATTCTTCCCAACCTTGGACTGATACCCATCTGTCCAAGTGGTGGATGATTTGATATCCATTCTGCAAAGAGAAACATGTGCCCCATCTCTTAAATGTTGCAAGACAGAAAGACTATTCCCTTTAACCCCCCCCCCCCCCCCGCCCCTTTAGCAGGTGGGATATTGAAATGGGACTCAAGAGACCTGGGTTCAATTCGCAGCTCAGCCAGACACATTCTCTATGGCTTTGGGCATATCATTTAATGTAGCTTCTGCCTCAGGTCCCCGACTGTAAAATGGGGATATATGGCCCCATCCACATAGTAAATACCTAGATCAGTGGTGGGCAACCTGCGGCCCACGGGCTGCACGCAGCCCATCAGGGTAATCTGCTGGCGGGCCGCCAGACAGTTTGTTTATATTTGCACAGCCGCCCGCAGCTCCCAGTAGCCACGGTTCACTGTTCCCAGCCAATGGGAGCTGCGGGAAACAGCGTGGGCCACAGGGACATGATGGCCGCCGCTTCACACAGCTCCCATTGGCCGGGAATGGTGAGCCATGGCCACTGGGAGCTATAGGTGGCTGTGCAAATGTAAACAAACTGTCTGGTGGCCCGCCATCTGATTACCCTGATGGGCCATATGTGGCCCGCAGGCCACAGGTTGCCCACCATTGACCTAGATGATCTGTTTGGATCACACACCCATCAATTAATGGCGTGAAGTTTGAGATCTTGTACTATAATAAACCCGGCACTAGCACCATTGCAAAAGCTATGCATAAAAAATCAGGGAAGTCACAGCACTCTTATAAGAAGGAAATTAAAACCTGCATGTGATGGGGTGGACTAGTCCGAAGGCCCTCTGCTAGAGGTCTTACAGCCGTGCCTCTGCCCACCCCAAAAAAGAGCAGCGTCGACGTCCTCCAGGCAGCCTAGAGTGGCTGCAGGGGAGCAGCCAATCAGGGGCCAGAAAGGCCACATAAAAGGAAGCAGCAGCAGCAGAGCAGTAAGTAGCTGCTTGGAGCTTGAAGAGGGAGGACTGGGTGTCTGGCTGGAAGAGCAGCAGGACCTTGGACAGGTCACTGCAGACAAGTTGACCCCAGGGGACTGAGCCCAGAACTTAGCCAGACCAGGCAAGGGTATCATGATGGGCCCTGCTGGTCTGATTCAAGACTGAGCCTTGGCGAGAGCTGCTGAAAGAACACTAACCAAGGGTACCGAGATGGGACCCTGTTGGGCTATTAAAGAAGGCAGTGTCTCCAGGAAGGATGCTGGAACACTGCACCACTAACACTAATTCACCTACTGGCACATAATACTGCCAAGCACCACTTTGAAAGAGCATGCAGGGGAAGGCAACAGGGAGATGTACTCAACAGCTGTGCACTGGAGAAAAGAAAGAGCTCCATGGTATACTGTAACCTAATGTTAGGGTCAACCCATAAAATAAGTCCAGCCAATCAGGTGGACCAACACAGGCCAATGGCTTCAGGCAATGGCAGCACGCTCTCCTACAAAGACATGTACCATTGGCAAGCACCATATTTTGGTTTTGTGCAAGGTAATATGGGAGCAAACTAGTCTCCCTTGTTTCCCTCCAGAATAAATAATTTTGAGATTTTGATTCCTTCCAGGCTTAGGGTCAGTCCTCACAGGCCTAATTTTGCAAACTCTTATACACACAGAGTAGGCCTTATACATGTAGTTCCACTAAAGCCAATAAGACTATTCATTATTTACTTGGTTCATTTGTTATAATAAAAAGATGGGACACACATTAGTTAACTTACATTTGTATTGCTATTGTCTCATTTTCTCATTAAGAGGAGAGAATACTAACTAAAAATGAGAAGGTTTACACAATGAAAATATGTCTCATTCTAAATATACAACTAGAAATAGATACCAGAAAAAGGTTTATGGAGCTTCTAGAAAAGTTAGTCTCTTTATTAGATTAGATTTTGAAAGTGTTAAAAAAAAAGGTGTCTCAAAGAAGCCTAAAATAATCTACCATAAAATACCAAAATCACTTTTTAAAAAATCATCATTGTTTTTTTAATTAAAAAAAAACCCTGAACAATGCCCCATGTTTTACAATACCCTATTATGATGGTGTTACCATAGTAACAAGGTCATCATCAGTAGCCATTATATATTACTTCATTTTTGACAGGGGAGTTAGAAATCTCTCTTTCAAATATGCATTTAACAAGCTCTATAAGAAACCACAGCTTACCAGATCATTCCACTGAAACAAAACAAGGAAAAACACACACAGTGCTGAATGGATCATCTTTTATGGATCATGCACATGTACGTTTGTCACATTTTCAGAAACAAGACTGCCATTCTAGCTATGTGCCAATACTAAAAAAATATGCCCTATGATTGGCTTAATTATCAGTCAGTGATCAAACAAGACAAATAAATGGTTATGTGAAGCAATGTTCAAACGGTTATGCTAACAGCTCTATGGTGTAAGAAGCTACTTCATATACAAACACTGAAAATACTGCATAAACAAATCCAATGGATAAAAAATTAATTATATGTTCAAATAAAGGCTGTTTTCCTTACTACGGGAATTTCACATACAACTGAGGACACCATTCATTAAAACAATGGATAAAGCAAATGTTTGGGTTTATGGAGGAGGAACATTAGATCCACAAAAACCTTACTGTAGCAGAATTACAAAAATGATTACCACAACAAATGCATGCAGTGAACCATCCGGAACACTGCAATGCCAAGTATTACTCGAAGTGCAGTAGAGTGCTGGACTGCAATTTCTGCCTGCTCATTCAGCTGAGAATGATGTCATGGTGTTTTTAATTTACTGTATAGTTCAGCCTTTTTTTGTTTTCCCCTACTTGTTTTCCAGTTCTGGAATTTGAAATAATTGTTTTAATGAACAGTGAAATGTCAATATTAATTACATTAATTTAATTTAACATCAGTTCCAACTTGACTGTCCCCTATGTGAAAAACAGTTAGACATGACATTTCAAGGACATCTACTCTCAGAATCATCATTTCTGAAAGTACTGTCTTCGAAGGAGAGAATGAGAAGAAATAAAATATCTGAGACAGTATTTACAAGCAACACATCCTTATGATAAAGTAGATTTAATCTAATAATTTTAAACCACTACATATTAACCCAGAAAACATGCAAAGCAGCATTAAGGGTACGCACAAATATGAGCAAGAATGCAGAATTTTAAGACTGAAACACCATCCTCAATCCATACTACTTTGAACCAGATTGGGCCATTAAGGCACTGGCTTACTTTTGCACTCATGCACCATTCCAGGAGGAATTCTGGGAACAACTGTGTCTTAGGAGCCATGATTTCTCTGCCAACACTCCACCATGCAGAGGGAGTGCCCACTGAGCATTCTTTGTACAGTTGGCTTGCTACCTAGACTAGTGCTAGGGCAGAGCATGGATATGGCAATCCTTTCCCCTTTGGAGTAATTCACACACCCAGATGCTAAATGGAAGCAGTTCCTATGTTCTTCCAAGCACACAACTGCTACTGTAAATGGTCCCTTGCTCAGGAGATGCACGAAAAGGAATGCCTCTGCTTGAACCAGGCACGATCTAGCTTTTTGTCTATGGAACCTGCTGCAATAGTGGATGATCTTGCATGCCATGTGTAAAATGTTCTAATCCCAGGAGACAGCTGCACAATATAGATGAGTTAGGGATGAGATTTCAGCCATAATCTGAGTAAACTACAGAAGAATTTAAAACACCACATATGTAGCGGCATCCCTTCCTTTTCCCTATATCATAAATTCTAATCTCAATAGAACTGAACAGCAGGTTTAAAACAACTTTTAATTTTGCTATGAGTAAAATGTATGTTATTTCCAATCCTTACAAGAGACAAGACCGGGTGTTTTACTTCTACACATACAAATGCAATATAATCACAATAGATAAAGTACATTTGATTTATAAAATTCACTCTGTGGCAGCCAGAAGTAATAAAAAATACTTACACCAGTGGGCTAAGGGTAGCTGCCCTTATCATCACGATGATCAGGATTACAGTTGTTAAAATCAGAGAAATAAAAGATACCTGCAAATTACAATTCAAATGTTTTATCAGTTCGCTGGTCAGAATTTCAGTAGTTTTAGCAATGTATTATTCTATTTGAAAACTTTCTTCTTTCTTCCAAAAGTTAAATTAATAGCAAAGCTAATTTTTTTAAGTGTCTGCCTTTCCAGAGAAGCAGGTCTTTGTTTTTAAAAAAGCATTCCAAGATTTCCATGTTTTATTTGCTGTCATTGTCTTTTAACTGCTTTATGACCAATTGAGCCTTTAGTCCACTGCTACTACAAAGAGTCTTGTCTGCAGAAATGCTGAGCATCTTTGGTTATTTCATTTAGAATTGTGAGTGCTCAGCAGCTCTGAAAAATCAGACCCACTGTAGCTATTTTATGAGTAAATGGCAAACGTAATTATGTAGGTACAGGATTGTTATTTATTTATTTTCATCAACAGCTGTTTGTGTAGCAGCAAATATGGCTCTCTGCCCTTGTATTCTGAGAATGCAGGCTGGCTAGTCTCTTCCTGTGAACAGCAATGTTTTCCTGTATCTGAGTGGTTGTATAACACAACATGATCTGAAATTATGAAACATCGGACAGATTCTACCCAGATGTAAGCAAGTACAACTTCATGGAAGTCAGTGAAGTTGCATCTGCTTAGGGCAGGTCTGAATTTGGCTTTATATCTTTTAGGACACATGAGACATCTATAAATGTTTTAAGCATAAGGTGTTATAAAGTATGCAATTGTAAAGACATTTAATACACATAGGCCTCAGTTTTGCATTCTGATAAGCATGGACACAAGTGTCTACCTGCAGAGATGAGACTGAATAACTGGAGTAAAAATTTGTCCTGATTGGCTATTGGCTGCTATTGCTTCCCCGCTGTCATCATTATACAAAAGATTTGAGCTACATTCTTAGGGGGAGATGATGATGTAAGATCAAGTAGCTGCAAACCAGATTGTGGTCGCCCCTGGGCATAAAAAGGGTTGCAGTTTGGCAGCATTGGTCTTAGAGCTAAATGCATATCACCAAATTCACCTTACTTCAGTCAGTTGAGTGGCCTTAGTAAGAAGAGGAGCTGATTAATACTCTAGGCAAGCCACCAAAATGTTCTACTTTTTCATTACAAATTAAAATTAATTTCAATATAAGCAATCCATGCCTGTGAAGAAAATGATCAAAAATTCAACAATTAAATCTTTCAGGTTTCAGAGCACAATGAAGAAAGTTCATTTTGTTGAAAGTTCCACATTAAAAGAAGAACTAGAATTTGTTTTTAATACTTTTAGAAATTAGCAATATTTGCAAGCAATCCAAGCAACAAAGATGATATTTACAATAAATGAGATTTTATTCATGCTAAGAGGGGAATATTTGCTCATTAAACTATTTAGGTCTTCTTTTATAGAAAATGAAAATTTAATAAAATTACAGAATGTTGAATTGTTTTATACTGCTAATAATTCCATCATTTCAACACTTGCTGTAAGTATATTTCATTTTCATTCAATCAAGTTATCATGAATTTAAAGTGCTTGTTCAAAATGTTTAACATGTAACTGTGATAAATCCCTTTATATTCATTAAGGACCAGATTGTGATCTCTTTCCCCGTGTTGTATAGTACCTTGCAGCATAAGTATTCCCACTGAAATTAATGTAAGTAGTTGGGAAGTAAGGTACTGCCCCATCAGGCCCTAAATTTGATGTGTGGTTTCTTTAGGAGGGCAGTAATAATTTAATCTCTCAGCTAACATGATGTTATTGGCTTGTATTCTGTTGCATTTAGGACTTCAGAACAAGTCCATCAGCACCAGGACTATTCAGTCATAATGTTAAATTCACTTGTCTGAGTCACACAATAGGACTCTTCAAATGTATTCTACTCTCCTAACATGCACTGAAAGTTCAACATCCATTAAGTTAATGGAAAGTCTCCCAATGACTTAAATGGGCAGTGAAACATGCCATGAAATCCCAATGAAAACAACTGGGAATACACGACAGAAGGGAGAACAGAATAGAGATATGTTTTGCAAAGGAAGATTTTAGCCTATCAAGTGCTTTACTGTGCTGTAAAAAAACTGTTGGAAGTGTAACTGGACATTCTCTAGCAATATAATAAGCTGCATTTAAAACAATGATTTGATATAATTGAATCAAGATAGTCATTGGCATTATGATTTACCTTTGCCAGTTTTGCTATGTCACGATAGAGAGACATAGGCAGGGTAAAGATGATAGTAATACATAGAATAATGACTTGGCGGTAAGTAAGTAAGTTATCTGGACCAACTAAAACATAAAGGAAAAAATTATATATTTAGATTTCTCTAAGAAATGGATGTGAGGAACAGATAAGTTACATTTGAAACTCTAGTAGCAATGTACCTTAGACCGTGCCTCAAACTGAAATCAAGCAAACTCCCACAGATGTCAAGGTTAGGCATTACCTGACCTTAGGACAGATACACCTGCCCAGTGCATGCTCATAGGGATTTTGTGAGAATAAGATAAGCACATGCCAACATATGCACCTAACTATGAAATTCTGACCCTACGTGTGTAGATATATTATAAACATCTGTCATGGGTGGGATTTTTGAAAGTGCTCAGTGTTGGCCTAACTACTCCCACTGAAATCAGTAGAGTTTTACCATTGACTTCAGTAGAACCCAGTTAGGCCAAAGCTCAGTGGTTTTGAAAATCCCATCCTACCTGCACATATATAGCCTACAACAGAAAAATCTAGCCCTCCAAAGCGAGGTCTGAAGCAGCATCAAAGTTTCAGCTGGGTAATCCATCAGTCAAGAACAAACCCAAGAGTGTGTCTTGGCCCATTCAGTCTGCACTTGCATATGGCAGCGGACAGAATTTGATGTGGAGCTCAAAGTGAACCCTGGTTTTATTATTGGTAGTTTGCTTAGTTGAATAGGTTGGTATTGTTTTAACACTCATGCTGGGAAGTCTGATTTTTTTCCTGTGTATCAGAGGATATTTTATTTAAAAAAAAACTTTTAACAGGGCCATGACATTTTGGATTTATCATTTTAGAGAATGTCCTAAGTGGTACATTTGTAATACATGGTCAGCTATATAGAAATGTTACTGTTTAAACAGACATTAAAGAAACAATTTGCATACAATCTAACATTGTATGCAAATTGGAATCTCCATCTCTGGAGATATTTAAGAGTAGGTTAGATAAATGTCTATCAGGGATGGTCTAGACAGTATTTGGTCCTGCCATGCGGGCAGGGGACTGGACTCGATGACCTCTTGAGGTCCCTTCCAGTCCTAGAATCTATGAATCTATGAATTGATCAACAGATCAACAACAGTTCTGGATGATTATCATAGCTGATACCATTAATACTGGAGTGCAGGATATGCACTGCACAGGCTTAAGCCATGGCCCTGTAAACATATGACCTGGCACAGGAATCTACTACCATCAGGTAGTAGGACTGAGGCTGTAGAGTGCAGGAGAAGCGCATGTAAACATTACAAATATATAAATAAGGTTCTTTTAGATTATTAGGAGACTGTACAATAGGGGATTCATAGAGGAAATAGGGGCCATATTTACTTTAGACCAGTGGTTCTCAACCCGCAGCCGCATGTGGCTCAATTAGCACACAGCTATGTGTGCTAAAGGGGGCCTATGTGGTGGGGTCTGGGTTCCCAACTGCCCGGTGCAGCGCGGTCCAGGCTGCCCCATCACCCAGCGCAGTGGGTCAAGTCTGCCAGCCTGTCACGCACGGCAAGGGACCAGGATCCCACAGGGTCAGGGGTCTGGGGCTCCCCACATGGCGGTGGTCCAGGGCAGGTGGGCAGTTGGCCGGCCCCACGAGGTCCGGGGCTCCCAGAGGGCCCCGCCCGGCAGGGGTCCAGGGCAGGCAGCTGCCTGGCCCCGTGCAGCGGGGGTTCGGGGTTGGGGTCGGGGCTGCTGCTGCCCTGCCATCTGGCCCCTGCAGCCCAGGTAACACATTGTGGACCGCAACTGCTTTAGACTGACACTCTACCTAGTTAATCTCACCCCCAAAAATTATATATAAACACTTACCTCCAGGAATTGTTTGAAAAACTTTAGTCAAAGTGTCTCCTGTTATTATGTTGTAACTAATCATGGCTTTAAAAAAGAAAGATTGCTTTAATACACATCAGATAGGATATAAAGGCTCAAACAATGCAGACTTTTAGATTGCATTCAGCTGAAACCCTTGCCCCACATCCTGCCTGCCTCTTTTTTTGGCTGGTTTTCTGATCTCCCTGTTGCATTTAGCTGCTCTTCACAGATCTCCTTCACGTTTGTTTTAAAAGTTAAATCAAGAGTTATAAAAGCAAAACTGGGCGCATTAAGTAATAGACTTGAGAACTTGAAAGGGACCCAGTCAGATGAGCAAGACAGCTGAATTTTGTGCCCAAGGACACTTACTTCAAAAGGGAAAAAAGGCTTTTATAATTGCCTCTGCTTTCAGCAGTGATTCATGGACAGTCAGACCACTTTCAACTTCTAGTTTCTATTAGAAAAAACAAATTATGTGCATTCAACAGTTCTTGTTTTATCTTTATAGCTAATCCCATGGGATGTCAAATGCATGGGGCTGTATTGCCACATACTGTAACTTGTAAAATCAGCTATTGTCTATACTTGTTCAAGAACAGTAGTCGATTTTACGAGACACAGTGGGTGCCACTAAAACTGAACATTTGTCCATCTGTAATGATGCAGTTCCACAGTGTCTTAGATTTAAAGATAAGAAGATACCAAGATTACTTCAGGTAGTTCTTACACAGACGTACATTTTAAATGGCAGTTGCTATACACTATGTAGTGATGTGTGTCTAGATAAGTGAGAGTCAGATAGGGGCAGTAAGTTAAAGGTTCCCTAGCACTAGTTCAGAGTCACTGAACTCTATCCAGTATAATGGCAGAGGGACTAAAAACGATAATGCAAAGAGGAAGCTAAAATACAGGGCTCCTCATTTAGGCTTCCATTGACTTCATTAGGAACCTGAATAAGAACTGAAGGATTAGGGTCCAAATTTACACACACACACACACACACACACACACACACACACACACTTCTGAACTAGAAAAAATACACACATGTGTGAAAAAAAATACACATGTGGTCTTTATTACCCTATCTCCATTCATTTATATACACACAAATCCTACAAACACTAATGCATATACTTAACTTTACTACTGTGACAGTTCTGTTGGACCCAATGGAATGGCTCATGATAGACATGTGCTTAAGTTACTGAGTCTTTGCAGGTTAGGTCCGTGATCTTTATTATCCTCCTCTATTTTCTCTGATAAAGCAACTATTATTTTCCATACAGAAAGATTATGGGCCAAAGTAACTTGTGATTCTGGGTTCCTCTATATTTGAATGCCCAATCTGACACCTTAAAGGGGCCTGATTTCCAGAAAGGGCTGATCACCCACTCTGTGGATTTCAGGCCCCTTTAATGTACCTCATGTGGAACACCCAAAAATCGAAGCACCTGAAATTACTACTCACTTTGGAAAAATCTTGGCCATGGTCAACAGAACAGATTTTTACATTTAAAAAAAAGAAATTGATAAAAGAACTATATATTGAAGCAGTAGTCTCACATATGTGTTCTTTCCAGCTCACCCAGACCTATCACTGGCTCTTGAAAGCACAAGGTTCAAGTATAACTAGGGTGAAGTCCTGGCCCTATTGAAGTCAATGGAAGTGTGGCCAGTGACTTCAATAGAGTCAGGATTTCACTCTTTAGAATGTATATGATAACCTGATTATATACACACTAGCAAGTTTTCTTATTTCAAATAAGCAAATATTACAAGACAAACTCTGAAGCTTTTTGTTGGTCTATAAAGATGTTGTTTATTAAAAGGATTTGTTTTCTTGGGTTTTTCGTGAGAGTCATGAAAAAAATTGCCTAAGGATAGGCAATATTTCCATTTTCCTTGCCAAAATAATCAAATACAAACTAACTCTTTTCATGAGTCCATTTCTAAGTATTTTTAACTTCAGCAGTGTCTCCCTCTGGTAATTCAAAAAGGATAGTTAATTATAAGTTTACAATATATAACTTTATAGTGATCTTACCAATAAATGGATATAAAAACTGTAGTATTGAGAGAATTAGGTATCCTATAAAACCATACGATTTATTGACCAGTTCTTGGTAGCTGTTTGTACCAGAGAGGTTTCCTCCTTTAATCAGTAATATAATGGAATAATCTGTTAAAATAATATAAAAATAATATTTGAGACTTTAATTTTTCTACGTCTGTTCTGAAGAAATAGTTTGCAAAGTATTAAAAAAAAAAGCAAAGAAAGCAATCATTAACTGAAGCAACTATAGTGAACAGGAAGGGGAAGGGAAAGGAAAACACTATGGTTCAGTGAGTGCTTATTCCCAGCTATCATCCTCTGGAAAGAGAGGGATTTGCAGGCCTATAGTTGTGGCATCCCGACTGTCAGAGATCCCTGAGAATCCAAAGAGAATTGTGTCTGGGACCCCATGGATCTCAGGGTTTCCACATGGAGCACGAGCTTCCCTGTCCAGGGAGTGTGTAACCCACCCCCACTCAGGGTGGTGCTTTCTCCCCCTCTAGTAGTGGTTATATCACATATAGAAGTTGGTGAGCCTGCTACAAGCCTGGCTAACAGAGCAAGGTCTTTTAGCCCGGGCAGTACAGACTCATGCTTTTAGGACCAGAGGGCCCAGGATCAAAAAACTATCCAGTAGCAAAGCATTACAAGTAGCAACCCCAAATAATGTGCTTCTTTCCTAACACAGCAGTACATACTGCTTACAGGCCCCTACAAGTGCCCCCACCATATTTTTTTAAAAGGGCATTTCTCTCATTATATAATTGATATAGCGATTAACAAAAAAAAAAAAAAAAAATGTTACTAAATACAAACAATATGAACCATTTCTAAAACTATCTATGCCAGGGTCCTCAAGCTTTCCCCGCTAAGCTGTTGCTCTTTCCCAATCACTAACAGATGCAAGATATCTGATCCTTTCAGTGGCAGCTGCAACTACCCATCTGGCATGTTGGGGTCTCCCTCCTCCCCAGCCCACCACTGCAGATCTTCCTGTTCTGGCAGCCGTGAAGAAACTCAGCTGCCACTCCTACCACCACTGTTCATTTGATGGGCAGGAAAAAAGGGACCCCCATCCCTCTACTATGTCACGTGGACCAGGGCCTCCATCTTCTCAGGATGGCTGCTACTTGTCTGGCTTTCAACCCTTTCCTAGAGCATTGGGCCGTATGTGGGGAGGGGCCTTGCCAACATACACCTATGAAGTAAAGGACTTTATAATATCCCCCTCCTGCACATATCTCTCTATAGGGGTGAGATAAAAGTCTCCCAGGGTGTTCTCTAGAATGGGGCAGAAGAGGTGGCAGGAGAAGCCTCCTCCCACAAGACTTTCTGCTGTGCTAGCCTGTAGGGGAGGACTCTCTTGCCATCTCTGTGAGGGCTGAGGTCTCCGTCCTGGTGGACAGACCGCAGCCCACCTGAAGAGAAGGACTGGTGGGCTCATAGAGGAGTAAAGTCCTAGATCCCCTGAAAAGTAACAGCAGCAGCAGACTAGATTTCCTCTGCTCTCTAGCCTGCCCAAAGAATGCAGGTCAAGCAGGAGAGAACCCCCAACACAGCTGAAGACTGGCACCAGGTTTCCCCCACCATTCCAAAGGGCTTTTATGCAGGTGGCATATGCCACCATTATCTTGAAGAGTGGAGAAACACGGAACTCCATGTGTGGGTGTGGCTAGAGCTCTGGATTATTTTAATCCATTGCTGGTTGATGGGTTGCGCTTTAGTTTGGGGGCTTTGGGGTGTGTGTAAGAATGACCTGTTTTTAATTCCCCTTTCCTTTTAACTTAATTTATATATTTATGTTTTGTCTTTTATATTTATTCATTTTACTAGACACAAATAATGTTTATACACGAAGATTTATTTTATCGGCGAGACCAGGGATTGAATGCACATGAAAATGAATTATGCTCTTATCCAAGACAATACCACTTCAGGAAAGAATTGAGAACACTGATAGAATTACTTCCAGACCAAACCTCAACCATTTCTGAAGTATACTTTGGCACCTGTACCAAAGCATAACTTGAACTAACACTAACAGTTGGCTACTGCTGGAACAACTTTTATAGTGGGGGAGTTGCTGATGAAAACCATGTATTTGGTGTTTGTTATTACTACTTCAAGACAGGGGGTGAGGCAGCACCCCTAGTTCCAGCACCACTGATTGGCTATGCTGAGATGTCCTGGTGAGGACTAGCTACAATGCAGAAGTTACTGCCCTAGTGCTGATAAGTTTTGCCAGGTAGTTCTGCCTTGCCTTGCCATCCCATTTCTATTCAGGTTTCAATCTGCCTGTTGTCTATGTGCAATATGCTCTAGTAGCCATAGTTCCTTTCAGTGAACAGCATCAGTATTTATCATCTCCTGGCAGACGCTAAAACTGCAGGGATTGTTTGAAACACTGCTTAGTATAGTTATAAAACATCAACTGGTAAGTGCATAATTCAGTAAAGTTTTACATATCCTTTATGAATTATTCACAATGATTAAATAGGGAATTTGTATAACATGTTAATAAGGACACAGAATCCAGAGAGATTCCCTTAAGCTTATGGAATTCACATAAAATATACACACATCCATTATAATTGGTAGCAGACAGCAGCCTTGCAGATATTCAGGGATGCACAACACTAATCACGCTGTATTCTGAGCTGCCCTGTACAATAAATGTACAAAATTATAGCAATGGATATTAGAATCATAGAACTTAGAGATGGAAAAGAACTACACTGCTAGGTTATTTAGTCTAACAGTGCAGAATTGTTCTTAGTAATTAAAATAAAAAAAAAGCCATGGAAAACAATTAAAAAAAACAATTAACTATGTTTAGTGATAATACATTTACCAATCATATCATTTTAAAACAAGGACATTAAATGCACAAGACTATATTAAAATACTTTATAGCGGATTTTAAGCAACATTAGAAATCAATAAATTCAGAAGTATAGTTCCCACCACATTAACTGTATCATTACCTAAGTAGCACTTGCTTGACAAGGGGCATGGGTTACAAAACCCAGTGAATTGAGAGAAGATGGGGACAGGTATTTGTACCTGATGGTATGGGCCCCCCTCTGAGGGTTTGAAACACCAATTGCACTACCTCCTCTCTCCACTGTTGAATGTCAGAGCTAACTTTGATTCCATTAGGAGTCTAGTTACAGGCTGCTGAGCTGAATTCACTTTGGGCCAATGGTGCACTAGCACTGGGGCTCCCCTATTATGAGCTGAAATTGCTAAGAGCTGAAATCACAAAAGAGCTAAAGTTACTAAGAGCTGAGATCACTGAGTGCTGTGTTAACTAGTGGGGGAGCCTGAAGCTATATTGCTAAGCAGCTGGCAGAGCAATTTGTGGGGACAACTGGAGGAGCAGCGAGTGGCGCGGAGCCTTTCGGGGCCGGTTGGAGCGGCCCAAGGAACAGCGAGCGGAGCTGTTTGCGGGGACGGCTGGAGCGGCTCACAGGTCGGTGAGTGGAGCGGAGCAGCTTGTGGGACAGCAGGAAGTGGATTGGCTCGTGGTGAAGGCTGTGGCGGAACCCCACGCAGAGACGGCCAGCCGGCCTCGGATCATGTGAGGTGCCCCTTAACACCCTGCGTGCCCCCCCCTTTTACTGTGGGGCTGCACTGACCAGGGACAGAGACTTTGGGGTCTGTTGGACTTTTGAGACTTTGGGTGGTTGCTGGACCCAAGAGACTTTGGGGGTGTTGGACTCTGGGGACTCTGGGTGATTTTTGGGTTGCTGGATTCAAGAACCAAAGGGAAAGGACACAGCCCAATTTGCTGGGGTGGGTTTTTTGCTCATGGTTTGTGTTATGAATCCTGTTTGTGGTGTTTTTTCCAATTTAATGCTGATGTCGTTTACCTCATGTTATTAAACATTTTCTGTTACACTCAGACTCCGTGCTTGCGAGAGGGGAAGTATTGCCTCTTAGAGGCACCCAGGGGGTGGTATGTAATTGTCCCAGGTCACTGGATGGGGGCTCGAGCCAGTTTTGCATTGCGTTATTGAAACGGAACCCCTAGATACAGAACCTGGCCCTTGTTGCTGCCAACTTAGATGGGCAGAAGGGTTACACAAATATACACACACACACACAATATACGTTTTAAACAATTTAATACTGTTCACAGTTACGATGATTGTGAAGCTTGGTTGAGGTGGTGGAGTTAGAGGGTGGAAGAGGGTGAGATATTTCCCAGGAAATGCCTTATTGCTAAATCAGTGGTTCTCAAACTTTTTTACTGGTGACCCCTTTCACATAGCAAGCCTCTGAGTGCGACCCCCCCCCCCCATATAAATTAAAAATACTTTTTTATATATTTAACACCATTATAAATGCTGGAGGCAAAGCAGGGTT
This sequence comes from Chrysemys picta bellii, assembly GCF_011386835.1. Classification (NCBI taxonomy): domain Eukaryota; kingdom Metazoa; phylum Chordata; order Testudines; family Emydidae; genus Chrysemys; species Chrysemys picta. The sequence goes on from NC_088801.1 coordinate 35,227,849, forward strand.
TAGGGTGGAGGCTGACAGCTCGCAACCCCCCATGTAATAACCTCATGACCCCCTGAGGGGTCCTGACCCCCAGTTTGAGAACCCCTGTGCTAAATGATGAACTAGCTCTTAGCTGAGCCCTCAAGGGTTAACACATTGTTCTTAATGTAGCCTCTCACTCTACAAGGAAGCATGAATGGAGGGGAGGGGAGACAGCATAGCAGACAGAGATAGACACACACCTTGTGTGTAGGAGAGAGAGAGAGATGCACACTGCCCCTTTAAATAAGCTGACCCACTCTTAAGTACATTGTCTTTTTAAGTGGATCAGGAAGTTGAGACAGCAGCTGCTGACCCAGGCTCTCTCTGTCTCTCTCCGTCTGTGTCCCCTCCCTGCTCTATATGGAGAAGAAGGGGTAAGCGGGGTACAGGAGCAGGGGGGAGGGGGACACCCTGACATTAGTCCCTCCCCTTCCTCCCCCCCCACAGCAAGCAGGAGGCTTGGGGAGCAGCTCCCAGGCAGAGGGGAGGAGCAGCACATGGCAGTAGGGGAAGGGATAGCTGCAATTGCATTACTGAATTATATTGGCATGTTTTATCGTTATCAAACGTGCAACAAAAATTGTGGAATTATTCATGAAAAAAAACCCACTTCCATCTAGAACAGTGGTGTCCTTCCTGTGGCATTTGAATCTCTAAGTTGTGACCATTAAGGGTGACTATTTGTATTTGATTATAAATGGAGCCATACCTTCAGTCTAAATCAGTTCCATCCCCTATGCCTTCTCAACTGCCTGCCACTGCTTTGCCAGCTGAGAATTGTGGGTAGGTTTCTGCTCCCTTTGCACAACCTAAGTGGTGCCAAAGATGCGGAATAGGGAAAAGATTCGGCCTCAAACTACTAATTTTGGGCCATTGACCTCTGAGATGATATTGTTATGGTGGGAGTCATCAAATGTTGCTGTTACAGAGTTTTCCAAGGTCTTTTCCTTACCATGAGAATACTATTCAGTCTCCTGGTATAATTTCAAATCAGGACCCATGAACAGGTGTCTGAATTGAGTAGTCTCAATTACCTACAACAAATAGTTCTTTTGATATTTCCTATGGATAAATACCTGGTTATTAATGAAAGTAGCTAGGAAGCCAGCCTTTGCTACAGGAATTTTAAAAATTTGTCCAGAGCTTCTAAGGTGGCCTGGATGAATGGGTGATATTTTGGGGGTGACTTAAATTTCTGTTTAATTCAGCAATTATTATGAATAGTTATATTTGGGCTCCAGTTTTGTTTGAGGTTTACCTGGTGTTTGGATTGTCTATTGTTAACCCAGTTGATTGCATCTTTTAATTGTGATGAATAATTATAATAAGCCAAATTAGGGAAAACAAATCCATTCAATTTTGTAGTTTTATACTGAACTTTAGAACTCATCCTTTGTGTTTTATGTTTCCATATGAATTTTAGTAGTGCATCCTGCCATGTTTTTAGTGATATATCAAGGATACCAAGACGGATGAACTGAAACAAAAATAAAAACTTTGGGTGGACAATAACTCCATCTTCACCTAGACGACCCTACTATCCAAGAAATTTTATACACATCTACCCTGATATAACGCTGTCCTCAGGAGCCAAAAAATCATACTGCGTTATAGGTGAAACCGCATTATATCGAACTTGCTTTGATCCGCCAGAGTGCTCAGCCCCGCCCTCCCCCCCGAGCGCTACTTTACCACGTTATATCTGAATTCATTTTATATCAGGCCACGTTATCTTGGGGTAGAGGCGTATTTGTTCCATTCCTCCAACTCTTATTATTTTATTCCATGTTAGAGGGTAATTTGTCTTTAAAAGATTTTTGTTTCTCCACAATATTTATTCCTAAATATTTTAAAGATTCCTTTACCCACTTAAATTTATGTGCAACAGCATGTTTGGGGATCAGGTTAAAAAGGCTGGTCACAAGGCTTATTCACATGGAGAAGAACTTACAAAAAGAGTCCCATTGAAGCCAATGGGGTTTACTCAGGTAAGTAAATGCTTATCATGGGATTCTGCAATTTGGCCCTTTAATGAATGAAACCTAAGGGAATTTAGGTCAATTTTTGTTGAAATTATCATATAACAACTTATTTTTAATGTATTAGTTAAAACTTATTAGTTTCAATCTATGTTGTGAATTTGGAACACAAATGGCGTACAACTCACTTGAGGATCAGGGTCTTATATAGCATCAAAACTTTTTAATACAAACAAGTGATTTGTAAGAATAACCCTTATTTATATTTCGCACTAACATCATACTCTAGTCTAGGAAACTAGACTTCCCCCATAATGAATCTCCCACAATAAGCAGCTTTAAATATTGTACAGCATAATTCTCCACTCTTGCTAATCTGCTTAGAAGATTAATGAGGTAAGTAAAATAAATAAATAAATAAATAAATAAATAAAACCCCTCTTCCTTTAATATAAAGTTTTAATTCACAGACATTCTTATTTAGTTATTATGAAGTTCAACTGAGGCTAATTTTTGCAAGATTAGTTACATTTTCACTTTAATAGAGCAACTGCTTTCATGGTACCTGTGATATAGGCAACACCAACTAAAAGCAATACTCCTAATGGAAAACCAGCTTCCTTCATTGAATAAGGCAATCCTGTGAATAATGAAACAAATAAAAGATTAGAGAAAAGCCTTTTAAAATACTTGCTATTTATTTGTGGTGATCTTGTAAAGGAAGCAGTATGTTAAAAAAAAGTCTATTATTTATCCCCAAAACAGGAGCAAACAGTTTAAAGTTGCTCAGCACTGTCCTATATGTGTACATCAGACTTACTTCAGAGGGATCATTTCTGAGGGCAAAGGGTAGTTCAGTCTTAAGTCCAACCAGTACTTGATCTCTCTGCTGGGTCTGCTAACAAGGTTGCACGTTATTCAACACAATGGGGCCTCTGATCTCAATTGGCACATGTAGTGTTCTCCCAATACAAATACATTATAATAATACCATAGTCACAGCAGTAAAGTAATGTGAGAAAAACATGTTTTTCACACAACTGGAGATTTATACATATATGAAAGGGTGATTAGATTAAAGTGAAGAAAAGTGTAATTACCTATTATTCCCGATCCGATGATAGAGTTGATAACATTAAAACCAGCTGATGGGAGATCACTGTTTCCTCCTTTAGTCCTAGGTTTACAAACCAAGGCTGTTCTGTCATCTGTTTCTATCTATTCCAATAAGAGAATATTAGTGTTATACAAAAACATATTAGACTAATGGAGAACAATTATGTCAGACATGTTTTGAGTCTTACTAAAAAGTTACAGAAGTATCCTTTATCAATCTTCTGCAGCTTGTTTTGTTCTGACTAGGTATCAGCTTCACATAAGCGTCAGAGGATGATGAACAAAGAGCTGTTCTCAGTGAGATTTTGGCCCCAAAGGATGAAATATCATGGGATCGATCAGGTATTCTTCCAAGATTTCAGCCACATCTGACCAAGCAGTAGAAAATAAGTCACTTCTGATTTTGGATCAGCCCGAGAACCAAAATCAGAGGGATGGATTCAATTCCAAGAATTCAAATCAGAATATACCAGAATCTGAGGAAGTGCCGACTCAAGGGTCCAGTGCTGACTTTTTTCTGCTTCTAACAAATAATTTCTTTCTCAGCCAAAGGTTTAGACCACAGTGAATAGCTAATTGATATTAATAAAATTGGCTTGCCCCAGTAAACTGCCATGTGAAAGACCCAAATTCAAGGCAAAGCTTAGACTCTCACTGCAGTAGCTAGTAGTTTTACAGAGATAATGTTCTCAGCCTCTAGATGGGTAGGGAAGGGAGAAAGGTTCATCTTATTCTAAGCACACCCTTCTCTTAGAAAGGCAATACACTGGTCAGGGAAATATAGTCCCATCAACCAGGAGGTCAATAAATGCAGTGATATGTAATTAAAAGGAGGAACATAAATTTAATGCAGAAAATGGCAAATCAGAATTAAAGTATGATGATTTAGCTTGTACACACCATGATACTGAAATCACCATCTCAGAGAGGTAGGAGCTTGCTAAATATATACATGAGTAAGGCTGCAAATCTGTCACAGAAGTCACGGATTCCATGATTTTCTGGGACCTCTGTGACTTGCGCAGCCGGCAGATGCGACTGACCCCAGGGTTGCCCGAGCAGCTTGGGTGGCCCCGGGGCCAGCCGCACCAGCCTCCGTGCAACCTGTCATGGACAGGTCCTGGGCCGTCCCAGCCAGCAATGGTTGCAGTGGTCCCGGGCCACCCCCCCCTGCCAGCAGCAGCATGGCAGTCTCAAGCCCCCACCCCACCCCCAGGACCAGCGGGCTCCTCAGAGGCCCCCCTCCAGAACAGCAGCTGTATCCCTGGAGCCCCCCAGAAAACCAAATATTTAGTCAGAGGTATATAGTACAAGTCATGGACAGGTCATGGGCCATGAATTTTTGTTTATTGCCGTGACCTGTCCATGACTTTTACTAAAAATGCCCATGACTAAATCTTAGCCTTACACATGAGGCACTACAAAAAATAATTCAGCTCAGATGCCTGTAGCCAACACCGCTGGAAAAAAAGTTAAATATGACTGATAAACCAAAGATTGATTTACTTCATAGGAATCTGTGCAGTGCCATCATCTGACAAGCATGTAAGAGCATCACAACAGAATTAAGTGGCTACATGGAACTCTTCAGAGTTGCCTGCTGATGACAGCAGTGTACATCATCAGCACTTCCATTGGACTGGAACAATTTAGGCTCTCTCCTTCGTATTAGGTATTTGTGTATTTCTTTGCAATCTACCATTTCTTTGACCAGAAATATTTTTTGCTTACTCAAAAAATTGTACTATACAAGTCAGAAACTCATTCTTACTTTTATTGTCTCATTTCTGGATCGCTGCCTAATATGCAAAATACAATTTTCTACCTAGTCTTTAGAACAATTGACTTTGTTGTCAGACTGTAAAGCAGCCATTAAATATAAATCCTTATAGTCAAGCTTCGTGGAAATGAGTGGTCTAGCCTGGACGTGACCCTTTTAAACACTTTTACTGTTGTGGAACTGGCCTTCAGTCTTGGCAACAGTATCAATAAAGCATCTCAGAAATCAGTGGAATGCTAGACTGTATTTGGTACACATGGGAGAGTAAAACCCCATGTTAAGAGATATATGTCCAAGAAATCTGATTCTTTAAGGTTATCAATTTGTGTCAGATACAGCAGGATGTAGTATATTAAATTAATAGTTTATTCTAGGGCAGTTAACTCAGCTCTCTATATATATCTCCTCAATATTTATTCCACTCTATATGCATCCGAAGAAGTGGGCTGTAATCCACGAAAACTTATGATCTAATAAATTTGTTAGTCGCTAAGGTGCCACAAGTACTCCTGTTCTTTTTTCAAAAAAATAGTTGCCTATATAAAACAAAGCCCCTAATATCGGGACGGTCCCAATAATAATGGGACATGTGGTCACCCTACCTGAAAGTGAGAATAGGCATTCACATGGTACTTTTCTCTAAGTGACTGGCTGAACAAGAAGTAGGACTGAGTGGACTTGTAGGCTCTAAAATTTTACATTGTTTTATTTTTGAATGCAGTTATTTTTTATACAGAATTCTACATTTGTAAGTTCAACTTTCATGATAAAGAGACTGAACTACTGTACTTGTATTAGATTAATTGAAATATTTCTTTTTTACAGTGCAAATATTTGTAATCAAAAATAAATATGAAGTAAGCACTGTACACTTTGTATTCAGTGTTGTAACTGAAATCAATATATTTGAAAATGTGGAAAACATCCAAAATATTTAAATATATGGTATTCTATTATTGTTTAACAGCGTGATTAATCATGATTATTTTTTTAATCACTTGATAACCCTACTTTATTCTGATCACATGTTTACCACATGTCATGCATTTTCATGTTGGATAAAATGGGAACTTATTCTTGTCTTGGGATTCTTCACAAATTATCTAATAACAATGATAATACTTTGTTCTATAATAGCACCTTCCATATGAGGATCTCAGAGTTCATCTTCTCCATAAACATGTTTCTAAAGTGCCCACCACTCCAGCAGAGTTAGAAACTTTAATGAACTTGCTCCCCTTTGATATTCATGTGAAAAACAAAGACTCAGGGACTGATCTTCAGACGCATCGAGCACCCACAGCTCCTGTGAACTGTTCCAGGTGACAAAAGAAGTGTGTGTTGCGGCGTGGGGGGAGGAGCAGGATTAAATCTCAGGCCGCCTGACTTCTGTTGCTGTGTTTTATCTTTCCCCGTTCTCTATATTGCTCATGTGGAGCATGAGATGAAAAGAGATTACCAGGAGCAGTTATTTCTGGTGACTGCCCACTGAAGACTTTGAAAGTCTATTTACCAACAGTTCTGTTGCTAGCAACGATTTTTATAGCGTTTCCCGCTTTCCATTTTATTTTTCTAATCACCTCTCCTAGCATCATTTGCATTAAGACAGCTGTTTAGTGAAGCCTAATTAAATATTGACATTGACAGTCTTTTCCCAATCCTTAATCATAAAGGTGAAGGAGTAGATCGTGCCTGAGCTCGTACACTTTCTGGAAAGTTTTGCAGAGCTTATGTCGTGTCTTAAAGCTTGTTCAAAGTAAATGCAGAAAAGTGCCTTTAAACAAATAAGTGAAGGACTTGCTAAATGTGAAATGTAGCTGGGTGAAGAGCAGGCTTGGGTTCGTTTCCTCTCGCCACACCAAGGAAAGAGTTAGATGTCAGACACGGAGCTCCCAGGCCAGGCAATACTGGGAAGATTTCAAAGCGTTGGGAATGAGCACGTTGCATGTAATACCCCTCGCCCCCACACGTACATACACACCGCCCGTACCCCTCCAGTTCTGCATCTCCAAGAGCGAGCAACTTTAAACACTCCCCGCAAATTCTGGTCTGCGGGAGGCTGAGCTCGCGGCACTGCCTGCCTCCACCGTGCAAAGAAATGGGGGAGGACTGAATTTCTAGCACTGACTGACCCTAACTTCCCCGCGGTACCTGGTGAGCAGAGCTTGGCAGCTGGCGCTCCTGGCGGGCGTGCTGCTCCATCGCGGGGCGCGGACGAGCCAGGCTCAAAGAGGAGCAGCAGCCAATGGTCCTGCTGGGACGCCGGTCTGCGGCTGCCCGAAGGAGCCCGTGCGCTGACTGGCTGCCCTGCCCAGATCCTGCAGGCAGCCGCGGCACCGAGAGGCAGGGAGCTGCATACTCGCTGGGGGGTGGAGTGGAAGCCCTCCCCCCCGTTTGTACGGGAGATGTGTGAGCTCCCAGCTAGAGGTCAGGGGAGATGTGCCCTGGGGCAGGGAGTCAGTATTTTGTTTACAAACAGAGGCAGGGTGATTAAGATAAGAAAGGGCTGGTGATTAAATTAAAACTCTGGAAGTTTAGCCTGAAAAACAGAAAGGGGGGAGGGAGCGTTTTAGAGAGAACACAGGGGACTCGGAAGAAATACAGCCAAGCCCTCTGAGCCAAGGTTGCATTCAGAAAAGGGGGAGGTTTGGGGGTTTTGGTGAAAAGAAGGGGCCAAAACCCAGGGAAGGGATAGCAGTGGTACAAAGAAGTTCCCACTCAACCTGTAGTACTTATGTGGCCACATCACCGTAGCAGCTGATTGCATCGCAAGGTCTAATCTATTTCTCCTCACAGCCCCTCAGTGAGGTAGAGCAGTGCTGTTATTCCCATTGTACAGATGGGGCACTGAGGCACACACTGACTAAAGGCCAGATTTTCAAAGGTATTTAGGCACCTAGTGGGATTTTCAGAAGTTCCTAGAAGGTTAGGTGCTTTGTAAACCCCACTAGATGCCTAGCTGCATCTTTGGGTGCCTAAAAAGTTTTGAAATGCTTTTTAAGGCACTGGCCTGAGGTCATACAGGAAGTCCATGGGAGGAGTAGAACCCAGGTCTTTCAGGGCTAGCGTGCAGAGGGGCTGAGCCCACCCATGAGGAAAGCAGAGCTACTGTACCCTGAGCTTCACTATCCTCGCCCTCCTTCCCCCCCCCCCCCCCAAGCACAAGGGGAAGATTTGGGAGATACAAGCCTGAGCAAGAGCTGGAGAGAGGGTAAGGTCAGCAGCTGCACACAGTGGTGGGAGAACTAGACAGACAGAAGAGTAGACCAGAGTCAAGGTGTGTCGCTTTCACACACCCCTGGAGGATTTCCCTCAGAGGTAAAAATAAATAGCCTGCCCCCATACTCCCTGTGCAGGGATCCACTCTGGGAAGTTTGGCGCATCTCCAAATAGTTATAATAAAAAACGTTTTAAGCCCGGCTCCTGCATCTGGACCAGTGTGTAGGGATGTGCCCGTGCAGAGCCCTCTTGAAATCAAGATCTGATTGAGTTCAGGTGTGCTGCTCACAGGAGCTAAAGCCGACAGTTGCATCTCATTTCGAAGCATCAGAGCCCTAGAGCAGGGACTGTGTCATTCTATGGGTGTGCAAAAACCTTATACAAGAGGGCCTTTATCTTGATATTGGTTCCTAGATTTAACCCCAACAAAAATAATAATAGAGAGCCGGGTCCTGCGATGAGCTTCCTGGGGCCAGGTGCCTGTGCCCAGGTGGGGCTCATTGCAGCCTTTGGGCCATAGTATTCAACATTGTTTTGGAGTGGGTTTGGAAAGGCACATGGTCCCATTTTCTTTAACTTAAAATACTGTTGCACTGGTCCCTCAGAAATTAGGCTTCTGTGTGTTTCTGGGAATTTATGAAACCCTGAATTTGCAAAACTTTTGTTTAACTCTATAGTAAAATGAAAACCTACAGGGGATGTGACTAACACCTGCTATAAGGTCATATCATTTTCCTACCTGCTTCATGTAATTTATTAGGTATATTTACATAGTTATTGGATTGCTACTTTTGTTCTCCTAAAATAGGCCAGGTTAGTTTAGAGAACATCTACTAAGTATCCCATAATTCATGCAAGTCCCTGGAAGAAAAAAAATCAAAGTAAAACCAGACTAAGGATACAGTAAAACTATAGAAGCAAAATTCCTGGAAAAACACTATTTATTAATAACAATGTGGTTTTCACAGATTTTGATAGATGCTGTTCCCAAGTACAATAGACTGGAAAGAGCCATACACTCCAATTCTTGGGAAAGTGAATGAGTATAAACAATATAAATGTTAAATAATGATAAATAAATGAAGTAGTTAAACATCTGACTTGCTCACAATGGGTGTAGCAAGCACCATACTATCACAGTGCAAGAAAAATAATTGAATCTCAGTCTGCTGGCAGGAAGAAAAACCAAACCCAGGTGCTATTATTAACAAGGGTGTTATTATTAACTGACATTAAAGGGGTGTTTAGATCCTGCAGTAGTCTAGGATAACATGAGACAATTGGCCAATTTAGCTAGTGTTTCTGAAAGGAAAGTACACTTTCAGATTTAATTAATAGAATATAATGTTGACCTTTTCCCATGATGATTGTACTTCTTCAATCAGATGATAGGTTTGAAATAACAAATCACAATGCCACTGACCTTTAAACTTTCAGAAAGGTAGCATATTTTGAGGACTCATGTCACCACCCTCTGTTGAAATGAAATCTCAGCCTCCTGGTTCTTATCAAATATAAGTGCAATTCCAATATACAGTTACTTTTATTATTTGGCAATAAAATAGTACATCTCGTGAGAGAATGTAGTTGCTCTACTTGGGCCCTGGTACATAAAGTGATAAGAAAGTGAAATTGTAGTTCTTTCCTTGCCTACATGGTCAGGGAAGGAGCTAAGTGAAGTGTTGCTGGAGAGAGAGTGTATAGGACTGACTGACAAGCCTGAGGTTTTAGAGAGTTATACACAAGCATTTGGAAGATAATATATTTTCAATGTAGGAATTAAAATAGGAAAACCATTGATGAAAGTTTTTTGATACCTCACTGATGACAGAGTAATACCAGATGATTCTGGAATGGCCAGAAAACCCCAAGACATTCACTTCATGGAATTTCCAGGGAAGTGTCACTCCTGAGAAGTGGAGCATGGGGGCAATGTTGTTGATTCAAGGTGAAACCTTTCAATGTTGTACATCTGCATGATCTAAGGAGAGCCCCAACTCCATGGATGTGCAGCTGACCTGTATGGATGACTCTACTCATTCACTGGCCCTCTCCTGCCAGCAGCAAGGTTCCAAAAGAACGTATGATATCCCTGACCTCGTGTCTGTTTGCCTGCTTAGTAGTAACTGCAGAGGGGACTCTGGAGGAGTTAACACTGCTTCAAGTAATGTTAATTCCGGGTGGAAAATCTGCACAGAAACCCCCCATCTTCCTCCTTCTGCAGTTCCACACCCAACATCTTGTGAAGCTCCTTCCACATGGGAGTCCAGGAGAGAGGCTTGTGCAGAGACCCAGGAAAAGGCACTATTCCCCTTTCCCTGCACTCAGGGTGAGTTCTATTTAGGTAGCATCCCCTTCACTTATGTAAGCAGAAGGGCTTATCTGGGCTTTAGGAAGTAGTGAGTAATTCAGTACAAGACAGTAGGAAGCAGTGTGGTCTTTTGGTCAAAGCTCTGAACTAACAATCCAGAGACCTTGGGATTTATGGTCTTTCACAATAGTGTAAACCAAGAGTAAATCCAGAAGAATCAGACACTGGAATAGACTTCATCCTGGCTCTTACACAGATTTCCTGTGTGCGCTTGGGAAAATAACATCGCCTCTCTGTGCTTCAGTTTACCCATCTGTAAGTAGAGGATGATAATAGTTACGAACTTCACAGCGATGTTCATTAAACAATCTTAATCTACAGGCTTAATTCATTAAAGCTTGCCAAACATGGTGAGTACCTCCGATTGAAGGTGCAAAATATTTTTAAAGTAAGAGGCAGTATGTCTTCACTGAAGTAAGAGCAAGCCTGTTAAATTTCTATGAGAGACAGATAACTGTTATGATAACCAGCTGCTAACGTATACAAGATAATTATCAGAGCATTCAAAAGAGGCTGAATTTTCCATTTCAGCAGTTGAGAAAAGAGTCAACAAATACAGAGGAATATAGAACTAAAAGTTTCAATTCTGCAAAGAAATTGTTGGTCTTTCTCATCACAGAAAAAGGTTCTTCCTTCAGATTCTATGACACTTTGGGTAACACTTTTTTTTTGTGCAAAGTATACATGGGTCTCAGAAAAAAAGCAGATTTCTAAGATCATAAGAGTCTTTGCCACATCCTTAGTATTTTGTTTCTATCTTTTACTTTCTCTCTAATGGTGTTTCCTTCTACATCTGCTTCCTCCTCTCCTATTTTGTTCTTTTCTTTTTTGTCCACCTCCTGTCCTCCAAACGATTTTTTTTCAGCTTCTTTTCTATTAAGATTAACATTTTATATGAGACCTCACCTTGTACTCGTATCTCATACTAGAACAGTTCAATGCAGCTTCTAAGCAACCCTCCCCAGCTGCAAACTGATCTTTTAAAAAAGTAATAGTACAGTACTGTATAACTGAGTTGAGACTAGGCAAGCTTTAGAAGATACGAATTCTTTTAAAGACAAAGATAAGGATCATGCCTCAATCATGGAGCAAAGCACACAGTAGCATCAGTCCCCATTACCTTTCAGCTCCATAATCTGACCTAAGTGTGGTCACTATAGTCTTAAGCAACAAGCAGTGTGTATTGCTGGACTGAAACATTTTTGCAGTGTGTTTTTCTCCTGCCTGTAAACATCTCTGAAATAGTGAGTGCGGAATAATAATGACAAACATTATTTTGAAACTTGTAAAATACAAAGGAGGCAAAACGGGTAACATTAAGGGTCACATGCTGGCAAGAATTAATGTTGTGGGTTTATTCCAAGGGCTGTAGGATCAAGATCCCTGTTTTGTAGGCTGCAAACCCTAAGGGCTGGGAAAGAATATATTAGATTAGAAAAAGAAAATGTAAGAGACAACAAACCATAAAGCATTCACTGAGTAGCAGAAAAAAAATAGAGGACATTAATTTGTTCTCCACAGTATGAAAAAAAACTTAGACTCTAATCATGTTTTCTGTTTCTAGGGCAAGCTAGAGTGATTAAAAGAATACATATGTTGTGCATCAATAATTTTTGTTCTTAAACATTTGCAGTGCACATGATGTAATATGGGTAACTAAATCCATATAAAAAGAATATGTTACATTTTTGTTCAACAATCTAACCACATTAGGTTGAGCTGCTTGAAAAGTTTCCATTCAGCTCCCTGATAAGACAGAATCTGACATGTATTTGAGTGTGACTGGTCAGCTGACATGACTCAGCAAAGGAAACTTTAGAGGCCAGAGATGCAAAGGAAATTCTTTCTTTTGGTAGCAGCATAAGCATTTCATTTGTACAGTAAGATGAGTTCCCATTATACTGTATAAATTATATCATGTGAAAACAAAGAAATGAAGAAAAAACTGTTTTAAATAAATAGTTTTAAACCACACAGTGTAGTAAAGCTTACAGTAGACTTTGGCGATATCCCCCCAGAGCGTATAAATGATCCAAGTACTACAGCAGCTTGTAAGCAGCACTCCATTTTCTAACAAAAAACTTTTTTGTTTGAGTTTCATGGGCACTACAATAGTCCTGTTGTTTTTAATTTATATGGGCCCAAAGAGTTAAAGGTGTCTGTCTACCATTAAACAGTTTTAAACAAGGTTACAGCTTTGGTATACAGAAACTTCAGCCTGCTTTGTACCATAGCAAACACGCCATTACAAGTCCTTTTAAGCTTTTATTAAAGATAGAGAAAAGAAGGAAAAAAACAGTTATCACATTTAAAATGTAAAGTATTAAATAAGACTTTCATTTTAACAACATTCTGTGTTCCCTTAAGCAGGAGAGAGTTTTTAGAAAGAGCCCTTCTCCATCCCCATCTTTGACAGTCTCTTAGGCCTTGTCTGCACTGGCAAGTTTCTGCACAGTAAAGCAGCTTTCTGCGGTGTAACTCCCCAGGTGTACACACTGCCAAGCCACTTAGTGCGCAGAAACTGCACAGTTGCAGCACTGTAAAAAAACCATCCCGACGAGAGGCATACAGTTTTCTGCACTGGGGCTACAGGGCCGCGGTGCCAGTGTAAACACTGTGGTCGATTACAGCGCTGCGCTTGGCCTCCGGGAGGTGTCCCACAATGCCTGTTCTCACCTCTCTGGTCATGGTTTTGAACTCTACTGCCCTGCCCTCAGCTGACCAACCGTGAGCCCCACCCTTTAAATTCCTTGGGAATTTTGAAAGCCCCCTTCCTGTTTGCTCGGTGCCACATGCAGTGGTCTCCGCGCATCTTTCCAGGTGACCATGTCTGCTCCACACACCAGGTGATCCCCCGCTTGGACCTCATCAGCATTTGGGGAGAGGAGGCTGTCCAGTCCCAGCTGCGCTCCAGCCGTAGGAATTATGATACCTACAGACAGATTTCATGATGCATGACAGAAAGGGGCTATGTTCGGGACACACTGCAGTGCAGGGTCAAAGTGAAAGAGCTGCGGAATGCCTACCACAAGGCACGGGAGGCAAACTGCCACTCCAGTGCTGCGCCCATGAGCTGCCAGTTCCACAAAGAGCTGGACGCAACACTCAGTGGCGACCCCACCTCCACTGCGAAGGCCACTGTGGATACTTCGTTGGCTCGTGTGCCAGTCAAGAGTGGACCGAGCAGGAGGAGGAAATCTTGGATGAGGAGGGGGAGGGAAGGGGGACCCAGAGGCAGAGGATGACTCGGAGGTCAGAAATACATGCAGCCAGGAGCTCTTCTCTACCCTGGAGGAGGCTAGCCAGTCACAGCTGTCAGAGCTTGGTGAAATGCAAACAGGAGAGGAGGCCCCTGCGAAGTGGCTTTGATTTTGGGAATCGCTGAAACGAGTTGTTGGGGGCAGGAGGGTTGCAGAAAGCAGGCTTGTGTCTGTATGATGCGCGCACCACCACATGCCTAGTCTGAGCAGCGAAACAGGCTGTTGATTGACTCCCTCACTTCACGGGAATCTGCCTCAGAGATCTCCACAAAACTCTCATGGAGATACTGGGCAATCTGCTGCTGCAGGTTCTTTGGCAGAGCTGCTTTGTTTCTTGCCCTATTGAGGGTAACTTTCCCACGCCACTCTGCCATTACTGGGGGATGGGGGGGACCATTGCTGCACACAGGCAAGCCACATAAGGGCCAGGGTGGAAGCCGCAGTCTTGGAGAAGACCCTCCCTTGATTCCCTGCTCACTCTCAGCAGCGAGATATCTTCCATAATGAACACAGCCTGTAGAAAATGTGGGGACAGTAATGATTATATGCCCCCCCCCCCCGCAGTGCTGGCTCTCCCAAGAGCCACATGCCAAAAGTACAGTACAGTCCTGGAACACTGATTTCCCCTGCCCCTGTGGTTATTCACCATTTTGGTGGTCTTGTGGCTCATGTGTGCTTGCCTGGGGTCAGCCAAGTAGTGACAGGTATGTGAACAGTGGCTGTGTTTTAAATCACTGAATCAGTGGTCTCTGTGTTGCAAACAATACTGCTTCTTTAAAATGTTGCATTTTGGCTTCATAGAGATGACCTTGAGAGCCAAGCCTCTCTCTTCGTTATTGCCAGCTGAACAGCTGCGCAGAATTAGAAAGCGGACACGGAAAACTAGAGAGGACTTTCTGTGTGATGTCATGATGCACTCCGCAGCTGAAAAACAAGAATTGAAGGAATGGCAAGTCAGCGAGAAGAGGGACCGAAAGGAGAGCGCAGTGTGCCAGAACGAAGTGGCTCTTAAAAGTTATGGAGCACCAAGTGGACACGCTCCAGGCACTACCAACACTACAACCCCCCCTTCACCCCGCAGTCTCTGTTGCAAAACTCTTTCCCGTGTGGCCCCCAGACACTGCCAATGCACTCTTACCAACCTCCTGGCTTTAGTCTGTACTTGCTGCACTCCACTCCTTCCCCATCACAGTGCAGCCCTGCAGACTCCCACTACCCACTGCACTCAAAACCCATCCCTCTGCACTTTAGCCCTGCTGAAGTACAGTACCTGCTGCACTGTACTCAAAGGACAAGGTTGCATATGATACTTGGACATACACAAATCTTTAATCGTCCCGGGACCGGACCCTCCATTTCCCCATCCCCCACAGGGCTGATGTGTTTTTTTGTTTGTCTCTTTCCTCCGGTGGTTGTTTTTTAATAAAATAATTGTTTTGATTTGAAAGCAATCTTTAGTCCATTAATTGAAAGCAAAAAGAGCCCTGCAAAGCAATAGGCAATCTTCTTAAACCTTCCTAGTGCATCATCTGCACCAATCACAATCACCTCCTAGCATTATAAGCACTGCACTCCTGAGCATAGCAACAAATATTAGTGGATTTCAGCTTCAAATTGCTGCCTCAGGGCATCCCTGATCCTTATGGCCCCATGCTGTGCCCCTCTAATAGCCCTGGTCTCTGGCTGTTCAAATTCTGCCTCTAGGCACTGAGCCTCAGATCCAGCCCGGAGTGAAGCTTTCACCCTTCCCTTCACAAATATTATGGAGTGTACAGCATGCGGCTATAAACATAGGAATATTGTCATCGGCCAGGTCCAGCCTCCCATATAGACAGTGCCAGCTGGCCTTTAAACAGCCAAAAGCACACTCAGTCATTCTGCACTTGTTCAGCCTGTTGTTGAACTGCTCCTTGCTGCTGTCAAGTTGCCCCATGTATGGCTTCATAAACCATGGCATTAAGGGGTAGGCAGGGTCTCCTTAGATCACAATGGGCATTTCAACTTTCCCTTTGGTGATCTTCTGGTCCGGGAAGAGAGTCCCTGCTTGCAGCTTCCTGAACAGGCCAGTGTTCCAAAAGATGCGTGTGTCATGCACCTTTCCGGAGCAGCCTGTGTTAATGTCTGTGAAACGCCCACAGTGATCCACAAGTGCCTGGAGAACCGTAGAGAAATACCCCTTCCAATTAATGTACTCTGACGAGGTGGTCTGATGCCAGAATTGGAATGTGCGTGCCATCTATCACCCCTCCGCAGTTAGGGAAGTCCATTTGTGCAACGCCATCCACAATGTCACTCACATTACCCAGAGTCACGGTCTTTTGGAGCAGGATGCAATTAATGGCCCTGCGCACTTCCGTCAACATGAGTCCTACAGTCGACTTTCCCTCTCTGAACTGGTTAGCAACCGATTAGTAGCAGTCTGGAGTAGTCAGCTTCCACAGTGCAATCACCACGCACTTCTCCAATTACAGGGTGGCTCTCATTCTCATGTCCTTGCATCGCAGGGCTGGGGTGAGCTCATCACACAGACCCATGAATGTGGCTTTCTTCATCCGAAAGTTCTGCAGCCACTGCTTGTCATCCCAGACGTGCATGACAATGTGATCCCACCCCTCAGTGCTTGTTTCCCAAGTCCAAAAGCGTTCCATTTTGGTCAGTACCTCTGTGAATGCCAATCTCGTGTCGTAGCTACTACGCATGGCAAGATCAGTGTTGAACTCCTCTTGCCTTTGTAGTTTAAGGAATAACTCCACTGCTGCTCGTGACATTTTAGAGAGAGCAAGCAGCATATTGGTCAACAGTGCGGGATTCATTCCTGCAGACCGAAGAGGCAGAGCGCGCAGTACACAAACCGTTGAAAGATGGCGCCAAATGCGGACGGAAGCACAGGGATTGCTGGGATATGACGCAATGCATCATGGGGCATTGGGACAGGACACAGGATGCCCTGCCACACCCTCCACCTTCCCACAATTCTTAGCGGCAGAAGAGGAAGAGATGCTCTGTGGGATATCTGCCCAGAGTGCACCGCTCTGAATACTGCTGCAAGTGCAGCAAATGTGAACACGCTATTGTGCAGGCAGCTGACAGGGTAATACACAACAGCGGTTTCCCTTCAGCGCTCTCTGAGCGGCACTGTAACTGCCAGCGATGTAACTCTGCCAGTGTAGACATATCCTCAGATGATATTAAAGATAACTTCCCTTTTTGGGGAAAAAGAGAAGTTAGTTGAGATGGGCTGGAGCTGTCATTGTTGCTGTAGTTGTTAAAGTCTGATTCTGTTCGTT
Organism: Chrysemys picta bellii; assembly: GCF_011386835.1. Lineage (NCBI taxonomy): Eukaryota > Metazoa > Chordata > Testudines > Emydidae > Chrysemys > Chrysemys picta. The sequence goes on from NC_088801.1 coordinate 35,244,882, forward strand.
GGCTCAAAGACAAAACAAGACAAACACAAATAGGGGAGAGAAAAGAACAGCAACAACAGAAAATGTAGCTTCTGTGCCTGGAATTGACCCTCACTAATGGAAAAACACAGACACAATACGTGGTCTTATCAGTCACTGTGAGTACGTCTACACTGCGATAAAACATGGCACAGCTGCTGTTGGCCTGGATCAGCTAACTTGGGCTCAGGCTTCAGGGCTATAAAATTGTAATGTAGACATTTGAGCTTGGGCTGAAGTCTGGGCTCTGGGACCCTCCCCCCTTGCAATGTTTCAGAGCCCAGGCTTCAACACGAGCCCAAATGTCTACACTGCAATTTTATAGCCCTGCGGGCCAGGTCCCGCAAGCCCGAGTCAGCTGATGTGGATCTTTTATTGCAGTATAGACATACTCTCTGAGACCTGGCAAACTTATACCAGCATCAGGATCTTTAGGACATTGCTTTTAGCTGCCTCTTTCTGGTCACAGGCTTACAATGGTGTTGCAAAATGTGCAGTCCTGGCTGGCTAAGCCAGATTCTGAGAGTGAAAAAAACAAGAGCGATAGGAAAGAGAAGAAATAAGGTAGAGAAGGAAAAGGACACATGGGAAGTGAGGAGAGAGAGACAAAGTCTCACATTGCGGGTGGTATTTGGGATTTAGCCAGAGTCTATAGAGGTGGCAATGTCATTTAGGTTCCTTTCTCTGGCCTGGTCGGAGCAGAATCAGGATGATGAAGGCCCAGAATCCCAAGATACTGTGGGAACAGTAGCCATGAGAAGCTCACTCCAGCAGCCAATTTTTTGGCCCCGAAGTATCTTTCTTTAAGGACCCCAAAAGGGAGTGGTGAGTGGAATAGCCCATCCCCTCATTATTTTGTTCACCAATTAGGCCTAATTTTTGACATCAACACTCACTTTTTAGGTGTGAGCTCACAATCAGGCCCAAACACATGCTGTGATTTTATTTTAAATCTATTTTAGGAGTATAAGGTAATTTGTCAAGTGAAGAAAAGTTTTGTGAGAATTTCTAGTATGTCAACATTATCTATACTACATATTATTGTTATTAATTAGATAAAAAATTGTGAGGCATTTCATGAACATAAATTGAGCCAGGCTCTTGCCATGCAGTTCTTGCAATATGGAGGTTCACTTACTGAGTGCAGTACTTACTTATGTGAATCGTCATGTTGTGTTCTCTGTTGAATCCTACAGATTTCAAGCTGATATTTTAAACCAGTACTTAGCAGCATTAGTCATCTCTTCACCAGTTTCCTACTTGTACTTGTTATTTTTTCTATTGTTCCCTTTTGGCTTCATCTTCATGACCATAGAGGAAACCCTCCAGGCAATGTCTCCCACACGCTTGTCATATAAATATTTATTGTTTTCTGATTACAACTATTCTCTTTTGTTTATCCTGTTTCAGTCATATGTACATTGGTTTGTTCATTGTTACAGAGTTCACAGTAAGGTGAAAAGCTTTGTTATAGTAGCAACTGTAAAATAAAACAATAGTAAGAACATTCAAAAGTTTAGGTTTTCATAAAAATGCTAACTTGCACGTTACATACACTATACTGTCTGGAATATATAGAGTCTATATTGTACATGATAGTATCTTGTCAAACCTTGGAATTAGTTTCTATGCATAAATGACATCATAGAAATCATAGACCTGGAAGGGACCTCGAGAGGTCATCTAGTCCAGTCCCCTACATTCAAGGCAGGACTAAGTATTATCTAGACCATTCCTGACAGGTGTTTGTTCAAGCTGCTCTTAAAAATCCTTAATGATGGAGATTCCACAACCTTCTTAGACAATTTATTCCAGTGCTTAACCACACTGACAGATAGGAAGTTTTTCCTAATGTCCAACCTAAACTTCCCTTGCTGCACTTTAAGCCCATTGCTTCTTGTCCTATCCTCAGAGGTTAAGAAGAAAATTTTTTCTCCCTCCTCTTTGTAACAACCTTTTACATACCTGAAAACTGTTATCATATCCCCTCTCAGTCTTCTCTTCGCCAGACTAAACAAACCCAGTTTTTTCTATCTTCTCTCTTAGATCATATTTTCTAGACCTTTAATCATTTTTGTTTCTCTGACATGGAGTAGGCCAGCAATTGATTGCTCCAAGTGATTATGGTTTTGCCTACTTTGTAGTCAGTTTGTGCAAGTTTAGGATCACAGACCAAGAAAAACTCCAAGATAATACCATTCTTTTTTTGAATCATTGAGTCCCCATCAGAATTAAAAGTGAGCCCTCGTTCCAAATCCTGACTGGTTACTTTTAAACCTTCAGAAATTGATTACAGGATTTGGCATAGTGACCTAGACACATCATTTGATAAATCACTATCTTTATATTTTTAAAACTGTGTGTGAGTGATTCAGAATGCATTAACTATCACTTGATCTGCATACAAATTGAATCTGAATCTGGTATTTCTCCCACCCCTAGTTATTAATATGGAAACTTCCCCTTTCCCCCTCCGCTGTGCTATGAAGGTATGTTCAGCTAAACAAACCTAGTAGGTTAACTACTTGTGGGAGCCTGTAAGAAACTGAACTATACTTTGTTGAGAATAGAGAATAATCAAAGGACATAGGGGGTCATTGTTTTTGTTATTGGGTTTTTATTTCAATTATATCACAGACACTTTAATTCTTGACCTGGAAGAAGGGCAAAGAAGTCTAGGATTCTTATTTTCTCGGCGTTACCATGTTCCAAAGCTAGCTGAGATCTAAGAGTGTACCAATTATGAAGCAAAGCATTGTGGGGACTTCAGTCTGTCATGAGAACCCAGAGCCATAGCTTCACTTGAACTGGGTGCCAATGAAGCAAGAGCATCTCACACTAGAGACCACTCATCCATAAGCCTCTTCTTTTTTCCTGACAGCTCCTTCTTCCCCGTTAGCTGGTCTAGTCTTGCCCCTCTTGCATCATCTTTGAAGAGCTGCTCCAGCAGTCATCTTTGTGAAGAAATAAAGAGGAAAGAATGGGGGGAAATAAATCTGTCTCTCTCTCCTGCCTCTGACTGGTAGCTCTGGATTTATCATTATACAGCTACCAGTTTGTCTTGTCCACTTTTGAGTGATTAGAAAACCTGATATATGAGAGTCTGGAGCTTTTTAATATTCTCATGCTGGAGCTGTCTATATGCAAATATCCTCCCTCCCCCCCATAAGAGTAGGCAGGTTGTTGGCTATCCCAGCAGAGTAACATGCCACTAAAGGCATGCATGGAAACAGAACTACTCTCATCCCCTATGGTGGTCCTCCCTGTGAGTCATCACAGTTGAGACATATTGGCAGGCTATTATGGAGAAGCTTGCATTGTTACAACTAGTGCTTTACCTATTTTGTGGTTAGAGAACTTCATTTCCCAGGCCTGTCAAACAGACTGTCATCTTTCAGAAGCACTATATTCACTAAAACAAACAAACAAAAAACACTAAAGGAGGGGAAAAAAATCAATAAACTGAAGTTGTTTGCATAATATCAATCTGAAGCTGTATTCTAGAAAGTTTGAAGATATGCCTGAGATAAAAGAGATGTAAGAGATAAAGATAAGACACAAACCATGTCTGGAAATAAGTCATGGGAAATAAAAGCATGTGATGCAACTTGAGAAACATAAAAAGAAAGAGATCTTGTTTCTTTCTGATCTGCTTCTCTAAGTGAATGGATAAAATAGAAATAAATGGGTATTTTCATAGGGAATGTGTAATTATAATCACATGGTATTTTAAAGTCAAATTTGTCAGTCCTTGTTCCTTAACTTGTCATTAGCCACCTAATTTTCAACAGTAAATTAATTAAGCTGCACAGATAGGGTAACAATGAGAGGGTAGTAACTGTATTGTAACTCCTTTGATTGTAAAGGGACTCTGCTAGGGTTACCATATTTCAACAATCAAAAAAGAGGACGGGAGGAGCCCCGCCCTAGCCCCGCCCCTGTCCTAGCCCCGCCCCCGTCCTGTCCTAGCCCCGCCCCTGCCCCTTCCACTCCCTCCCACTTCCTGCCCCCTCAGAACCCCCAACCCTCCCCCCCCACTCCTTGTCCCCTGACTGCCCCCCAGGACTCCACCCCCTCCCTAAGCCTCCCTGCCTCTTGTCCCCTGACTGCCTCCTCCTGAGACCTTCCCCACATCCTAACTGGCCCCCTAGGACCCTACCCGTCCCCTGACTGCCCCAACCCTTATCCACACCCCCACCCCCACCCAGAACTCCTGACCCATCTAAACGCCTCTGCTCCCTGTCCCCTGACTGCCCCCTCCTGGGACCCCTGCTCCTAACTGCCCTCCAGAGCCCCACCCCCTACCTAAGCCTCCCTGTTCCTTATCCCCTAACTGCCCCTTCCTAAGACCCCCCCCCAACTGTCCCCCAGGACCCTACCTCCTACCTGTACCCTGACTGCCCAAAACCTTATCCACCCTCCCCCAGAAAGCCCGCCCCGAACTCCCGACACCCCCCCCCCCCGCTCCTTGTCCCCTGACTGCCCCCTCCTGGTTAGGACCCCTGCCCTAACTGCCCTCCAGAACCCCACCCCCTACCTAAGCCTCCCTGTTTCTTGTCCCTTAACTGCCCCCTCCTGAGACCCCCCCCCACCTGTACCCTGACTGCCCAAAACCTTACACTCCCAACCCCCAGACAGCCCCCCCCGAACTCCCTGACCCATCCAACCCTCCCCCCTGCTCCCTGTCTCTTGACTACCCCCCCCCGAACCTCCCTGCCACTTCTCTGGCCCCCGGCCCCCTTACTGTGCTGCAGAGCAGCGCGCTCGGCAGCGGGGGAGGGGAGCAGGGTCGGAGCTCCAGACGAACAGCCGGCGATCTGTGAATGCAGGGAGGGAGGGGGAGGGAGAGAGAGGAGGGGAGTGGTGTCAAGTTTTAGGAGAGAGGAGGGGGAAGTGAAGGAAGGGCTCTGGCTCTGGCTCTCGGAGCCCCGGCTGCTTTGTAAGCCGCGCGCACGCTCTGCATGGGGGGGGGGGGGGGGGGGGGGAAGGAGGGGAAGTCCGGACATTGACAAATTCCCCCGGACGCTATTTTTAACCCGAAAAAGCCGGACATGTCCGGGGGAATCCGGACGAATGGTAACCCTAGACTCTGCCAAGATTGGTGGACCCCTATTATTGTGCCTGGGCAACATGGAGTTAAAACTCTTTCTTTCTCAATTAGACATCCCTGCAAAGGGTCTTGGGACTGCAGGGGAATGCAACCTCCTGATGCTACTAGCTGCAAGCAATCTGCCTGCAATGCTTAATTGAGTAGCTTAATAAGCAACAAGCACCTGATCCCCAATAGAGGAGTACATAAAGCAATAGGGAAGATGCTTACAAGAACTTAAGGTTTGAGAACAATGTTTACTTAGGGTTTTGAAAACTTTTTTTTAGGGCCTTGTTCATAGGCGCTTTTATTCTTTTGTGAGTAGTTGGTGGATGAATTCTAAACAATTGAACTAAAATCATCTGTACAGCTTTACCTCTCCTTTGAGCTATATTGCAGAGTCCATTATGGCTCAGAGGCTGTTAGTTACAGATCCACAAATCTATTGATTTCAATAGAAGTTAAGAGCCTAAATACCTTTGTGGATGTGGTCCAGTGAATCTTTCAGATATTCCTCATGTGTTATTTAGTCTTTACTGCTTGTAATAAACTCTCAGAAGTTTTCACCGTGGATCCCTCTTTATCACTTGTATATAACGTCCTCAGAAATTCTGTTTAACTTACAACTTCAGTTCCTTTGCTGTGTTCAAAGGGCTGTTTGGGTATTTTTTTAATCATGAAAATAGCAGGAACAATGTATTTTTTTTTCTCCATTTGAGTTATTAGGTCACATCTTTAAAAACAGAAAACTTTAGAAGTTGAGGCTTTACTGGTGAGTGTTTCTCAAGAGGGAGTTTGCCAAGTTTGAAATTTAAACTTCCCCTGCCGCTCCAACTTCAGTCATAGGATCCGACTCTGCCTCTGGCGATATCAAAGGCACAACTCGGGGGAGTTCAGAGGAAACAGGTTGATGCTCCAAGTTTCAGATCCTGCAAGCTATTTAGGTTGCAGTGTATATATCTTCATTTTTGTGCAGGTAAAATGTTCCATTTCTGTTATTTCCTGCAGCACATGTGTGCTATTGTGGAGATAATAGTGTAACGTCTAGGGGTTTTGTACTACTTATATTGGCCCCAGTCCCACAAGTGGATCCACTTAAGAAGCCTTTGCACCTGAACAGAGCGTCTCTGACTTTAATGGGGATCCAAAATGTGTTTGTGTGTTGGGTTCACAGTGTACACTTTTGTGTGTTAAAACAAGTAGAGTTGAGCAGCTGTAGTTCTCACAATTTCATGGTGTATTGTTTTATTTTTTTCTTTTCTGCATAATTTTTTTTAAATTAAATGCAAAAGACTATCTTGCTGCAAAATGAAGGTTACAAATTTGCACCTCCTAACTTTTATGTTTAAAATATAAAGTTGTCATCGTTTTTCTCACCTAAACTGTGTAATGTAGTAATTCCATTACCAGTCAGTAGAGATGGCTGAAATATTTCTAACAAATACTTTCATTAACAATTGTCTGTTTCCAAGTATGCAAAATACCTTTGAATTAAAATTTATATAAACTAATTAGTAAAAATTCAAAGATGTATGATAACATTTCCTAGAGAAAACATTTTTTTGTTGTTGTTTTGGCTTGGGGTTTTATTTATTTATTTATTTATTTATTTATTGCAGATAAACACAATCTTTTTGTGGCCCTCCACCTCCATTTGAGCTGGGTTGGTTAGTTATTGGTCAGAAGTCACATAGTATTGGTTCTGAATCTATGATTGGCAGAGCTTACCCCATATGCTCAGGACAGTTAACTTAACAGAAGCCATTTTAATCCATTTACTTAGAAATAGTAGCTGTATATTTGTTTTGAACCAGTAAGCAACAAAACAACTGTCAGTAGCAGGAAATGCCTGTGTGCTGCTCCTTGATATAAAATGTGGGATAACTGCCCTCTCCCCAAAACAATGCTTTATTTTAGGGGCATCAAATGTCTTGGTTTCCTGGGACTTATCCAGTTTAGAGGGGCTGTTTTGATTGGTTTTAATTAAGCCATCCCAGTTTGACCCAGTTGCATAGAAACCCTGAGAGATCTATTTGTCTCTTCCCACTGGACCAGCTCCTGAGAGAGGGGGCAATCAGGGAAGCAGCTCCAGACCCAACAATCCTCCTTCCAGAACGAGAGCTTGAGCTGCTGCTATTCTCACAAAAGGTGAGGGGGTGTCAAAGTGACCATTGGGCTGCTGTATTTTTAAGGGAAGGGGACCAGAAGGCTGGAGCTGATGCAGTTTGACAGGAGAACTGTTGAGCACAGCAGTAGCTAGGAGCAGAAAGAAATGGGAGGCTGAGTGCCCCCACTCCTGACAGCGAGCATTAGGAGGGGTAAAGTCCCCACAAACAGGTAGGCATCTGATTTTAAAGGGGGGCCTACAGCCATGGATTCAGGAAGGTTACAGTTTGTGTGTTTGTTTTTGAGCAATGAGGGATGACAGAAAGTCAAGTCAGTAGCCTTGCATAAGGAAGAGGAAGTTGTTTGGTTGGATGGGATCCTCATGAGCTTCAGATAAGTTTCCAGGCTCTGAACTTTTGATCATGACATCTGTGTGCTTGGCAAGTTGAGGATAATTTACAGCATGGGTTTACATATGGTTCAGCACTGGCATTTGTAGTCTGGGTGTACTGATGCTGGGGTTTGCTTGCTGAAGTGTGCATAAATCAGTAACTTTTAAGATCAGTTGTGTTCAGCCTGCAGCCCTGGGTCACTTTGTGGCTCTCAAGGTTCTGAATTGTGGCCCTCGAGGATGAATGTAGTAAGAAGAAAATTCTGTTTGATTATGACTTGAAAATGCGCTCCCTGAGCCGCTCCCTGAGCCACACCCTGCCACTTTTAAACTTAAGTATTTGAACCCATCTTGTCACTACAGAGAGGAGATATAAGCCACCCCCTCCTGAAATGCTTATGCCAGGAGCAGCTGTTTTCTCTCCTCCTCCCCCCCCCCCCCCCATAAGTGCTCAGGTCTACTGCTGGAGTGGCCACCTGCGGCATTTCAGAGGATAAAGAAGAGAGTAGCTCTGGCTGCATTATAGCCTGCCTGGCTACAGTAGCCCATGGGACAGCAGAACAGGAACTCAACTGGCTCTGTCTGATTTTAGGGGCGCACCTACCACAGGATGGCTCCCTTCCCGGCCTAGCCAGCCACTCCTGGCAGCCCAGAAGAGGGAAAACAAGAAGCTGAGAACCAAAAGCTGGTTATGACTCCTTGATTATGGACTCAGCTCAGGTTAGAGCCGCTGTAGGCCAGCTGGCATTTTTCTTCCCTCAGAATACCAGTTTAATACTCGCTTATTGCATTATATTGAAAATCAGATCATAACCCCTTTGACCATAGACAGTGTTTTCTTAGGTGTTTGTAGAAGGGCCCTAATCCTAATTCAAGAGAATTTAAAGTCCCCAAAATTCAAAGTTCTAGTCCAAATTTCTATTATACTGAACTATTTCATTTCATTTTATTTTATTTTTGTGCATTTAATATGTTTCTTTTTCAAGTCATCCTGCTTCATACAATTACATAGTGCCTGGGCATATAATTTTGTTGTTAGGAAAAAAAAGTCACAGCATCTTGTAATTCCCCTTCACTAAATTTGAAGTCCCGATTTCTAAATAATTTTAAAAATTGGAGACTCAGAGGGGAAATAGCAAGGTATGTATTACTGATATTGGCATGTCAGCAGTCTACTGGAAGGAAGAGCAGCTGTTACTTCTGTCACTCAGTATATTAGTATCTGACTGCCAGTGAGAAATGGAGACTACACTGTGAAAAATATGGGCAAAGAGACATTTATTTGGTTTGCATATGTGGGCCTTTTTTAATTCAGGCTACTCTGGCTAAGTGTGTTAAATTAATATTCCTAGCTACATACTGTACTGTTTGAATTATGGTAGATTCAGTGGCTAAACAATTGGTGTTGGCTTGGTTGCTAACTAAACCTAAATGCCACAATTAACTTCTTCAGGTGCTGTTTCAGGAGAGTGGTGGAACCTACTAGCATTTTCTAAGTGCCAGTGTTCTGTGGAATGTGGATATACCATGTACCTGGAGCAGCACTGACACAATAGCATTTCTGTGCTACCTTAACTTGATATGGATTCTGTGCTGAAATAATTGAAGCTGTCTTCATTGCCAGTTACTTGGGTTCTTAAGTAGGGTTAAATAATTGGTGTCACTTTTATTTTTTTATTTCTATTATTAGATGTCACTGTTTTGATTCCTTCCTCCTATGTGCAATTCTTGCATGGCTTCAGAGTGAATACTGGCTGATTGCATGCTTCCCTTTCTCTGCCAGGAACATTTTTTTTTTCTTCTGATTTTTGAGGCGGACACCAAGATGAGTCTGCTTACGTTCTTCCACTATCTGGTACTAAGGATCAAATATGCCTTCCTCTAACATGAGGATCCACTGTCCCTTTATTTAGAAAAACATATCCGCTTTACTGTAAAAATACTCAGTATTCTTTCTATTTTAAGAACATTTTTTAAAATTAGCCAGTCTGAGCAGAAATGTAATTCTAAAAGGCATAATTTTGTACTATTTAAAAATCGGGGGCCTAGGGGAGTATTTTCCTTATTTTTTTTATAGTGTCATTATTTAGCTTGCTGAATATAAAAGCTCTAGTGTATGCCTCTAATTTTGACATGCATGGCCTACTTTGAATGTGCGTCCCCTACTGCACCATTTTACATATAAATCTTCTCTGAATTGTATTGCCAGTGTTTCTGATCTCTCTATGCCGAAATGTGTAACTTATGCTAACATAAAATGTTTCTGAACTATTTCACCATGTCTTGTTCAGCAAGTGCCAAGAAGCCACTGTTTTTTGCTTGGGTTCTATATTACCTTAATCCAAGCACACTTGTGCTGCAAACTCCAGTTGAGAGACTAACAATAGCTCTGCCTAGATGGTTACATACCAGAGCCAATAACTCACTAGGAGTTCATGTTGTCTTTATTCAGTTTTATATATCGATCACTAGAGGGCAACATTTGACTTCTTTTGGTGGTGAATTGCAAAGCTTTAACAAAACATATTTAAGCTCCCAATGTGGGTAGCTGAACACAGGCTAGGCCCACTACCCACTGAAGTCAGTGCACGATTCCCATTTACTCCACTAACTTTCTGTTCAGGCTACATTTGAAACGGAAAACTTAAAATAAATACTGAAAATAATATCTGAACAATATCTTTCTCACTCTGTAGCTAAGGGTTACATGTTTGTTCTGAGCTGCTGCTGCTAACTCAGCTAATTTCATTGCACTCACTGTGAGTGGTGTGATGTCAACAACCCTTGTTGAAAAAACATGTCTTAACCTCCGTATTTGGGGCCTGTAGAGGGGACTGTGTGAGTGTAAAGGCCTGCTGGGTCAAATCCATTTGCAAGATCAAGGCCTTGGCACAGGGTATTTAGAGCATGGGAGGAACTGCTCAAATTGATCTTCAAACCTAATTTGTATGATCAGATTTTCAAACATGTATACAGACAATTGTGTGCTGTTTTGTGCATATAAATACCATGATGACTTGCATGCAGTGCATACTTATGCAGGCATTTAGCCACTTATGTGTGCAAAATAGCCACTTAGAGTTAGGGTTGCCAGGTGTCCAGTTTTCGACTGGAATGCCTGGTCAAAAAGGGACCCTGGTGGCTCCAATCAGCACCACCGACTGGGCCATTCAAAGTCTGGTCAGTGGCGCAGCAGGGCTAAGGCAGGCTCCCTACCTGTTGTGGCACCGAGTGGCTCCCAGAAGCAGTGGCATGTCCACCCTCTGGCTCCTAGGCATAGGGGCAGCCAAGGGGCACTGCGTGCTACCCCAGCCCCAAGCGCCAGTTCCGAAGCTCCAATTGGCCAGGAACCGCAGCCAATGGGAGCTATGAGGGTGGCGCTTGAGAATGGGACAGCGCGCAGAGCCACCTGGCCGTGCCTCTGCGTAGGAGCTGGAGTGGAGTCATGCCACTGCTTCCGGGGGCTGCCTGAGGTAAGCACCACCTGGATCTTGCACCCGAACCCCCTCTCCCAGACCTGATTCCCCTCCTGCCCTCTGAACCCCTCGATCCCTGCTTAGAGCACCCTCCTGCACCCCTCATCCCAAGCCCCAGCCAGAGCCCTCACTCTTCCACACACCAACCTCTCAGCCCCAGCTTGTAGCCCCCACCTGCACTCCAAACCCCTTAGCCCCAGTCCCACCCCAGAATCTGTACCCACAGCCAGAGCCGTCACCCCACCCCAACCCTCTGAGCCAGCCTGGTGGAAAATGAGTGACTGAGGGTGGGGAGAGAGAGCAACAGAAGGAGGGGGAGGATGGAGTGAGCAGGGGTGGGGCCTCGGAGAAAGGGCTGGGCCTCAGAGGAGGGGCGGCGGGGGGGCAGAGCAAGGGTGTTGGTTTTGTGCAACCAGTTGGCAACTCTGCTTAGCGTACTCAGGATACTTCTAGTCATAACATAGAAACACAGGTTTGTGCTTGGAAAGTGTTTATGTACAGCATGGAAAATCTGCCCCCATACTTAATTTTGTGCATCTACACTGGTGATTATTTGGGGTAAGAATATTTACAGTAGCTTTCCAGATGAGTGTATGTGTATATATAATAATATATATTCCTTTAAATTATTTTTGTTTCATAGTTTTATTTTCCAAAATATATTAATATTATTAGGAAATATATTGGCCAGTTTATTTGATCTAACAATGTTTTACTAAAATCTTCCCAAACTACTGGAGTAGCATGCCAGTGGATTAATAATACTGTATACTTTGGATTTATTAAGCATTTAATATGATCTGAAAGCACTTTTTTCACACTCCGCATCACAGTAACCTATTTTACAGAAGAAATCAAATCCCCAAGTATTTGAATGACTTTCTTGGAATCACATGAATTAGGGGTGTCTTTGGGATCTAAGTACATTTATTGCATCTTGTGCCTGGATTAGAGTACAGAGGGCAAAGCCAAGGAAAAAATGGCTTCTATTTATGCATTTCATTTTGGTATTCTAACCTTGAGTTTGCCTTGCTAAGAGAGTGGAGGCAGATAGAATTTGACTGGCCCCAGAAGACATTTAATGTAATACTCGGATGGGAATACCCAATTGCATGTTGTTCTCAAACACATGCATATTTTATACCACTGATTCACTATTTAACTCATAATAGTTGTCTATAGGAGGAAAATTTCATAACTGAGCCAGCCAAACTCTAGCTTGATAGTTTTAGCTGGATATGGCTTCTAAATTATCCATCGATCTTCTACTTCCCTGTCCTACAGTCAGAATAAAGAAAGCATTGACAAGTGCTAGCTTTGATTAAGTTAATCATTCTTCACTGACTGGTTATAAGGTGTACTCTATTAATTGTTATTGCATAATTGCAGCATCAAAACTCTCCGTACACGTACAGTATAATAAAAACAGCAGCATCAAAACTGTCTTTATGCTTACAGTATAATAAATCATCCAGACAAGTATTGGCCAGATTTTTAATATAAACATAGTCATATGTCTTTGGTCTTATTTTTGGTTTAGTTATTGAAACCTATCTAATTGTTAAGGAGACATGATTTACTACTGTGTTTTCTTCCCCCCCCCCCCATATGACAAATTTACTGCATTTTTGAGTGAGCTGAATGCTAAGGACGGCTATCAGGCAATGAGTACTTTGTGTTCAGCAGAGCAAAGTGTGCTGATCACAGGATGATTAACAAATTTCAAAGTTGTCCAAAAACTCAACTCTAATCTGGCAACAAACAATTGCTCTTTTAATTGGCTATTTTCTGGATGGAAAACACAAATGAAAATAGGTATTAATGCTGTAATTTAATCACACATTCTTCGAAACACGTCATCTTTGCAAAATTAGATACATACAAGAAATGAGGGAAACTTTTTAGAATTTAGTTTCCCAGGTATTGGCTATTGGTTTAGGGATTACTGTGTCTAGATTTTACACAAGTCTAGACTCTAATACATAATGCTTCATGCTATCTGCCACTTATGAAATTTTAATGTCAAATTCAAACTTCTCTGAAAGCTTGTTGGCCACTATAAGGCCCCAAGGGGTGGCTGATGAAGGAAAATAATTTGTGAGACAGCTTATTCACACCTCTCTCCCTGCCAGAAAATCAAATTATAGCTGGTGAGCATTAGCATAGGGAAAAAAAGGAGGAAGCAGTAACATTGACCTAGGAACATAGTAATATCAAGTGCAGCATGGAGTGGGTGGCAATATCAGGAACTGAGCTTGGAAAAAATTATAGAATTGTGTGTGTGTGTGTGTGTGTGTGTGTGTGTGTGTGTGTGTGTGTGGAAAAGGCTTGGCAAAATATGGAATGATACTAAGCTTGGGGAGAGGTAGATACATTGGAGGGTAGGAATAGGGTCCAGAGTGACCTAGACAAATTGGAGGATTGGGCCAAAAGAAATCTGATGAGGTTCAACAAGGACAAGTGCAGAGTCCTGCACTTAGGGTGGAAGAATCCCATGCACTGCTACAGACTGGAGACGGACTGGCTAAGTTCTGCAGAAAAGGACCTGGGGATTACAGTGGACGAGAAGCTGGATATGAGTCAACAGTGTAACCTTGTTGCCAAGAAGGCCAACGGCATATTGGGCTATATTAGTAGGAGCATTGTTAGCCAGTCAAGGGAAGTGATTATTCCCCTCTATTCGGCACTGGCGAAGTCACATCTGGAGTATTGCGTTCAATTTTGGGTCCCCCACTACAGAAAGGATGTGGACAAATTGGAGAGAGTCTGGCGGAGGGCAACAAAAATGATTAGGTGTCTGGGGCACATGACCTATGAAGAGAGGTGGAGGGAAATGGGGTTATTTAGTCTGTTGAAGAAAAGAGTGAGGAGGGATTTGATAGCAGCCTTCCCCTACCTGAGGAGCGGGTTCCAAAGAGGATGGAGCTCAGCTGTTCTCCATGCTGGAAGATGACAATACAAGGAGCAATGGTCTCAAGTAGCAGTGGGAGAGATCTAGGGGAAATCAACAAACAGGAAAGATTTGTGTTGCCTCCATCTGAATTACAAGTTGTCCTCTTCTGGGGACAGATTTCAACTAATTGCACCCTTTTGGCCTTCTCCAAGCTCTAAATAATTACTTGTGAGTCATCTCTTGGTTTCTAGGCACAGTCCCTTTTCTAAGGTTTAGTCATTCATTTACTCCTCAACTCAATACCCTCCACCTCGAGGTGGCGCTTTAAGGGAACCTGGTCCCTGCAGTGACGGATTAGCCACAGGGCCGACAGGGGCCCTGGCAAAAATCCACGGCTGGGCGGCAGAAGCTCGGGGTCCCGGCTGCTGGGTGTGTGGGTGGGGAAAGACCCCATGCCCTGACCCCGCTCCCCAGCAGAAGCCACAGCATGGCAGGGTATACCCTGTCACCGGCAGAAGCCACGAGGTGGTGGGGGAACCCCCCAGTGGCCCATGTCCCTGGCAGAAGCCACAGGATGGCGTGGGAACCCCCCAGCAGCCCTTGTCTCCTCCCCCCCCCCCCCCCCCGGCAGAAGCTGTGTGGTGGTGCGGGAAGCACCCGACCCCACTCTCCAGTAGAAGCGCCTGATGGGTGGAGCAAGAGAAGCCCTAGCTCCCCCTGCAAAAGCATAGTGGGTGGTGGGGGAAGCCCCTGCATCCAGACCCCCGCTGCAACCCTGGGACTAGAGGAGTTTTACTCCCCGGTGTGCCTGGGGCCATGGTGGGGGGACAGAGCTTCTCTGGTCTTTGGGCCTCAGTGGAGGAGAGTGGCAGAAAGGAGCAAATGGGTTGCAGGGGACTGCAGTGGGGAGAGTAGAAAGAGGGACCCTGGGTGGAACAGGGGTGGGCCCTAGAGAAGGGGCAGAAAGGGGTGGGGCCGTGGGTAGGGTCGCATGCAGAAGCGGTGTAAACTCAGGGGTTGTACCATATGACTGGAGAATTGTTAACATAGTTTCTATTTTTAAGAAAGGGGGAAAAAAAGTGATCCGGGTAACTACAGGCCTGTTAGTTTGACATCTGTAGTATGCAAGGTCTTGGAAAAAATTTTGAAGGAGAAAGTAGTTAAAGACATTGAGGTCAATGGTAATTGGAACAAAATACAACATGGTTTTATAAAAGGTACTACGTGCCAAACCAACTTGATCTCCTTCTTTGAGAAGGTAACAGATTTTTTTAGACAAAGGAAACACAGTGGATCTAATTTACCTCAATTTCAGTAAGGCATTTGATACGGTTCCACATGGGGGAATTATTAGCTAAATTGGAAAAGATGGGGATCAATATGAAAATTGAAAGGTGGATAAGGAACGGGTTAAAGGGGAGACTATAGCGGGTCATATTGAAAGGTGAACTGTCAGGCTGGAAGGAGGTTACTAGTAGAGTTCCTCCGGGATCGGTTTTGGGACCAATCTTATTTAATCTTTTTATTACTGACATTGGCAAAAAAAGTGGGAATGTGCTAATAAATTTTGCGGATGACACAAAGTTGGGAGGTAGTGCCAATACAGAGGGGGACTGGGATATCCTACAGGAAGATCTGGATGACCTTGTAAACTGGAGTAATGGTAATAGGATGAAATTTAATAGTGAAAATTGCAAGGTCATGCATTTAGGGATTAATAACAAGAATTCCAGTTATAAACTGGAGAGGCATCACTTGGAAGGACCTCGGAATATTGGCTGATCACAGGATGACTATGAGCCGCCAATGTAATATGGCTGTGAAAAAAGCTAATGCGCTCTTGGGATGCATCAGGTGAGGTATTTCCAGTAGAGATAAGGAGGTGTTAGTATGGTTATACAAGGCACTGGTGAGACCTCATCTGGAATATTGTGTGCAGTTCTGGTCTCCCATGTTTAAGAAGGATGAATTCAAACTGGAACAGGTACAGAGAAGGGCTACTAGGATGATCCGAGGAATGGAAAACCTGCCTTATGAAAGGAGACGCAAAGAGCTTGGCTTGTTTAGCCTAACCAAAAGAAAGCTGAGGAGAGATATGATTGCTCTCTATAAATATATCAGAGCAATCATGCTCTCTATAAATATATCAGAGGGATAAATACCAGGGAGGGAGAGGAATTATTTAAGCTCAGTACCAATTTGGACACAAGAACAAATGGATATAAACTGGCCATCAGGAAATTTAGACTTGCAATTAGATGAAGGTTTGTAACCATCAGAGAAGTGAAGTTCTGGAATAGCCTTCCAAGGGGAGCAGTGGAGGCAAAAGACATAGCTTGATAAGTTTATGGAGGGGATGGTATGATAACCTAATTTTGGCAATTAATTGATCTTTGACTATTAGCGGTAAATATGCCCAATGGCCTGTGATGGGATGTTAGATGGGGTGGGATCTGAGCTACTACAGAGAATTCTTTCCTGGGTCTCTGGCTGGTGAGTCTTGCCCACATGCTCGGGGTTTAGCTGATCGCCATATTTGGGGTCGGGAAGGAATTTTCCTCCAGGACAGATTGACAGAGGCCCTAGGGTGTTTTCGCCTTCCTCTGCGGCGTGGGGCACGGGTCACTTGCTGGAAGATTCTCTGCACCTTGAAGTCTTTAAACCACAAGTTGAGGACTTCAGTAGCTCAGACATAGGTCATGGGGTTGTTACAGGAGTGGGTGGGTGAGATTCTGTGGCCTGCGTTGTTCAGGAGGTCAGACTAGAAGATCATAATGGTCCCTTCTGACCTTAAAGTCTATGAGTCTATGGGTGGGGAGGGGCCCCCCACTTGCTCTGGCCCAGGGCCCCAGGAAATCTTAATCCGTCTCTGGGTCCCTGATTCTATTCTGGGTCCTGGTCCCAGGAACTGAAACATGCAGTGGCTGTCATTCCACTCAGAACCCTTGCTTCAGTTTTTCCTTGGGCTGCTTTCTACATGCTCTGCCTCTTTATAGACTTCTACAGCCTCTCTTGTGCCCTCTTTTTTTCTTTTTTCTTTTTTTTTTTGTGTCCACTTTTCTGTTCATTGCAGGTTTCTCTCCACACTGAACTCAGTCATGCTTATAGAACCCTCCCACGGTCACCCGGTTCCCTCTTGGTTACCTAATCTCTGGACTCCAAATCCTATGGTTGTGAAGAAACCCGGGTTTAGGTGAAGCTGGACTTTAAAGTGGTTAGCTTATGTTCTGATGCATGACTCTCACCTGAATCTTAGACCAGCCAATATCGCCTCCAGCTTTGACAATAAACTACAGTCACAAAATGGTGCTAGAATTAGAAATTAGGCAGATCAGGATGGGCCTGTGATGAAGGCACCAGGGATATGGGTTCTGTTACTTGCTCTGGCACAAACTTCCTGTCTGACTTTGGACATGTCACTTAATGTCTCTGTGCCTCAGTTCCCCATCTGTAAAATGGGATAACGATGCTTCCCTACCCCAGAGGGCTGTTGTGAGGATAAATTCATTAATGTCTGTGAGGTGCTGAGATCTACTGTGATGAACACCATAGAAATTACTAAAAATAAACAACAAACAAACGCTATGCTTTATTTGGATATGGAAAAAGCTTATTTTCAGTAAGATTATGTAATAAATTTCCTTGTCATTTTGTAACAGAGAGTTTAATTTCCTTTCACTTTAGATCCAGTTGGAGAGATACTTGTGTAGGAAGAAATCTGAGAGAGGTTAGAACTTGCTAATGTGGGGCCTAGATGTAGTTGCTAAAAAAAGAAAGCTATGTAGGAAGAGCCTATAATTTTCAGTGCTATCTTTGGAGTTGGATTAATGCCCAGGATAGTGACAAATAGAACGTCATTGGGAAAGTCTCAGGATCAGCTCCACTGGCAGTAACAAATAGCTCAGGAAACCGATAGCTGCATAAAATTAAAACTTTAAAATCCTTATCAATAAAAATGATCAATTTTTAACCTATTCTGGGAACTTGTTTTGAAAGCAAAAATTAATTCATTAAAGAGGAAAATTTTTTAAATACCACTGAAAATAGTAATTGGACTGGAAAGCGGTTTTGTGAGTTAACAATTGACATTTTATACAGGACTTTATTAACTAATGATATTAAAGTGCTTGATGTAATCATTTACTAGATTTTAAAAATCTGTTATTTCTACAGAGCCCAAAAGTGTGCTATTTGTGTTATAGATGAATTGGAAGAGAGGTCCCTGCCCCAAAAAACTTGCATTCTAAGATTCCTTATTCACCTGAGTGGTCGCATTAATTTCTTTGAAAGTCAGTAATCAGAGGAAGTGGGCAGGGATGCAACACAAATCTCCCCTGTTTGTTGGTTCCCCCACCCCAATGTAAAGCCTTCTCGGGCGACCAGAAGCCATCTTGTCATGATAGCGTCCCTCCTTGTAGTTGAAGTAATCAGCTGTGTTTCTATGATCACATCCAGAGTGTTCATCACATGGTTTTTGGGTCAGGAAGCAAGTTTTTCCTGTTGTGCCTAATCGGTAGGATCAGTTGGGATTTTCACCTTCCTCATAGCATTGTTGCGGTGGAGTTAGGTTAAAAGAGGTAAGAACAGGGAGTCAAACATTCCTATATTATCTCTTGATATTAAGTTTGTCAACTTGCAGCCAGAGTCCAATGCCGAAAAAGGTTAGAGGGACCAGCTCTCAGAGGTAAATGAAACCTGGTATTTCGCTAGTGGACCTTTTGCCTGTAAGGAGAAGGGGAGGCCTGAAGTCATTGCAAACTGATGTCCCCCTTAATACCCTCTATCCCTCACATAGGTGTTTGTTGGGGGAGAGGGGTGGTGAGAGGCTTCAGAAGTGTGCTGAATCATAGGGGTAGGCTGAAGAAGATCTACCTTGAGTTACTCATTATGGTGAGAGCCCTATAACCCTGCACTTGACCTAGTTAAATGCCTGGTATGTGAGAGGGGGTGAGTGTATAGCATCTCCCCCCATTGTTAAATTGAAAGAGTTGTGCAGTACTGTCTACTGTGTATAAAGAGACACATTTGAATAAAATATAGTAACTATAAACATTTTAAATGTAAGAAACAGCATTTATTTTTACAGATTTTCATATACTGTATATTATATAATCCAAATATTTTAGACAGATTGATTTCACTTCTCTTTACACACAAGAGAATATGCCATATACTGAAAGTGATATTATTTAAAGTAAAAATGGAAAGTTTTTAAGAGCAACCATTTTACTAAAGGCTGTCTAACCTTCAGTGCCCTGGGCATTGACTCAGTATTAACTCAGAGAGAAAAGTGGTTCCCTACTGAAGTCATGCTGTGAATAAAACTAATTACATTGCTAAATATAAAATTTTGAAATAGCTGTGCATTTAAAGAAATATTCTAAATATTAACCAGTACGACTCTAGAGTGAAACACCTTGTTCAAGCTGATTGTTGGCACAGATTCTTTAACAACAAAAATCTGTTTGCAGGCAAGAGCAGTAGCCATGTGATAATACAGTTGAGCAAAATACAGTTCTCTGTATTATGTACTGTTGCTAAGGCTATAATCCTATCAATAATATTTCATTTTAGGAGTGCAGAGAATAAATAATAGACCTATGACTAATTATTCATGATATAGAGAAAATAACATTGTTGGGCGACAGAAGGTATAATTGTTTTAATATTAGCAGCAGCGCACGTTACCTTGCAAAAACATTAAAGCTTTTGAAGCAGGGTGGATGGAAGTGCAGCTGGGTGGGTTGTAGACAAGGAGATTGAAGGCTAATGATTGATGTGAGGAGAAATGCAATCCTGGAAGTAAATTGTAACATTAAAAATTAGGGTTGCAGGGAGTTGGGTTTCTTCAGGTTCCCAGATTATGCCTGTAGTATGAATTCTACATTAGTGGCATCATTATTTTCACAGCAGCCAATCATCGTGTTCGTAAAGAGGACTGTAAGTAGAGATCCTATTATTAAATACATTCATGGAGTGAATGCTATTTTGTATTCCTGATTATTTTTAGTTTGTTTGGCTGTTTGTGTTTTTCTCTCTCTCTCAGGTTATTTCAGTTACTGGGTCACTTGGGATCGTGTATCTGGGGACTGTTTGAGCCTTTGTTCCCTGGGTCATCTTTGATCAGCCTTGTGATCCCTCTGCCCCGTGTGATTAACGAGGGGGTAGAGCTGACCTAGGAGAGAAGGCCTTAAAAGCCAGAGGCTAAGTGACCAAGGAGAACTAGCAAACAGGGGACCGCAAACAGGGGAGTCTGTAAGAGTTGCAATAAAATCGCTATGGTTAGGAAGGGCCATTGCCAGCGCTGCTCCTGTCTCCTCCACCTGCGCCTGTATCCAGACAGAAAGCCTAACCATGGATTCCTCTATGCAGAGACTGTGGCCTGCATTTCCCAGTCTCTGAAAGCCAGGCTGGGGGGATCATCCAGTGCGAAAGGTGCCTGCTGGTGGAATCTCTCAGGAAGCAGGTGGGAGAGCTACAGGAGGAGGTGGCTAGGCTGAGGAGCATCCATGCCTATGAGAAATTCTTCAAGAGTATTCATATGGAGACATCCAAGGCTGAGGAAGCTATCCAGCTACAGAGGATTGCTGTCACACCAACAGGGGAGGAGGATATGGCTCTGTCATAGGGAGGACACTCGCAGCTGGTTACTTCTGGCAGCAGACAGTGTTCCACCCCTACTCCCAACCCACCCACCATGGTGATGGAAAACCGATATGCTGCCCTGGCAATGAGTGATGAGGAATCACCCCCAAGAGGAGGAGGAGGAGCCATGTACCCCCAAGGCTGGGAGGATTGCAGCTCCACTCTCAGGAGGAAACGTAGGGTAGGGCTGGTTAGTGACTCTCTCCTGAGGGGGATGGAGGCATCCATATGTCTCCCTGACATGGCATCCTGGGAGGTATGCTGCCTATCCGAGACCTTACGAAGGGATTATCGAGGATCATACAGCCCTCTGACTACTACCCCATGCTACTCATCCATGTGGGTACTAATGATACCGTGAGGTATGACCCTCAGAAGATCAGAAATGACTACAAGGCTCTGGGAGTAAGGGTGAAGGAGTTGGGAACACAGGTGGTATTTTCTTCCATCCTTCTGGTCAAGGGTAGGGGCCCAGGCAGAGACAGATGTATCCTGGAGGCGAATACCTGGCTGCGAAGATGGTGTTGCCAGGAGGGCTTCAGCTTTCTTGACTGTGGGATTCTGTTCCAGGAAGGACTGCTGAGCAGAGACGGGACCCACCTGTCGAGGAAGGGGAAGAGCATATTTGGATACAGACTGGCTAACCTAGTGAGTAGGGCTTTAAACTAGGTTCGAAGGGGGCAGGTGACCAAAGCCCACAGGTTAGTCAGGAACATGGAAACCTGGGAGAAGGTTCAGAATCTGGGAGAGCATGGGCTGTTATAGCAGGGGACAAAGGAGAGACAAAACAGAACTGGGGGAGGGGAGAGGAAATCAAATTAGTATTTTAGAGTCTGTATACTAATGTGAGAAGTATGGGGAATAAGCAGGAAGAATTCAAAATGCTAGTAAATAAACACAACTATGACATAATTGGCATCACAGAGACCTGGTGGGATAATACGCATGACTGGAATATTGGTATAGAAGGGTACAGCTTGCTCAGGAAGGACACACAGGGGAAAAAAGGGAGGAGGTCTTGCCTTATATATTAAAAATGTATACACTTGGGCTGAGGTTGAGATGGAAATAGGAGACAGACTTGTTGAAAGTCTCTGGGTATGGATAAAGGGGGTAGAAAACAAGTGTGATGTCATGGTAGGGGTTACTACAGACCACCTAGCCAGGAAGAAGAGGTGGATGAGGCTTTTTTTAAATTAACACAATCATCCAAAACACAGGACTTGGTGGTGATGGGGGACTTCAACTACTCAGACATCTGCTGGGAAAATAACACAGCAGGGCACAGATTATCCAACAATTTCTTGGAATGTATTGGAGAGAATTTTTATTTCAGAAAGTGGAGAAAGCTACTAAGGGAGAAGCCGTTCTAGATTTGATTTTGACAATTAGGGAGGAACTGGTTGAGAATTTGAAAGTGGAAGGCAGCTTGGGTGAAAATGTTAATGAAATGGTAGAGTTCGTGATTCTAAGGAATGGTAGGAGGGAGAACAGCAAAATAAAGGCAATGGATTTCAAGAAGGCAGACTTTAGCAAACTCAGGGAGCTGGTAGGTAAGATCCCATGGGAAGCAAGTCTAAGGGGAAAAAATGAAGACAGTTGTCAGTTTTTCAAAGAGACATTATTAAGGGCACAAGAGCAAACTATCCCATTGCGTAGGAAAGATAGGAAGTATGAGAAGAGACCACACTAGTCTAACCAGGAGATCTTCAATGAGCTGAAACTCAAAAAAGAAACCTACAAAAAGTGGAAACTAGGTCAAATTACTAAAGATGAATATAAACAAATAACACAAGTATATAGGGACAAAATTAGAAAGGCCAAGGCACAAAATGAGATCAAACTAGATAGAGACATAAAGGGTAACAAGAAAACATTCTACAAATACATTAGAAGCAAGAGGAAGGCCAAGGACAGGGTAGGCCCATTACTCAATGGAGTGGGGGAAATAACAACAGAAAATGTGGAAATGGCTGAGGTGCTTTGTTTCGGTTTTCACCAAGAAGGTTGGTGGTGATTGGACGACTAATGTAGTGAATACCAGTGAAAATGAGGTAGGATCAGAAGAGGCTAAAACAGGGAAAGAAAAAAATAAACATTACTTAGACAAATTAGATGTCTTCAAGTCACCAGGGCCTGATGAAGTGCATCCTAGAATACTCAAGTTGCTGACTGAGGAGATATCTGAGCCATTAGCGATTATCTTTGAAAAGTCATGGAAGACAGAGAGATTCCAGAAGATTGGAAAAGGTCAAATATAGAGCCCATCTATAAAAAGGCAAATAAGGACAACCCCAGGGAAATACAGATCAGTCAACTTAACTTCTGTACCCGGAAAGATAAGGAGCAAATAATTAAGCAATCAGTTTGCAAACATCTAGAAGATAATAAGGTGATAAGGGACAGTCAGCATGGATTTGTCAAAAACAAATAGTATCAGACCAACCTGATAGCTTTCTTTGACAGGGTAACAAGCCTTGTGGATAGGGGAGAAGCAGTAGATGTGGTATATCTTAACTTTAGTAAAGCTTTTGATACTGTTTTGCATGACCTTCTCATAAACAAACTAGGGAAATGCAACCTAGATGGAGCTACTATATAAAATCATTCCCAGAGAGTAGTTATCAGTGGTTCACAGTCACGCTGGAAGGACATAACAAGTGGGGTCCCGCAGGGATCAGTTCTGGGTCTGGTTCTTTTTAATATCTTCATCAATGATTTAGATAATGGCATAGAGCAGTGGTCTCCAAACTTTTTTGATCGTGCACCCGTATCAGTAAAAAAATTTTGAGGGAAGATTGAAAAACATTGGGTTTGTTTATTCTGGAAAAGAGGAGACTGAGAGGGACATAACAGTTTTCAAGTATGTAAAAAGTTGTTACAAGGAGCAGGGAGAAAAATTGTACTTTTTAACCTCTGAGGATAACCCCCTCTTAACCTTTGAGGGGGAGGGATAGCTCAGTGGTTTGAGCATTGTCCTGCTAAACCCAGGATTGTGAGTTCAATCCTTGAGGAGGCCACTTAGGAATCTGGGGCAAATCAGTACTTGGTCCTGCTAGTGAAGGTAGGGGGCTGGACTCGATGACCTTTCAAGGTCCCTTCCAGTTCTAGGAGATAGGATAGGACAAGAAGCAATGGGCTTAATTTGCAGCAAGGGAGGTTTAGGTTGGATATTAGGAAAAACTTCCTAAGTGTCAGGGTGGTTAAGCCCTGGAATAAATTGCCTAGGGAGGTTGTGGAATTGCCATCATTGGAGATTTTTTTAAGAGCAGATTAGATAAACACCTGTCAGGGATAGTCTAGATAATACTTAGTCCTGCCAGGAGTGCAGGGGACAGGACTAGATGATCTCTCGAGGTCCCTTCCAGTCCTATGATTCTATCCTATCCTAGGAATTTCAGTCTACTAGTTCTCATTGGATATTTTTTGCTAGCTTGCACAAGACGTGTTGATTTCAGTACTAATACGCAGAACTGAAAAGCAGCTGAATGGTCTACAATTAGGTGGATCTTTCAAATCTTCATTTCCAGAGAGAGGAGTAGCAAGATCACAGTATTATTTAAATATTTACTTTTGATTTAAAGCCGCTGGACATGAAATTATTGTGAAATAGCTGCATCTCTCTGTCCCTGTGCCTTTTGCAGTCAAGAAATGGAACTGCATTTCAAACTTAAAAAAAAAAATTGTTACTCATTTTAACAAACTTTCTCCCTACTGAAAATATTGAAGTAGTCCTGACCATTGTTTATGATGATTATTCCACAATCAGCTAGGTTGAACCTTAAATAGATAGTCAGGGTGTTTTCTGTCCTGTCCATTTATTTTCTAAATATATAATAATAATTCTATTGATCCTATAAAATCCCTGTTTTGAAAACAAGAACTGCACTATTGTTTAAATCTATGTTCCTTGTTGAATCATTCAGCAGCAACCAATCCAGGGTAATGTGTTTTCTTCACATGCATGCGATTGCCACGTCTTTCCTTTCCATTGTCTGTATCTGGGTTGTAAGCCAACATTCTGTTGAAACATGCAAGAATTTTGATCTGTGAGAGCAAGATTAGTGTATATTACATTACCTTGCTAGCTCACAAGAGTGCAGTGGAAGGGCAGAGTGGAGGGATATCATGGCCAAGAAGCAGAATAAAACTGCTATAATAGGTCTAATTTTAGGCCTAGCAGCCTTGACAGAGGGTTTTTTTAAATCAAAAGCAGGTTGAAAACACCCCCAGTAATGCTCAAGCACACAACACTTTACTTTACAGTGTCCTAACTGATTCTTTTAAAGGCTTATATATAATTTTATTAAAATGAGATTACAGTTCTCTATGCCTTTGCAAGCTGTAAAATGTTTCCAGTGGTTCTAGCTTTTATAGGAATTTTGGACACATGTTCTATAGCAGGGGTGGGTAAACTACAGGCCGGGGGCCGCATCCGACCCTCCAGACATTTTAATCCAGCCCTCGAGCTCCCTCTGGGGAGCGGGGTCCTGGGCTTGCCCTGCTCTGGCACTCTAGCATGTCCCTCCTCTGGCTCCCATGCATAGGGGCAGCCAGGGGGCTCTTCACGCTGCCCCTGCCCCAGGCGCCGCCCCTGCCCCAGGCGCCACCCCCGCAGCTCCCATTGGCTGGGAACCGTGACCAATGAGAGCTGCAGGAGCGGCGAATGCAGACAGGGCCGCACGCAGAGCTGCCTGGCCGCACCACCGCGTAGGAGCTGGATGGGGGACATGCCACTGCTTCTGGGAGCTGCTTGAGGTAAGTGCTGTCTGGCACCTGCACCCCTGACACCCTTCTGCGCCCCAACCCCTTGCCCCACCCTGATACCCCTCCTGCCCTTGAACCCCTCGGTGCCAGCCCAGAGCACCCTCCTGCATGCCCAACCCTCAGCCCCATCCCAGAGCCTGCACCCCCAGCTGGAGCCCTCACCCCCTCCCGCATCCCAACCCCCAATTTTGTGAGCATTCATGGCCCACCATACAATTTCCATATCCAGATGTGGCCCTCAGGCCAAAAAGTTTGCCCACCCCTGTTCTGTAGGAATGGTCTTAAGGCATTTCAGTGTCTCAGCAGTGTATTTTATTGCTATTTAATAATTTAAATGAATGTTTATCCTACATATTTAATGCAGTATTGGGCATATATGAAGCAAATCCTTAGCACAGTTTCTTTAAAAACACTTTTTTGTTGTTGATTCTGTGTTGAATGGATAACGTTTCTGAGAATTATGTTCATTTTGAAATGCCAAAATCCTTTGTGCACGCAACACTCTGAAGTCTATTGATCATTTGATGAAGAACCATGATGCACATCATACATGCATGGAAGCAAATTTTCTGAGCACTGAGTGGGCACAGCAGGACACTTAACTGGTTGTATATTCAAAATGTAGGCCACAACTTTATTGTAAACATGAAAAACTATGCAGAGAAAATCATCCAGCCATCAACTAGCACAGTGTGGTTCCAAATATTACCCAATCTAGGCTCCACCAATATAGGGCCTAGCCTACCCTTAACCTTGCCCCCCATCTGTTTTCTCCACTGGACTTGACAAAGTGTCAGAATCTTTCAAGCCTCCTGGCCTTATAAAAGGGATCTCCCCAAACAAGGGATACCTCAACTGGTGTGTGTGTGTGTGACAGACAGACAGACAGACACTCACTCATCACACTAAAAGACATAGCCTCATTTTGTCATTAGCAGTGCAAGACCTGGCCCAACTTACCCAAACCCTGTATTCGGATCAATAAACACTTCCTGCTATCAAACTTCTCCACTGGTTTCTTGACACCAAAGCTATGACAAAGCATAATAACAAGCTATACTCTTCCAGTGGCTAACAATTTTAAAACACTTGGTGTTAACTGCTATGTACCTAAGTAACTGAATGCATGATTGTGAATGGAAAGGGGCAATGATCTCATGGTAATGATCTTGATCCTCCAGTCTGTACTCAGGTTGATTTCCCATGGGTTGTAATGGGAGTTCTGCTTGAATAAGTACTGCAGGATTGAACTTGACAGCAGTTCAGCTCTATGGAGAAAATATTCTTATGGTGCCAACATTACTATGTGAGATTAAGATATAAAAAGGAAAGTCCAGCTGAATCCCATTATACTGATTTTTGTATAAGACTGATAAAATGTTTTTATGCCTTGATATAATGCCCTAACAATTTGAAAGATCTTTATTTTAAAACAGCTTCATTGCACTTCTAGATCAGTGCATGTTTGTGGAGACCTAGTTATGTCAAAAGAGAAACGTTGATAAAAAATGTATAGTACAAGGATAGCAACCTATTAAAATCCCTTTAAAATAATAGATTAATGTCACAAATTGAGGATATCAATTAAATCTGCCATAAGTCTATTAACTAATATAAATCTAGATGCTCCTAGACTTTGCAGTGCTTAGATTTTCTATCAATTTTACAGCTACAGCTGGTTGAATAATAGAAAAAACATATTCATAGTGTAACCCCTTTGGGGTTTAGAAAGCATGGCCCTTTAAATTTTTTTTAAGGGGGAGGGGGAGAGTAAAAAAAAAAAAGGGAGGAAAACTTTAGGGGGCAGTGCTGGAGCTCCAAGGAGAGGGAGAGGCAGCCTGCAGGCCCTGGAAAAGTAAAGCAGCAAAAAACCTGCCGGAAGCCTGGAAAGGACAGGGCCGATTGGGGACACCCCAGGACAGGAGCCAGAAGAAGCACTGTGCCAGGGAGGAATTGCCCGAGAAGAACAGGCCAGAGTTGGACCCAGTATTACTGCAGCTTTTCGGCCCTGTCCTTTCCAGGCTTCCGCGCTGCCCCCTAAAGTTTTCCTCCTTTTTTTAACTCTCCCCCTCCCCCTTAAAAAAAAAATTTAAAGGGCCATGCTTTCTAAACCCCAAAGGGGTTACAATAGTTTATTCTATTGATGACATTTTTTGAAATTCTGCAAATTTTATACAGCCATCTAGAGAGCTTGTC
The DNA here is from genome assembly GCF_011386835.1 of Chrysemys picta bellii. Classification (NCBI taxonomy): domain Eukaryota; kingdom Metazoa; phylum Chordata; order Testudines; family Emydidae; genus Chrysemys; species Chrysemys picta. The sequence goes on from NC_088801.1 coordinate 35,272,463, forward strand.
AAATAATGAAAAAAATATTTAAAATAATGTATTTGAAAAAAGCCAACATCTCATGTGTAAACTATTTGCAACAAATAATTTTAGCAATTACACTTAATACATTTTCCTGTTTTATTATTTAGTGTATTATCAACAAGGAGTAAATATGTGGCTAATATACAACTATTGGCTTAAATTCTCCCAAATAAAACTAGATAAATTGTGCTTTATCAGGGAGAAATATGAAATGAAACAGAGGTGAAATCCATCCTTCAATTCAGCGCTATTCAGGGGGATGCAGCCCCTTCCCCTCTTACCAATATGGGTACATCTACATTTCGAGCTGGAGGTGTAATTTGCACCTTGAGGTGACATACCCACATTAGTTCTAATCTAGCTAGTGTGCTAAAAATAGAGTGTAGTTGTAGCAGCATGAGTGGTGGGCGGGGCTAGTTGCTCCAAGTACATACCCATCAAAGACGGTATGTATTCAGGGTGGCTAGCCCGTCCTACCACAGCTACACTCTAGTGTGCTAGCTCAATTGGAACTAGAGTGACTCTGTCTCCTTGAGGTGGAAATTACACTTCCAGTTTGAATTGTAGATATACCTTATATCAACTTATCTGCATGAGATGCAAGGTCTATTAAGGCAAATTTATCCTGGTAAATGCAAATGCTCTGTCCTCTACCCTATTTAGCTGCTCAATACAGACCTATGTAGGAGATGCCCTTTATCATGCAGGAGTCCTTTTATCAAGCCAGTTGGCCAGGACCCAACAAGATTTAAGTGATATGAAGGGCTTGTGCTGTCTATCAGCATGAGCATGTATTTCACCCTCTACGAACAAGTTGTGTAGTTCTTTACACATGCTTCTATCTGAGGTTTTTAATAATATGTTGGGAGATCTTGAATGGAGGACTACATCAGATGCAATGGCTAGTTGTCATTACATCCAAATTTCCTTGCTTTTGAGACTAGTATATCTCATCAACACGGTATCTGATTGCTTTAAATAAACATAAAAGTTTGCCAAGTGAGAAATTTTATACACCAAACTGAGATGTATTCAAAGGGAAGACTAAGAATTTTAACTGAAACCTGAACATTTGTATTTATTATGTTTATTAAAATGTATGTGTTCAGTTTGCTGGGCTTTTCTGCCTAGTGCTAAGTATGTCTAATGTGTCCGTTTTCTGCAACAGTAGATAGAAATGTTCTGCACTTGTAATCTACTGCCAGTGGTGCAGCTACTGGCAGTGGATAATGTTTTAAGTATTTGCATCAGTGAGCACATTTGAACTACCCTACCATTCATTCTTAGGAAACATTGTATCTATTTTGACCATACATTTACTTGCAATTCTCTTTTATCAAATATCAAAAGGCATCTGCTGTCTGACAATTTAGTTTTATTTTTTTAAAGTCAACCTTCTTAAAGCAAACCAAAAGGCATCATGAAACCTCTGAAAATATATATATTTTGCCCTTGTCAGATACCCAGACGAAGAATGCAAACTTCATGAAATTCAGGGAAAAAATGCTTTCCAGTGGACAACATATTGTATCAAATTTCAGCTTCACATTAGTTTAGCACCAAGTTTTATGTACCTGAAAATTATATTCTGTGATGACCATGGCAATTAAACCTCATCTATTGCGATACGAAGGCAGTGGTATAATACCACATGATATATTTCAGAGGATGCTGTTGCATATGGTTATTGCATCCTTGCAAGCTTTAATAACAGCAGGAGACTAAAAGTTGCTTTATAATAATAATAATTAATAATAAAACCACAGAAGTTACAGAAGAAGATCACAACTATTATCAGTATCAGTTATTTGCTTACTTTTTGTGTATATTTTTAGTGTTTAAACAAGGAGCTAGGTTGATAGACTAATGTGGCAAGTTGTTTCAGGACTGCTCTGCCCCCTGCTGGCGGTGTTGCCAACCTGACATACTTGTCTGAAGGAAAATATCACCCTGGAAAAGTGAGGTAGTGAGTTTAGACCTCTGAATATTGCCTAGCGAAGCCACTGAGGAGCTGATATGGGTGCAATCAACAACACTTGATCCTCTAGCGGCTAGAAAGAACAGGAGAAGTCAGCAGCCAGTCAAGACCCACAAGGCGAGATAAAAGGCTTGCCCGCTTCTTTTAAGGGGGAGTTCTGGGTGAAGCTGAGACAGGAGAGTACCTCCCCAATCCTACCTCAAACACCCAGGCCCATCTCAGGCCTAATGAACTGACAGCATCTTCAATTAAAGCTTGTGACAAACTGTTAATTGATTGTGGAGTTTAAAAGCCCAGGTGACCATTTTGAGTTGAATTTCTGTTAACTATTACAGGACTAGCAACAGGCTTACTGCAGAAGATGCCTTGACAGCTTACAAAGCTGGAAGCCCTCTTTTAATCCTCAGGACAGCTGCTGCATATGCAGGAACATGTCAAGCCTCCTTGCTCTGCTCTGGCAGTGTATCCCAGTCCATGACCTACAGAGATGATTTTAAGGGGAGGAGAGTAGATTGAGTCTGTGCTCATTCAACTGCTGCCTTTCTCCTGTGATTGCCAACAAGAGTGCCAGTTAATCAATTGTGGTGTCTTTTGTGAAAAGATGACTGTCCTCTAGGAACTCAGAGACCACCAGGCAAAAATAAAAGTGTGTTAGTTTTTTGTCTGTAAGGAGTTGAACTGGATTCAACTCTTTAACATAAAATTGAAAGGTTATATGTCCCTTTACCAATACTTTCCGTCATCCACTTTCTTCTCTTAATGACTTTAATAATGAAAGCTGTAGCCAGGTAATATAGAGTTCCAATTACAGTACATGGGTATTTGGCCATTCCTGGAAACTCCTGGGGGTAAGAACAGAATTCAAGTCAGCCAAACCTAGATATTGTTGAGAGAGAGAATAACCAAGCTGATATAGGATCCAATGATATAGTCTGTTTTCTGCCCAGCCCCACTATCATCTCTGGTTGGGGTAGTCAGGCTTCAGACTGGACGAAGGCCTCTAAACCTAGCAGAAGGCTATGGAGGACACAAGCCTCTTAGCAATTAAGTTATAGATTTACTTTTGACTTGCTGTGAATTATTTCACTGTTTACTGTGACTTTTGCTAGATAACGGTACTTTTTGTGTGTTTTCCCCCCCAGACGCTGGAATCCTGGGAGTGAAGTTCTCCCAGGTCCGGTTAAGGTGGACCTCTCCCCATCAAAACTGGCACATAAATGGCAGCTGTGCCTAGAAGAGGGATAATTTAAAGATAGCAAGGAGTGATGTGGGACATGGTGCTGCTCATCATGGTAAGTTAATTTTATTTTTCACTGATAACTCTTATCTCTTCTATGACTTTCTTCAGTAATTGTGTGCAAACTTGTATTTAATGACTATTATTTCAGATTGGAGGAGTGGAGGAATTCCTGGGGGAATGGTAAACTGGAGAGAGGAGTGCAGTTTTATTTGTGTGTGTTGTTGTAAATTCTTAAGTAGTTTGGTAATTTATAAAGTAATTTTTTGGCTTGTACTGGGATTCAGGATGGCTACAATTTTTCACTGTTTTTCTCAGACAGTTCTGTGTGCCAGTTAGTGCTTTCCTACTTTTATATTTTATTTTTTGTGCATGAGTATATCGGGAAGGGAAAGGGGTTGGTCCTTAAAAGCAGTAAGAGGGTGCAGGTAGCAGGGGCATACTATGGATACTGACATATCTGAGCAACATTTTAAATAGCTGTTACTCATATGTATGCAAATATGACTGGGAAAATATAGGTTTGTAAAAGTGCTAGATGAGTTTCTAAGTATATCTCTTCTGAGTTGAGTAGTAATCACCTCTTTAGATAAGCCAAATTATATGAAATGAAACAATATTACATTGAGGCTAGGGATAGTTCAGTGGTTTGAGCGGTGGCCTGCTAAATCCAGGGTTGTGAGTTCAATCCTTGAGGGGGCCACTTAGGGATCTGGGGCAAAATCAGTACTTGCTCCTGCTAGTGAAGACAGGGGGCTGGACTCAATGACCTTTCAAGGTCCCTTCCAGTTCTAGGAGATAGGTATATCTTCATATATTATTATTACACTGGTCTACAATTTTTGAGAAGTCGTCTGCTTCAGAGATAAAATGTGCTATTTATTATGTATTTTGATGTGCTGAATTCAAATATGACAATTAAAACAACTGATTGGCTACTGTTTCTAAGATATTTAAGTTTTTACATTTTATGTCTATGTATATTGTGTAGATAGTAGAGTTTTAATCATAAATTGTAAACCTAGGTCTTTTCATGTATTTATGGTTGCTTTACATGATAATATTTCACCTGTCCTGTTTATGTAACACTTTAAAAATCAGCAAAAGGGTTATATAAATAAAATTTATTATGAAACAAAAGGCAAAAATCTATTATGTACATAGTTTAGTCCTATTCAGTGTTTACTCGGCGCTTCTTGGCTTGTCTCTTGTATTCATTAAATGGAGCATCTCTTGTCACTGTCCAGCAATAGTCTGCAAGCATTGATGGGCTCCATTTGCCCTGATAGCTTTTCTCCATTGTTGCAATGTCCCGGTGAAATCGCTCGCCGTGCTCGTCGCTCACTGCTCCGCAGTTCGGTGGAAAAAAATCTAGATGAGAGTGCAAAAAATGTATCTTTAGTGACCTGTTGCAACCAAGGCTTTTGTATGTCTTGAAGAGGTTTTCCACCAACAACCTGTAGTTGTCTGCCTTGTTGTTTCCGAGAAAATTTATTGCCACTAACTGGAAGGCTTTCCATGCCGTCTTTTCCTTGCCACGCAGTGCATGGTCAAATGCATCATCTCGAAGAAGTTCACGAATCTGAGGACCAACAAAGACACCTTCCTTTATCTTAGCTTCACTTAACCTTGGAAATTTTCCACGGAGGTACTTGAAAGTTGCTTGTGTTTTGTCAATGGCCTTGACAAAGTTCTTCATCAGACCCAGCTTGATGTGTAAAGGTGGTAACAAAATCTTCCTTGATTCAACAAGTGGTGGATGCTGAACACTTTTCCTCCCAGGCTCCAATGACTGTCGGAGTGGCCAATCTTTCTTGATGTAGTGGGAATTTCTTGCGCGACTATCCCATTCGCAGAGAAAACAGCAGTACTTTGTGTATCCAGTCTGCAGACCAAGCAAGAGAGCAACAACCTTCAAATCGCCACAAAGCTGCCACTGATGTTGGTCATAGTTTATGCACCTCAAAAGTTGTTTCATGTTGTCATAGGTTTCCTTCATACGGACTGCATGACCAACTGGAATTGATGGCAAAACATTGCCATTATGCAGTAAAACAGCTTTAAGACTCGTCTTCGATGATTCAATGAACAGTCTCCACTCATCTGGATCGTGAACGATGTTGAGGGCTGCCATCACACCATCGATGTTGTTGCAGGCTACAAGATCACCTTCCATGAAGAAGAATGGGACAAGATCCTTTTGACGGTCACGGAACATGGAAACCCTAACATCACCTGCCAGGAGATTCCACTGCTGTAGTCTGGAGCCCAACAGCTCTGCCTTACTCTTGGGTAGTTCCAAATCCCTGACAAGGTCATTCAGTTCACCTTGTGTTATGAGGTGTGGTTCAGAGGAGGAGGATGGGAGAAAATGTGGGTCCTGTGACATTGATGGTTCAGGACCAGAAGTTTCATCCTCTTCCTCTTCCTCGTCTGACTCAAGTGAGAATGATTCTGGTGCATCAGGAACCAGCAGTCCATCTCCGTGGGGTACTGGGCGTATAGCTGATGGAATGTTTGGATAAATCACAGTCCACGTTTTCTTCTTTGACACACCTTTCCCAACTGGAGGCACCATGCAGAAGTAACAATTGCTGGTATGATCTGTTGGCTCTCTCCAAATCATTGGCACTGCAAAAGGCATAGATTTCCTTTTCCTGTTCAACCACTGGCGAAGATTTGTTGCACAAGTGTTGCAGCATATGTGTGGGGCCCACCTCTTGTCCTGATCTCCAATTTTGCAGCCAAAATAAAGGTGATAGGCTTTCTTAACCATAGTGGTTATACTGCGCTTTTGTGATGCAAAAGTCACTTCACCACAAACATAGCAGAAGTTATCTGCACTGTTCACACAAGTATGAGGCATCTCTGCTCACTTTGGCTAAACAGAAATGTGTCCCTTTGCAAAATCAAACATTGACAAATAAGAGAGCACGACACTGTATGATTTCTAGAGCTGATATAGGACAATTTGTTCAGCAGAGTGATGTAAGCTTTGTTATGATTGCATCATCCATGATTTCTAGGAATAACATGATGCAATTCATGTCATGTATGACGCAATACCAGCTTCTGATTGCATCATTCATTGTTTTGCCTAAAAAGCAAGTACTGTCCAAACCCAGTCATAGATTTATTCATAGATCCAGTCAAAGATGTATTTTAGTCATTTCTGGTTTAAATTGAGATCCCTTCCCTTTATAACTCATTTATCCTCCGCCATTCCCAAGTCAAGGGTCATATATACTGACCCAATAGCATATCTTGAAAACTAGAGCCAATCAACAATTTTAAGCATCATTTTCGTTCTCAGTGACCCAGAATTAGTAAAGTTTGACTACATTTATTTCAGAAGCATTTTGGCTGTAGAGCAGTGTTGTTGTTGTTATTATTATTATTATCCAGGATAGATTTAAATGAGTATAACATGGCTCAGAGGATAGTTTGTAGACACGAAAAAAGATTCTTCCACGTATGATGGGAATTTCAAATCACTGGATGCAGATGCAGTTCTTAATAGTGAAAGAGTAAACTGAGATGGTTAAAATGCACTTGGCAAGCAAAAATGTAAGTGACCTGAAACTTCATCAAATGCTCTCTCCTCTTCATGAAATGCTCTCTCTTTTATTTATGGTAGTAAAGTATGAATTGCATTTTAATACAGAGAGTGTCTTGGGGACCATTTTACTATGGTTAGATGCTGAATTTGTTGAATCAAGATTTAGAGTGTGGTTCTTCTTCCAGGAAGTGTAACGATTATAAAACAGAAATTAAAACATTTTGTTTCTAACACATTGCTTATAGCCCTTGTCCTATTCAAAACAGAATAAATACTACATAAGGGACATGCATGTGACAACATGAATTTTAAAGATTTTTCAGCATTTTGTCAAAGTGAAGTCATATTTGCCTTTTTTCTTTTTATTAGTTCCATTATCTTACATGTCACTTTGGATGGAAACCCTTCAGACAGAAATATATTTTAATTCAGTAATTTAATTAAACCAAATTTTCTTTCTGTAACCTATTGGGTCATTTCCACTCTTTAAAATATTATTTTCCTTTTGAATAATAGACACTTTCCTGAATTATAAAAATATTATTGGTATGTGCAATAAGAACATGGACATTGGTTCACATGCAAAATTTATTCTGAAAATCCACCTCAGGTAATGAGCAAATAATTCAATCTTTGCATGAAGCAAAAGAAATGTAACAAGTTGTGTTTGGTATAAGAGTTGCACCTACAATAAGGGCAATAATGCAGATAATCATCAAAAAACTTGATGAAAATAAGAGAACAGAATTTGAGAGGAAATCATGGGAAGATTTTACAATTATCCCCTTTAGAGTGGTCTCTTTAGTACACTTGAGTAAGTGGATTTAGGATTGCTTAAAAAAAGTGTATTTGTCTGGGACTGCAAATGCAGGAAGTTTTTAGTTTGTAAAAATGTGAACATCTTATTCCTAAAAATTCAAATGGCAAAATCAAAAGTTTTCTTTTGTTTGACTATGTAGATTTTGCAGGATTGGTGGGGAAATGTCCACTTTATCACAATCGTTAAAGCTGTCTTCACAACTTCACTACCCTCATCTTTACCCTTTATCAATGAGAGATGCAAAGGTAACAGTAAGGATTCTGTGAACATTCAGAATTCCTTTTTAATCTCTCCCTCATTCTAAAGCATTCTAGAACATACGATTGTCAAATTTCTGATCTACAACATTTTCTTAAGACTAAAATAAAATGTGCTTAAATTTTAAAGCCTTTCACCGTTTGTTGGTAGCCTTAATTGTTTAATATTTCATTTATTTTTATCACAATTTCTATTTTATGATGGACTAGCTTGTTAGCTTTAGTAGGACCAAGATATCATTCTATCTAAGTGAGTACTTTCACCCTTGTTTGCAAAACCTTAATCCTCTCATCCAATTTTTTCATAGTCTGTCATATATCCTCTTTTCCATGGCACCAATTTGAGAACTGTCAAAATCTAACTCAGTCCCTGATAAGTCAAAGTGTAATTCAAGGGCATGGACTCCCAAAAGTACTGCATCACGTGGAGTGTCTGAAATGTTTTCCAAGAGAGACTGATAAGGTGAGAGTCTTTCCGCTGAATGAACAGCATTGTAGGTGTAACACCGACAGACCCCAGTCATGGTGGGCAGGACTGAACCTAGGGCCTCTGACACTTAGTGCATCAACCTCTACCACATGAGCTAAAAGCCAACTGGCTGTTAGCTAAGGCTGTAAAGCAGATTCATTAATCTCTCTGTCTCATCTCTGTGCCACTGGATGGGACAGAACAGCACACCCAGGAGGTGTGTGGGTTACATACTTCCCTTAGCTGAGGAAGTGCGTCCTGAGCTTCGGAGACTTCCCAGTTGATATCCCAGATGAGCCCACACTTGTAACACCGACAGACCCCAGTCGTCGGTGGGCAGGATTGAACCTGGGACCTCTGGAGCTAAATGCATGAGCTAAAAGCCATCTCAGTCTCTGTCTCTCTCTGAGTGGTCTCAGTGCCACTAGATGGGACAGAACACCAGACCCAGGAGGTGTGTAGGTTACACAAGCAGCTGCAGATAAAGAGTGCTAAAGAGGCTGGATAGATCAATAAGTCCTCCTCCTAATTCCTTTCTTTCAGGAATCTCAGGGGTAACATGTTTTCTGCATCTGGCATCTGTTTGTTCTGTTGATGCCTCTGTCAAGAAATCTTGTAAAATTCATAAAAACAGAATGGCCTAAAATTCACAAGTTTAGTGCCTGAAGTTAAGCTCCTAAAGCCATATTTAGTCTCCTAAAAAGTGGCATGATTTTTATTTTATTTTTTTCAAAAATGCTAAGCATCCACAATTCCCAGTCAAGACAAGGTGACCTGCAGGTACTCGGCACCTTCGGGAAAAAAATCAAGACACTTGTTTAGGGCTTAAATGTGGAGCTTAACTTTAGGCCCCCATGTTAGAAAATTCTGGCCAAACAAATCTACTTCCTGCACACCAGAACAATATGTAAAGTATACTGTGCTACACACCATAAGTATGTATACAGTAGTAATAACATAAATCTCATCTAGCAGAACTAATTCATGACAAGAAAACAGTCTTCAGAAAATTCCAAAAATATGCAGGGGGGAGTAGTCCTTTTTTTGGGGGGGGGAGGGGTTTCCAGGCAGTAGGAGGCTTACTGGTAAAGCTGCTGCTGTTGGATTCTGCTGTTGGCAGAAGGGGAATGGAGAGTGAAGGTAACAGCAATAAGATCATTCACTAGTAATAATTAGTGATGTATGTGTCAGAAAATTTTAGTTTGTCAATTTTGTTTTTGTTTTTTGTTAAGAGGGTATGTGTGGCAGGGTTATTTCATGTGGGATTACTGTTGCTGAAAGAAGAGAACTAGGGTTTGTAGGCATTGGTAAACAATACAAAATGTTTAAATGGTTAATAGATTGGACTGAAGTAGTTGTACATTCCCTCACAAGATTTCCTTTCTTTTTCTTTGTCTTTCCATATGCTCAGTTGTAAAGGGCATCCACCAGTTTCCACCATTTGTTTAGAGGGTATTATTTTTGTAAGGGGGAGCCTTAATGCCTGTAAAACCGACACTGGTACAAGATGGTGGCTGTGAAGTGAGCAGACCCTGACCATGAGTTTGAACACTAACTAATGTAAACGCGAACCTCTTCTAATACTTTCCATGGAAATTCTGTTTGTTGTAGATTTTTAAGACCAGAAGGGACCACAGTGATCATCTAGTCTGACTGCCTGTAAGACTCAAGCCATATAGTGTCACCAGTAATTTCTGTATCAAGCCCGTAATGTCTGTTTGAGATCTAGCATCTTTTTTAGAAAGATAACCAGTCTTGATTTAAAGACTTCAAGTGATGGAGAATTCATCATCTCCCAAAGCTAGTTGTTCCAATGGTTAAATATATCCACTGTTAAAAACGTGCCTTATTTCTAGTTTGAATTGGTCTAGACTCATTATGCCTTTTACTGCTAGATTTAAGAGCTGTCCACTATCAGAAATCTCTTCCTCCATATAAGTACTTGTAGACTGCGTGCAAGTCACCTTTACCTTTTCTTGGATAAACAAAATAGATTGAGCTTTCACTATAAGATCTGTTTTCCAGACCAGTGGCTCTCAACCTTTCCAGAGTACTTCACCCCTTTAGAAGTCCGATTTGTCTTGCGTTCCCCCAGTTTTCATCTCACTTAAAAACTACGTGTTTACAAAATCAGACATAAAAATACAAAAGTGTCACAGCACACTATTATTGAAAAATTGCTTACTTTCTCATTTTTACTATATAAAATAAATCAATTGGAATATAAATATTGTACTTACATTTCAGGGTATAGTATATAGAACAGTATAAACAAGTCATTGTCGGTATGAAATTTTAGTTTGTACTGACTTTTTAAGTAGCCTGTTGTAAAACAGGCAAATATCTAGATGAGTTGATGTACCCCCTGGAAAACCTTGTGTACTCCTGGTTGAGAACCACTGTTCCAGACCATAAATAATTCTTGCAGCACTTTTTTCTTAACCCTTTACAATTTGTTCACATCCTTTTTGAAGTGTGGATACCAGAACTGGACACAGTGTTCCAGAAATGACTTCACTTCACTAATGCAATACAGAAGTAAAACCACCTCCCTTGATATTCACCTGCTTATGAATCCTAGGATCATATTTGCTGCCTTAGCTACAGCATTGCACCGAGAGCTGATAGTCAGATGGTAATCCACCATTACCCCTAGGTCCTTTTCAGTATCACAGAGTTCTAGGAAACTGTCTCCCATCTTATAAGTTTGGACCTATGGATGGATGACCTTGCATTTGACTGTATTAAAATGTATGTGTACAAATGAGGCCACTTTATAGAAACTGATTCGGATCATTTTATAACTGACCCCAACCCCATCATTATTTGTCAGTCCACCAGTGTGTGTGTCATCTGAAAGTGTCATCAGTAATGATTTTCTATTTGCTCTCAGATAATTGATAAAGATACTGAATTACATTGGGCCAAGAACAAATCCCTGCAGGACCCCTTAGAAACCTTCCACATTTACATTTACTTTTTATATCTATCAGTTATCGAGTTTTTGATCAATTTTAATGTGGTCTACATTGACTTTGTACGGGTACTCATTTTTGTGTGTGATAACGTCATGAAAAACTAAGTGAAATGCCTTCCAGAAGTCTATTATGTCAAAACAGAAACCTTGATCAGCCAAACTAATAATCTCATTAAGTATGATATCAAGTTTGTTTGACAAGACCTATTTCCATAAAATCATGATGATTGACATTAATTATGTAACTGTCCTTTAATTCTTAGCTGATTGCATCCCTTTATCAGCCTTTCAATGATTTTGCTTGAGATCAGTGTCAGGCTAATTGGGCTATAGTTAATTGGTTCATTCTGTTTACACTTCTAAAATATTTTAAGATTAAAGAGTGGGAAAACACCTTACAGGAATGTTGTAGCTGAAAAGAAAAGAAAAAGACACCCAGAAAACTCAGTTAAGACTAAAGTTAGAAGAAACCCAAGTGTCTGAAAGTATAAAAATGCACAAAGTGTCCAAACCATCTTAACTCTGCCCCATGGCAACCCCAGCCTCCATTCATTCTTTTTTTTCTTTTCATACTCCTGAAATTAAGGGTTTAGACCAGGGGTAGGCAACCTATGGCACACATGCCAAAGGCGGCATGCAAGCTGATTTTCAGTGGCACTCACACTGCCTGGGTCCTGGCCACTGGTCTGGGGGGCCCTGCCATTTTAATTTAATTTTAAATTAAGCTTCTTAAAAATTTTAAAAACCTTATTTACTTTACATACAACAATAGTTTAGTTTTATATTATAGACTTATAGAAAGAGACCTTCTAAAAATGTTAAAATGTATTATCGGCACGCGACACCTTAAATTAGAGTGAATCAGGGCTGGCTCTAGGCACCAGCAAAGCAAGCAGGTGCTTGGGGCGGCAAATTTGCAGGGGCGCAAGAATCCAGCATGAGAGCTGAGAACCAACAGGGAGCCCTGGGAGCTGTAGTTCCTTGGTTAGCTCCCTGCCTATAGAGCCAGCCCTGGAGCAGGGAAAGAACTACATTTCCCAGCATTCCCTCGGCCGCAATTAACAGGAAAGTGGGGGGAAGGAGTGTAGAACTGAAACCTCATGCTATAGCTTGCTGTAAATGGTAGGAACAGAGACAGCTCTAGGTTTTTTGCCGCCCCCCACCTCAGCCCTGGGCTCCCCCCGTACCCCTGTGTTGCCCCAGCCCTGGACTCTCCCCTGCCCACACCCCCTGCTGCCCCAGCTCTGGCCCCCACCTGCACCCCCCTGCTGCCCCAGCCCTGGTTTCTCCCCCCACCCGCATCTCCTGCCACCCCAGCTCTGGCCCCCACCCGCACCCCCTGCCACCCCAGCCCTGGGCTCTTCCCCCCCACCCCCCCCACCCGCACCTCCGGCCACTCCAGCCCTGGGCTCTTCTTCCCCCCCCCCCCCCGCACCTCCTGCTGCCCCAGCCCTGGGCTCTTCTCCCCCCCCCCGCACCTCCTGCTGCCCCAGCCCTGGGCTCTCCCCCCCCACCCGCATCTCCTGCCACCCCAGCCCTGGGCTCTTCTCCCCTCCCTCTGCACCCGCACTCCCTGCTGCCCCAGCTATGGCCCCCACCTGCACCCCCCTGCTGCCCCACTTCTGGCCCCCACCTGCACCCCCCTGCCGTCCCAGCCCTGGTTTTTCCCCCCACCCGCATCTCCTGCCACCCCAGCCCTGGGCTCTTCTCCCCCCCCCCTGCACCCGCACTCCCTGCTGCCCCAGCTCTGGCCCCCACCTGCACCTCCTGCCGCCCCAGCCTGGGCTCTTTCCCCCCCCCCCCCACACACACACCTCCTGCCGCCCCAGCCCTGGGCTCTCCCCCCACCCGCATCTCCTGCCACCCCAGCCCTGGGCTCTTCTCCCCCCCCCCCTGCACCCGCACTCCCTGCTGCCCCAGCTCTGGCCCCCACCTGCACCTCCTGCCGCCCCAGCCTGGGCTCTTTTCCCCCCCACACACACACACCTCCTGCCGCCCCAGCCCTGGGATCTCCCCCAAAGAAAGAATTGGGTGGACTAAATGGACATTGCACCTCTCTATCTGAAGCCTAGCAAGGCAGGTACGTGGATCCCACTAGAATTGAAAATGAAAAGTAAGGGAGGGGAGACTCTACTAGACTGGGCAGCTTTAGATACAGTACCAGGCACGTAGGAGGATTTACACTTCTGAGCCATGGAAGCAGAAATTGACTTTTTTCTTTTCCAGATTTAGCTAATATTCAGAAAGGGAATCCAGCACCTGCCTTCCAGATTTGAACACCCTCAAAATTCAGGAGTGCTCAAAGCTCAATTTGGGCAGCTATTACTTCATTTCTCCCAAATCAAATATACTGATCCACTGTAACTTGCTGTAGGAAAAAGTAGAATAAATTGAGCAAAAAATGCTTCCCAGTGGTTATTAGGACTGGAATTGCTATTTTCAACAGCCATTGCTTTTTTATTATTATTATTATTTTTAAGTTTTAGTTTTAGTTGTTTAAAAGGAAGACAGTGATATTGCATTGGCAAATTCCCCATAGAAACAAAGAATGGAACAAAAGAATAATAAAGGCACCTCAACTTTTCCTCATTTATGTAGGACAGTCTTATAATATGCATCCAGATAACCTTCAATCACACAAGCTGAAAATTGTTCCACTTTACTGCAGTTCTGTAACCATATGGGAACCAATCCTGTCTGTGTCCTGTGCACATCCAAAATTCCTGCCGAATGACCCACCCTGGGAGCGAGTTACCAGTGACCCAGGGCTGGGGCGGCAGGAGGGTGCGGAGGGGCAGCCAAAATTTTTTTTTGCTTGGGGCAGCAAAAAACCTAGAGCCGGCCCTGGAGTGAATAAATGAAGACTCTTCACACCACTTCTGAAAGGTTGCCGACCCCTGGTTTAGACTATCAGGCCCCTGAATTGGAAGTTGTCATTTTTGAATCAAGGATTTATTTTTAAGTTCTCTATGCGTGGCTGTGGACACTTCAGTTTTAGAAAAGACATTGTAGATGTTTAGTGCTTATACAATTATCCTTTTCCCATCTTTCATTTGTCATCTCTTTTTATATAAGTATTTAAAGAGTTCTGCAGTCCATGGAAGCAGAAATCCTAAATTTTGAGAAGTCCCTGCACTGCTACATCTTTTGCAGGCTTATATGTATGATACCAGTTTTATATGCTCTGTCACCAAACTAACCTTTGCTTTTTCATTTCAGTGCTATATCTTCATGAGCTAGGCCTAGACAATTTGAATATGTATGCCTGCTAGTATATATTTGTTATATGACTAATCCATATTTTCTCTCCAAATTTATCATGTGAAGTAACAGCCATAATTAAGAGCTGGTCATGGTAGCTAAAATATCAGTTCACCCTAACACTCTGCATTTTGTAGCATTCAAGGATCTCAAAGTGCTTTACACACATTAATGCATTTACCCTCACAGCAACTCTGTATGTAGCCATTATCTCCATTCAGTACTTCATTTTTTCCATTTTATAGATGAGGAAACTGAGGAACAAAGTTTTAATATTTTGATAAAGATCACAAGGAGCTCTATGGCAGAGGCAAAAACAGAACTCTGATCTCTCGACCTCAGTACTGTATCTTCACTAAAGAGCCAACCTTCCTAGCAATGACTTTGGTAGATTTGTATTCATGCAGAGTAATTGGTTGTCTGAGCTGTAGCTGTACACCGACAAAAGTAGATGCCATAAGCAGGTTATCTTGAAGCAGACATTAAAAACCACATTAATTAAATTTTGTAAATGTAAAGTCAGTTTCCCTCCTTTGTCTCTCCCAGTGCATCATGGGGGACATTATCAAAGGCATAAATCGCAGATAGCTGCCTAACTTCCATGGGAATTGGTGCCTTAGGCCTTGGCTACACTTACCGGCAAGTTCGACGGCTGGAAATCGAACTTCTGGGTTCGACTTATCGCGTCTAGTCTGGACGCGATAAGTCGAACCCGGAAGTGCTCGCCGTCGACTGCGGTACTCCAGCTCGCCGAGAGGAGTACCGCGGAGTCGACGGGGGAGCCTGCCTGCCGAGTGTGGACCAAGGTAAGTTTGAACTAATTCGAAATAAGGTACTTCGAACTTCAGCTACGTTATTCACGTAGCTGAAGTTGCGTACCTTAGTTCGAATTAGGGGGGGTAGTGTAGACCAAGCCTCAGTGACCTTTGTGCCTTTGAAAATCTCCCTTTGTCTACTCTGTGTCTGCTTTGTTTAGATTGTAAGCTCTATGGGACACAGACGTTGCCTGTGTTTCATGTCTTATGCAGCACTGTGCATATTGTAACAAATAATATGCCCAAGAAATAATACTTCATCCAGCCTAAAAGTACTGTAATGGTTAAATGCCAACACAGATGTTGCCACCATGAAAAAATATGTAAGTGTAGTGAATGATAAACTAGGCAAATATAAGAACACTGGTGCAAGTTTATTCATTCGAGTACTTAGTAATGTTTAAAAGCAGGAATTCAGATGAACAGTGTTTCTAAAAGCGTGTTTTATTGTGATTCTAAGTGTTTGGATTTTTAGGTGGTCATGTGCCAAAATACACAAGTCAGTTTGCTTGATAGCTCAGATTTATTTCTTACTTGAAGGGGGTTCTGTAACAAATGATTTATGGATAATAAAAGTATTTGCTTGAATAGCTTTCATGTAATTTTTATTTGCCACTACTATTTTCATATATTTCTGTATACCTCTTGGTATTTGTGTGTGTGATTTTACTTATGGTCAATGGAAATAAAACAGAGTATTACTGTTAATTATCTTCTGTTACTTTGAATCTTGATACGACTTTGTGCTAAATATTAGTGAATACATAAGCATCTCTTGCAGAAATTCAAGGCAAATAAAAGGGATCATTCTCTTGCACTTGTTTAAATTTTAATTACCTTTTCAAGTAACAAACAAGCTTCAAGCTAAGACATGCTGATGTTGAAAACTAGGTCATCTTGTTTATGCACAAACTGTTTTCTGTACTGCAGAGTGATAGTCTAAAAGAAACGAATTAGAGGAATTTTATAGGATTTAGCAAGTCCATATAAAATGTTAGGAGACCCTCATTACACACAGCTGTATCCATTAATTTTCCTGGGTTGTAAACAATTTATTAGAATTCTTCTGTTCTGTATGGGCTTGAATTTACTTTACTTTAGCTGACTCTGAATGAATAAGTGCTCTCTTAATTGAAAAGATAGCTGATGGAGTCAGAGTAAAAATGTCTCAGGCTCTATTTAATCAAAATGATCCACTGCCTTCCATGCTTTTCAATCCCATGTAAGATTTGTAGGACTCTACTTTTATTTTATTTTTTTAACCCAGATTCCTGGTTGAACTGAAATTTGGTGATACCTTGGGAAAAAAAATTATGGGTCAGGTGAGGGAAGAATGCAAGATTATTTTAATTTAATTTCTTCTGGTTCCTTCTAAAAGATCAAACTTGGCCCTTTGTGATCGGAGGCATTTTTTTAACTTTAAAATTTAGCTCTCACCTTGGGGCTGGCTTAGCTGCTGTAGAGGCATCCTATGACCAGCTAGGTCTATGACTGGCTAAACCTGAGTAGATGATTTAAATCTCTTTTCCAAATCACTGTCCTCCTGACATTGGATGGAAAAGAACCCTGCCCAATTCTTTCAGTTTCCTAAAATTCTTAAACAGAAATGAGCAAATCTCCAAGGTCTTGTCTTTTCAGGACAATCTTACCACGTTTATACATGATTATGAAGATTCAGGTTAGCTGGCATGATGCTGACCATGACTGATTGCTAAGGCTACAATTTAGTCATGGGTATTTTTAGTAAAAGTCATGAACAGGTCACGGGCAATAAACAAAAATTCACGGCTTGTGACCTGTCCATGTCTTTTACTAAAAATACCTGTGAATAAAACTGAAGGGGGGTGGGTGGGCTGCCCGGGAGCCTCGTGGGAGCTGAAGGATGGTGGGTGGGTGGGGGAGGGGATGGAGGCAATACGCGGCCCAGGATCCCTGCTGAGGGGAGGGGGAGCGTCGCAGGCGGTGGTGTGCAGCCCGGGACACCTGCTGGTGCTGGGGGAGAGGGGTTGGCGGGGCCGGCAGGCTCCCTACCTGGCTCCATGCCTCCCCACCACCAGCAGCAGCAGAGTTTGGTGTGGGAAGAGAGAGGGGGTTGTGGCATGGGACAGGGTGAGGTGGGCTCTGGGCGGCGCTTATTTGGGGAGCTCCCTGGAAGCGGCGACATCCTCCTTAGCTGCTAGGTGGAGGTGTGGCCAGGTAGCTCTGCATGCTGCCTCCGCCAAGGGCACTGCCCCCGCAGCTCCCATTGGCCGCAGTGGCCCGAGACTGCCCTAGCAGTGCACAGGGGCTGCCTCTGATCCAGGTGCACCAGCCGCTGCAGAAGTCATGGAGGTCAAGGAAAGTCACGGAATCTGTGACTTCCATGACAAACTCGCAGCCTTACTGATTGTTGATTGTAGACAAGATAACTGAGCTCATAGAAAGGCTTCTAAGATTTTCAGTACTTCCTGATTTTAGTCTGGAAGAAAATAACATGAGAACAGCAGGTGTTATTTTTGAGCTTTATTTATTCCAGCCCTGTTCATAACCAGGAAGTGCAGAGTTACATAACAATGGGAGGACAGAGAATTGCTAATCTTTTTTCAACAGCCAATAAAGTTTGGCTCAAATTATGGGAACACTTTAGGTCACCTTTTATTCTCTAGAAACTAGTATACAAGTCTAGTGCTAGTTTTCAACTCTTATAAAGGTTCCTCCAAACAGACTGAAAGCAGGGCCGGCCCACAACGTTTTGGTACCTGGGGCAGGGAGCTCAAATGATGCCCCCATGTCCCCTCGCTTGGTGAAAGGTCTCAATTCTGCCTTCTTTCTGTTCTACTCCTCTCATGATACTGCTTTGCTGCCTATCCCAATAAAGGAGAACTAACAACTTAAAATGCCTTGTTCAAAAATATTAAGTAACGCTTACATTTGCTGTTCAGGCATTTGAAAGTTAACTTTTCTTGTCTGCATAGTAAACACTGGCATTTTTATCTGTTTGAATAATCAAAGTGATGCTTACCGTGCCTTCTTGGTTGCAAAGATTTGAACTGCTTCCTGAAGGACCACAGTCTGGGCCAGCTCATGCTCTATTGAGATGGTTGCAAGGCCGTCCAGCCTCTCCTGTGTCATTGTGGAGCGTAGATGTGTTTTTATTAACTTCAGCTTGGAGAAGCTGCGTTCTCCACTGGCAACTGTTACAGGAAGTGTTAGAAGTATGTGCAGAACAACAAAAGCATTTGGAAAGAGGGCGGTCATCTTGTTTGTGCATATATATTGCAGAACAGCTTTTGGAGTTGATCCTGCTGAAATGTATCTTGAAAGGGCTTTCAGTTTATCACCTAAATCACTCACATCAATATTGCGCATGTCATCATGTGTCAACACTGTCTCTAGTGCCCTGCATTGCTGTATATAGGTCTTCTTCAGGTATGGTGAGGAGTTTTGGAATATCATACAACATCCCAAATATACTGCTGTGTTCCTTGAGCTGCATGAAATGTTCAACTGATTGTATTGCACAATCTAGCACCTGGTTAAAGAATTCAACTTTGAATTGTTATTTGGGGTTTCTTATGGGATTATCCTGTGCCTTGTAATCAAAATGTCGTCTTCTTCGGTGACTCTTGTATTCTTGAATGGGTGGGGGGGTGGAATGAGTGGGGGGCAGGGCCTCGGAGAAGGGGTTGGGTGGGGGTGGGGCAAGTGTTCGGTTTTGTGCGAGGAGAAAGTTGGCAACCCTAATCTCCTAGGATGCACCATTTTCTTCCCTTAGGATGTAAGTGAGGCCCCTCACCTTGGGTGCATGATGGGAAACGAAGTCCAGGCAAAGATCCCAGACCATAGCAGAGAATGGGAGCATATGGCTCTCTGAGCACAATTACCATCAGACACCATTCAATTGTAAATTGAAATATGTGGGGTTTTCAACTGAAAACAGAAAAGGCTAACTTTTTGACAAAAATACCAAAAATTTCCATGTAAATCAGCTGCTTTAAAGAGATCACTGGGCTGGTCGAAACTTTCCATCAAAACTGTTTTTCAATGGGAAATTGGGTTTTGACTAAACATTTTTTTTAAAAGGTCCTGTTCCTAAAAAGGAAAAAAAACTTTTTTAGCCAAGCAAAACAAGGCACTACACTCAACCAAAACCCATTTTAGCCCTGACCTTTGTCCTAATGAAGTTTTATATGTTGAAACCCTGAATGACTTTTCTCCCAGACAAAAAGCAAACGCATAATTTACAAATTCCAAGTTATATAAGCTACAAGTTTAACTATTTACATACATCCCTGGAACAAAGGTTGATGGGAGGGTGGCACACTGGGAGCTTGTAGGGGGAAATGGAGGGACTCAAGAAGACCCTGCTGTGTACAATGTGTCTAGCCTTCAGAAACAATGAATTGTGCGATTGCTTAGTATATTTGCTCCCATGCTGCTACAAAGTAATAAAAACTGACAGGATGATTGACAACCAGTCTGTTCAGCAGGGATGACCTTACCATGAGACGAACTGAAGCGGGAGGTGTGGTCTCTGGGGTGGGGCCAGGGATGAGGGGTTTGGGGTGCATGAGGGGGCTCTGGGCTGGGGGATAGAGCCAAGGGGTTCGGAGTATGGAAGGGGACTCTGAGCTGAGGCAGGGGGTTGGGGTGTGGGAGGGGGTACGGGCTGTGGGTATGGGTTCCAAGATGGGGCCAGAAATGAGAAGTTCAGGGTCTGGAAGGGGGCTCCGGGCTAGGGGTTGAGGTACAGGGGGGTGAGGCTCTGGTATGGGGCCAGGGATGAGGGATTTGGGGTGCAGGAGGGGGCTCTGGGCTAGGACAGAGGGGTTTGGAAGGTGGGAGGGGGATCAGGGCTGTGGCAAGGGTTGGGGTGCAGGAGGAGGTCAGGGATGCAGGCTCCGGGCTCAGGTCCCAGAAGCAGCGGCATGTCCCCCTCCCCTCTGGCACCTACGCAGAGGCATGGCCAGGCGGCTCTGCACATTGCCCTATCCGCAGGCGCTGCCCCTGCAGCTCCCATTGGCTGCAGTTCCCAGCCAATGGGAGTTGTAGAGCCAGCACTTGGAGTCGGGGCAACGTGCGGAGCTGGAGGTGGGACATGCCACTGCTTCTGGGAGCCTGCCTTAGCCCTGCTGCACCGCCTGCTGGACTTTTAATGGCTTGAAATGGTGTCAAAAATCAGACACCTGGCAACTGTATGGGAGCAGAGAGACTGGCCCATCGAGAAGAATGGAAGTATAAGACACTCTACTTACAATGAGGCACCCTGGCAGCATTTTGAATGGAAATATCTGGGTTTTCAATATTCTGCTGAAAGACACATTCAAATTCATTTTCATTGTCAATTTTCAACAAGTAAAAATAACCACTCTATTTTGACCAGCTGTAGAGAGCACTCTGAGTAGAGGCATTAGTGTCACAAAGACGGCTGGAGGAATAGATTGCTCCTGAAATTTGTCAAGCTGGAGTACCACCCAAGCAGTTAGTTAATGGCATGTGCACAAGCAGTGTTACATAGCAGTGTAGCTATGAAAGTGACATCGACTATGATTTGTGTGTAGATTAACTCAGAATTTGTCAGTGTAGGAAGAGTTCCACAAAACGAATTAAAACAATTAACATTGATCTAACCCATCACAATCTGAGGGTCGTAGGATTGCACAGTGGTACCCGAGCGCAGCATTTTGCTGGAACCTTTATGCGAGGCAGTGTCCCCTAGTGGGTAACGCTTTGTGCAGGGGCTCAAGAAACCTCGGTTCTAGTTCCATTTCAGCCACTAGCATCATAGATGACCATGGCTAATTGTTGTCTCTCTCCGCCTCTATTTTCCCATCTGCAAAGTGGGGAAATTACACTTTACCAGCTTCCTAAAGCTCCATAAGATTTATGGATGAAAATCACTGTGTAAGTGCTAGGGGGCATTTCTATTTATTTATTTATTTTATTTACTAGTGACAATTAATTTTTCACAGAGAACATGTGAGATTTTGCCTGAATGAGGTATTAACCCTTCCATCTTTGACTTTCTTGATTGTATTCTGTATTTTTGTAACACAATTAATGGAATTGCTTTAGGAAATGTCTGTATTTGAGCCATACGCAACTATACACTACTGAATGAAGTCAAATATTTTATTATTTAATTATACTGTATGTAGTGTTGTGTTTGAAGGATTTGTATTACAGTACTGTAGTTCCTGTTCATTCTCCCGCCTTGTATGTAGAATGGCTATCTGCTGAGTGGAAGTTAATTTACTACATGAGCTGTTTTGATTTTTTTTTCTGTTCCAGTTGCAGGTGACTTGCCCTAAATTATATTTGGGTTTTTCCTATAAAAATTTGCTGCTAAAATGATTTAAAAAATATTTAACTATTATATTATATATAAACTGTAGTAAAGCTCTAACTAGATGCTTGGTGGATACCACCACAAGACAGAGAGTCAGTTTGTGTTTTTCATACATCCTCCTTACATTTATTTCTTGAGGACAGGTTTAACATTTAACACTTGCTGTTCAACATACAAGTTCCATGCATGTTCCATGGAAAT
The DNA here is from genome assembly GCF_011386835.1 of Chrysemys picta bellii. NCBI lineage: Eukaryota > Metazoa > Chordata > Testudines > Emydidae > Chrysemys > Chrysemys picta. The sequence continues at coordinate 35,294,380 of NC_088801.1, forward strand.
AGGGTTTTAATATTTAAAAAAAATATTTTTGTGGCATATAATAAACATTGGACTCTACCTATTGTCTGTTTACAGAGATTTGTTCTTATCATATTTTGAGGTTAACTGACTCTGAAAGCCTCTTAAAATATTGTGGTTGATTTGTAGTTTAATAAGTTATAGTTCTCTTTATTAGCTGTTCTCCGTCTTTTGTAGCCTATTAGAGTGTGTGTGTGTGTGTGTGTGTGTGAGAGAGAGAGCGAGCGAGCGCATAATATCTTTAGTAAGGAACCACTCCAATGGTCTCATTCACATTTTGTCAATTTTCATGTGCCCATAGAAACAACAGACTATATAAATGTGCTATGAGGATACATAGAACGGATACTTTAAAACCCATACTCCCTGTGTAGACAGTAGATAAAAGTTAATCAACTCACAATGAAAGTGACTCAAGCCAGAACTCAGCAAGAGAAGTGTGTAGAGGTACAGCAGTGGTATTAGTGGTCCTGTTAATCTGAAGTTCTGAGCAAGTGTTCCATGAAGACTTAGAGCTGCTCTATACATAGAAGGCAGCTCTGTATGGTAACAAGCTGTCATAGTACTCAAACTGACATGGTCACCCACCAACAATTCAATCCCAAATGCTCTTTTTTGTCCATAGAATTTTTGCACCTCTTAAAAAACTAATCCAAGTTTCTGGCTAGCCATATGCAATAGGTTCTTTGGGGGCCTCCAAGTCCTGCAGCATCTGACACATAGGATGGTGAGGACCACTTTTGACTAGTTGGAAGCTGGAGCCCCAAAGAATTTGAAGGTGCAGTTGGGAATTAAATGTCTGCTGCAGAGGTCTGGGCAGAAATGGAGAAGCCCTTCAAGAGAAGCAAGAATTACTGAGCTAGGTGTGTAACTATGAACCAGTTAAAAAAGTTAGCATTCAAGGGGTTTTTGTCTTCCCCTCCCAGCCCAAGAGGGCAACAAAAGAATACACACCCAGCTTCTCTAGGATTGTTGGATGGGAGATATTTCTGCTGCTAATTATTATTAAAATTCATATTGAAACTAAACTCTCTGGTGATCAGAATAGAGAGACAGTCTGTTACACCTACAAGTCAGCAATTGTATAGCACTGGCTGAATACCATTCGCTTAAGGAAGAGAAACACTACAAAAGAAGATCCATAACTATTTTGGGGGATTAATTCTATTCTTTTGATTCATACAAAACCAGATACACTACCTGTTTGCCATGGCAACTATATCTTGATAAAACTGTTTTCATATCTGCATGAGTCATTCTTGGCAGGGATAATCTGACTCTTTCTACACAGAGCACTGCAGAATCCTGACTTCACTTTAAGGGATGGAGGATGATGCGTGAATATGTGTGGGTTGCAAACAGAAGAAAAGGGTTCTCTAAATCTCAGGCTAAAAATAGTTAGTGAAGTTAGAGTCTACATTTTGACCATAATGTTGTCTGTGGAAAAAACATTGCTAGAGCATAAACAAAGGTCTTGGTTGTTCCTGAAGAATGCCCTGTAATCAACACATTGTTCTCACTATTTTCAATATGAATTTTCAATCTTTTGTTTTCTACCAAGTTCTCAAAATTGCAATTAAATTTATGTACACACATAATAAACAGAAGGAAAGTGCTTTAAAATAGAACAAGATACTATCCTAACCTTCAATATCACTCTCAATGTGAAATATATTAGAATATATTTAAATTAAAATATTCCTGGGTTTTTTTTTTACCCTCAACTATGGTAAGTCATTTTCTTGATTGGTTCACAGAATTCAGTTCTCAAATCCACTTCAGTAATTAGAGAGAGGCTTGAACCAATCCTCTTGAACTTTGGGGGGGGGGGGGGAAGGTAGTGTTCAACTTGAAACCCCAGATCTAGATATCAGATTTGCGAATAGCTGTTGGGGTTGAAGTGGACTGATCCAAAACCCTGGATTGGAATTTCCCAGAATGGTCAGTTACAGGTAATTCAAAATCCAGTTCTTAATTTTGCGGGCTCTTCCCAGCTCCAATGATATTTAACTGAAGTTACCCAGTGCCCCAGGATGAACGGATTGTTAAATCAGTACCCAAAAAATCATCTAAAATATTAAACAAAATGAACCTGTAGGGATTATGCAAACCAGATATGTCATATTCTTAAACAAAAATGAATAGTATCTACATCATACAATTTTGTACATCAGTTCGATTTTTTCCCCTCCTTTGAGAAAGCAGAAAATATCTCCTATTGAGTATCTGCACAAGTTCAAGGTTCATCATATGGTTTGGGCAGAAATTTGAACCTGCCTCAGCTAGCTGGACTCTGTCTTGCTGAACTGAACCTACACTTTAGGAGATCATACACACCATCATATTGCTGCTTCTCAGAGAGAGACAGAGACTCCCTATTGCTAGATGTGAGAAGTGACCCAAAAGAGGGCCTTGATGGTCATGGTTCTTTTGTGTCCCAGATTCCACATCAACAAAAGGCAATGTCTCTCTGGGTGGAGGGAAGCTACAACCATGTCAGTTTTCCAGCAGTAATACTAGATAAAGAAGACAGGACATCTGCATCTAAGTAGTGGTTGAAGGGGGAAGCAGCTGCTTGGGGGAAGTAATCTCTTCACTTAGTAGATGGGTTCTGTAAAAATGTCTTTATTTTGTTTTCTGCCTTTGGGTTGTTGTCTGTCTTTGACTAAAGAGGCAAGAACTGAGGATCTTGTTCTGAAGGAGTTTATTTGCTCTGTCTGAAAATAAATCCTAAACCCTCCTTGTAAATTGAGATGTTTTTTCTGTTTAATTATTTTTGTGTATTTGTGAGGAGGAGTGCTTGGAACTGGGCTCTGCCACATTACCCTCATAGAGTCATCTCTTATCACACCCCGCCCCACAAGGTCATCAAGACTGTAACCCAAGAGTGCAGCAATGCGGTGAGGCTGGCCAAGAAAAAGCCAGCTGCTTTCCATAGCCATCCTAGAAACAACATATGCAGTGGCACCCCATGCCCAGAGCATGGGTTTAGAATTGGGTTTGTCATACATACAAAGCTTGGTGTCCCCCATTCAGTGTGCCCTGGATAGACATCCAAAGATTCTCTGTTTACAGATTTCCATCAACTTTGCTTTAGTTTAGAAATGAAATATGTTATAAAAGTGGTACCTTTGCATTTGAGCATGACGGGAATAGAAGAATTTCCATGAGATAACTAATCTATAACCAGGGATTTTTTTTGCTTTGTAAACTGGCTTTATGATGAGAGAAGAGGGGGTGAAGAAGTTTTATTTTGGGTGACAAGGAAAGTATCACAATAAAAAATCAACGTTGTGCAAAATAAATCCTGCTTTTTACTACTGATATGATGAAGAGCGACCATAACTAATAGTCAGAGAGAGATTTTCACAGGGGTGAAGACAAATGTTTTATTACAGTAGGCCTTTAGAGCCCCAGTCATGGAGCAGGGTCCATTTGTGCTAACCACTATATAAACACATAAGAGTACAATATCAGAAGAAAACTTGAGGTTGGCTTGATTGGGTAGTGGGGTTTGAAACTAGTCTTTAAGTAGATTGGATAATTTAAATATTGCTTTGTTAGGTTCACATAGATAAATGACTTAAATCAAAAACATTTTCAAATGCAGATTTCTTTTTCTGATCTGTCTGCTCAAGCAATCTTCCTTCCATACGCCCTTGCCTGGTGAGCCTGAGTTGAGTGAACTACAAGTCTTTCACTTGAATGGTTCATATTTTATGAAATTCCCATAAAATATTAATGCTGTTGAGGCAGCCTTTCTGATGCTAATAGTGTATGCTGATTTTAAAATGGGCTTTTCTTTGTGGCCAAGAGCCATGCAGGATCTAACCTCCACTTGAATTAAGACTTGAGTGCGCTGACCTGTTTGAAAGGAGAACTGCTGCTTTAGTAGTTCTGGATGTAACCGTTCACTGGAATCTCTTGGGAGTGAGGCTTAGGGGGAAAGTGATGTTTAGGAGAGAGTTTCTAAACAGAATGGAAGTTCACTAGTTGGAAACTAAAAATGTATGTGCAGGCATGGTTGTTGAGCCTGGTTTTGAAAGTGCAGAATAGATCGTGATTATTCTGTCTCTCTGCTTGCACAGAATGGTATGACCTTCGTGTCTGATCTGGGATCTACGCATCTCCATAGACTCTTGCTATTCATGCCCTTTGAAGTATTGTGGAAATAAACTCTTCTGACAGCATGGTACTCATTAAATCTTTGCAAAACAGCCCATGTTTGATTCATGTTATGGTCAAAGCTGTTATGAAAATAAGTCCCCAAAGTGACATGTATAGAAAGGCAGTTTGTAGGATAAAGCTGATGTGTGATTTTGACATCCACTGCAGCTTGGGATGATGTGAAATAAAATTCCTATTCACTTGGCCTATTGCTCAGATAGTATAGCCAGTGCCTTGCCAAGTGCTATCGGTGAGAAATGTCATGGAACCCAGTGAGAAATACAAGCCAATGTGCCCAGAAGTTAAAAAACAAATCCTGGAAAGCTTTAATATAAATTTCCACTATCTCATCTTGTTTACCCCCTCTCTGCCAGGGAGTTTTGTACCCTCACACAAAAGGAACTAAAGGCAATTGGAAGACATGTATATCTCATGCTGTTATGAACTGTAGTGCAAATAAGCCAGAATGTAAATATCTGCTTGGTCCTGTGTACACAAAAATTACATGGTTACCCTGCCTTTAGTTTAAATGCTTGGAAGAATTTAGATTGGATTGCCTGGAAATGACTGGCTGGTCTTGCCTTGAGTACTGTCTTGTTTCCATTCATACCAAAACCTGGATAACTGATCACAAACAACAAAATATGAAGAGGAGACTAGGGAGAAGAAAAATCCTCTAATTGTGTTATAAAACTTCCTCCTGCCTGTATTAACATAAGAATGGGTCAGAACAATGGGCCATCTAGCCCAATGGCCAGTGCCAAATGCTTCAGAAGGAATGAACAGAACCGGGCAGTTATTGAGTGATACATTCCCTGTCATCCAGTCCTAGCTTAGGGTCACCTACAGCATGGTGTTGCATCCCTGATCATCTTAGGTAATAGCCATTGATGGACCCATCTTCCATGAACTTAGCTAATTCTTTTTTGAACTCCGTTATACTTTTGGCCATCACAGCATCCCATGGCAACAGGTTCACTGTGTGTTGTGTGAAAAAGTATTTGTTTGTTTTAAACCTTCTGCCTATTAATTTCATTAGATGACCCCTGATTCTTGTCTTATGGGAAAGGGTAAGTAGCACTTACTTTCACACCATTCATGATTATCATATCCCCCCTCCTTAGCTGTCTCTTTCAAGATGAACAGTCCCAATCTTTTTAATCTAGCCTCATGTGAAAGCTGTTCCATACTCCTGATACTTTTTGTTGCCCTTCTCTGTACCTTTTCCAATTCAAATATATTGTTTTTGAGATGGGGTGACCAGAACTACATGCAGTATTCTAGGTGTGGGCGTAGCATGGATTTATACAGTGGCATTATGATATTATTTGTCCTTTTGGTTCCTAACGTTCTGTTAGCAACAGTCAAAAAAGCAGCACATTGAGCAGATGTTGTTAGAGCATTATCTGTGTTGACGCCGAGATCTCTTTCTTGATTGGTAACAGCTAAATTAGAACCCATCATTTTGTATGGATAGTTGGGATATGTTTTCCAGTGTGCATTTTTTGCCACTTCACTATTCGCCCCCTTTTCCAGATCATTTATGAATATGTTGAACAGCACAGATACAGTACAGATCCTTGTAGGGCCCCACTATTTACCTCTCTCTATTATGAAAACTGACCTACCCCTTATTCCTACCCTTTGTTGCCTATCTTTTACTAGAGACTGATCCATGAGAGGAC